>NC_062223.1:110927620-111580120 GCF_902686445.1 Sciurus carolinensis
CTTCCTTTCCTTCCTTCCTTCCTTCCTTCCATTTTTGGTACTGGGGATTTAACCTAGAGGGGCTTAACCACTGAACTACTGAGCTACATCCCAACCCTTTTTATTTTGTATTTTTACACAGAACCTCACTAAGTTTCTTCAGGCCTCACTAAATTGCGAGACTGGTTTGGAACCTTCGATCCTCCTGCCTCAAACTTCCAAGTTGCTAGGACTACAGGCATGTCCCACCATGCCAGCAGTAGTATTCTTTATTCTTAAAGAACTATGATTTCTTTATTACTACAAAAAGCATTACATCTTTTCTAGTATAACACAAAAGTAATGATTTTTCCAAGTGAGATACCAGAAATAGGATTGTCAGATTTAGCAAAATTAAAACTTAGGACATCCAGGTAAACTTGAATTTGGATAAACAACAAATGACTTTTTAGTATGAATATGTCTCATGTTTATCCTAAATACAGTATATTTAAATATGTGTGTGCATGTGCGTGTGGTGTGTGTGTGTGTGTGTTGGTAGTGATTGAACTTTGAACCCAGCAGCCCTTTACCACTGATCTACATCACCAGCCCTTTTTATTTTTTGTTTGAGACAAAGTATCCCTAAGTTGCTAAGGCTGGCCTCAAGCTTACAATCCCCTGGCCTCAGCCTCCCAAGTTGTTGGGCTGACAGGTGTGTGCCCGTGCACCTGGCCGTATTTATGCTTTGTGTTAGTATGTCCAATGTCCTGAACAATGTCAGGTGAAAGTTGAGGAGGGGAAGAGAGTGCAAGGTGGGAGACATCTGGAGTCATGGACAAGGCAATGTAATTTTACATCTGGCTCCACACTTCTACCAAAAGTCACTTAGATATTGTTGGACTTTGGGCTCTTTATCTATTTTCTGTGTGTATTTTAAATTTTATTTTATCATGATAAGAACACCTAATATGAGAGCTCCCTCTTCAATTGTTAAGGGCACAATACAGGACCATAAACTCTAAGTACAGGGTTATAAGCAAATCCATAGAGCTTATTCATCTTGCTTAACTGAAACTTCATACCCATTGATTACTAACTCCCAATTTCCCCTCCTCAACCCCTTGCAATCACCATTTCACTCTTTATTTCTAAGAATTTGACTATTTTAGATGCCCCATCTAAGTGGACTCAGAAAGCTCGTGTCTCTGTGTGACTCTTTTTCACTTAGCATAAGTCCTCAAGATTCATCCATGTTGTCACATATACAGAATTTCCTTCTTTTTAAGGCTGAATAGTGTTCTGTTGCATGTATAAACCACGTTTTCTTTACCCCTTCGTCTGTCTGGACAGTGTTAAGAGCTTGATGTCAACTCTTTTGGATACATACTGGAAATGGGTTGCTATTTTTCTTTCACATGGAAATTATTTCTCCCTCACTAGGCAGTTGGGAGGACCAGGTGAGTCATGGATGAAAATTCCGGGCACACTCAGTGTCATTTGTGCCATTATTTCTGTTCAAGGCAAAGGGAGAACCATTATCTCTGTAACCATTGGAACTTAGGCTGTTTTGTTTTTGTTTTTGGTTTTGTTTTGTCTTGGGAAATACTATCATAGAAAGGCATCAAAAATTGCCAGTTTTTTTAAAATCAGCTTATTTCACAAACTATTCTTCTAGTTTTCTTAAGCTTCAGTCTCAAAATGAATATAAATATGGCAATTACACAATCTGCTTGTACATCTCCTCTAACATTTGGGTATTTTGAAACCTGGATGCCAAATTTTCAAGTTTTAAAATGGATGCTTGTTGACTTTGTAATAAAGACTATGAAATTCCATCTTTGTTTAACAAAGAAATAGAAACTCCTGCTCTCTTAGAGTTTCAATTCAAGTGGAGAGAGAAAATAGATAGGTTGGTAGGTAGAACAATTGGTCTTGGTTGAAAGACCCCAATACACAACAGTTATTCTGTCAGAAAAGAGATTAGAGCTCCGTCAATTAATTGGATGGACTAGGAATATGAACACTACACCTATCCTTATGTATCCTCCACCAGAATGAGTTAGACTACATATGGCTCCAGCAATAAACAACTGTTGAGGAAAATGGTCAAGATTGGGATGAGCCAATGTGGACTAACCAAGGAACACAAGCAAAGTAGAGGAAGGCCTAGTGGGTATGGCAGCAGGCCTGAGCATCTCTGTCCTGGTAGTGTTTAAAGCAGTTCTCCAGTTCCTGTAACACCTGACCAGAAGATAGCAAGAATCCTGCTTAGTGGCTTGGTATAGAGGAGAGGTGGGAAGGTGGACACAGGACACAGACAGAGGCTCAGATTCTAAAAAAGGACTTTGAGATTAGCAGCCTAACCATGAGAGTTAGGTGTTCCTTCATTTTATACTATTTACTGAGCACCTACTATATATCAGGTACTATTCTTAGTACTGGAGATTCAGCAATTAACAAGACACAGACAAATCTCCCCTTAAGCTGCCTGCTTTTGGGGATGAGCAATAAACCATAAATAAGTAAAGCAAAGAAGGAGCACTGGGAGGGTGTCAGCAATTTAAAGAGGGGTCAGGCCTCGCTGAGATGACATTTGAGTTATGATCTGTAAAGAGATGAAGATGATGACAGACAGAAGAACCAGCAGTGCAAAAGCCCAAGTGCACCCAAGGAACAGGGAGAAGGTCAGAGTGGCCAAAGCAGAGTAAGCTGTGGGGAGAAGAATTGCCAAGGCCAAAAAGCCAGTGAATAAATGGATATGAGGTAGAGGAAAAGGGGAGATACGTAAATCATTGCATGAATGTTTACTGTTCATCTCCAGAGATGGGAAGCCCACCAGAGGGTTCAGAGCAGAGGAGAGTTACAGTCTGAGATTTCAACAAGCTCATTCTGGCTGCTATGTAGAAAGTACACCATAGAGAGGCCAGGGCTCTTCTAAACTAAAGGCACTGGTTCGGCAGTAGATGTAAAATCACCAGTGATATGATGCTGAGTCAGCCCCCAGCTACTGCCCCCTGGTTCTTACATTCCTTTGACTAAGAACAAGATTAATGGCAGAGCCAGGGGCAGGGCAGTGGCCGCTGCAGTTGGGGATGAAATGACCCCAGCTGTGAGACAAATAGGCCAAAAAGGCAGGAATCATAGAGATGGGTGACTCTCAACCCCAGTTTCACATCATTTCCTTAGGGACCTTTTAAAAATGATGCAAGACCATACCCATAGAGATCCCTACTTTGTGGTTCTGAGGTGGAGTGTTTTTATTAAGTCCCCCCTGATTCTAATGTGCAGCCAGGGTTCAGAACTACTGATGGGGACTATTGCAATTGCTGACACCACAAAGAGCAAGTGGTCACCCATCCATTCATCACGCATTTCTTAAATATTATGTGCCCAGCTGGGAGCTACATGGCCTAGCACATAGAAAGTGCTCAGTGAGTGCTATTTTACCAGCATAACAATGAGAAGATTGAAAGTCTTTGCCCTATGCAGAAAGATGATCATATCTGTGTTTTGAGATTTTTTTCTGGGCAGTAATAGGCAAATTAACTGTGGTTCAGAAGAGAACCTGGGAGAATTGGTAGGTCAAGGTCTCAATTACGAACATGTATCAGAATTACCTGTAATGTTTGTTGAACCAGGTTTCTGGGCTCCACAGCCCAAATTTCTGATTCAGAGAGTCTGGAGTAAGGTGCTTGAAGTTGCATGTGGACACATTCCCAGATCTGTCAATGCTGCCGATCTGAAGACCTACACTCTGAGATGTACACAGTGTTAGCATTGGCTACCACAAATGGTTAGGTGAGAAGTAAAGGAAAAGGTAACAAGCTAAGAGATGCTGTGCAGGTAAATTCAATATGGGGGTTGCGATTGGTTGAGGTGAGGACTGGAGGAAGGACATGGGAGATACCTGGATGATGCTGAAGTCAAAACATGGGTAAGTTGTCCAAGATGGTGTACAACCCCTTCTTATTTATTTTAGCCCCTCTATAAAAAGCAAAATATGTTCTTGTTTTCTCTACACCGGTTTTTGCCCTTTTTTTTCCCTACTAATAGTATAATAAATTCCACTGCCTTAATTGTTTCATCAAATAAAAAGCTTGCCAATTCTGTTAGGCTAATATTGCAGTTCAATTCCAGAACATCTTGTAATGGTTATTTCAAACATGTTCTGGAATCTGTACTTTGGGTTCTCAGTTTCTTAACCAACCCACATATGAAACTGCACTGTTGGTTCACAAGCTTATCAAGGTTATTAAGCCTACAGAGTAATTTATAACAGATATGGATCAGCATATCCATCCTCTGATACCAGTTATTTCAGTAATCTATACATTCAAAGGCTGACAATAGAACAATAAATGTTATGAAGTGTTTCTATTTTCAAATGACTTCTATTTTCTGGTAGATGAAACAACATAAATAACTTAAAATGTTCCTCAGGAGAGGATATAAGGTTGACAAACCATGCCTATAATTTAATAAGTTGGTAAATGTTATGGTGATTTAGTAGATTTAAGTCTATTAGCTTGGAGAAGAAATGGAAACATCTTTTTATTGTCTGGTTAGATAAAAAAGTATGATCTTAAACCCTCTTCACTATGCCACCTATTTAGAAAATGCATATATTCCTGAACCTGGTCTTAGACTTTCTGAATATCTTGCAGGGACCTTAAAATCTGCCTTTAAAATAAAAACTGCAGGAGTTGAGATGTGGCTCAGTGTTAGAGTGTTAGCCTGGCATGCTTGAGACCCTGGGTTTGATTCCCAGCACCATAAAAAAAAAAATAAGGCCCACAGGTTTAAGAGTCACAGAGAGCAAATATTTTGGGTCCTAAGAGCAGGCAATTGATGCAAGTAGCTAGAGCTGGGAAGTTTCACAAGAGTAGGGGTTTCCACAGGAGTCTATATATGCAATTATATACCTAACCATGACATTTCAGAAGAGAGAAAGGCTCACCCAGGCTGGCACCAGCAGTTTGTCCTCAATGTGAAGAGGAAGCTCCCACTAGAACTCAGGTCTTCTTGCTCTAAACCCAGCGCTAGTTAAGTGAGCATCTTCAGTGCTTTGTTTTTATAGCTATCAGCATACCAGAGCTGTTATGGTCATCACACCATTCTCCTTGTTTGTCAGCCACCATGTATATATTTTTTGCTAACCTCAGGGTGAAGCCAGTCTGAGTAGGGATCCTGAAACCCTTATGATTCCTTCTTGCATGTGTGCTGATTTTCCACCTACACAAACAGTCTCCACTTGTGATGGTACAGATTTTTTGACTTTACAATGGTACAAAAGTGAAATGCCTTCAGTAGAAACCATACTTTGAATTTTGAATCTTGATCTTCTCCAGGACTAGTGATACACAATCCTGTCCTTTCTAGTGATGCTGGACAGTGGGGTGAACCACAGCTCCAAGCCATACACACAACCACAAAGGAAAGGACTGACCCCTTCAGGTTCCTGTGCTGCTAAACTGTGATGTTTGGTAGGTTAGGTGTATTCAGTAGATTTTGACTTATGACATTTTCAACTTATGATGGGTTTATCAGGACGTAACCCCATTAAATCAAGGAGCATGTGTATATAATTTTCTGACATGCATTCTTTCTTTTCCCAATACTACTGATAGAAGCAGTAACTTCCTTTTTCATTTTTTATTTAACTGTATTGAGGCATAATTGATATACAATAACCTGTAGATATTTAAAATATGTAATTTGATGACTTGTGACATATGTATACACTCCTGAAACTACTGCCAGAATTGAAATAAAGAATGTATTTTTCTGTCCCAAAGTTTTGGTAACCCTCTGCAATTCCTCCTCCCATCCCCCACCCACTTCTGTCATCAGAAACCACAGAACTGTTTTCTGAAACAACAGATTCTCTGGAACTTCAAATTAATGAAATGAGAGAGTACAGTCTCTTTTTTCCTCTTCTAGTACTTTCTCTCTACATACTTATGTTAAGATTCATTTATGTTGTCACACGTATCAGCAGCTCTTTCCTTTTTTGTTTAGTGGAAGCTCATTGCATAGATGTACCATTGTTCATTTCACTTATTGATTGAGATTAGGATTATTTCCAGTTTCTGGTTATTTCAAATAAACTACCATAAACTTTGCATACGAGTTTTGCATGTGCATATGTTTTCAATTCCTTGGGTAAACATCTCAGAGAATGACTAGATCATATGATAAGTATATACTTAACTTTTTATGATACTGCCAAATTGGTTTCCAAAGTGGTTTCAATTCACCAACAGTGTATGAGTTTCAGTTCCTCCACATCTTTGTCAACAGTTGATACGGTCAGTCTTTATAATTTTAGCCATTCTGTTATGGAGTATCTCTTCATGTTTTCAATATGTAGAGATTAAGATTGGCAAATATTATTCTGGTTTGCAAAGAAAAAGAAAAATTGGGGATGTAAATATGACAAGCCAGAAAGTCAATATCAATCCCTGTCAAAATTCCAGAATTAATCAACCAAGTAGTTAATAAATATTTAGAAAAGATTGATAGGATCACTGGCTGCTGAACTGGGCTTATCTCAAAATTCATACTGAGGAAATATTAATATTTTGATAAACATTATTAGATCAGTAGATAAGAGAGAAAATGTAGGGTCTAATTACTAAATACTGTCATCAAAACATATCAGTTGCTTTTCATTGTGGGAAATACTTGTGTGCGCCTAGGTTGCTGTACCATGAGTACCTCGGTGTCCTTCTTTGTTGGCCTATGTGTCTCCTTACTCTCATTCTGCAGCAGAAGGAATCTCTTCATTTATTGTTGGGTTAAATCCAAGTCCTTCAACAACCTCATGTTTCATGATACTAATTTCTATTTCAATGTGTACTTTTCCATTCACAATGGCCCTCTTCCAATCTTCTACATGTTTTTCCATTTAATCTACTTGTCAACTCAGGATATTTTATGAAAATCACTTGTACATTGCTTGCCCATAAGTTTTTGTAATTTTCTAACTGGTTTAAACATAATGGCCTATTATATCTGTTTCATCATTGTATTATCTACTGAATATTCAGTCTGAAACAATTTTATCCTAGTCAGAGAGTTCATACTACTAATATATAATGATTTTTGCTATTCCATTCATACTGTGGGTATTAAACCTAGTTCAATTTTAGCCTTATTTTCAGTTTTATGTGTGCCTCTTAATCCTAAAACAGTTCTGAATTTAAGCAGGTCTTAATCTACATAGAGACTCTTCTTATTAAAATTGAATAACTTCCCAAACCTGCTTTAGTTGTCAGCAAGAAGAAAATTAGAGGTCGTTTTCCTAAGTAGGGGAAGAAAAAAATAATCTCCTTATGGATAAGGAGTAGTCATGGGTTTTTTCCTCCCATAATACTCCCAAGCATGAAAGGTTACTAAGCCTTGATGCATATTCCTAGTAGTTCCTAGAGAAGAAAACAAATTTTTATCTCTTGGGTTAAGAGGAAACATTAGAAAGATTGCTCATGATTCTCTTTCTCCTAAATCAGGAAACTATCTAAAAGATGGCCCCTCTTATACAATGGAAGGTGCTAGCAAAGAATCTGGAGGTCACTGAATCAGAGACTATTAAAAAAGGAAACTCTAGAAGTAAAAATCAAGCCTTCATGCAGTTGCAGAAACAAACCAGCCAGGAGAACAGGTAGCTGAAATATAAGAAAATATAAGGAAAAAAACACATGTTTCTCATGTTTTCTGGGAGATTAGTTCCCTTAGATGATTAACATTACCAAAAAATGCTCTAAATTATTTAAGATGCAAATTTACACAACATAAACAATAAGACATCCGTATGAGTCAACAGGTATGAGCAAATTGTCCATTCCCATCTTGGAAGATAGTAAGTTCTTTGGGGTGTTTTAGTTATTTTATTAACACCATGTAATTTGAATTATTAATATAGTTCATCTCTCAAAATACAGGTTTAGTGTTAAAATTATCTAAGGAACTTGTTAAATACAGATCTTACACACTCCAGACTCTGATTCTTGGGTGAGAGTGCAGGAATCTATGTTTTTATCAAGAATTCAGATAATTCACATGCTCAGTAAATTTTAAAAACCACTGCTTTAAACCTTTGTAAAGGATGTGTTGTGTTTTCCAGTCTGGTTCTAACACACAGGATCATTCCAGATACAAGAGTAAACTTCATTTTTTACTTTGGAATCAAGTAGTAGAAATCATGCAAATCTGTTATCCACTTATTGCTGGAGATTTTCTAGTAACAAGTGAAGATTTCACTGATCTGAATGTCCAGCCCATACTATATGAAGACTTGTACATTCAATCTCATATATACAAACATGTACATCATAATAAACCTATCCTGAAAATATTTTTAATATGTCTAGTTTAGTGCCTGGCATATAAATATTTACTTAATGAAGAAATACATGTTTGCTCATCTGATCTTTTCAGATGATCTTTGGCCTTAAAAGCTTCTGTCTTATCAAAGTAATTAATATTGCCATATGCCATAGTTTGAAAGTGTTCACTCCAAAACTCAGATGCTAGAACTTAATAGCCAATATGGTGGTACTGAGAAGTAGGGACTTTAAGAAGTAATTAAGGACACCTCTTTGGAATGGGATTAAGACCCTGACAATAGAGGCTTCAGACAGCATTCAACCCTTTTTCACCTGTCCTTCTGCCTTCTGCTATGTGAGGATTCAGCATCGCTCCCTTCCAGAGGATACAGCAACCAGACGCCATCTTGGAAGCAAAGAACTGCCCTTTCCAGAAAACCAAACCTGCTGACACCTTGATGTCGGACTTTCCAGCCTCCAAACTAGAAAAAAAGAAAATTATGTTCTTTATAAATTAACTCAGTCTACAGTACCTTGTTATAGCAGTACAAATGGACAAAGACATCATCTACCCAGATATCCACCTTCTCATTCATGTATGATTGGTCACTAACTCCTCTCATATTGTACCATCCAGAATTTTCCTACTCCTTATAGCTCCATTGTTTGGTTAAATGATATTTGTTAAAAGAGGTAATAAATTGATAAATGTAAGATAATGAGCATATGTGCACCCAAGAATATAAGCAAAAATATAAAATGTCATCCTATACAGTGAAAAATCAAAAATTATAATTGGAGATTTTAACACAACCTCTTGGAAATTTTTAAATCAAGTTTTTTTGAAAATCAAAGATTATAGAGAATTTGAATACCATGTTAATAAATAAAACCAATAGATGTTAAAAAATTTACTTCCAATAGAGAATACACATTGTTCTTGAGCAAACAGGGACTACTCACAAAACTCTGTGTGTTAATATAGATTATATTCTCTCTTAATACATCTTGCAATAAAATTAGAATTCAGCAACCAAGAATTTTTTTATACCATATGCCTAAAAACTAAGTAACATACTCTCAAGTGACCGTTAGGCTAAAAAGAATAACATAAGGAAGATTACAAAATGCTCAGAACTGAAAAACAAGGGATACTACATGTCAAGCTTTTGGAACATGGGAAACAAGTACTTAGAGGAAATTTCTAGTTTGGAATAAACTTGCCACCAAATGAAAAACTGAAAACAAATGCAAACCATTCAACTCAAGAATCTGGGAAAAGGAGCAATTTACTAAATTCAATAGATTTCTTCAAAACCAGTAATGGTCAATTAGAAAATACCATACCATCAGTAGCAGCCAATTAGAAATATACCTTTACAAGTGCAATAAAACTTAAACTATATTTAGGATTTTGTCTAAAAAAATAATACAGGACCTTTATAGAAAAAACTTTTTAAATTAATTACGAAAGAAGATCTAAGTACATGAAGCAAAAGTGTCAAATTCATGAAGGTGTGTCTTGTAGTGAAAATGTCTTACATCCTCAGATTAATTTCTAAATGTATGTAATTTCAAATTAAATCACAAGAGGATGTTTTGGTCATTATACTTTCTAAAATGTCTATTTGTGCAGATCACTGTTCCACAAGTAACTACATCGACTTCTAATAAGAAGTGTGAAGACGAGATCTCAGGTTGGCAGATATTTGGTCATACTGCAAAGCCATAGTACTAACAACACTATGGTAGAAGCATTATGATAAAGCAGAAGATTAATGGAACAGGAAGAGAATGCAGAAGTAGATACATGGCCACACAAGTCTATGGAAAAGAGACAAACTATCATACACTAACAGGACAACTGGATGATAATATGATGAAAACTAAAACAGTGTCACTAATTTGGATAAGTTTGTAATCTTCTATGGAGTATGTGAAGAAAAAAAAACTATAAAGCAAAAGAAGATATTAGGATATTAGAGAACTGCTTTTGACCTTATAGTATAGAAAGTCTTACTAGACAAGACTCCAAAATTAGTAGTTATGAGGCAAAAAAAAAAAAAAAATGTTGTTGGATTTGACTATAAGTTAACTGGTAAGATTTTGAGTCTAAATTAAAGCATTTGAAAGATTCACTTTTATATGTATATTAATAATACAAATGAGTTTTCTTTTTAAAAAGCTAAGATGTAACCTCCATGGGGTTAGGAAACACATTTGTTCTTTCTAAGCTTGAGGACCTCTCACTGTGCCTGGCACATAGTAGGTGCTTAATAGATATCTCTTTTTTAATTTATTTTATTGTAAACAAATGGGATACATCTTGTTTCTCCATTTGTACATGAAGTAGAGGCATACCATTTGTGTAATTATACATTTATGTAGGGTAATGCTCTTGGATTCATTCTGTTATATTTCCTTCCCCCCACCCCTCCCACCCTTATTTGCCCTCTATACAGTCCATCCTTCCTCCATTCTTGCCTCCCTCCCACCCCCCATTATGTATCATTATCCCCTTATCCCATTCGGTTGGTTTTTTGAGATTGGCTTATCACACTTAGCATGATATTCTCCAATTTCATCCATTTGCCTGCAAATGCCATAATTTTATTCTTCTTTATGGCTGAGAAATATTCCATTGTATGTATATACCACAGTTTCTTTATCAATTCATCAATTGAAGGGCATCTAGGTTGGTTCCACAATCTGGCTATTGTGAATTCAGTGCTATGAACATTGTTGGCTGTATCTCTGTAGTATGCTGATTTTAAGTCTTTTGGGTATAGGCCAAGGAGTGGGATAGCTGGGTCAAATGGTGGTTCCATTCCAAGTTTTCTAAGGAATCTCCACACTGCTTTCCAGAATGGCTGCACTAATTTGCAACTGAGCAGCAACATATGAGTGTACCTTTTTCCCACATCCTCTCCAACCTATTGTTGTTTGTATTCTTGATAATCACCATTCTAATTGGGGTGAGATGGAATCTTAGGGTCTTTTGATTTGCATTTCTCTTATTACTAAGATGTTGAACATTTCATATATCTGTTGATTGCTTATAGATCTTCTGTGAAGTGTCTATTGATTTCCTTATCCCATTTATTGACTGGCTATTTGTATATTGGTGAGAGTTTTTTGAGTTCTTTATATAGTCTGGAAATTGTGCCTATTGGAATGAGCTCTTTAAATTTTTGTAGAACTCAGCTGAGAACCCATCTGATCCCGGAATTTTCTTTGTTGGTAGGCTTTTGATGACTTCTTCTATTTCATTATCTATTAATTGTGTATGTCCTCCTGGTTCAGTTTAGGTAATTCATATGTCTCTAGAAACCTGTTGATGTCTTCAAGATTTTCTATTTTGTTGGAGTATAGATTTTCAAAATAGTTTCTAATTATGCTTTGTATTTCACTCATGTCTGTTGTGATATTTCCTTGTCATTCCATATTTTAGTATTTTGAGTTTTCTCCTGCTCTTGATCACTGTGGCTAAGGGTTATCAATTTTGTTTTTTTTTCAAAGAACCACTTTTTATTTTGTCAATTTTTTCAGTTGTTTCTTTGTTTCAATTTCATTGATTTCAGCTCTGATTTTAACTATTTCCTGTCTTCTACTTTTGGTATTGCTCTGTTCTTCTTTTCTAGGTTTTGAGCTGTAGTGTTAGGTCGTTTTTTGTTGACTTTTTCTTCTTTTATTGAATGTGCTCCATGAAATAAATTTTCCTCTAAGTACTGCTTTCATAGTGTCCCAGAGATTTTGATATGATGTGTGTTTGTTCTCATTTACCTCTAAGAATTTTTTTATTTCCCCCTGATGTCTTCTGTTATCCATTCATCGTTCAATAGCGTATTATTTAATCTCCAGGTGTTGAAGTAGTTTCTGGTTTTTTTTCTCATTTAATTCTAATTCAATCCATTATGATCTGATAGAATACAAGGTAGTATCTCTATCTTCTTGTATTGCTAACATTAGCTTTGTGGCTAATATGTGGTCTATTTTAGAGAGCCTGAGAAGAAAGTATATTGCTCTTTGTTGGATGGAATATTCTATATATTTTTTAATTCTAAATTAAAAATTGTGTTATTGAGATCTATGGTTTCTTAGTTCAATTTTGTTTGGAAGATCTGTCCAGTAATGAGAGAGGTGTGTTAAAGTCACTAGTATTATTGTGTTGTGGTCTATTGGTTCCTGGAATTGAGGAGAATTTGTTTGATGTACATGGATCAGTTACTGTCTGGCGCATAGATATTTATGATTGTTATATCTTGCTGATGTCCCTTAAGCAGTATGAAATGTCCTTCTTTATCCCTCTGACTACCTTTAGCTCAAAGTCCACATTATCTCAAATAAGGGGATGCTCCAGCTTTATACTGAGTCCATGTGCATGGTGTGTTTTTTCCCATTCTTTCACCTTTACTATGTGGGTATCTCTTTCTATGAGATGAGTCTCTTGCAGGCAGCATATTGTTGGATCTTTCTTTTTCATCCAGTCTGCCAATCTGTGTCTTTTGAATGATGAGTTCAGACCATTAACATTCAAGGGTTTTATTGAGATATAATTTGTATCCCCAGTCATTTGGCTCATTTTTGTTTTTTGACACAACTTGGTTTCTCCTTTATTTGGCTATTCCTTTAGGGTAGTTTCTCCCTTTGCTAATTTACATCATTGTTTTTCATCTCTTCCTCATGGAATAGTTTGCTGAGAATGCTCTGTAGTGCCGGCTTCTATTGTAATTTCTTTTAGCTTTTGTTTATCATGGAAGGATTTTATTTTCGTCATCAAATCTGAAGGTAAGTTTTGCTGGGTATATGATTCTTGGTTGGCATCGTTTTCTTTCAGAGCTTGAAAAATGTTTTCCATTGCCTTCTAGCTTTTAGGTTCTGGGTTGAAAAATCTGTTGATATCCGTATTGGTTTCCCCCTGAATGTAATTTGATTCTTTTCTCACGCAGTCTTTAAAATTCTATCCTTATTTTGTATGTTAGGTATTTTCATTATAATGTGCCTTGGTGTGGTTCTGTTGTAATTTTGTATATTGGAGTCCTATAAGCCTCTTGTACTTGATTTTCCATTTCATTCTTCAAATTTGGGAAATTTTCTGATATTATTCATTGAATATATTGTTCATTCCTTTGGTTTGTTTCTCTAAGCCTTCCTCAATCCCAATAATTCTTAAATTTGACCTTTTCATGATATCCCATAATTCTTGTAGATTCTGTTCATGATTTCTTACCATCTTCTCTGTTTGGTCAACTTTGTTTTCAAGATTAATATTTTTTCTTCAATGTCTGAGATTCTGTCTTCCTGGTGTTCTGTCCTATTGGTTATGCTTTCTATGGCGTTTTTCATTTGGTTTATTGTTTCCTTCATTTCAAGGATTTCTGTCTGGTTTTTTTTTTTTTTTTTTCAGTAACTCTCTTTATTGAAATGATTTTTTGCTTTCCACATTTGCTCTTTTAACTGTTCTTTGGTGGGATCATTCAAAGCCTGCATTTGCTCCCTCATCTCATTGTTTGCTTCTCTGATCATTTTAATTATGTACATTCTGAACTCCCTTTCTGACATTTCTTCTGCCATACTGTCATTGGATTTTATTGATGTAGATCTAGTTTGTTTGGGACATTTTCTTCCCTTGTTTTTTCATATTGGTCAGGTATCTACCCCTCTAGTAGTGAAGCTCTGAGATATTGCAGGTTTCCTCTCTTGACTTAGAGGTCTCTGTAGATTTTCAATAACTCATCTCCTAGCCTTCAGTAGTCTGACGTCTTGGGGGAACTTGATAATGCAGTGTTCCAGAAGGAAGCTGTCCCTCTAGGGGTGGTGGCCTTCAGGTGGGGTGTATTTCCTGCTATTGGACAGAGGTCAGTCAAAAGGGGGACTAGAGTGCAAGCTGGGGCATGGCTGGTCTGGGCCTGTGTCTCTGGTTCCACCGCCCGGAGGAAAAACCTCACTTGACAGGGAAGACTTACCCTGGGGAAGTCTCACTGGACAGTTCCCCTCCACGAAGTTTCCTTTGGTCCAGAACTACCCCTGGGCTGGGCAGCCCTCCTCTGTGACGTTCCCAGTGGTCCAGAACTACCGCCTGGGCCAGGGAGCCTCGCCTGTGCCTAAGCCTCCCGCTGGGTGGCCCCTCATCTGAGAAGCTGCCTGTGGTCCTGTCCTGCCGCTGGTCCTGGGACCCTTGCTCTGCTCCAAAGCCTCGCTGAGCGGCCCCTCCTCTACAATGCCTCCAGTTTGTCCGGGTTCACAGCTCCAGCAGGGGAGTATTGCTGGGCAACTGTACTCCACAAAGTTCCCTGCATTCTGGGACTACCACCCCGTTTGGGTAGCCTCACCCAGTGGGAGAGACTCACTCAGCGGCTCTGAGCTGGTCCCAAGTCTCTTAATACCTCCTCTTCTTGAATCCTGAGTCTTGGAGTGACATGAAATGCAGTCACCCTCTAGTCTGCCATCCTTAATAGACATTTCATAAATGAATGAATATTTCATTGTATTTTCCATCCTACATTATAAGACAAGTATGCATTCTGTTTTGGAAACATTTCTGTTAAAATATTTTCAAGCACTTAAGACTCAGTAATTAAAGAAAAACTCGGTTATGTATAAATATGTTTATGCTGAATACCTTCTTTCCCAATTATTAGTGAAATAAGGAACCACTCATTGTTATTTTCACTCACTTATTAAGGCTTGAGTCAATTTTCAGTCCTGCTTGACTCATGAGATTTATATTCTTGTTCAAATAGTTGACTAAATTTGAAAATACAGTTTCATAAAATACCACCAAAGTATTTCTCTGAAGTTTAATTATGTAATCTGAACTCCTAATTTTTAAATTGACAGGCCAAATTAAAAGGCAGAAGTGAGGAGGGTAACCAAAAATTGACTTATGCTGTGACCTCATTCCCTGTGATTTTACCAAGTCCTAAACAGATCTCTCCTTTTTTTTTTTTTTTTTTTTTTTTTTTTTTTTGTTATTTTCAGTGCTGCAGACTGAACCCAGGGCCTCACACTTGCTAGGCAAGAATTCTACCACTGAGCTACATCCCAGCCCTCTTATTCTTCATGAGAAGGAAAACATAATATTCCTACAATTGAATAAATAAAAACAAATACTGGACTCAGAGTCAACTTGTAGTATTTTTATTTATTTGTTGATATGATTTGTCTGTTGCCATAAGTGTGCTATTGGCCCTTAGCACACTGATTTCAGAGGTGTTGTTGAATTGGGCAGATTTCTGCAAAACAGAAAAACAAGAGTAGCAAATTAAATCTTCAAAGAGTAAAGATGATTTCAAGTACTGAAGTTAATTTTATTGACCAAAGAGAACAAAATAAGATGTGATGAATAACTGCAAATACTTTTAATTACATGAAGCCTGAAAGCAAAACTAATCCAACTCGTAGTCCACCCTGCCCCAATCATGCTGTGCTTTTCCCTTTTCATCCCCTCAACTGCTGATTATACCTCGAGAGCTTGGGATCACCCTGTAAGGTGATTTTTCACAATTGATACTCACTAATGTCAATTCTGTACTCAGTGGCTTTGGTCAAAAGCCAAAGGTAAGGCTTCTTATGGGATCTGTGTTCCTACAGGATTAAGCTCTCTTCCAGACACTATTTCTCTACACAAGTGGCATGACACTGCTAATTCCCACATGGCACTGCTTGCCATCTTATTTCACGAAACTCTGAAGCAGAGTTGTAACTGGCATCACTGGGCCTAACGCAAATTCATTTTCTAAAACCCATGACTCAATATCCCCAATAGCCTACATGGTACACATAGCTGAACACACTGATAAATACTCACTTAGTTGCACATGATAGAAATCCATCATAATCAAGCTTGAGCAAGGGATTAGGGTTGTTTTCTCATAGAATCCAGGGAAGAAGGGACAAAGGAAAACCATTGAAATGTTAGATATGAGTTGGTTTCAAAGACAACTGGAATCAGCAATCCAAATGTTATCCTATACACTCTTTCCCCTATACTCATCTCTGTTTTTTGTTTCTTTCTTTCTTTTCTTTCTTCTTTCTTTCTTCTTTCTCTTTCTTTCTTTCTTTCTTTCTTCTTATTCTAAAGCTATGCTTTATTTTCTTTTAGGCAACCTTCTTTCACATCATGGGAAATCTTCCAAATATTACTTCTAATAACTTCTAACAAAGAATAAAGACTAATAAACTCTCAGATCCAGCTGGATTCTGGAAAAGTGATGCTGACTCTAAATCAGATACTCACTGAAAGGGGCAAGGTCATGCCAAAGCAAGGCAACTCTTACAATAGTCACATAGATGAGAAATGCACTGAGCAGAAAATATGGTTTTCACTTTATAGGGTATCAATAATAATGAAAGCATTGAAATAGAATAGGTTAATATGGCCTTCTATGAACCTTATTACCTCTATGTCAGGAATAGCACATAAACTATTTAGTTCAACTCAAGATAACCCCAATAAATCTATAAAATCTTTAGAGAAAGGAACAAGCTAAGGCAAATAGCATTACTGGAGGTAGAGGGTCACTTCATAATGGCAAAAGGTTTTCTTCAACAGGAGAATTAAGGCTTCTAAATTTATGCACCTACTAATTAGATATTGAAATAAATATGTAAGGCAAAATTGGCACTAGGAAAAAATACAAGTCCACATATTTAAATAAATCTTCCTTTTTAAAAAAGGCAATTTAGTCCATATCATTTAGAACACCACTGCTAGAAGCAAAGCCTCATTGGACAATTAAGGCATTAACCTTCGGCTTGTCAAGACTCATTTAGCAGTAAATGCCCAAGGAATCCTGTTTGGGGCACAGAGGACCTGGTATAACAGTGTATCATGTCAAAAGCACTGAATTTTACATCAGATTTAACCTTCACTAATCCCACTACTGAATGTTGCCTTGTGGTTAGTTAGGGTGGTTAAAAAGCAACATGGCAAGGAGATCTTTACCTTTGTTTTCTGATATTAAATGAATCCAGGCAATTCTATAGCATGTGCAAGAGCATATCTTCTTGTGGGAAAAGTCAGTCACAGAATCTCATAAGTGGCCTCATCTTGCAGAAAGGTAGGTTTTCAGAGTTTTTAGGAGAAAGCAAGCCTCCTATATTTTCCAAGACCTAATAATATTTTTTAAATAATAAATACCAAAAAGTTATAAAATGCATGGAATAGTACTTCAGGAGTTAAATTTAAAAATCAACACTTTTAACATGAAATAATGGTTATACATGTATAAGAAAATCCCCTAAACTAAATTGGTAGATTTTGGTGAATGTAAGGCAACCTCATACAGAATGTTCCTTTCTCCAATCCATGCCTACCCCTAACCTTTCTAAGACGCACAGGAGGACCCGAGACATGTGCACATGCTCTTTTCATTTAAATAAAACAGATTTAATATATTGGTCTTAGGACCTCAGCTCACTGGAATCGTATCTTTTTGTAATTGTTACTTTTTGATTCATTATACACCAAATTGGGTACAATGTTCATTTCTCTGTACCCGAAGCAGAGTCACACCATTTGTGTATCACATATGTGCACAGGATAATGAGGTGTTTGTCCTCATTCTATTATCTTTCCTTCCCCCCGCCCCCTCCCTGCCCCTAATTTCCCTCCAAGCAATCTCCATCCTTTTTCCATTCTTCACCTTACCCCCCTCCCCCCAATTATGTATCATCATCCATTTATCAGAGAAATCATTTGACCTTTGGTTTTTTGAGATTGGCTTATCTCACTTAGTATGATATTCTCCAATTCCACCATTTACCTGCAAATGCCATAATTTTATTCTTCTTTATGGTTGAATAATATTCCATTGTGTATATATACTACAGTTTCTTTATCCATTCATCTCTTGAAGGGTATCTAGGTTGGTTCTGCAATCAATTGAGCTGCTATAAACATTGATGTGGCTGTGTCACTGTAGTATGCTGATTTTAAGTCCTTTGGGTATAGACCAAGGAGTAAGGTAGCTGGGTCAAATGGTGGTTCCATTCCAAGTTTTCTTAGGAATCTCCATACTGCTTTCCAGAGTGGCTGCACCAATTTGCAACCCCACCAGCAATGTATGAGTATAACTTTTCCCCCACATCTTTGCCTACACCTATTGTTGCTTGTATTCTTGATAATAGTCATTCTAAGTGGAGTGAGATGAAATCTTAGGGTAGTTTTGATTTGCATTTCCCTTATTACTAGAGATGTTGAACATTTTTTCATATATCTGTTGATTGCTTGTAGATCTTCTGCAAAGTATCTGCTCCTTTCCTTAGCCCATTTATTGATTGGATTATTTGTATTCTTGGTGTAAAGTTTTTTTTAGTTCTTTACAAATTCTAGAGATTAGTACTCTATCTGAAGTGTGTGTGGCAAAGATTTTCTCCCACTCTGTAGACTCTTTCTTCACATTGTTGATCATTCCCTTTGCTGAGAAAAAGTGTTTTTAGTTAGAATCTATCCCATTTATTGATTCCTACTTTTATTTCTTGTGCTTTGGGAGTCATGTTAAGGAAGTTAGATCCTAAGCCAACATGATGAAAATTTGGGCCTACATTTTCTTCTATGAGGCAAAAGATTTCTGCCCTAATTCCTGAGTTGAGTTTTGTGCAGGGTGAGAGATAGGGACTTAGTTTCATTCTGCTGCATATAGATTTCCAGTTTTCGCAGAATCATTTATTGAACAGGCTATCTTTCTCCATTGTATGTTTTTGGCACCTTTGTTTAGTATGAGATAACTGTATTTATGTGTATTTGTCTCTGTGTCCTCTATTCTTTACCATTGGTTTACCTGTTTATTTTGGTGCCAGTTACCTGCCTTTTTTGATATTATTGCTCTATAGTATAGTTTAAGGTCTGGTATTGTGATACCTCCTGCTTTGCTCTTCCTACTAAGGATTTCTTTGGCTATTCTGGGTCTCTTATTCTTCCCAATGAATTTCATGATTGCTTTCTCTATTTCTATGAGGCACGTCATTGGGATTTTAAGTGGAATTGCTTCAAATTTTTATAGTACTTTTGGTAGTATGGCCATTTGACAAAATTAATTGTGCCTATCCAAGAACATGGGATATCTTTCTATCTGCTAAGGTTTTCAATTTCTTTCTTTAGTAGTGTTCTGTAGTTTTCATTATAGAGGTCTTTCACCTCTTTTGTTAGATTGATTTTTTTTTTTTGAGGCTACTGTAAATGGGGTAGTTTTCCTAATTTCCCTTTTCAGAGGATTCATCACTCATGAGTAGAAAGTTATTAGATTTATGTGTTGATTTTATATCCTGCTACTTTGCTGAATTTATTTATGAGTTCTAGATGTTTTCTGGTGAAGTTTTTTGGATCCTCTAAATATAGACGCATGTGGCTGGCAAATAGTGATAGCTTGAGTTCTTCTTTTCCTATTCACATCCCTTTAATTTCTTTGGTCTGTCTAGTTGCTCTGGCTAGAGTTTCAAGGACTGTGTTGAACAGAAGTGGTGAAAGAGGGCATCCCCTACCTTGTTCCACTTTTTAGGGAGAATGCTTTCAGGTTTTCACCATTTAGAATGATGTTGGCTGTGGGTTTAGCATAGATAGCCTTTACAATGTTGGGTAATGTTCCTGCTATCCCTATTTTTTCTAGTGTTTTGAGCGTAAAGGGGTATGTATTTTATCAAATGTTTTTTCTGCATATATTGAAATAATCATACGATTCTTAACTTTAAGTCTGTTGATATGGTGAATTACATTTATTGATTTCTGATGTTGAACCAATCTTGGCATCCAGGGATGAAACCCACTTGGTCATGGTGCACTATCTTTTTAATATGTTTTTGTATGCAATTTGCAAGAATTTTGTTAAAAATTTTTGCACCCATGTTCATCAGGGATATTGGTCTGAAGTTTTCTTTCCTTGATGTGTCTTTGTCTGCATTTTAGTATCAGGGTGATACTAGCTTCATAGAATGAGTTTGGAAGGGTTCTCTCCTTTTCTATTTCCTGGAATACTTTGAGGAGGATTGGTATTAATTTTTCTTTGATGGTCTTGTAGATTTCAGCTGAGAATCCATCTGGTCCCGGGCTTTCCTTTGTTGGTAGGCTTTTGATGATGACTTCTTCTATTTCATTGAAATTGATCTGTTTAAATTGTGTATGTCCTCCTGATTCAGTTTGGGTGAATCATATGTCTCTAGAAACCTGTCTATGTTTGAGATTTTCTATTTGTTGGAGTGTAGATTTTCAAATAGTTTCTAATTCTGTTTTGTATTTTGATAGTGTCTATTGTGATATTTCCTTTCTTATCACAAATTTTAGTAACTTGAGTTTTCTCTCTCCTTCTCTTCATCAGTGTGGCCTAAAGATTTATCAGTTTTGTTTATTTTTTCAAAGAACCAACTTTTTATTTTGTCAATTTTTTGAATTGTTTCTTTTGTTTCAATTTCATTGGTTTCAGCTCTGATTTGAATTATTTCCTATTTTCTACTACTGTTGGTGTTGATCTGTTCTTCTTTTCCTAGGGCTCTTAGTTTAATGTTAGGTTGTTTATTCGTTGACTTTTTCTTCTTTTATTGAATGTGCTCCATGCAATGAATTTTCCTCTTAGTGTTGCTTTCATAACATCCCAAAGATTTTGATATGCTGTGTCATTGTTCTCATTTACCTCTAAGAATTTTTTTATCTCCTTCCTGATGTCTTCTGCTATGTGTGCATCATTCAATAGCATATTATTTAATCTCCAGTTGTTGGAGTAGTTTGTTTTTTATTTTGTCATTGATTTCTAATTTCATTCCTTTTTGATCTGATAGAATATAAGGTAGTATCTGTATTTTTTTTAATTTGCTAAGAATAGCTTTGTGGCATAACATATGGTCTATTTTAGAGAAGGATCCATGTGCTGCTGAGAAGAAAGTGTATTCGCTCATTGATGGATGGAATATTCTATATATGTCCATTAAGTCTAAATTATTGATTGTGTTATTGAGATCTACGGTTTCTTTGCTCAATTTTTGTTCGGAAGATCTATCCAGTGGTGAGAGAGGTGTGTTAAATTCACCTAGTATTATTGTGTTGTGGTCTATTTGGTTGCAGGAATTGAGAAGGATTTGTTTGACATACATAGATGCTCCATTGTTTGGGGCATATTTATGATCATTATGTCTTTCTGATTTATGCTTCCCTTGAGCAGTATGAAATGTCCTTCTTTATCCCTTCTGACTAACTTTGACTTGAAGTCCACATTATTGGATAGAGGATGGAAACCCCCACTTTATTACAGGATTCATGTGCATGGTATGTTTTTTTCCCATACTTTCACCTTTAATTGGTGGGTGTTTTTTTCTATGAGATGAGTCTCTTGAAGGCAACATATTGTTGGGTCCTTTCTTTTAATCCAATCTGCCGCTCGATGCCTTTTGATTGATGAGTTTAGGGTTATTATTGAGGGTTATTCAGGGTTATTATTGAGATATGATTTGTACTCCTGATCATTTTGGCTTATTTTTGGTTTTTAATTTAATTTGGTTTGTCCTTTGATTGAGTTTTCCTTTAGGATAATTTCTCCCTTTGCTGATTTACATGGTTTTTCATTTCTTCCTCAAGGAATATTTTGCTGAGAATGTTCTGCAGTGCAGGCTTTCTATTTGTAATTTCTTTTAGCTTTTGTTTCTCATGGAAGGATTTTATTTTGTCATCAAATCTAAAAGGTAAGTTTTGCTGGGTATAAGATTCTTGGATGGCATCCAGTTTCTTTCAGAGCTTTAAATATGTTGTTCTAGTCCCTTCTATCTTTTAGGGTCTGGGCTGATATCCGTATTGGTTTCCCCCTATACATAATCTGATACTTTTCTTTTGCAGCCTTTAAAATTGTATATTTTGAAAGTTAGACATTTCTATTATAATGTGCTTTGGTGTGGATCTGTTGTAATTTGGTACATTTGGTGTTCTGTAAGCCTCTTGCATTTGATTTTCCATTTCATTCTTCAGATTTTGGGAATTTTCTGATATTATTTCATTGAATACATTGTTCGTTCCTTTGGTTTGTATCTCTGTGCCTTCCTCAATTCCAATAATTCTTTAGCCTTCCTCAATTCCAATAATTCTTAAGTTTGGTCTTTTCATGATATCTCATAGTTCTTGGAGGTTCTGTTCATGATTTCTTACTATCTCTGGTCAACTTTATTTTCAAGATTAAATATGTTACTTCATTGTCTGAGGTTCTGTCTTCCAAGTAATCTAGTCTGTTGGTGATACTTTCTATTAAGTTTTTTATTTGGTTTATTTTTTCCTTCATTTCAAGAAAGAATTTGACTTTTTTTCAGAATTGCTATCTCTTTATTGAAATGATCTTTTGCTTCCTGCCATTGGTCTTTTAACTGTTTATTGGAGTGATCATTCATTGCCTGCATTTCCTCTCTTATCTCATCCTTTGCTTTGCAGATCATTTTAATTATGTATATTCTGAACTCCTTTTCTGACATTTCTTCTACCATGCTATCATTGGATTCTCTTAATATAGCATCTTGGCTTATTTGGGACACATTCTTCCCTTGTTTTTTCATGTTGTTTGTGTATCTTTCCCTGTAGCAGATCTGAGGTGTTGCAATTTCCCCCCATAGGCTTATAGTGTCCCTGCAGGTTTCCAGTACTTCACCTTAAAGTGGAAGATCAATATTAGCAGCACACAATATAAACAATATGCAGCCTTAACCCAAATAGCCCCTATTAAGATATTGACAGTATTGTCTTGATAAACAAGTTGATGAGTTTGATTAGTATCTTCAGTATAAAAATAGGTTTTCAATAAGGTCCACAATTTCTGATGGTGGACAAAGAGGATGGAGAGCAGTCCAGGATGTAACACTAATGAGATAAGAAGTGAGTTTATAGAGGTATAAGATCACAGGAAGAGTGAAAGCAGAAACAAAAGAAATTGGTTATTAGCATGAGAAAAGGGAGAAAATGACTCTGAGGAAACAGATAGATAAGAGGAAAACAGAGAGCAAGAAAAATGATTTAAAAAAAAGAAAAGTGGGAAAAATAGTAATAGTACTACAAATATAAAATTTCTACAATAATAATATTATAGTATACTATTGAATAATATACTATTCAAACCACCTAACCTGATGCCTGAGAGGTACTTGATAATGTGGTGCCACATAATGGGAATGACACCAGCTAGAGATGGTGGCATCCACATAGGAAAAAATATCTATGATAGCAGGCAGAGGTGACTCCCTTTGTCAGTAGTTGGGGAGATGCAGTGCCGCACTGAGACCGTGCAGGGCATGGTGCTGGAGATCCTCCCTGGTGGTAACTGGGCCTAGGCCAGTACTGTGTGGCACTCTGGGATCATATCTTGCTCAGATTAAGATCTGCCTTAGAGTTTCAAGATGGCAGACTAAAGGGAGACTGCATTCCATGTCGCTCCAGGACTCAGGTAAGTCTTCCTGCTGAGCAAGGCTCCCTGCCTGGGGTGGTAGTTACAAACAGCAAGGAACTTCACCAAGCAGAGCTGCCCAGCGAGACTTCCCTGCTGGGCGAGGCTTCCCCACTGGAGCAGTAGAACCCAAGAACCAGGCCCAAACCAACCGGGCCTAGCCAGCAGTCTAATGCTGTTTCGGATGACTGTAGATCAACACGTGGAGGCACCTGTGCCCACTAGCAGGGAATATAACCCAACTGGAGGCCACCACCCCTAGAGGGGCAGCTTCCTATGTGGATCACTGCATTATCAAGTTCCTCCAAGACTTCAGGCTACTGAAGGCTAAGAGGTGAGTTATTGGAAACCTACAGGGACACTAGAAGTCAAGAGAGGAAATCTGCAATATCTCAGAGCTTCACTACTAGAGGGGTAGATACCTGACAAATATGAGAAAACAAGGGAAGAAAATGTCCCAAACAAACCTAGATGCTACATCAATAAAATCCAATGACAGTATGGCAGAAAAAAATGTCAGAAAGGGAGTTCAGAATGTACATAATTAAAATGATCAGAGAAGCAAACAATGAGATGAGGGAGCAGATGCAGGCTTTGAATGATCACAACACTCAACAGTTAAAAGAGCAAATGCGGGAAGCAAAAGATCATTTCAATAGAGATATAGAGATTCTGAAAAAAAATAAATAAATAACAGCAATCCTTGAAAAGAAGGAAACAGTAAACCAAATTAGAAACTCCATAGAAAGCATAACCAATAGGATAGAACACCTGAAAGACAGAACCTCAGACATTGAAGACAAAATATTTAATCTTGAAAACAAAGTTAACAAAACAGAGAAGATGATAAGAAATCATGAGCAGAATCTCCAAGAATTATGGGATATCATGAAAAGGCCATTTTTAAGAATTATTAGGATTGAGGGAGGTACAGAGAAACAAACCAAAGGAATGAACAATATATTCAAAGAAATAATATCAGAAAATTTCCCAAATCTGAAGAATGAAATGGAAAATCAAATACAAGAGGCTTATAGGACTCCAATATACAAAATTACAACAGAACCACACCAAAGCACATTATAATGAAAATACCTAACATACAAAATAAGGATAGAATTTTAAAGACTGCGTGAGAAAAGAATCAAATTACATTCAGGGGGAAATCAATATGGATATCAACAGATTTTTCAACCCAGACCCTAAAAACTAGAAGGGACTGGAACATTTTTCAAGTTCTGAAATAAAATGGATGCCAACCAAGAATCTTATACCCAGTAAAACTTACCTTCAGATTTGATGATGAAATAAAATCCTTCTGTGATAAACAAAAGCTAAAAGAAATTACAAATAAAAAACCAGAACTACAGAACATTCTCAGCAAAATATTCCATGAGGAAGAGATGAAAAACAATGACGTAAATTAGCAAAGGGAGAAACTACCCTAAAGGAATAGCCAAATAAAGGAGAAACCAAGTTGTGTCAAAAAACAAAAATAAACCAAATGACTGGGAATACAAAACATATCTCAATAATAACCCTAAATGTCAATGGCCTGAACTCATCAATCAAAAGACATAGATTGGCAGACTGGATGAAAAAGAAAGACCCAACAATATGCTGCCTTCAAGGTATTCATCTCATAGAAAGAGATACCCACAGACTAAGGTGAAAGGATGGGGAAAAGCATACCATGCACATGTACTCAGTATAAAAGCCGGAGTATCCACCTCATATCAGATAATGTGGACTTCGAGCCAAAGTTAGTCAGAAGGCTTAAAGAAGGACATTTCATACTGCTTAAGGGAAGCATAAATCAGCAAGACATAACAATAATAAATATCTATGCCCCAGACAGTGACTAATCCATATACATCAAACAAATCCTTCTCAATTCCAGGAACCAAATAGACCACAACACAATAATACTAGGTGAATTTAACACACCTCTCTCACCACTGGATAGATCTTCCAAACAAAAATTGAACTAAGAAACCATAGATCTCAATAACACAATTGTTAATTTAGACTTAACGAACATATATAGAATATTCCATCCAACAAAGAGTGAATATACTTTCTTCTCAGCAGCACATGGATCCTCCTCTAAAATAGACCATATATTATGTCACAAAGCTAATGTTAGCAAATACAAGAAGATAGAGATACTACAGATCATAATGGATTGAAATTAGAAATAAATGACAGAAAAAAAACAGAAACTACTCCAACAACTGGAGATTAAATAATATGCTATTGAATGATGAATGGAAAACAGAAGACATCAGGGGGAAATAAAAAAAATTCTTAGAGTTAAACGAGAAAAAACACACATCATATCAAAATCTCTGGGACACTATGAAAGCAGTACTTAGAGGAAGATTTATTTCATGGAGCACATTCAATGAAAGAAGAAAAAGTCAACAAATAAACTACCTAACACTACAGCTCAGAACCCTAGAAAAAGAAGAACAGACCAACACCAAAAGTAGTAGAAGACAGGAAATAGTTAAAATCAGAGCTGAAATCAATGAAATTGAAACAAAAGAAACAATCAAAAAAATTGACAAAATAAAAAGTTGGTTCTTTGAAAAAATAAACAAAATTGATAAACCCTTAGCCACACTAACAAAAAGAAGGAGAGAGAAAACTCAAATTACTAAAATTTGGGATGAAAAAGAAACATCACAACAGACACTATTGAAAAACAAAACATAATTAAAAGTTATTTTGAAAATCTATACTCCAACAAAATAGAAAATCTCGAAGACATCAACAGGTTTCTAGAAACATATGATTCACCCAAACTGAATCAGGAGGACATACACAATTTAAATAGATCAATTTCAAGTAATGAAATAGAAGGAGTCATCAAAAGTCCGGGACCAAGTTCTGCAAAACCTTTAAAGAAGAGCTCATTCCAATATTCCTCAAAGTATTCCATGAAATAAAAGAGGAGGGAACCCTTCCAAACACATTCTATGAAACCATTATCACCCTGATACCTAAACCAGACAGAGACACATCAAGGAAAGAAAATTTCAGACCAATATCCCCAATGAACATTGATGCAAAAATCCTCAACAAAATTTTAGCAAATCGCATACAAAGACATATTAAAAAGATAGTGCACCATGATCAAGTGGGTTTTCTCCCAGGGAGGCAAGGTTGGTTCAACATGTGGAAATCAATAAATGTAATTTACCTTATCAATAGACTTAAAGTCAAGAATCACATGATTATTTCAATAGATGCAGAAAACGCATGTGAAAAAATGCAGCACCGCTTCATGCTCAACACACTAGAAAAAATAGGGATGGGGGAACATTCCTTAGCATTATAAAGACCATCTATGCTAAGCCCATGGCCAACATCATTCTAAATGGTGAAAACCTGAAAGCATTCCCCCTAAAAACTGGAACAAGGCAGGGATGCCCTCTTTCACCACTTCTATTCAACATTGTCCTTGAAACTCTAGCCAGAGCAATTAGACAGACCAAAGAAATTAAAGAGATATATGAATAGGAAAAGAAGAACTCAAACTATTCCTTTTTGCTGATGTCATGATTCTATATTTAGAGGAGTCAGGAAATTCCACCAGAAAACTTTTAGAACTCATAGGTGAATTCAGTAAAGTAGAAGGCTATAAAATCAGTGCTCATAAATCTAATGCATTTTTATTCATCAGTGATGAATCCTCAGAAAGAGAATTTAGGAAAACTATCTCATTCACAATAACCTCAAAAAAAAATAAAATACTTAGGAATCAATGTAACAAAAGAGGTGAAAGACCTCTACAATGAGAACTATAGAACACTAAGAAAGAAATTAAAGAAAACCTTAGAAGATGGAAAGTTCTCCCATGTTCTTGGATAGGCAGAATTAATATTTTCAAAATGGTCACACTACCAAAAGTGCTATACCAATTCAATGCAACTCCAATTAAAATCCCAATGACATACCTCACAGAAATAGAGCAAGCAATCTTGAAATTCATTTGGAAAAATGAGAGATCCAGAATAGTTAAAGCAATCCTTAGCAGGAAGAATGAAGCAGGGGTATCACAATATTAGAACTTCAACTATACTACAGAGCAACAGTAACAAAAATGGCAAAGTATTGGCATCCTAATTGGTAGATCAATGGTACAGAATAGAGGACACAGAGACAAACCAAAATAAATCAGTTTTCTCATACTAGACAAAGGTGCCAAAAACATGCAATGGAGAAAAGATAGCCTTTTCAACAAATGTGCTGGGAAAACTGAAAATCCATATGCAGCAGAATTAAACTAAACCCTTATCTCTCACCATGCACAAAACTCAACTCAAAATGGATCAAGGACCTCAGAAATAGACCAGAGACCCTGCATCTTATAGAAGAAAAAGTAGGTCCAATTCTTATCACGTTATCTTAGGATCAGACTTCCTTAACATAACTCCCAAAGCAGAAGAAACAGAAATAGAAGCAAGAATCAATAACTGGGATAGATTCAAACTAAAATGCTTTTTCTCCGCAAAGGAAACTATCAGCAATGTGAAGAGAGAGCCTACAGAGTGGGAGAAAAACTTTGCCACTCATACTTCAGTAGAGCACTAATCTCCAGAATCTATAAAGAACACAAAAAAATTTACACCAAGAATACAAATAACCCAATCAACAAGTGGGCTAAGAAAATGAACAGACACTTCATAGAAGAAGATCTACAAGCAAGCAATATATGAAAAAATGTTCAACATCTCTAGTAATAAGAGAAATGCAAATCAAAACTACCCTAAGATTCCATCTTACCCCAATTAGAATGGCAATTATCAGGAATACAAGCAACAATAGGTCTTGATGAGGATGTGGGGAAAAAGGCACCCTCATACACTGCTGGTGGGGTTGTAAACTGGTGCATCCACTCTGAAAAGCAGTGTGGAGATTCCTTAGAAAACTTGGAATGGACCCACCATTTGACCCAGCTATCCCACTCCTTGGCCTATACCCAAAGGACTTAAAATCGCATACTACAGTGATGCAGCCACATCAATGTTCATAGCTGCTCAATTCACAATAGCCAGATTGTGGAACCAACCTTCAATAGATGAATGGATAAAGAAACTGTGGTATATATATATATATACAATGGAATATTACTCAGCCATAAAGAAGAATAAAATTATGGCATTTGCAGGCAAATTAAGTTGGAGAATATTATGCTAAGTGAGATAAGTCAATCCCAAAAAAACAGGATGAATGATCTCACTGATAAGTGGATGATGATACATAATGGGGGGGGAGGGGAGGGAGGCAAGAATGGAGGAAGGATTGACTATATAGAAGATAAAGAGAATCAAACATAAAATAAAGAATGAATCAAACATTATTGCCCTATGTAAATGTATGATTACACAAATTGTACACCTCTACTTCAAGTACAACCAGAGAAACAAGCTGTACCCCATTTGTTTACAATAAAAAAAAATCTGCCTTGCTGGGCTGGGTTTGTGACTCAGTTGTAAAAAGAGAGCTTTCCTGGCATGTGTGAGGCACTGGGTTTGATTCTTGACACCACATATAAATAAACAAATAAAATAAAGGTCCATCAATAACTAAAAAATACTCTTAAAAATCTGCCTTGCTCTCTTTAAATGTTAAGTCCTTTCTCTGGGATTAGATAATTCCCACAAAACTATTACCAAAGAGAGGATGGCTTCCTGATCAGGGATGCTTTCTTAAACATGTAAGTTAATCTTTATATGTTTTAGTATAATTTCCCTGGAAACATGTAAGTTAATCTTTATATGTTTTAGTATAATTTCCCTGGAACTGTGCTAACCCTGAATGTTCTTAAGGCTGGAAGTGGGTAGAATTAGCAATCAATAAAGGGACATGATTATTAGAGGCCAGAGAACTAGGTTTGAACACCAAAATGCATTCTTACTTAAAGTCACTGATAGGGAAATCAACTTTGAGTTTGGTCATTTGTCCGTATACCCATAGGTGGTATGCAGGGTCCGCATGTGCTCCTATCTGATTCCAAGACCCATACATTTTCTATTACACTTAATCTGGTTTACTATATTCAAATGTGTTTGCTAACTTTATTTATTCATTTTGTTTTGTGTTTATGTAATCATACACATAAGAAATAAATCTTTGCAAGTGGCTAATCACAAAGGCACCAGGCTAGGTCTAGAGATACAATGGGGGACAGACAAGGTTATGGCCTTCATGATGCATAGAGTTTAACAAGAAGACATAATAAAATGTTAAAAATTAACATATGTGGACAAATGAGAACTACAAATCCTAATAAAATCAGCATTTTAAGCAAGAGACTCTAAACAAATGGAAATGTTTGAGGCAAGAGTAAAGAGGCCCGGGCTGGCTTTGTTCCTACTTATAAAGTTATTATACTCATATAACATTATGAGTTATTAAATCCTACTCCAATCTATAGAAAGATAAGTAGAGAAGTAAGTAGGTGGCTAGCTAAACAAACAGATGGTAGTAGATGGTAGGTGATAGAGTCAAGGAGGTAAAGAATAAAAGGCGACCATCTATACCTGAAAAGAAAAAAGCAAGAATTCTAACTTTGGACCAATTTTCTCCTGGCAGAAACTTGCTGCTTAGGCTGATGGTTTGATATAAGGTCATCACTTTTGTTAACACTAAGCTCTTCCTGTGTAACTCCTCTGGATGCCTGGTTTGTGTTTCTGCTCATATGGTACATGGCTTCTCATCAAATGGAATCTAAGCAATAGTCAGGCATTTGCCAAAGCTAGGATGTGATAACGGTATAACCGGTGGTGGATGTTAGTGCTGCCACTTATTTTATGTTTGTTTTTAATTTATACTTAAACCTTTCCATGAATTCATACTCACCTGGTTATTGGTCTAAATTAGTTAAGTTGTATATTTTGCAGGTAGTCAAGTGGAATCTATTCTCTCTTAACACATACTATATTCCTTAAGCTCATGAGAGAGGGTGCATTTAGATAGACAGATAGCAGGACAGAGCATAACCAGGCTAGTCAGAGACCATTCACTCTCTGAAGGCTATTTCTATCCTTGCCATCAGAGAGAAGGAACTTTACCCCAAATATATTAACTATTCTATAAATTCCCTAAGAATAAAATGCATGTACAATCAAGAAACAGATTCTTAGCCCCCCAATATTACTGATCCTTAATTTTTGTAATTAAAAGAAACTTTATTTTGATTTTTTCCATTTATTTCTCCATAAATCCAATCAACCCTTTTTAGACACCTACGATGTTCCAATTTCTGGTGAAAATTTAGAGAAATGAAAATCCTTAAGCCCGTGGTCCTTTTCAGTGAGAGCTCTGTTCACTGGTGAATGCCTGGGTGAGCCCAGGCAGAAAGACACTGCTGTTCACCACATGTTTTCTAAGAGTCCTATCACCCTAAGCAGACGTGTTTATTTAACTTTCTTGTATAACTGCATACTCTAGGCCTCTAGTTTTGTCCAGGGTTAGGTTTCCAGAATTCACATGAATTTCCACAGTTTTAAGTTTCTTTAACTCCTCGAATGTAACCATCTTATATAAAATGAAAACATAAAAGCACTCAGAAAAATAATAGCTCATATCTTTTGAAAAAAAAATGGAAGAAAGTGGAAGAGCAATAGGGTAAAATGGACTTATTAATGCCAATCTTATTATCTTGTCTCTATCTTAGATAAATGGCAGTGGGAACTTGGAATGGATTAAACTTTCTAGAAACAGATGTTACTCTCATTTGGGTACTGGAATTTGACACCTGTTTTCAAAAGTAACAAACAATGACATCTAATTTCCTTATGGTACCAATGCTTCTGAATTATCGTGTGCCAGGAATTGTGCCAGGCACTAGTGATACACAGATAAATATAACACCCTTCTTACTCTTATAAAGCTTTGCTTATTATCTACCTCCTAAGTGAACCCTTTGGTCCAGGTGGTTTCCTAAAAGCTAGCACTGAATAGTATAAAAAATAAATGCATCTTACCATATGACATTGTCAGGATGGTAATGCATCTCCACACTAAGCCCAGGACCAAAATAACCCAGGAGCTCACAGAAGTCTGAAAATAATAAAGAGGTAAGTAAGGGCAGTATGCAGGAGGTTCTAACTAAGCTTAGAGGAAAGGTGCAGCCTGCCTCTTAATTTGGAAGTCATACACAGATTGCAAGCATTCAACTCAAAAGGAGGAACATTTTGGAAGATTAAAAAGGGAAGTGGTGAATGATGAGCAGAATGTGACACTGAAGGCTGTTAACAGGCCTGGGAAGGATGGGTCACACGGGTTTGATGACATGGGAGGACATGAGACTGACTAGTCTGACACATGCCCCCTAAAAAGCCTAGAGAAGGAGTGGTATCGCTCAATTCCACCAGCACTGTCTTCATGATCAGCTTTCTATCCGCCTTGAATAACCCCATCAGAGAACTCTATGGCATAAGGAGTGATGGAAAAGAGCATTGGGAGCAGACTGTCTGTCCAGGATCTCAGACCCATTAGTGAACCTCCCTAATCCTCAGATTCTTAACTTATAAAATTTGGATGAATCAGTGATTTGAATTATATTGCATAATGAATATGGAGCATCTAGATGCTGTATGTGGAGCACATTCCCTGGATCCTTAGATGTTGGCTTTCCGGAAAACAAATTATGATTCTCATAGCACATGCCTGAGGCTATGTTTGTGTAGATAATGGTTATACTTCCACCAGCCAATATATTATGGCCAAAAATGAATAAAGAACAGATTTATAAAGCCTTGTTAGTAAAGACTGGAATATAAACCAAGTGTTTAAGTGATAGGCAGACATCCCAAAAGTAAAAGAGGATTGTGTTGAACTCAGTGCCTCCAGAAGAGCTCTGTGGTACAGATGTCTTATTTCTTTGTGGTCACCCAGAACCTTTGGAATACTCTTCTTATGGCTGGGGAATGTCCTTCTTAGTGAGTCCTGCCTCCCAACAAAGAAGCCAAGAACTTACTTGCCTTGCTTTCTTGCAGCTACGAAGCAAGCATTTGTCTAATAAGTTGCATCTGAGCAAGATCCTATTCAGAAAACAGTGACATAAAGGGAGAAAACAGCATGCAGGACCTAGGCTGCTGAAGGCTCAAGAGATCCATCTTTTTCACAAGAAGTAACCTCTGGCAGGGCAGAGGCCCTGGTGCTAGTATTCTTTGTCCAGCAGTCTTAAGGCAATTTGGAGCACTTGTGCCAGGTGAGCACAGCCGTAAGATCTCTACAGGAAGAGTAGATGGTGTGACTTGGGTCACATGCCTGCCAAGTCTGACTCTGACCCTTTCAGATAATTTCTAAATGACCTCATTGCTTTTTCTGCATTAACCAAGTAGAATATATTCTGGGTGTTTGTGACCAAGTACCCTGACTGACAGAGAGGCTCTTTAATATTCCTTCTTCCATACTTGGAACTGTACCTAAACATAGACAGTTCAATGTGAAAATGGGTAATCATTCTTATCTAGAATAGGTAGGGAGGCAAAGAAGACCTTGATCCTGAGCCTATGAGCTCCTCTCAATCTTCTGTTGAGCTCATTGACTTGGATCAATCTTCCACTGACCTACTGCAAAGTCAGCTAGCTTCATTCAACCCACATAAGTCAAATATTTCTATTTATCTTCTCAAAGTTGCTCTGACTAATTGGGTTTGCCTTTGTGTCCTTAATCTGATTCTTTCAGCATTCTTTCAGCAGATATTTATTGAGCACCTACTGTGTACCAGACACTATTTCAGGTTCCGGGAATATGGTGATAGATGACACAGACAAGGCCCTTGTCTTCATGGAATGCACTATAGTTTAATGATACATGTATTGTACAAACAAATAAATAATATCACAAAGTATTAAAAAACTAATAGCACCAATAATATATCTGATATTTTTTAGGAGAAAAGGTAGAGAACAGGAACTATTGACTCTCCCAAAGAGAAATACCAGTAAATGTAAAGGTAGACAGATACAACAAGGCAGGCTCAGTCTGAGCCGAGGAATGGAGGCTAAAGTGCTCATGAGTCATCCAAGTGTTTATGTCCAGCAAGAATCTATGTGCATGGATCATCTGAAGTAGAGAGAAGTAGTTGAGACTGAAAACATTGCTTGTATCATCAAGATTCTGATGGTAATTAAAACAAGGAGAATTGAAGAGACTGCCCAAGCAGGGCAACAGAGTACAAAGCAGATGAGGCCAAAAATGGAACTGTGGAGAACCCAAGTATGTAAGGAATGTGCAGAGGAGACAGAATCCCTGAAAACAGAGGAAACAGACTAAGAAAGATGGAGGAAATGAATAGGGAATAGCGCCAAAGAACTCAAGAAAATGGGACTTCAGGAATAGAAAGTGGTTCCAGTTTTAATAAAATTATCCCTTTTCTGTTAACAGTTAAGAGTGTTGTCTCTCTGTGTGTACATGCACAGAAAAATCTAAAGTTACTTATCAAGAAAATTTTAATAATGGTTATCTCTCAGGAGCCAGATTAAGGAGTTGGAAATAAGAGGGGGGATTCATGTTCCCTTCATTCCTTTCTCTTCTGTACTTGTTTTTATAGTGAGTAAATATTACTTTTATAATTTTGTGTGAAATCTAGGAAATTGCAATATGAGAGCTGAAGAATACCCATTGTATCTGGCTGTGGGGACAGGTAACCCCGCATCTCTAGACATGGAACAAGACTTTTGAGGAAGTATGTTGGATTGCAGACAAAATTTTTAGCAATGTATAATACTGAGAAGGCAAAAATGAACATAAGACATATTTGTCTCTACCATACATGTTATCAGGTATTTAAATACACATCCTTTGATTATTCATCTGAACCACCCAGATTTGAAATACGAGTTGCATATCCCTTATCAGAAATGCTGAGACCAGAAATGTTTTCAATTTCAGATTTTGAAATGTTTGTATACTCTTAATGAGGTATCTTGGGAATAAGACTCAGATTTAAACATCTAATGCATTTGTGTCTTATACATTTATAACCATTGATCAGAGTCATTTTAGACCATATTTTTGATGATTTTTGTGTATGAAACAATGTGTCCTTTTATGGAATTTCCCAATTGTTGGGTCAAGTCAGCACTCAAAAAGTTTCTGGTTTTCGAGCACTTCAGATTTTAGATTATCAGATTTTCAAATTAGGAATATTTAATCTGTACCACTTTTTGGAGATAGCATGCTAACAAATGACATATATTAAATCTATGTATACCAAAACTAGTATACTTTCATTGGAGAAAAGACTACCCTAAATAAGCAGACATTTATTCATTCACCAAACACCAGTGGCACTGTGCTAAGAAATGTGGATGGAGAAGTTACAGTCAACAGAAGACGTAAATGACTCCATGATAATGCAAAGGTCCTCCTGACAACCCATCAAATGACTAGAATGCCCTCCTGGGAAAAAAATTGAGAGTTAGAATCGGTAAATAGTCACTGTGGGTTGGGGGAGAGGAGCTGACTGTTTACTACACAGGTGTCAATGATGTAGCTCTCCCCTTCCCAAATTCCACGCCAAGCGAGTGGTACAGTATGCTATGGGATGCAGGAGGAGGGAGAGTTCTCTTTCAACTGAATATACATCACCTTATTGTAAGAAGAATTTAATGGATATATGTCATGGGTTTAACCTTAAGAAATGGATATAATTTGAGTGAAAAAAATACATGATGAATATCAAGTGCTGAGTTCTCAATGGAATGCAGAACTACAATAAAGACATTGCCTAAAGTCTTTAAAAGCTAACAAAGAAGTGTTAAATAATCTACAAATCACCATACCACCTGCTAGTGAACTAAATTGCTTTTGAAATGCTGCTGAAATAGGGTGAAAAGAATAAATGGAAATTTTATTATAATCTTACAGCTCAGTTTGTCCCCGAAATGTTAACTCTGAGTCCTAACGAAGTGTTCTTGTTAGTTACTAGCTGTGATTTTATCCCAACTAGGTCTTTGTGCTGCAGAGCAAGATGGCTGTAGTTATCACCATTAATTAAAATCAATTATATAAAAGAAGTTCAAAAGTATTTTATGAAACCTTTTTCATAAAAGGGGAAAACAGGAACAATAGGGAATATGTTGCCATTTTCCCTAGGAAAATCATTCTGAAGAAGAACTGGAGAGAAAACAAATGTAATGATCATGCCAACTGCAGGCCATTTAAAAGAAACTTGGGGAGCCTCGTGGCATCCATAAAGTTCTAAATCCTGGGCTTCCAATATTTCTTTTATTAAGGATTTTCAACATATGAATTTACTTTCTTTACACAGGTTTATAATGTGCTTTTTTGATTCACATACACTTAGACCAGTTATGTGAAAGAGTTTCATCTTTCAGAGACATAGTCCTGGACTCAGGAAAACACACAGAATTATATTTTGGCATTCTGGTGCTTACAAATTTGCATGACAATTGTCTTTGCATCCACACAGTTTGCAAGATGCAAATAGGATCCCACTTTCCTGGAAGCTAGATACTTCCTCAACTAACGTGGACCTCCAAATTATCTTAGTCACATCAGCAAAAACATCCATTTCTTTCCATCTCCACAACCAGAACGGAAAACAGCTAGGCTCTTTTAATAAGTACTGTGCCAGTGGCTCTACTTGAAATCATTCAGGGTGCAAATGGATTTCAGGAGTTTTCATATGATGGATTGATGAACTGAAGCAATACAAATAACAATCCACACCAAAAAAAAAAAAAAAAAAAAAATACCTTTAGAGTTGGAAAGGACCTCAATATTCAGATAAGCTACAGTTTTGAAAGCCTGAAGAAGTTCAGTTTCTTCATTTTGCATAAGAAAGCTGGGGGACCAAAAGAAAAAAACTGTCGGGAACAAACTATGCATAGGTCTTTAGGAGCTGTTAAATTCCGTAGCAAAGAGAATTTACGACAATAAAATGCACAGACACTAAGTAATTTGATGAATTTTAACTAATGCACAGACACTTGTAATCTTCCTAGTAAGACATACAATAGTTCCATCAACTTAGATAGTTCTTTTATATTCTTTGAAGTCAATGTCCCTCAACTCACACCCCAGACATCCACTGATCTGATTTCTATAAACATGGTTTGATTTTTTTCTGTCCCAGAACTTCATAAAAATGGAAGAGGACAGCGTGTACACTTTGTAGGTGGCTTCTTTCTCTCAGCATAACTTTTCTGAGGTTCATCTACATTGTTGAGATGATCGGTTGTCTATGCCTTTTTATTGCTGAGTAATGTGCTATCGTGCAAATGCAATTAGTTTTTTTGTTTATTGTTCTATGTCACCCATGCACTTATTAGTTCTTGTAACTTTTCAGTTGATTCCATCAGAGTTTTTCACATGGATGATCAAGTCAGCTGTGGAGAGAGAGTTTTGTTTTTTCCTTTCTAATCTGGATGTCTTTGAATCTTTCCTTTGCCAGCACAATATTGAATACAGTAATGAGAGAAGACAGCCTTGCCTTGTTCTTGATTTCAGAGGAAAAATATTAAGCGTTTCACCATTAAGTATGATATTAGCTATAGATATCCTTGATCAAATTGAGGAAGCAGTTCTCAGGCCCTAGTTTGCTGCAAGTTCTTATAAGGAATGGATACTAGATTTTGTCAAATACTGTTTCTGCTTCTACTGAGATGATAATATGTTTTGTCTATCACAGTGAATTACATTGATTTTCAAAGTTTTCATCAAGTGTGCATTCCTGTGATAACACCCACTTGCTCATGATACATTATGATACATGCTACTATTTTACATATGTGTGTGTGAATGTACATATGATTTCATAAAATTTTAAGAATTTTAGCTATGTAGTTTTCTTGTAATGTTTATGTTTTGTTTTAACACTGGAATAAGTCTAGTCTTATAGAATGAATTGGAAAATATTTATTTTTTAGCTTTCTTGAAGATTTTGCATAGGATTTAAATTATTTCTTCCTTAAATATTTGGTATAATTCACCAGTGAAACCATCTGAGCCTGGATTGGGGGCAAGGGGGGCAACAAAGGTATAAAGGATTTTAACTACAAATTCCATTTATTTAATAGGCTATTTAGGTGATCTACTTACTTTCAAATAAAATTTGATAGTTTTTTAATGAAATTAGTCCTTTTCATCTGACTTATCAAAATTATTGGCATAAAGTTGTTGATAATTTTTTTTCATTATATTTTTAACTGGTAAAATCTTTAGTGATGTCATTTCTTTCATTCCTGATGTTGATAATTTGTGTTTCTTTTAGTTAGTGTGAGTTTAATCAACTTACTGACTTTTAAAAGAGCTAACTTCTGATTTCACTGATTTATCTGTGATTTTTCTGTTTTCAATTCCATTGATTTCTGCTTAGCTCTTTACTATTTCCTTTATACTCCATAAATTGGATTTCACTTGTTCTTTTTTTCTAATTTCTTAAGAAGTAAGCTGAGGTCATTAATTTGAGACCCTTTTTTCCTATTGTCATTTACTTCTATAAATGTTCCTCAGAACATTTGTTGCCCCCTTTGCCCTCCAATCCAGGCTCAGATGGTTTCACTGGTGAATTATACCAAATATTTAAGGAAGAAATAATTTAAATTCTATGCAAAATCTTCAAGAAAGTTAAAAAAAGAAATATTTTCCAATTCATTCTATAAAACTAGACTTATTCCAGTGTTAAAACAAAACATAAACATTACAAGAAAACTACATAGCTAAAATTCTTAAAATTTTATGAAATCATATGTACTGGTTTAGCAGCATCCCACAAACTGTAACATGTTGCAGTTTCTTTCTTATTCAGATTTTTTCATATCCATGATCAAGTCAGCTGTGGAGAGAGAGTTTTGTTTCTTCCTTTCTAATCTAGATGGCTTTGAATCTTTCCTTTGCCAGTACAATGTTAAATATAGTAATGAGAGAGGACAGCCTTGTCTTGTTCTTGATTTTAGAGGAAAAATATTAAGCGTTTCACCATTAAGTTTATTCAGTTAAAAACACTCTCTAATTTTCCTTTCTACTCTTCTTTGACCCATGGAATATTAAAATATATGCATAGTAAATAAGAATATGAAATGTTGTATATATATATCTATGCAAAAACATATATAAATGTTCACCGAAATTTTATTTGTAATAACAAATCATTGGTAACTCAAGTGTAATGACTGTTTTTTAAAAATAGGGAACATCCACACAATAAAAAGAAATGACCATTAACACCTACAACAAGAGTGAATTGCAACAAAATTATGTGGCATGAAGGAAGATATAAAAAGAGTATATAATATATGGTTTCACTAATATAAAATTCTGGTAAATGCAAACTACTTCATAATGACACAGATTAGATTAGTAATTACCCAAGAAAAATAGGAGAAGACAGGAAGGGGTGGGAGAGAGGACTCCAAAAAGGCAAGAGAAAACTTGTAGGAATAATGGACATGTTGACAGTGGTTGATGATTTTGAAAAAGAAAAAAATAAAAAAAAAATCTATATATATCAAGCTATATATATATATATATATATATATATATATATATATATATATAAAGCCTAACAAATTTTCCATATTAAATGGACATAGTTCATAGTATGTGACTTATACTTCCCTATAACCTTTAAAGAGACCAGTAGAGTAAAGGAAGGGGATTGAAAGGGAGGGAGGGAGCAAAGGAGGGGATGGGGAAGTACTGGGGAATGAAATCTACCAAGTTATGCTATGTCTATGTATGAAATGCCACAATTAATCCCATTTTCATATACATATATATTATATATATATGTAATTATAATACACTCATTATAATAACAGTAACAATAAAAGTGAGGCCAGGAGAGTAGAGCAAGTAGATCGGGGGAGGGAGGAAGGGTGGGAAAGGGAAGGTCCTGGGGAAAGAGATTGATCAAATCATGTTATGGGCATGTATGAATATGGTATAATGAATCCCACTATTATGTATAATTATATTGCACCAATTAAAAATAGAGTCCTTAAAGAAAAAAATCCAAACCCAGAAGAGATACAATGGCTCGTCATTGCTCAAAACTGGGGCAGCTGTGGACACTGGGTCCCTTCGCCAGAGGATGCCTCTTTCCCTCCTGCAGGAACTCTGCAGTCCTTTGAGGGTCTGTACCTCCTTGATCCTCTACTAGTTTCTCTGTTTCGGTGCCCTGTGTATTTGTGAGTTGTGTCTCCAAGAAAATATTACAACTGATACTCAGTCACGAGCCTGACTGTCTCAGGCTATCATGTGTGTCTCTCATTTGCTGCATCCATATTCCTCTTGTTAGACTATTGCATCCAGTTTTTTGTCTGTTATGTCCAGTCAATCCGGTTGCCACAGAGAAAGTGAACCAGTCTATGAGGCTGCAGTGTCTTTGACTGATCCCTGGGAAGAGGCCTGTTTCTGAGGGGTTCCTTAGACCCATTTCCTCCTCATTGTTGCAAGTTGGAGGTTACACTTCTCCTGTGCCTCCAGGAGCTCAGGCGACCCTAAATGCTACAGGTTGCTGGAATGGGCTTAGCAGCTACATCCAGTCCTCCTTAGAGGCCAGAGCTCCCAAGACAACCAGCACTTCAGCTCTTGCAGCTGGACAAGAACAGCAGGCAGAGACTGACACATTGCTGAGCTATCTCCAAAGCACAAATGGTTCTCAGGAACAATATATTACATAAACAGAAAATGTTACTGTGCTCTCCCTGTGGTCAACTCCTGGATTGCAGAAAAGGTTAAGAGTATAATATATCTGCAGATCTTATGTCTTAATACAAATTTGTGACAAGGAAAGAGAAAGGGAATCATCATTTGAAAAATTAGATTATGCTCTACTGTCTCCAAAGGCAGCATGCCATAGGGAAAGGTCACACTCGGAAAGGAGAGGCCAGGCAGAGACTCTCCCTGGTAGGATGTGGACCTTCCATCAGGCTATTTTCTCCAAGGTCCAGGAACAACATAATCCTGGTGTGCAAGTTTGTTTTAGTTCTCTGGGCTGGTGCTTCTGCCAAGAAAATCCTCACTGACTCTTTGTCCTGCTTGTTGTTTCACTGGTCATTTCCACATAAAGAATTGAGAGCCCATCACTGAGCACAAGGAAGAAGCAGAAGCTCAAATGTTTATTTTTTTAAAAACTCACTAGTGCCCCTCTGAGATGTATGCACATGTGTAAAAGGACAAACACATGAGATGGACGTTGCTACCCTAAGAAAGCTCTCCAATACAAGGACCAGAGACTTGTAGCTCTTCAGCAAGGCTTATATTTTCTCTTTTATCATTCTCTTCTCCCATTTCTAAAAACTTTCCTTTTAAGGAATGATTCCAAAATTGGTCATGTGACATACAGTAAAAATTATACCGTCAGAGGCCAATGATGGAACTGGACATGTGAACAAATGTAAATCAAATAATCATGTGACACACAGGAAAGAGATGAGTGGTTTACACTGTGGTTAGGTACCAACCACTAGAAACTGGGGTACTTCATGGTACACACACATACACAGAGGGCCATCATCTAAAGTGGCAAGAAGCACAGACTTTAGAGTCATCTAATTGGAGCCACATCTCAGCCTTGCCACTCACCAAGTACAAGCAGCTCTTTCCAAACTCCAAATTGCAGCTTCATCATCAGCACGTGGGAACAACAATGACACCTAGCCTGCTAATTCCCCAAGGGTATTACAGGAATGGGTTTATATAGAAAAAGTGGTTGTTTTATGTCATCATGTTTTTTCCTATTACAATTCTCTAAGGAATAGCAAAGACCCTTTAATGAGGAAATACCCTTCATTAACTTAACAAATCTTTATTGAATGCCTCCTATGTGCTAGATTTTCCTACTTCTTAAGCCTTTTTAATCTTTTAGGTTCCAGAGGATTTTGTTGCTTTTATATATTCTATGCAAATTTTATAAATAAACCTCTATATTACAAAGAGAAATGTACACATTCCTGAGAGAAACAGAACATCACATCCATCACATCAATGTTATTAAGAAAGATATCAATGAAACCAAGATAAAATTAAAAACCATAAGACTAACATTGAGTACTCAGAAATATGCTATGCTAAAGTGTTTTAGAAAAATAAATCACAGATAGTTGTTCTTAACAACTTGATAGTTTGTGTTCTAAAAAGGGAAAATGTAATTTGCAATCTTTATTGTCATCTTTTTAAAAGAGCTTCTGAAATATTGTAATCCTTCATCTCACGCTTTATATTTCTCCCCAATCTTTCATGTTCTGAAGTTTAAGGATCTTGGACCTCCAAATAGTTCATCATGCTACTTAGGTCAGTTTTCTCCGTCACTAGCCTGTCTGTTTATTAAGCTCAAGGCCAAAACTGAGCTCAGAGTTTCAACCCTACTTCATCTAGAGCTTTGTTTTATTTCAATAGTTTAAAAAACTGTGGGTGACTTGCTGAAAATACTTATGAATAAAGAGTAAAAAAAAAAAAAAAAAAAAAAGGAAAAAGGGACTCCAAAATTGGAGGATGATTTAGGTTCCATGTTTTTCTTTCTTAGAGTTTGAATTAATAGACAAATTCACTTATTTCAAAACAAAATAATCACTCTTTCAGTCTGTCATAGTTATCAGATTACTTCAAGTAAAAATTTTAAATAAAATATACACTATAAAAATTTTGTTTCTCTTTTATGTTCCTCATTGAAATGTCTGGGGAATAACTCCTTTCATTTTAAAGTACTTTATATCACTGATTGTTTGCACAGGGTTTGATTATATATACGTTTTACTGTATATTTTTTGCACGTGCAAATTCAAAAATATTAAAGAAATAAAATAAGTTAAATAGAATTTGCCAAGAGAGATCCACAAAGCACGTAGGGTATGATTGCTATAGGAGTGCAGTCAGTTGTCATAGACTGCCTTAAGCTGACACAGAGCTGGGTTGTGTCTTCTACTCGTTCTTTTCCTTCTTGGTCAGGAGCACAGGGCTGCACTGATTCAGCCGCACCCTGGGTGCACACATGGCCACCCTGCCTATAGCACCCAGCCCTCTCCCCTTCCCACTATTGTCACAGCTCTGTCCTTACTAGGATCATCCAAACCACACAGGGGAAGGAGAGCATCCCCAACAGCTTGGATAAGGGACAGTTCTCCACTTCAACTCATCTTTGGTTGGAAAATTCACCAGTGATGCCTAAAGGATTCTTACTTCTCCAGCACCCAGGATGCTCTTTGAATACCTCCAAGAAAAACACGGAAGACTGGGCTGATAAAACATCTGCCTGGGTGAACAAGAGAAAGAGCTCCTGTTGACAACCTCACAATGTGACGACGGTGGGAAGACCTGCCACTCACTTCCTCACCAACCTCCTCCATGCTCATGCAGATCCAGGCCCACCTCAGTTCAACCAACCCTAACCCACCTATACTCACCAGTCACTTTGGAAATGTGTCCTCCCACTGTATGATGCCGCTGTACATAAATCAAATTTAACTTTTTTAATACAAGCAACAAGAATATCAAGAATACAAGCAACAACAGGTGTTGGCGAGGATGTGGGGAGAAAGGTACACTCATACATTGCTGGTGGGGCTGCAAATTAGTGTAGCCGCTCTGGAAAGCAGTGTGGAGATTCCTTAGAAAACTTGGAATGGAACCACCATTTGACCCAGCTATCCCACTCCTTGGCCTATACCCAAAGGACTTAAAATCAGCATACTACAGAGATACAGCCACAACAGTGTTCATAGCTGCTCAATTCACAATAGCCAGATTGTGGAACCAACCTAGATGCCCCTCAACTGATGAATGGATAAAGAAACTGTGGTATATATATACCATGGAATATTACTCAGCCATAAAGAATAATAAAATTATGGCATTTGCAGGCAAATGGATGCAGTTGGAGAATATCATGCTAAGTGAGATAAGCCAATTTCAAAAAACCAAAGGACAAATGATCTCACTGATAAGCAGATGATGACACATATAGGGGGTGGGAAGGGGGCAAAAATGGAGGAAGGAGGGACTCTATAGAGGAATAAGAGAGGTGGGAGGAGTAGGGGGGAGGGAAAAAAATAACAGAATGAATCAAAAACTATTACCCTAGGTAAATGTATGATTACACAAATGGTACGCCTCTACTTCATTTACAAACAGAAAACCAGATGTATCCCATTTGTTCACAATAAAAATGAATTTTAAAAAATAAATAAAATAAATGGGGCACAGAGGCATGCTCCCATGGTCAACATCATTCTTTCTCCATTTTGAAGTCCATGTTCTTCTCAGTTGTTTTTAAAGCAATCATAACTCTATCCTCTTTTTATATAGCAACAAACCACAAAGGTAAGGAAAGAGAAGGACGGTTATGGGGATATCACACTGACTGAATACAAGCAATTTGTATAAGGATGAACTGTGGTGGGAAGAAGGCGAGATAATTTCTTAGTTCATTTTGTGTTGCTGTAACAAAATACCTGAGGCTGAGTGACATAAAGTGTTTTATTTGGTTCATGATTCTGGTGGCTAGAGGGTCCATACAGCATGACACCCCTAGCATCCCAGTCAAGACACCCTGCTTGTGTCCCAACATGGCAGAGAAGCAGAAAGGGATCTAACCACATGCTAAAGGGGCACGTGTGTAAGCAAGGAAGAAAGAGAAAGGGGAGGGACCAGGATCACTCTTTTATAGCAATTCCCTGTTATGGGAACTAACCCAGGGCTACAAAAGTTCCAACCCAGACCTGACCCATTTCTATGAGACAGCATTAATCTATTCTTGAGGATGGAGATCTAACTACCTTCCTCTAGGCCCCACCTCTTAAAGTTCCAATACCTCAACACTGCTGGACTGGGGACCAAATTTCCAGCACACGAACCTTCAGGGTAGAGACCACAATCTAACCATAGCAGAAGACCAGGATTGTACAGCATTTTACAAAGAAGTCTGAATTTTTGATATTAATTTAAATCACCGTGAAATGTACCCCAATATTCTGATTCTTGGATAACCAACCTGGGAACTACAAATACTTTTAAGCTAACTTTTGATGGGTTACAAATGAGCAGAAATTTTAAGTGGGTAATAAATTAGCAAAAGAGTTCAAAAGAGTCACTGGATTGGAATCCAGTGCATCCTCATTAATCGTTGAAGATAATATTCATTGCATTTTCTTTAAATCACAGAGTGTATCTATGCTTTTGAGCTTTGAATGGCAAAAGGAAGCTCTTAACAACATAGATTATCCAAGACAACGTAAGTACATTTCTTCTCTATTCCTTCTATATTGCAATCTTTTGGTTAAACAAGTTTTCCTCTCATTTAGATACCCTGACCCAAACTCCCATTATCCACCAAAGAACAAGAAGAAATAACAAAACTATTTTCTGTGATGATGTCTATGATTTGCTTTTTACAATGATCCCAGAGAAAACTCTTGAGAGTTCTTTGTGCTCAAAAGACATAAATCTTTTTTGAAAGCTCAAATGCCTTCACTCATAAATGTTAGTTTCAAGAACTAATTGTGATAGAGAATTATTAAAATGCTTCATTATGGAATGCTCTGTATATTATACATTCTTATAAAAGCATATCAAAGGTTAAACCAGTAACACCCTAAGTTTGTCCTCAACATTGCCACAGTGGTTATAGATGCAGGTAATTGGTGCTCACCTCTGGTCAGGAGACCATAGAATGTCATGGACAGTGATCCAAATATACATAATTGAACCATGATTTTTTTCCTTGGCAAGATATGTTTTATGAGAAATACAACACCATTTCATTTGATCTATAGAGTTAAATGTATCTTCGACAAAACAACATCAAATTTTGAAGGAACAATATCTCCAAAACAGAGACCTACTTGTTTCCCTCCCTCATCCTTTGTTAAAGAGCATGATCTTGGATCAACTGATGTGGCTATTTTCCCAGCTGTAGTACTACATGGCATCTTTTGTAGAGAGAAGTAGTCAAAGAGATATGACTGAAAGTCATTGAGTGTGCTTTCTTAGAAAGGGAATTGATTCAGAGGGGAGGTAGGATGGGAAAGCTGTAACTATTGCAGTCATCTTATAGGAATGAACTTATTCTGAGGATGGAAGCCACTTACTATGGATAGTGGCACAAAAAGATAGGAGACTGGGTCCTCTAACCATGGCATTAAGATACCAGTCCCTATTAGCCTAGCCTACTTCTAGTGGTTCTTTCAAGAGAAAAGAAAAACATGCCTATATAATTTAAGTCATGGCTGCTTTGGCTCTTACCAAAAACCAAACCCAGTGCTGTCTCCCTTCACCTTCCCAGCTATGTCTGATGCATTTAATGACTGGAATGAATTATTAAAACGTAACTGAGGTGATTGCAACTATAGGGAAATAGAATCCTGCAGTTCCAAAGCATGATCACTTCAATGAAGAAGGACCTCTAGAGCATAAGAAAGGCATAACAAAAAATCATGTAGGAAAGTTTAGGAATCCTATAGTGTATCTCAGAGATTTTTGCCATAAATAAGACCCATTATGAAATGCAAATTAGGGACTCTGGCCTTCATAGGGGAGAATCATGTAAAGCACAGGATCAAAACCCAGAAAAATAGGACAAAAAGGCAAAAGAAGAGGAAGAGAGAGTGTGTGTGTTTATAATTAATTCATGGAGTGACTAAAATATAAAAATGGTATAAGCAACTGTAAAGTTGATAAATCCTCAGTGATAAAGGAAACAATCTTTGACGTGGGAGCTAGAGACTTGTGGAATTATAGGATGGGTGTGGTATCTGTTGTGGAGAATGACAACTCTTAACAGGTGCATTCAAATGTACTAGAATTAGATCCTGGAGGCTGAAGCAGGTTCTTGGCTAAGCTTAAGAACAAGGCTCAAACTACACAGCAGAGTTGGCCTGCTGAAGCAACTGCTGACGTGACACGGCCACCCCTGTGTGAAGGCACTGCTTAATGTGAAGGCCCAACTACGAAGCCAGTTCTGCATCGGGAGCTGGCCTCAGCTGGACCCCTTGTTCAGCAATAAAGCCTACTCCCTCACAATGATCTCCTCTTCTATTTGTCATGTGTTTTGTGCAAGAGAGACTGGAAATTAAGAATCGACTTCAACAATGGGAGGCAAGACTCATAACAAAGGAATTTCCCCAAATACACAGTCTTGTCAAAACATGACAGGAAGACATGAACAGAATAAATGAACACCACACAACTTCTAAAGATGAAGAATTCAAGAAGTTCTGGTTCTTAACCCTAGGAAAAGAGAAAAAATGCTTGAAGATTTAAGGAAACTGGTAAAGTTCAGTTTCAGATTGAAACCAGAAACCGAGGTAAGAAATTTGTGGTGTTCAGGATGCAAGTGCTTTTGCACTCAGCAAGTAGTTATTGAGCACCTAGTACATGCCAGGCCCTGGTATAATAACTGGAGATTCAGCAGTGAACAAAATTGATAAAAGTTCTTAGGCCATAGAGCTTGCATTTCACTGACAAAACCATCAGGACCCGATTGAAGAGTACGTCACTGCATACGTGTGCTCGTGCAGACATATATTGAGCTGTGTTCCCCAATTCCTTTCCCAATATCTCCCCAAGTATGTTTTGCCAGTTGATAAAATGTGCTATCAGAATAAAAGGGGCTCAGTGATCAAATCCATTTGGAATGTGACAAAGAAGCAAGAAAACGGGTTTGTCTGAGGCAAGATTTCTCAGAAGCATTGACCTCTTACTGTGCACTGTAAATCTCCAAGAAAGAGATAGGGGAGATATACTGTGTGTCCCAAACCTAAATGCCCATAGGACCTTTCTCAGAGATGAAAAATCTTACAGAACAAGAATTCCTGGAAGTACTTTTTAAAAATGCTTTCTTACTCTGTGTAACAAAGTTGATTTTGCGCTCTGAATTTAACTGCTGAAGGAAGTGGAGAGCCTGGTGCACAAAAACAGCAGGGAAGCCTGGTTGGGTTCCAACAAATCCACTGAGGAAAAGGATATTCCTGGTTCTCCAGGTGGTGGCAGCAGGAGGCCCAAGAACACCATGTCTTAGGAGTTCTTGGCAGTTTTCACATAAGAGAATTCGCTTAAAAAACATCATGGGCTGATTTGCTAAGGGCATTCAACAACAGAGAAATACATAATAGGTGGATAATCAACCATCTTATATTTTATGAAGGAGCCCTATCACCAAAAAAAAAACAAAAAAAAATTAATTAAGGATCATATACAAAAGAAGCTTTCCTCTCTTACTGGGAGAAATATAAAATATATAATTCATATGCTTTTCAAATTACCCACAAGGAACACAACATTGAAAGCAGTAATTTACAATCCTTTCTTCACCAAGCCTTTCATTAGGACCATGAAAAAAAAGAGCAAATAACTCTAATTTTGATCTGACCTGTCCATACCCCTATGGGGTGCTGATGAATAGGTGAAAAATCAGAGCACAATTCACACACACACACTGGAAAGGAATAATCTCTACAGGGGGAGGAAAAGCCTTCAGATACTTGACAGGTCACAGAAACCTGTGAAGGGAATAGTTAGAAGTTTGTGCACAGAAGACACCAAATGTAAGGAGTTATTTTTGAAAGATTATGTGAATCCTACCTCTTTTTCCCTAGAGGTTAAGGTCAAATGGATCAGCATTTTGAACTCTTGAGCCTTCTTCCATCTTTCAATAGCCCTGACTTAAAATATCACAGATTGAGAAATATTTCACTCTATTTCTTCTGTCATAAGATGATGAAACACACAATATCTTTAAAGTTCTGATCAAAATGGACATGGTGGGAAAACCACCCAGGATGTGTGATCAATGGCCTATTTTCTAAAACTCAAGAGGTATTTTGACAAGGTCAGAAGAAAAATCATCAGCCTTGAAATACACAAAGAAATTTTCAACTGAAAGATTTCCCCAAAGCACCTCCTTTCTATATTATTGGCTTTTATCAAATTCAGTATATCTGATTGGGTGTGTGAATACTGGAGCCACATTGACAAAATGGAATTTCAAAAATTACTATGGAACAACTACTATGGCCTCATAATTATGTTGATTCTTATGAGAGATATATAAGGAAATAAATGGAATTTTCTTGTCCTTGAGGAGCTGATAACCCTTTTAAGGAAAAGAGATTATACATGGGAAATAAGTAGATTTGTAACAAATGAAGCCCCACATGGGAGCAGGCTCGGATCCTGGCCTAGAATGATGGAAGAAGGGGCCAGCCTCACAGAAGGAAAGAATCAGCTCTGACATACAGCTTTGGAATGTGCTGCACAGAGGCCAAACTGGACAGAGAGAGATGAAGCAGACGGGAGGAGACTTTCCAGGAGCCAAAGCAGGAGAGAAGCAGGAGAGATCCAGGAAGAAAGAGAAAGAAGTAGAGAGGAAACAACCCAAAGGGAAGAGAGGGAGACATTCTGGGCAGTTCGAGATTCTTGTGGAATGGGATGAAGTAGTCACATCTGTTGACCTTCATTCACTGCCTGTTCTCATACAGCAGTGTGCAGATTCCACTATTCATCACAGTATCATTCTATCCATGAGCCTTTTCCCTGCTACACAATAAATTCCTCCAGGCGAGGGGCCAGGTCTTATTCAACTTTGCTGTGGAAAATAGAGCAGAGTGGATGCCCAATCTGTGGTCTTTCCACTAAACGCAGTCATGGAACAGCCTCAGAGGAGCTTCCTTAGGGGCCTGGAGACAGAGGAAGGGTGGAATAATCATGAAAGAGAAGAATCTGGAAGAGTCTAGGAATCAGGTCATAGATCTGGGTAGCTGAATCCAAAATCCATAGAAGAGAAGGTCAGAAGAAAAATCCTACAGGGAAACTTAGCCTCCATTTCATTTTCATTTTCCCTTCTCCTCTGAAATTGATGTTTCAATCCAACTTTCTCCTTTAAAAGATAAAAGAAATGCCTTAAAATGCAACTTTCATTGGACATTAGCCAGGTTTCTCTAGCAAATGTATTAAATTCGTCACCTAAATAGACTAGCAGAAGTGTTTGAAATGGCTGACTAGATCACTAATTATTTCCAATTTTTGCCAAAAACAAAAGGGAAGGGAAAGAAAGTGATTCACTTGTTATCTGACCATAAAGTCTCCATCCAGACCACAGCCACATGAGCCTAGACCACACCTCACCAACCCTAACCGTGAGAAGGCATAGGGTGGCGCCATCTTGCCTTGCTGGGCACAGGGCTGCATGTGCACCAGTGCAGGAGTGTTGCTGCCTGGGAGGCAGTGGCCAGCTGCTCCAAGTCCACCTAGTCTCAGCCTCCTGCTCTGCCCAGGTTGTTGTTGCCTTCTCATTCCTTTTGCTGGCAACTCACAAAGCAGAGCCTCCATGCAGTCCTCTTCTTACAAAATCCTGACCTTCTGAAGCCTAAAGGCATGTATTTTAGTGATAGAAAAAAGTGCAATCCAACCGTCTTAGTATTGGCCAAAATCACACATTACTATAAGTCTTCAGAAGGATAGCCAGCTAGCTATAGTTATCAATACAGAATCAGGGGTACTTAAAAGCAAAGATTTTATCAAATCATGACAAAGCACACATTCAGAAGATAGTTCCATTCATTCAGGAGCTAGAATGTGATTTATATTTCAGGCCTTGATGAATCACATCCAATTTCCTGTGCCTCTCTGAATCAGTGTGACAATAGTTTTTTGTTTTTTTGTTTTTTTTTTCATTTGCTTATCTCTTCTACTGGGCAATAAGCTACCTAAGGGCAGGGACTCAACCATATTCACTTTTGTATCCTGTCCCTCTGGTAGAGTGGTAGTCTCATAATGGACACTCCAAAAGGACTGTTGCTGAATGAAGGATAAGTGACTCCTTCCCTCAAGGAGTGTATACAATAATACTATGTGTGGGGGGGGTACCATGGTATCATGTCTTTAATACAAGGTAAAATGTAAATTTTATAAAGGAAGTTTTAAAAGTATAGCCAAATTTATTAGTAGTAGTTATGTTCTATAAAGTTGCTGTGAACACAGAACTGGAAAATGCTTCCCAAAAGGGCAGGGCTAATTTACATTCCCACTGACAGTATGTAATGGTTCCCTTCCCTCTGCATCCTCTGCATTTGGGATTTTTTGTCTTTTTGATGATAGTCATTCTAGAACCAGGATGAGATGATATCTCATTGTGGTTCCGATTTTCATTTTTCTGAGGATTAGTGCAACTGGGCATTTTCTAATGTGTTTTTTTTGGCCACTTGTATTTCCTCTTCTGAGATGTGTCTTTTTAGTTCTTTAGCCCATTTTTTAATTGAACTTTTTTTGGTGTTTAGTGTTGTTGTTTTTTTTTTTTTGTTTGTTTGTTTTGTTTTTTGCCTTCATGTATTTATTTTTAAGCCCCTTCCCATATATGACTATTTTTTATTTGTCCTAATTATTATACATGACAGTACAATGCATTTTGACACATCATACATAGATGGAGTATAACTTCTCATTCTGGTTGTACATGATGTAAAGTTACACCAATCCTATAATTATATATGCACATAGGGTATAATGTCTGTTTCATTCTATCATTCCTACCCCTATAACCCCTCCCCACCTTCATTCCCCTCTGTCTAATCCAAAATAACTTTATTTTTCCCTAACCCCCCCTCCACCTTATTGTGAATTAGCATCCACATATCAGAGAAAACATTTGACCTTTGATTCTTTGGGATTGGCTTATTTTTCTTAGCATGATATTCTCCAGTTCCATCCATTTACCAATAAATGCCATAATTTCATTCTTCTTTAAGGCTGAGAAATATTCCATTGTGTATATATACCACAATTTCTTTATCCATTCATCTGTCAAAGAGTACCTGGGTTGGTTCCCTAGTTTAGCTATTGTGGATTGCACTGCTATAAACATTGATATGACTGTGTCACTATAGTATGCTGATTTTAAATCCTTTGGGTGTAACGAGGAGTGGGATAGCTGTGTCAAATGGTGGTTCCATTCCAAGATTTCTGAGGACTCTCCATACTGTTTTCTGTAGTGGTTGTGTCAATTTGCAGTCCCACCAGCAATGTATGAGTGTACCTTTTCCCCCAAATCCTCACCAACATTTATTATTGCTTTTATTCTTGATAGTTGCCATTCTGACTGGAGTGAGATGGAATCTCAGTTTGGTTTTGAATTGATAATTTCTCTAATTGCTAGAGATGTTGAACATATTTTCATATATTTGTTGATCAATTGTATGGTGTTTAGCTTTTTTAGTTCCCTGGATATACTAAACATCAATCTAACTATTTTCTGAAGGTTGTCTCTTAATTTTGCTGATTATTTCCTTTGCTGTGCAGAAGCTTCTTAGTTTGTCAAGTTTTTCTCTTTTTGCCCATGCTTTGGGGAGCGTATCTAAAAAATCATTGCTTACACCAATGTCTTCAAGTTTTAGCCTATGTTTTCTAAGGTAATTTGGAAATTCTTGAAAAAACTAAAAATAGAATTACCATATGTTCCAGCAATTCCAATACTGAGTGTGTGTGTGTGTGTGTGTGTGTGTGTGCATCCATATCCAGAGAAGATAAAATCATTATACTAAATGATACTTGCTTTTCCATGTTAATTGCAGAACTATTCAGAATAAACAAAATATGGAATCAATCCAGATGCCCCTAGGTGGATGAATAAAGAAAATATGCTATATTCATATAATGGAGTAATATTCAACCATAAAAAGAATGAAATCCTGTCATTTAGAGCAACACAGGTGGAACCAGAGAACTTAGTATTAACTGCAACAAGCCAGATACAGAAAAACAAATACCACATGTTCTCACTCATTTGTGGAAACCAATAAGTCAACCTTATTGGTAGAAGGGAATAAAATAGTGGTCAGTAGAGACTGGGGAAGGGCAGAGGGGAAGGAGGAGAGAAAGCTCAGTAAGGGTCACTGAAAATGCAGTTGGAGTGGAAGAATCACTTCTGATTCTTTTTTAGCACAGGAGGGTAACTATTGGGTAAAACAACCTATGATATATTTCAAAGACACTAGAAGAGTATGAAATTCCCAACACATAAAAATAATTAATGCCTGAACAGATGGAAATGCTTATCACTCTGATTTGATTATTACACATTTTATACATGAGTTGAATTACCATAAGTTACACCATAGAGATGTACAAATTAAATATAATAATAATTAGCAAATGCAAAACTATTGCTGCTAGGGTAAATACAGAACTAGGTTCCTGGAAGCCTCTGATCACAACTTTTTCATCAACTGAATGTCATTTGTATTGTAAAGTGTGTTTGCCAACTTCTTTGTAGAACAAGTCAGTCTCATCAGCATTGAAAACTTGATCTTTCACATAACCATTTTCCTATAAAATATTTAGCAAGTATTTTTAAAATCACCCGTGGCCTCCAGATCTGCAGAATCTACCTCATCTGCAAGCTTAACATCTTTCATACCACATCAACTCTTGTAACATGTGAATCAGCTAAGCCAAAGCTAGCCAAGAAGAACTTCATATTTTCCTGACCCTGGGTAACATGACCATAAATTTCTTTGGCTTTCAGTCTCACAACTGTGGCATACATTATGCATTTTTTTTATTGATTACCATCTCACGAAACCACAAATTCAACTGTTTTTCCATCTTTTCCATAGATTCATCATGCACTAGAGATCATACTTTACACCTCAGGAGTGGCCTCCTGCAAAGATCAGTGAATTTCCCCTCCTTTCTCTGTATGCACTGAATTGTTGATTCACTAACGTTGAACTCATGGCCAATGGCACTATAACTCAAACCTGAACTAAGCTTACCTAATACACGCATTTTCTTCTAAGACACATCACAGCCTTCTTGCCCTTAGTATACCAAGTAGTACTTCAGCATGATGCTTTGGGGACCATTTTAAACAGAAAAATTACTAACAGGAAGCACAAAAAATGCAAGCAACATGGCACTAAATGGACTGCAAAGGGGGCACTTATTTAGAGTAAGAAGTTGAAAGAGAAGGCAGAGCATTTCCTTGTTTGACCTCAAGTGAGAACATGCATAACAGGCTCTCTCAAATTTTTTGCCGTTCTGTCCATGTCCACAAATGACCACGAAAGTATCATGAGTATTGATTTTTTTTGTTTAAAATCAGATTTAGTAAGAATGTGAATTTGCAAATATAGATTCCAAAAATAATGAGGACTCTCCTGTGGGAATGAAGTTGAGAGGAAGGAAAATTCTCTCAAGGAATTACTTTGATAATCAAATACTGTCACAGATATTAAGCATTAGTACAATGCCTGACATTTTGTAGTCCATAGATTCCCACTTTTAAACTAATAAAATGAGATCGCACTTAGAGAGGAGGTAACTTTTGAGATGGTCCCTGAAAAATGTGGACATACATGGATGAAAAGAAAATATTTTAAGCAGAGAGACCATTATAAGACAAGAGAAAGAGACAGTATAGGGGAAATCAAATGTCTACACCTGGCTGAATTGTAGGGTGTATAATGGAATTTGCTAAGAAAGAATTTGAAAAGGCAGGTTGCACTAATTTATAGAGTGCCTTAAATTCCAGGCTGAGGAATCTGGACATAATTCTATGGGCAACAAAGCAGGTTTAGTGTTTCTTGAACAGTAATATAATGATCAAAGCTGAGTTTCCAGAACTCATTTTGCAGACTGTTTTTCACAGACCCTGCAGTACTTACTTATGAACTCTCATGGGATCTACAAATCCAGGTTACGAATGCTATACCTGAAGGATCTTAGGACACCTTCAACCACCAGTAAACTACTAAGATGTATGTGAGATATTTGTGCACAGACTATAATGAAGCTGAAGGTGCCATGCATCTCCAAGACAATGTTTGGCAAATTATGTATATCAGGAGTCCCCACAAGTCCATCTTGTGGAGTTGGAACAAACACACACACACACACACATACACACACACACACACACACACACACCATCTAAAATCACTAGTTTTTGTGGAAACTAAGAGCTGCGGTGAAAAGAAGATTGAATGGTGGGCTCAGACCTCTCAGCTCTTCCTGATGGGTAGGATTGGAAATACAGTGGGAACTACAGTGAAGGAAGGAACCAAATTGAAAATTCAGCAGGCCGAGCAGATCAGCAACAAGGTCTGACAAATCACAGGGAGTTTCAGATGGTGACCTGTTCTCGAAGACTTCCCAATCCAGCTGTCATAGCAGCCTGTGTGGTCCTGGAGCCGTAGGAGCCCATGTATCAGCTCTGCAACACTTCAGGGCCCCAAGATCCAATAAAGCCCATCCTACCCTGATTAAGCACACACACCTTGAAGGGGCTAAAAGCATCGGTGGGCCAGATGAACCAGCAGGGATCTGGTCCTAACTTGGGCACAGAGACCCATGCAGAACAGGCAAAAACCAGAGCTAGGCTGTAATTTGTGTAGCAGAAGACAAAATAAGAGTAACCTGGACCCATGGCACAGGTAAGATATCCCTTGGGGGTGCTCAAATTACTCAGGGAATGATTTTAACATCAACCACGTGTTCCATTTGGATGTGTATGCACAAGAGTGTGTGTGTGTATGAGTGTTCACATGTGTATATGTGAACTTGTATGCAGCAAAGTGTGAGAAATCACAAATCTTCCCTCCTTCACTAACTCCTTTTTAGTCTAGAATCTTCCTGGTTTCATTCTTGCCTGAGCCCCAAGGCTCAGGGATCAGAGTGCTTGGTTCTGATCCTGGCTCTACCACATAATATTGTGACTTTAGGTAATTATTTTAACCTTTCTGTGCCTCGATATCCAGATATTAGTATGACCCCTTCATGTAAAGCTGCCCTTAATATTAGGGGACATTCAAGCAACAGAGGCATGGGGAAATGACCACTGCTAACTACAGATTCCTGAATCATTTTCTCCACTGATTAACTCTCCCCCTATCTTCCCTTCTTCCCATGTGCCCTCTATCAGAGAGTCTATACCAAGAAGACCTACTGAGTGGGCAGAAGGCAGAGCAATCTGATCACCCCAGAGGACGGTTGGTAAAAATAATAAGATTCTCTAATTCAGGCTGAAAAACTCTGTGTTTTCTTGGATGTGACTCTACATTGTGAGACCAAGTTATCTACCAAATCCTCTTATTAATGTTACCTTTTAATTATCTGTTTTAAAGTGCACTAAAAATAGCTGTGAAGAAATTAGCACATTTCAGAATTCTTTTTCTTTACCTATATTTAACTTTAAGCTAATATCAAACATTATCCACAAATAAGAAAAAATATATATATAAAGGCAACTGTGATGGGACATTTTGATTTGTTCAGGTAATATTCAGAACTGTTACTAGAAATAATGAGACTTCTTCAAAAGTCAAGCCCAGTTGTCCCTTTACCATCTTAGACATGTGTAGATGAATGTGTGCATTTGTGTGCTTTGTGTATATGAGTGTGTAGATGTGTGAGCATGTGAATGTGAATGTGTATGTACATGTGTGAGTGTGAACACATGTGCAGCAAGTTATAAATGAGCAGTCACTAGTCCCTCCTGCTTTTCAGGCTTCCACTCTGGTCCAGACTCTTCTGGGTTTTATTCTGATCTATAGCCCTGGTCCAAGATGCTTAAGAAAACAGGTTCAGGGACCAAAGCACTGGATTCTAATCCTGGCTCTACCACAGTGCTATGGCTTTAGGCAATTGTTTTAACCTCTGTACTTCCATTTTTCATCTGTATAATAGTATAAATGTGTATCTATGTCATCATTTTTTAAATATTAAAAGGATATAAAACTCTTAGAAGCATGTATATCAAAAACTCAAAAAATGTTGTGTTGCTATGATTAATCATATCCCTTAGTTATTAGAAAAATAGTTTCTTCCTTGACTAAATGCCAAGCTACTCCTCAATTTCAGGTTGAAACTGTTCTGCTTTTTGGCAAAGCCCTGACTCAGCAACCCCAGATGTAACATAAGATTTCCTGCTGTTAAGCTATTCCATAAGCATCTCTTATTCCCTAGGGAGTCATGGCCTTGGGTTTTCTCCCTTTGAAAATTTTATAGCCTGACTCCCACCTCCCCACCCCAGACTCCATAATTGCAGATTATCTCCTTTTTTCCTGAAGAGCTCTATTTTCTCTCTCTCTCTCTCTCTCTCTCTCTCTCTCTATCTCTCTCTCTCTCTCTCTCTCTCTCTCTCACTCTCTCTCATCTCTATCTCTATCTCTATCTCTGTATCTCTCTATCTCTCTTATTTTATTTTATTTTATTTTTTTGGTACCAGAGATTAAACCCAGGGTGCTTAACCACTAGCCACATCCCTAGCCCTTTTTATATTTTATTTAGAGACAGGGTCTCACTAAGTTGCTTAGCACCTCACTAAATTGCTGTGGCTGACTTTGAACTCACAATCCACCTACTTCAGCCTCCTCAGTCACTGGGTTTATAGGCATACACCCAACTCATTTTTACTATTCTTCACACACACACACACACACACACCTCTATCCTAGAGACCCTCCTCTCACCTGAAAAAGATTGCCTTAAGACTGCTTCTTTCTCTATTTCTATGATGTACGTCATTGGGATTTTAATTGGAAATGCATTGAATCGGTATAGCACTTTTGATAGTATGGCCTTTTTGACAATATTAATTTGCCTATTCAAGAACATGGGAGATCTTTCCATCTTCTAAGGTTTATGTTAATTTCTTTCTTTAGTGTTTCTGTAGTTTTTATTGTAGAGGTCTTTCACCTCTTTTGTTAGATGGATTCCCAAGTATTTTCTTTTTTCTGAAGCTATTGCGAATGGGGTAGTTTTCCTAATTTCTCTTTCAGAGGATTCATCACTTATGAATAATAGAAATGCATTAGATTTATGAATGTTCATTTTATATCCTGCTACTTTGCTGAATTCATTTATGAGTTCTAGAAGTTTTCTGGTGAAATTTTTTGGCTCCTCAAAATATATAATCATGTCACTAGCAAATAGTGATAGTTTGAGTTCTTCTTTTCCTATTTGTATCCCTTCAATTTCTTTGTCTAATTGCTGTGGCTAGAGTTTCAAGGACGATGTTGAATAGAAGTGGTGAAAGAGGGCATCCCTGTCTTGTTCTAGTTTTTAGAGGGAATGCTTTCAGTTATTCTCCATTTAGAATGATGTTGGCTCTGGGCTTAGCATAGATAGCCTTTGACCCAGCTATCCCACTCCTTGGCCTATACCCAAAGGACCTAAAATCAGCATACTACAGTGATGCAGCCACATCAATGTTCATAGCAGCTCAATTCACAATAGCTAGATTGTGGAACCAACTTAAATGCCCTTTAAGAGATGAATGAATAAAGAAACTGTGGTATATATACACAATGGAATATTATTCAGCCATAAAGAAAAATAAAATTATGGCATTTGCAGGTAAATGGATGGAGTTGAAGAATATCATGCTAAGTGAGATAAGCCAATCTGAAAAAGCCAAAGACAAAATGTTTTCTCTGATAAGGGGATGATGATACATAACAGGGGGCAGGAGGTAAGGGGAGACTGGAGGAAGGATGGATTGTGTAGAGGGAAATGAGGGGTGGGGAGGGGAGGAAGGAAAGATAATGGAATGAGGCAAACATCATTACCCTATATACATGTATGATTACACAGTGTGACTCTACTTCTGTATAACCAGAGAAATTAAAGTTGTACCCCATTTTTGTACAATTAATCAAAAACTAATAATAAAAAAGACTGCCCCTTTCTCCAAGGTATGAGTACTTTTAAAGTCTTTGTCCAAATTGCATAGCCTTCTCTAATGCTTTAATCCTCTCTTCTGCTAATTTTTGTATATACAGAAGGTCCTATTTACATTTGACAATAACCACACATACCTACTATCTTGGATTATGCTTCAACTCATGTAGTTTTCAGGGAAACCTAAGGAAATGACATTTTGTGCAAGAATGGGTTATTCAGGAAGCAGAAACGACTGCTGTGAGCCTGGACGCAGCACATGTGGGAAGAATGACAGAGAGAAGCTGGAGATGCTAAAGACCTTGTGGATGAGGTCAAGGAGTTTAACCACTTCCTGTTACAGAGGAGGCACCGAATGATTTTGAGCAGGATAGAGTCATCATCAAATTGACATTTGAAAAATATTACCTGATTGCAGCAAAGGAAAGGAATCAGGAGAAAGAGAAGTGAAAGGCAATTTTCAAAACCACCATGGAGAAATGGTAAGGAGTGACTTCAATGCTAGAAAAAAAGACTTAAATTTTTTTTTTTTTTTTTTTTAGGACTTGAATTTTGAGATTTTAGAAGTGGTGAGAGGACAGAGTGAATCTAAGACAACTGTAGAGCTGGCATAGAGAAAAAATATGGCATGCCTTTAACAGAAGTAGGAAATATAGGAGAAAGATAAATGACATGGAAACAAGTTCAATTGGGGATGTGTTCATTTTGGTGCTCACAGGCATCTAAGTAAGCATGACTGTTGAGCACTTTGAAGTTTACCTCTGGCACCCAAGAGAAAGATTTGGAGGTATCGATTGGTGTAACATGCCACTATAGATATTGTTATAGAAGTTTGGAGTCTTAGGAGTAAAAGAGATTAACCAAATAAATTAATCAAATAGAGCACAGAGCACAATAAAAGGAGAATCTGAGCAGGAGCTCTTAGGAATACTAGCATTTAAGAAATGGGCAAAGAAAGATGGATCCTGGGAGGGAATACCAGAATGTCTGGAAAACAATCAAGAGAGAGTAGTGTCTCCAAAGACAAGAGAGGACCACATTCAGGAAGGAAGTGGTCAGAAGTGTGAAATTCCACCAGTAGGTCAAGTAACACAAGGACCAAAAAAATAAATACACATTGGATTTGGAAATTAGGTGATAGAATAAGATAAGGAGTATGAAACCTTAGCAAGATTGTCAACAAATATCTTCTCTCACATGCATGGGCAGCTTAGGGTATGTGCTACTGGAGATTGAGAATGATCACCTGAGCAAAAGCAGTTTCTGTGAAGCACTTAGAGTGGAAGTCAGACTTCAATAGAATGAAGAAGGTATTTTTGAGGAGATGAAGTAGAGAAAGGAAAGGCAGGGAGGAGATGATTGTGCACCCAGATCAATGGATGATTTGGGTTTTGTTTTTATAAATAGGAGTGGGGGGTGATGTTGTGGAAAGAAAGAATGATAGAGAATGTTAAAGAGAGAGAAAGAGAGAGAGAGAGAGAGAGAGAAAAGATCATTGATTGCCCTGTGGATGAGGAGTTGGAAAAAAAATAGGATCAAGAGCAAAAATGAGCAGGAAAAATAAGATAAAATTTTATATATAAAATAAGTATTCTTGGCACATTTTTACTTTCATTTTTTCACAGTAACATTAACTTCATGACCTTTCTTCAAACCTACAAATATGTCAGAAAAAACAAAGAAGTAATACAGCCCAGAGGATAAAGAAAAGTTCTCAAACCTACTGAGACACTGAACCCCCACTTAGCTGGGCACTTTTATAAGTTATCTAATTTCATCCAACTTCATCACTAAGTATTACCATTTTACATAGTATAAATTGGGGTCCAGAGAGACCAAAGCAATTGAAATGCAAAAAAGGGCCAGAATCTATCACTAGGAAGAGAGAAGAAGACGTAGGGAAAAGGGAGACTGAATCTACATGAAGAAGCTGGGGGAACTGATTGAATTCATTCAGTATGTAAGGATCAAGTGTTTACCATATGTGTGTGATAATCACTGGATGGAGAGACACAAGGGAGTGTAGTATCATGGTTACAGCTCCAAAGAAGCTTACTGTTGATATGAGAAGCAATACACAAAACATTGATATCCCCAGTGACAAAACATGATAATTCAAGAGATGGATGATAAAAGGAAATAATGAGGACATAAAGAAATAAAGAAAGGTGGTGATAGTAATTACTATAAGAGTTTAAGTAAGAGCCAAAGTATTTTCAGAAAAAAAATTAATAAGAAAGGTGACCCTTGAATAAGACCTTAAAGAATGAATTAAATTTAGATAACTGTAGGGTTCGAAAGCAAGTGCATTAAAAGAAATGGAGGGTTGAGATTGAACAGGCAGAAGTGCTCAAGGGAGTATCATAAAGAAAAATAATAGTATAAATAGCTTTGTGCAACATTGTGCTAAGTTTCAATGTTGAATTAAGGCATTTTCATTTCCAAGTGTTTTAATTAATTTCAATGTTAATTTGTTACTAATGGCACTGATAAGACTTTGGGATCTCTGCGCACACGTGTGTGTGTGTGTGTGTGTGTGTGTGTGTGTGTAAAATGTCACCAAACAAAAGCCTAAGCTGCATATCTCCTGTGATGTATCTCCTGTGATGTCAGACAGATCTCAGGCCAGGAATCCAATGGGTTCAAGATGGAGCCAGTAAGTTAAATGCACTAGTGTTGATATCAGGATCTCAGAGTCAAGAAGCCTAGTAAGGAACACCAGTCACCTCCTGAAAAAAAACCTGGGTGGTATACCAGATGGACAAAGAACTCGAGAGAAAATTTAGGGTTCTATAATATGAAAGTGTCAATTTTAATATGAAACAGTTACATGCATAAAAGAAAGAAGAGGTGGAACTGAAATACAGTAAGAGCAAGTCAAATGAAAAAGCTCAACAATACAGAGAACAATAAGGAACTGATGTATATAGCTGAGTAAAAATGTCCCTAACACCAATGGACAGAAAATTTCTTCACATCGTAGTAGCAATGATTGAAGAAGGTAGCAGCTAAAAAAACCCAAAGTTAACTCAAAAGGTCAGGGTTAATCATGGAGACCTGGAAGTAAGTCACAGTAGAGTAACAATGATACCACCATAAATGCCAAATACCTATAATGGTCTCTTATAATCAGGAACTGTGAAATGAGAAGCAAGTGAATTTGCAGAGAGGACAGTGATCCAGATAAACTAGAATGTAACTGTTTTCATTAGCTCGCCACGAGGCTGCTGTTATCTGGGCAAATGTGTGACACCTGTATAAATAAAGACATTCATCCATTCAGCAAAATCAAGCCATCTGAGAAACCAAACACTATAAGGCAGATCCTCAGCTCTGTGCAGATGCAAAGCATGCCCATGTCACCTCCCTTAGCATCCCCAGAACAGTGCCAGACGTGGTCTCTGCTTCAAGCAACTAAGGGCTTGACCAAAAGGAAAGTGTGTGTGCATGTAAAGAGAAATGTGGAAGGAACTGTGATTGTTGGCTCAAATCACAGTTTGAGGGATAAAGAAATGGACAATGAATAAAAAGAGAGAACATCATAAGGCACTTTGTGTTATACCTTGCACAAAGTAAACACTCAATAAATAATTGCTTTTCCTAATATTATGTAGTGTGCTTATCTTAGGTACTCCTCCAAAAATTGAGTATCTTGGGAAATCCTAACACCTAAAGACAGATTTGTATCTAGCCATGAAGCTGACTCAGGTGCAGTTCAACCTTCCTAGAAGAGCATAAGTCAGTCTCTTCAGGCAAACAGTGTTTTTAAGACAGATGGTTTAAATCAGTTATTTTATTATTCAAAATTCTCCCCCTCAACAGGAATTCGCAGAAGTTTAAGCTGAAGATGAGTAGTCTTTCTCAGTCAGAGTCATCCCCATCTTGAAAAATACCTCTTCCCTCATGTTTTGGTTACACTTTCCTTTGATAGACAAATAGCTCCAGCTGTTTCAACCCTTGAAGTGCTTCAAGGCTTCCTGGGCAGGCTTCCTAGCCCACTCTTCCTACAGAGACAGGAGATGTGCATTCAGCCCCTGAGGCGTGGTGGGGGCCCATGTTTTCCTTCTGATCTTAGGCTAATCCTTTTCAGTAAATATAACAATAGCCGCTTGGACTAAATAGCTATGTGGATATAGCTACCCAGCAAAAAGAAACTCACTGTTTGGGTACTGGGTACTGTTTTAAAAAGAAAATACACAGAAAATTGAATGTACCAGCAGTTGATTACATAAATGTTGTTGGATGAACAGGGCAAAGTTTACTCACAGAACTAGAACTCTTCCCAAACTCATTTTGACAATCAGTCCTTGGTATCACCAAATTATTATTATCAATTTTATTTGCTTTCTTATGGAGTGGAGTTTTGAGGGATTTGGAGGTTTAGTTGTATTATTTTCTATTAATTATTATTATTTTAATTGTACATGTTTATGGTGTACAGTGATCATTTGATACATGTATGTACTTCACAATGATCAAATGATGGTAATTAGCATTTCTGTCTCCTTAGCTATGTTTTAAAAAACTTTTTGTGTATATATGATGCTGGGGATAGAAACTGGGGCCTCAGCATGCCTAACTATACCCCTTGTCCTTTTACACATACTTCATTAGCATGTTCCTATTTATGAGGTGTATTTTCTTCAAGATCATGGCCAGTTTGTAATCCAACAATCAGGTGGTGATGTTTGACCCTCCTCGGTCTAGGAGAGTGACTTTAGAATATTATAATAGATTTGATGTCACAAATACCAAGACAAAGTTTCCTGAAAATGAAAGACCAACTGTTGCACTTATTCTATCCTGTGGTATCTTCTATTCTGTAGATAGATCACTACATTTTATTCACCCATTTGATATTTAAGATATACAGATTTAAGATTGGAAGATCTACTGTTGACTGCCCTCAAGCCTGATAGATAGACCTTGGTTCCTTTTATCCAAGTGGAACCTTATGTGCTGCCTCAAAAGATATCCAACAGCACGCACCAAGCACGTTAGTGGTTTCCCTGGAGAAGAGTTCATTTTTCTTGCCAACAGTAATTCTACCGGGAATAATTTTCAAGCTTAGGTAAAAATAACTGTTTTCATCAGCCATTATACTTCCTGTTCAGCTGTTCTATACATGCCATTTCTACAAATGGAAAAAATTGGGGGAGGGGGGAGCTTTAAATGTTATCAAACTCATAGGCTGCACCTGTATTAAAATATGGTTTACAATAGGAATAAAGTAATAAAAAAGAGTCAGGACTTTCCCCACATCAAAAATACTGATTGTTGGGGCGATCCAAGATGGCGGCCTAGAGGGAGACTGCACCCCCTGTCGCTCCAGAACCCAGGAGTTAAGAAGGGGAGGCATTGAGAGACTGGGACTGAAATAGAGCCACGGGTGAGTCTGCCCACTGGGTAAAGCTCGGCCCGGGGGGCAGGCCCAGATAGAGGTGGCTTATCGGAGCCGGGCAGGGCAGCTAGAGTCATCCACAGGCAGCCCTGCGCACTCCAGCGGAGGGCCCCGCCCACACAGCCAGCTTCTCCAGGTTCTCGGAACGGAACTGGCCCGCTGGTGAGAGCCTTTCTGACCAGAACAAGCTCCGAGTCCCGGAGCCAGTGCAGCTCAGCGTACTCTGGCACGCAAGCAGATTCAGGGTCCAGACAGGGCAGCCAGAGACTTCCCCAAGTAGTCTGGACCCCTGCGCTGGGAGGTGCCGTTCAAGGCTAGCCTCTCGGAGCTGACCGCCCAGTGAGAGACTTTCTACATAGAACCAGCCACAAGCCCCCGAACCAACGGAGAGCCTCGATCCGCAAACAGCCTCTGGGATCAGGGCAGGGCAGCCAGACACCTCTTCAGGCGGCTCTGCCCACTCCGGCTGCAGGCTCTCTTCTCGGGGCGATCCAAGATGGCGGCCTAGAGGGAGACTGCACCCCCTGTCGCTCCAGAACCCAGGAGTTAAGAAGGGGAGGCATTGAGAGACTGGGACTGAAATAGAGCCACGGGTGAGTCTGCCCACTGGGTAAAGCTCGGCCCGGGGGACAGGCCCAGATAGAGGTGGCTTATTAGAGCCGGGCAGGGCAGCTAGAGTCTTCCCAAGGTAGCCTTCCACACTCCGGCAGTGAGCTCCTCCCACACGGCCAGCTGCACGGTGCAGGCCCACAGTGAGAGCATTTTAGCACAGAGCCAGTTCCAAATCGTGGAACCAGTAGGGGGCTAGGGGCAGTTTTCTTCGGATACGCTGCTTTATCAGATTCCTCCAAGACATCAGGCTACTGAAGGCTGGGAGGTGATACACTGGAAATCTACCGGGACACTATAAGCCAATAGCGGAAAACTGCAATATCTCAGGGTCCCACTGACAACTGACCAATATGAGAAAACAAGGGAAGAAAATGTCCCAAACAAACCTAGATACTACATCAATAAAACCCAATGACAGCACAGCAGAAGAAATGTCAGAAAGGGAGTTCAGAATGTACGTAATTAAAACGATCAGGGAAGCAAATGAGGAGATGAAAGAGCAAATGCAGGCATTGAAGGAGGAGATGAAAGAGCAAATGCAGGCATTAAATGATCGCACCAATCAACAGTTAAAAGACCAAATACGGGAAGCAAGAGATCATTTCAATAAAGAGTTAGAGATACTGAAAAAAAACCAAACTGAAATACTTGAAATGAAGGAAACAATAAACCAAGTTAAAAACTCCATAGAAAGCATAACCAATAGAATGGAGCACCTGGAAGACAGAACCTCAGACATTGAAGACAAATTATTTAATCTTGAAAGCAAAGTTGGCCAAACAGAAAAGATGGTAAGAAATCATGAACAGAATCTACAAGAATTATGGGATATCATGAAAAGGCCAAATTTAAGAATTATTGGGATTGAGGAAGGCTTAGAGAAACAAACCAAAGGAATGAACAACCTATTCAATGAAATAATATCAGAAAATTACCCAAATCTGAAGAATGAAATGGAAAACCAAATACAAGAGGCTTATAGAACTCCAAACATACAAAATTACAACAGACCCACACCAAGGCACATTATTATGAAAATACCTAACATACAAAATAAAGACAGAATATTAAAGGCCGCGAGAGAAAAGAATCAAATTACATTCAGAGGGAAACCAATAAGAATATCAGCAGATTTTTCAATCCAGACCCTAAAAGCCAGAAGGGCCTGGAACAACATTTACCAAGCCCTGAAAGAAAATGGATGCCAACCAAGAATCTTATACCCAGCAAAACTTACCTTCAAATTTGACGATGAAATAAGATCCTTCCATGATAAACAAAAGCTAAAGGAATTTACAAAAAGAAAGCCAGCATTACAGAACATTCTCAGCAAAATATTCCATGAGGAAGAGATGAAAAACAACCATGCAAATCAGCAACAGGAGGCGCTAGCCTAAAGGAATAGCCAAATAAAGGAGAAACCAAATCATGCCAAAAACAAATATGAGTCAATTGACTGGGAATACAAATCATATCACAATAATAACCCTGAATGTTAATGGCCTGAATTCATCAATCAAAAGACACAGACTGGCAGATTGGATTAAAAAGAAAAATCCAACAATATGCTGCCTGCAAGAGACTCACCTCATAGAAAGAGACACCCATAGACTAAAGGTGAAAGGATGGGGAAAAACATACCATGCACACGGACACAGCAAAAAAGCTGGAGTATCCATCCTCATCTCAGATAATGTGGACTTCAAACCAAAACTAGTCAGAAGGGATAAAGAAGGACATTACATGCTGCTTAAGGGAAGCATAAATCAGCAAGACATAACAATCATAAATATCTATGCCCCGAACATTGGCTCATCCACGTACGTCAAACAAATCCTTCTCAATTACAGAAATCAAATAGACCACAACACAATCATACTAGGCGATTTTAACACACCTCTCTCACCACTGGATAGATCGTCCAAACAAAAATTGAATAAAGAAACTATAGATCTCAACAACACAATCAGCAATTTAGACTTAACGGACATATATAGAATATACCATCCAACAAAGAACGAATACACTTTCTTCTCAACAGCACATGGATCCTTCTCTAAAATAGACCATATTTTATGCCACAAAGCTACTGTTAGCAAATACAAGAAGATAGAGATACTACCTTGTACTCTATCAGATCATAATGGATTGAAATTAGAAATAAATGACAGAATAAAAAACAGAAACTTCTCCAATACTTGGAGACTAAATAATACACTATTATACGATGAATGGATAACAGAAGACATCAGGAGGGAAATAAAAAAATTCTTAGAAGTAAACGAGAACAAAGACACATCATATCAAAATCTCTGGGACACTATGAAAGCAGTACTTAGAGGAAGATTTATTTCATGGGGTGCATTCAAAAAAAGAAGTAGAAATCAACAAATAAACGACTTAACACTACAGCTCAAAGCGCTAGAAAAAGAAGAGCAGACCAATACCAAAAGTAGTAGAAGACAGGAAATAGTTAAAATCAGAGCCGAAATCAACGAAATCGAAACAAAAGAAACAATTGGAAAAATTAACAAAATAAATAGTTGGTTCTTTGAAAAAATAAATAAAATTGATAAACCCTTAGCCACACTAACAAAGAGAAAGAGGGAGAAAACTCAAATTACTAAAATTCGGAACGAACAAGGAAACATCACAACAGACACGAGTGAAATACAAAACATAATTAGAAGCTATTTCAAAAATCTATACTCCAACAAAACAGAAAACCTCGAAGACATCAACAAATTTCTAGAGACATATGAATTACCTAAACTGAACGAGAAGGACATACACAACCTAAATAAACCAATTTCAAGCAATGAAATAGAAGGGGTCATCAAAAGCCTACCAACAAAGAAAAGTCCAGGACCAGATGGGTTCTCAGCCGAGTTCTACAAAACCTTTAAAGAAGAGCTCATTCCAATACTCCTCAAACTATTCCATGAAATAGAAGAGGAGGGAACCCTCCCAAACTCGTTCTATGAAGCCAATATCACCCTGATACCTAAATCAGACAGAGACACATCGAGGAAGGAAAATGTCAGACCAATATCCTTAATGAACATCGATGCAAAAATTCTCAACAAAATTTTAGCAAATCGCATACAAATATATATTAAAAAGATAGTGCACCACGATCAAGTGGGTTTTATCCCAGGGATGCAAGGTTGGTTCAACATTCGGAAATCAATAAATGTCATTCACCATATCAACAGACTTAAAGTTAAGAATCACATGATTATTTCAATAGATGCAGAAAAAGCATTCGATAAAATACAGCATCCCTTCATGCTCAAAACACTAGAAAAAATTGGGGTAGTGGGAACATTCCTAAACATTATAAAGGCAATCTACGCTAAGCCCATGGCTAATATCATTCTAAATGGTGAAAAACTGAAAGCGTTCCCCCTAAAAACTGGAACAAGGCAGGGATGCCCTCTTTCACCACTTCTATTCAACATCGTCCTTCAGACTCTAGCCAGAGCAATCAGACAAACCAAAGAAATTAAAGGGATACGAATAGGAAAAGAAGAACTCAAACTATCCCTGTTCGCTGATGACATGATTATATATTTAGAGGAACCTGGAAATTCCACCAGAAAACTTTTAGAACTCATAAGTGAATTCAGTAAAGTAGCAGGTTACAAGATCAATGCTCATAAATCCAATGCATTTTTATACATAAGTGATGAATCTTCAGAAAGAGAAATTAGGAAAACTACCCCATTCACAATAGCATCGAAAAAAATAAAATACTTGGGAATCAATCTCACAAAAGAGGTGAAAGACCTCTACAATGAGAACTACAGAACACTAAAGAAAGAAATTCAAGAAAACCTTAGAAGATGGAAAGATCTCCCATGTTCCTGGATAGGCAGAATTAATATCGTCAAAATGGCTATACTACCTAAAGTGCTATACAGATTCAATGCAATTCCAATTAAAATCCCAATGATGTACCTTGCAGAAATAGAGCAAGCAATTATGAAATTCATCTGGAAGAATAAAAAACCTAGAATAGCTAAAGCAATCCTCAGTAGCAAGAGCGAAGCAGGGGGTATTGCAATACCAGATCTTCAACTCTACTACAAAGCAATAGTAACAAAAACGGCATGGTATTGGTACCAAAATAGACAGGTAGATCAATGGTGCAGAATAGAGGACATGGACACAAACCCAAATAAATACAATTTTCTCATACTAGACAAAGGTTCCAACAATATGCAATGGAGAAAAGATAGCCTCTTCAACAAATGGTGCTGGGAAAACTGGAAAACCATATGCAATAGAATGAAATTAAACCCCTATCTCTCACCCTACACAAAACTCAACTCAAAATGGATCAAGGACCTTGGAATCAGACCAGAGACCCTGCATCTTATAGAAGAAAAAGTAGGTACAAATCTTCAACTTGTTGGCTTAGGATCAGACTTCCTTAACAGGACTCCCATAGCACAAGAAATAAAAGCAAGAATCAACAACTGGGATAGATTCAAACTAAAAAGCTTTCTCTCAGCAAAGGAAACTATCAGAAATGTGAAGAGAGAGCCTACAGAGTGGGAGAATATTTTTGCCAACCATACCTCAGATAGAGCGCTAATTTCCAGAATCTATAAAGAACTCAAAAAACTCTACACGAAGAATACAAATAATCCAATCAACAAATGGGATAAGGAAATGAACAGACACTTCACAGAAGAAGATGTACAAGTAATCAACAGATATATGAAAAAATGTTCAACATCCCTAGTAATAAGAGAAATGCAAATCAAAACTACCCTAAGATTTCATCTCACCCCAATTAGAATGGTGATTATCAAGAACACAAGCAACAATAGGTGTTGGCGAGGATGTGGTGAAAAAGGAACACTCATACATTGCTGGTGGGGTTGCAAATTAGTGCAGCCACTCTGGAAAGCAGTGTGGAGATTCCTCAGAAAGCTTGGAATGGAAACACCATTTGACCCAGCTATCCCACTCCTTGGTCTATAACCAAAGGACTTAAAATCAGCATACTACAGAGATACAGCCACATCAATGTTCATTGCTGCTCAATTCACCATAGCCAGATTGTGGAACCAACCTAGATGCCCTTCAGTTGATGAATGGATAAAGAAACTGTGGCATATTTATACAATGGAATATTACTCCGCAATGAAGAATGATAAAATTATGGCATTTGTAGGCAAATGGTCGAAATTGGAGAATATCATGCTAAGTGAGATAAGCCAATCTCAAAAAACTAAAGGACGAATGATCTTGCTGATAAGTGGATGAGGACATATAATGGGAGTGGGAGAGGTTAGCATTAGGTTTAGGGTTAGGTTTAGAGTTAGGCTAAGGAGAGTGGTAAGAATGAAGGAAAGAAGGACTGTATAAAGGGAAAAGGGTGGGAGGGGTGGGGGGGAAGGGAAAAAAAAGAAACATCATTACCCTATGTAAACGTAAAAAAATAAATAAAAAAAAAGAAAAAAAGAAAAAAAAATACTGATTGATAATTACAGATGCTTCCTCTGATTGAAAAGATTGCTTTTATTAGGAGAGATAGACTCTCACAGGCACAATGAAACGGGAATCCCAGCTCAGCCCCACAGTGTGATTTAGACCAAATGTACAGAATCTTAGGGAGTTGCAACGAAGGACTTTGAGTTGTCATAGTTTGTGAGAGTCAAATTAAAACGAGAAGTCTGAGATGCGGTCACTCAAGGATTATTCTCCCCCAACACAGAAAACACTTATACAGATGTTTATACGTCCTGTATTGAGTTACCAAACCCTTTTCTCCCAAGCAGTCTTTCAATCAGGCTGTGACTCTATTCATTTATATTTATTTTTTTAATTGACCTTGTTATACAAAATCCAAGGGATTCAAAAATATATCATTTAGAAAGCAAAAATCCTTATCATCTTCCCTGCCTCTCTACTCCTAACATTTTATTGTTGTTCTAAGGATTTTCTACGGATAGTAAAATAAAGGTGATTCACACATTTCTGAAACACTGACTTTGTTTACTACCTAGTTCACTTGTCAACCTCTAGAGGGGAGGAAAAAAAAAAAGCAGGACTGAATGACTGAATTAGTTGTGTATTTAACAGAAATCTGTTATTCTTCACAGGCCAGATATTAAAATCATGAAATTTCAGAGCTGGAAAGGCCCTCAGAACAATGAGGTCCTGAACGTTTAAAAAGCCTACAGTTTGGGAAGCACTGAACGATCCCACTATGCAGCCAAGTTTCAGACACAGTGTGCTAAATCAGTGCTTCTCAAATTTTAATGGGCAAAGGAGTCACTTAAGGGTTTTGTGGGAGTACAGATTCTGATGCGGTAGGTCTGGGGTGGGTCTTGAGAGCCTGCATTTCCAACCAGTTCCCAGGTAAAGATGATACTGCCGTGCGCTGATGGCACTCTGGGTAGCGAGGTCACAGTGATCAGTTAGGTCAGTGGTTATCAAATTGTTCTCTGCACGCTGTGATTCAGAAGAGAACATTGGAAGGGTATTCTATCAATCCGAGATTTCGCTAGCAATGATGCTCCTCTGAGCCCACATTCATTGCCCATTCTTCACCGCCCCCTCTCCCAACTTAGATTGGCCTGTTTATTTAAACAGAATGCATTATCCTCAGTGACTGCCTTTACTATATGTAAATGTTATGTGAGCAGAAAAATAGACATGTCTGTTTTACATACATACAATTTTCTGTGAAGGAGTATGTATGCCAGAAAGCACTTCTCTGTCTTGATGGGGAAATTAAAGCCCAGAGAAGATCCCTGACCTTATGTAAGTCACATCACACTTTGTTATAGGCTGGCACAATTCACACTCAAAACACCAGTTTTCTTGTATACTTCAAAAGAACCAGTCTGCCTAAGTTCAAAGTAATGGAAATACAATTGTGTTGCAGATCTGCTCATTTATGTCATGATTTAAACAAAGCAGTGAGGCTCTGTAACTCCTGGGTATGGACTCTGCTCCCAACCAGGGCTATATTGAAAATGAAAGGAAAACCATTTTTAGGAGCTACGAGAAAAGGGAAGAAAAGAAATTGTGATTTAAAGAGAACATTTTATCTCTTGAGGAAGAATAGTAAAGGCAGGGAGTACAAGACAAAAGAGAACTAGAAAAGGGGACTCAAAGGGAGAATCAAAGAGGCTCTGAGTTGAATGGGCACCAAGGTAATAACTACTAATTCAAGGAGAACTCGGTGACCAGGAAGGAATTCATAGAAGTGGAGATCTGATGCCCAGAGGGCTGTAGAGACCTCGGTGATAAACTTGGGAGAAAGGCCTTGGAGACCCACTGAAAAAAATAGCTCTGGCGAACTCTCATCTGGTAAGTATAGTAAAGGTGAATCAGATATAAAACTGCAGACCCAGTTAAAATCAGATTGACATCATCTCTTGTGCCAGTCTTGTCATGATTCTGCTTTGTACCTTTATTTTCTTTTATACTGGAATCTCCTTAGGGTTCATTTTTTTTGCCATCCCAGTGGCTGGGACTGAGTGAACTGTACCAGGCAGACCCCTGTAGGGGGCGCACTGCCAAGGCCGTGAAAGTAGAGACAAGACCCCAGGAACAGAATTCTAGGAGTCCCCTTTTACATATAGATGGCAAAATGGATCAGGAATCTTTCTTTTGGGGAGGTCTTGAGAGATATTGATAGTTGTTACAATGCTAATAAGCATTATTAATAAAAATAATTATTAATAAAAGACATGTTCAGTTCAAAAGCATGATATATGGAGATAATATAGACCTATTTATATATAATAGGTAAATATGTATATTTGTGTATATTTACACACACTCACAAACACACACGTAGGCATACAAACATATATTTATTCAGGGCCCCAGCAGGAAACAGATGGCACAATGAAAATGATTGAGGAAATTATAAAGAGACTATTGACAAGGCAGAAGGCAGTGGGCAGGACCAGGAGTTGTCAATGACAGGGAGCTGATACCACTCCTAGGCTTGACAGGGCAAAGAAAACCAATAATTACAGAAATTCAAGGAGACCTATAGCTGAAGAGGAGGCTGTCCTGGTCCAAAAGGAGATGTGACCTCTGGCTAAGCCATGCCAGTCCACATCCTAGCAAGCCCAGCAAGGAGGCTTCTCAGCAGTAAATACCGTGGTGAGTTTCTTCCACCCTGTACCTCTTGCTGGTGCCTCCACTGGCTGAATCTAACCAGATATCAAAGAGCAAGGGAGCCTGGTTGGTTCCATCTCTACAGGTTAGCATCCTGGGATTCGGAGCAGGGGGAGCGAAGCTGGAGGTGCAGAGGGAGAACATGTGCACTGAGAGAATTTCCATGACCTCCTGACACCCTGCAGTCAAAGTGGGCTCTTTGCTCCCCCTGCACACATTGTCTTCCTTCTTGTCTCCCTGCTTCCTGACACCACCTCCTTTGTATACCTAAACCTTATACAAGTGTTTTACACAAGAAACCTCCCATCTCATGCACAATTTTATCCACCCTAATGGCCTACAAGCTCTTTGAAGGCAGGGCCATGATGCTCTCTAGCAAAAGGAAGAGAATCTGCTCCCAGTAGCCTGCTCAGCAGAAGCCACAGGTGGCCCTTGGTGCTCAGGGCTTAGCCTCTGCAGCCTAACTGCTCTCCATGCACCAGGGGGAACAGCAATATGAGCACAGGAATTCTCAGCTATGGTTATGTTTTTAACCTGCCTGTCCCCTATACCCTGCCTTCCCAGTCATATGATCTTTGATCATCCATGGTACAGCCTGTAGAGGGATTTGTAGCCTATACAGTTCGTTTCCATTTGCAAATTAGCTACCATCATTTAAAATCTAGGAGATGCCACATAATCTAAATGTACTGCTTTCAAAAAAAAAAAAAATGAGAAAGTTTGGCAGGATTGGGTCTCTTCTTTTGTGACAATAACCAGCTGGAACAGTGGCTGCTTCTTCAGATTGAGCACACAGTGGCCAGCCTCTTCATGCTGTACCCCTTCCAGGAGGCTCTGCTCACTGACATTGGCCAACTTTTCCCTGCAGCATTCAAGTTTGAGATGCTTGTGTTACAGGCACCAATGCTAAAACCCTCCCTTCCCCACTTCCTGCCTTCCAGCCAGTCATTCTTTACTGACCTCGTGTCTAATCTTTTCTGTTTATTCTGTGAAGCCCTCATTCTCTTATAAACAAACTCATCCCTTCCCTCATCCCCATTACACAATGTCTCTTCTATTCCTTTCTGTTGTTGGTTAAATTGCTTCACAAAAAAAGATATATTGAAATCCCAACCCCAGTATATGTAAATATGACTTTATTTGGAAATAGAGGCTTTGTAGATATAATCAAATTAAGATATGTCCAACTGGATTTGGGTGGCCCTAAATCCAATGACTAGTGTCCTTATAAGAAGATATATCTGAAGACATAGAAGAGATACAGGAAAGAGAATGGAGACAGAAATTTGGAGTTATGTTGCCAAAATCCAAGGAAGGTCAAATATCGGAGCAAGGAAAATACAAGGAAGAATCCTTCCCAGAGCCTTCACTGGGAGCACGGCCCTGCTGAAACCTTGATTTTAGACTTCCAATCTCCAGAACTAATACACAATGAATTTCTCTTGCTTTAATCCCCTGAGGTTTGTGGCACTTTGCTATAGCAGCCCTAAAAACTCGATACATCTTCCTTTAACCAAAACAAGAGAAATGAGTATGAGAAAACCAAAACAAGAGAAATGAGAAAAGAGAAAAGAGTATGTTAAAAAATTAACATACTTTTGGTGCCAGAGTACCTCATGTCCACACAGCAGCTTTACCCTCTTGCAAAATTCTTTTCTTCTTTTTTTAAGGCCTGTGACATTCAGTGATTCCCTCCCCTGTTCCCTCATCACCTCATGGCCAGCAGAGAGGATTTAGGCCTCTTTTTTGCATTCTAATTCTTGCCATTACCATGGTATCTTAAACACGTGTAGTAGGGTCAGCTAACACCTGAACCCTGATGTCCTGGACATTTGGGATCCTCCTTTTCAGTGACTTCCCATCTTCCTCACTTCAGCTAACTGCTCCCATAACCAAACCCAAAGATGGCTGCTCTGTCTAGAAGATTTATAGCCCCATATTTTAAATTATAATTGCCTATTTCCCCCATCTTCTTCCTCCAACTTTGCCGTTCTTCACCTTCATTGAGACCTCTCAGCCAGAGGCACTTTTAATCCTGAGTTCTTGATCACCTAGATGGATGTTAGGGGTCTATGAATATCCTGAAATTGTATGCAGACGATGTGCCCAAGCTTCAGTCCTCTGCACATTCATGCAAATTTAGAGCCACACAAATGTATGGGTGACCCACACTTCCTATTTCTCATAAGCCAATGCTTTTTTGGTCCTTCCTGTATAAGCATAGAAGAAGTTTCACTCCCCTGCCACAGCCCACCAAATCTGCAGTCTTCCCTTTCCCTCCAACGACATTATCTCCTACTTCGCTACTCCTCAAATTTGTGTACTCATGTGTCCATCTTTCCCTCCTTATGAGGAAGAGTCTGTTTCTCAGAGGAAGAAATGTGCCCAAGACTGAAGCTGCCACATATGCACCAGGAGTGTTTGAAAAGATTGATTACTCACATGAGCTTCCTGGACAGAGCAAGCAGGCTTCCAAGATGATCTAAAACTGGCTGGAGAGAGCAGGAAAAGGAGAACAACTTGACTTTTATTGTAATTAGGAGTTAGGCTGGTGTAAAGGCTCCCTAGCATGAGTTGGGGCTTGTGTGGTTTAAACTCCCCACTAGCACCAGAAAAAGGGAGCACCCAGACCATTTTATTAGCTTGCAAAGGTGTGGTGGGGCTTAAAAACTGTCAGCTATCAAACATAAAAAATGGAGTCAGACTCTTCATTAAACACTCCATGAAGAGGTGGATTTGAATTCTAAGTATATTACTGGTTGGGCAATCCTAAAAAGTCATTTGCTCATAATGAATCTACTTTTTATGCCAATCACATGACAGTTAACAGCATCTTTCCACTGTGTTTTTATAAGAATTAAGTGAGATAAAGTGTACTCACTGCCTAGTATAGTTAGCCCCACGTATACTTTGGTTCTGCATCCACAGATTCAACCAACTACAGATCAAAAACATTCAGGAAAAAAAAAGGGAATTAGTTCTGTATTGAATGTGCAGACTATTTTTTTTGTCATTATGCCCCCAAATAACACAGTATAACATTAATTTATATAGCACTTACATTTTATTAGGTATTATAAGTCATCTAGAGATTATTTGAAGTATACAGGAGAATATTCATAGGTCACGTGTAAATATTACATCATTTGTATAAGATACTTAAGCATCTGCTAATTTTGATACCTGAAGGGCTTCCTGAGAGAGTCTGGGAATCATCTCATGCAGATACCAAGAATGACTATATGATGGCAAACTCAATAATGTTGGAAGCTTATTCCCTTCCCTCTCTGAAGAAAGCTCTTCACCATGTGCCCTGGATCCCCTACCCTTATGCCTGCTCTAACACTGTTCTCTGTCACTTACATCTTTCACCAGTATCTTCAATTTCTTCATTTTCAATGACTTCTCTAACCCTTAGACACCTGCAGAGTGTCCATATGTACAGCAGGCGCCTCTAACAGGGACACTAACCACTCCATACCACCATCGACAAATCCTTGTGGTGCTCCAGAAGTTTTAGTGCTGTGCTTAATAGGTCCCTTTCACACTCTGAACATCTCATTGGTTACCTAATTTCATGGATTCCAGATCAGAAGTTTCTTCCAACTCTTTTATCTCCAACTCTATTAGCACTGTCTTGTTCAACACCTTATTACCTCTCAGACTCCTTATTGGTCTCTTCATAAGCTTCTCAAGATGTCAGTTTTGCTCCCTTAATTACTCTGTTAAAAATCTCTGTTGCTTTTTTTAATTATACAAAAACAGATGGCATTATAGCAAAAAGTGAAAAAGTACAAAAGTTTATAAAAATAGGATAAAATGGGGGGGAATAAGCTAAAATTTTAACAGTGATCCTCTCTGCATGGTAATATTATGGGTATTTTGTTTCTTTGTATTTTTATATATATTGTGATTTTTCTACAAAATGCATATATTACTTTCATAAATGTTATTTTAAATAAGAAACTCCACCACCTTCCTCAGGATTGTTATTTTAAATGCAAACTCCTGAGCTATACACAATGCACTTCACAGTTTGTTCCTATGGTAACCGGCTGCCATGACACTGAAGAAGCGCTCTAGAATGGTCCATAAGAGATGGAGGTCTTCTGCCAAAATCCAGCACTGAACTTTCCAGTCATGTGAGTGAACCACCTTAGAGGCAGACCCGCCAATACTGTCACATCTTCAGGTGACAGCAACCAGTCAGGCGGACATCTTAACTAATCTCATGCAAGATTGTGAAAAAGAACCACCCAGCTAAGCAACTCCCCAATTCCTCCCCATGGAAATGGTGAAATGGTTTATTGTTTTTAAGTCACTAAGTTTCAAGGTAATTTTTTATACAGCAATAGATAGATAATACGATCTTCAAAATATCTTTCTGACTTCATCTCCCGGAAGTCCCCTTTGTACATTATACTCCTACCATACTGAACTTGTAATCAATTCCTAGATGGTTTCAGAAATCCATCTTTATATTTAATTCCACTGCTTAACTTTCCTTTATAGTCCTTCAAAACTTAGCTCAAAACTCACCTCCCTGGTGAAGCAGAATTAATTCCTCCCTCCTGTGCACCTGGCCCTTTCTTCCCATCTTTATAATAGCACTTATCCTATTGTGCTGTAATAAATCTACAAGCACGTTCACATCTCCCTCTAGACTGTGAGGTATCCAAGGCCAAGGCCCAAACATCATTAATCTTTGTGTCTGTAGCACCTAACAGCACCCGATACATAGAAGACAAAAAATGAATGGTTGATGAACGAACAGACACCTGAATGATGAACTGAATGAAAAATTACAGTACTGAGACTGCCTTTGCCAGAGTTGGAAACTCATTCAAAATCTCTGCATGTTAGTTCAGACAAGAGGTTAAAAATTATCTGCCAAAGCAATGACCCATAAACCAAGTTAACAATCCACAACCACCAATTAATCAGGTTAATATCCCTTGAGCTAGTAAAACAGAAAAAAAGTTTGGAAAATAATTATTAGGGAAAATCTAAATTCTGAAGAAAACAATAGAATCTTACCATAACAAGGCTCATTAAAATGTGGATTTAAATATAACTGGAACTGAATTGTGTCTCTTTCTCAAAACACTGTAACTACTATGGAAGGACTCATGATACACTTAGGTCATTTGACAGATTTCCAGTAATTCCTATGCAGTCTATAAATGTTTTGCTTCTGAAACAAATAGTATCGACTGATTAGAAAAGTTAGTTAACAAAGGACATGTTAAGAAGAAATACTTTATCTCCTCAACTAAGAAACACGCCCTTCTGATGTAGCAGGTCCTAATCTTCACCAACTAAAACTGTGGCTCGATTACTTGTTTATAAATATTTTTAAGGAACCAAGAATTCATTGCCATCACTCTAAGATTCTATGATATTTATTTTTGATGGGTTGATAATTTAAAATAGGACATATTTAAGTTCATATGGTCATGGCTCGTCTTTCTCTGTAATGACAAACTAATTTCAAACACAGTATCACAGAATAACCAAAGGAAAAAAAAGTTCTCTGGGTATTGTGGGTTGTCTTAGTTTTTTCAGGTTTCTACAGCAAAATGCCTTAGACTGGGTAATCTATAAACAAGATAAATTAATTTCTCAGTTCTGGAACTAGGAAAGTCCAAGATCAAGGTACTGGAAGATCCAGTGACTGGTGAGGGCTGCCATCTGTTTCAAAGATGGCGTCTCTTCCTGTGTCTTCACAGGAAGGGTGAAGAGGGCATGTGGGCTCCCTCCATCCCTTTTATAAGGGGACTAATCCCCCTCATGCAGGAAGATCCCTCAAGACCTGATAGATGTGAGGCACTGGGCCAAATACTTTCCAACCTTAATTCCTTTGCCTTAACTCATCACTGACTCTTTTGTAAATCTGAGAAGTCTTCATCAATTCCTCCCAAACTGTGAGTACTATATTGATTTAGATAGCTTATAACTTCAGTATTTTTTAAAGTTATAATTGCTTTGCTGTTATATATTTGATGTTTCACAACAGAAGAAAACATGTTTTGTCATAAGCACGAATTTTAGTAAAATGTATAATTTGATGTTTTTTATAAACATCAAGAGTATTCTCAGTAACAATTTTTCCAAAATATATCAGTTTAATTGTAGATAAATATGTATGAAACATACTTTATGTAATACATGAAGGAGAACAATCCACAATTCATTCAAAATTGATGTTTACATAGAATATAATCCCAATGGAAAGACATTTAAATAATAAAAATTTCTTGCAGTGAGATTTTTGATAAAGGCAAAGTCAAAAAACAACAAAAACAAAAGAAGAAAACCTCATTATTAAGTAGCTAAACAAGAGACATTTTAAAAATATGTTTTAGAGAAACTCCTTAGTGAATTTCAGTTCTGAATTCCGAATTTCTATTGTGAGTCCTACTCTGAACACCAGATTATCAAGTGAGCCTAGCTCCTGGTTCTAGGAATGCAGATAGCTGGGCCTCGCAGAGGGCTGAATGCATAGAAAAAGGTTGACTGTGACTATCTTCCATCCTGGGAACCCCAAGAAAAGTAAGAGTACTAGAGATATATGAATTACCTAAACTGAACCAGGAGGACATACACAATTTAAATAGATCAATTTCAAGTAATAAAATAGAAGAAGTTATCAAAAGCCTACCAACAAAGAAAAGTCCGGGAGCAGAAGGGTTCTCAGCCAAATTCTACAAAACCTTTAAGGAAGAGCTCATTCCAATACTTCTCAAAGTATTTCATGAAACACAAGAGGAGGGAACCCTCCCAAACTCATTCTATGAAGCCATTATCACCCTGATACCTAAACCAGACAGAGACACATCAAGGAAAGAAAATTTCAGACCAATATCCCCAATGAACATTGATGCAAAATTCTCAACAAAAATCTTAGCAAATCGCATACAAAGACATATTAAAAAGATAGTGCACCATGATCAAGCGGGTTTTCTCCCAGGGATGCAAGGTTGGTTCAACATGTGGAAATCAATAAATGTAATTCACCATATCAACAGACTTAAAGTCAAGAATCACATGATTATTGCGATAGATGCAGAAAAAGCATTTGATAAAATACAGCATCCCTTCATACTCAAAACACTAGAAAAAATAGGGATACTGGAAACATTCCTTAACATTGTAAAGGCTATCTATGCTAAGCCCATGGCCGATATCATTCTAAATGGTGAGAACCTGAAAGCATTTCCCCTAAAAACTGGAACAAGGCAGGGATGCCCTCTTTCACCACTTGTATTCAGCACTGTCCTTGAAACTCTAGCCAGAGCAATTAGACAGACCAAAGAAATTAAAGGGATATACGAATAGGAAAAAGAAGAACTCAAACTATACCTTTTTGCTGATGACATAATTATATAGTTAGAGGAACCGGGAAATTCCACCAGAAAACTTTTAGATCTCATAGGTGAATTCAGTAAAATAGCAGGATATAAGATCAATGCTCATAAATCTAATGCATTTTTATACATAAGTGATGAATCCTCAGAAAGAGAAGTTAGGAAAACTACACCATTCACAAGAGATTCGAAAAAAATAAAATACTTGGAAATCAATCTAACAAAAGAGGTGAAAGACCTCTACAATGAGAACTACAAAACACTAAAGAAAGAAATTAAAGGAAACCTTAGAAGATGGAAAGATCTCCCATGTTCTTGGATAGGAAGAATTAATATTGTCAAAATGGCCATACTACCAAAAGTGCTATACAGATTCAATGCAATTCCAATTAAAATCCCAATGACGTACCTCACAGAAATAGAGCAAGCAATCATGAAATTCATCTGGAAGAATAAGAAACCCACAATAGCTAAAGCAATCCTTAACAGGAAGAGTGAAGCAGGGGGTATTGCAATACCAGAACTTCGACTATATTACAAAGCAATAGTAACAAAAATGGCTTGATATTGGTACCAAAATAGACAGGTTAGATCAATGGTACAGAATAGAGGACACAGAGACAAACCAAAATACATACAGCTTTCTCATATTAGACAAAGGAGCCAGAAATATGCAATGGAGAAAAGATAACCTTTTCAACAAATGGTGCTGAGAAAACTGGAAATCCATATGCAACAGAATGAAACTAAACCCCTATATCTCACCTTGCACAAAACTCAACTCGAAATGTATCAAGGACCTCAGAATCAGACCAGAGACCCTGCATCTTATAGAAGAAAATGTAGGTCCAAATCTTCAACATGTCGGCTTAGGATCAGACTTCCTTAACAGGACTCCCATAGCCCAAGAAATAAAAGCAAGAATCAATAACTGGGATAGTTTCAAACTAAAAAGTTTTCTCTCAGCAAAGGATACTATCAGCAATGTGAAGAGAGAATCTAAAGAGTGGGAGAAAAATTTTGCCACTTATACTTCAGATAGGGCACTAATTTCCAGAATGTATAAAGAACTCAAAAAACTATACCAATAATACAAATCAACAACAAGTGGGCTAAGGAAATCAACAGACACTTCACAGAAGAAGATCTATAAGCAATCTACAGATATATGAAAAAATGTTCAACATCTCTAGTAATAAGAGAAATGCAAATCAAAACTACCCTAAGATTCCATCTCACCCCAATTAGAATGGTGATTATCAAGAATACAAGCAACAATAGGTGTTGGAGAGGATGTGGGGAAAAAGGTACACTCATACATTGCTGGTGGGGCTGCAAATTAGTGCAGCCACTCTGGAAAGCAGTGTTTCCTTAGAAAACTTGGAATGGAACCACCATTTGACCCAGCTATCCCACTCCTTGGCCTATACCCAAAGGACCTAAAATCAGCATACTACAGTGATGCAGCCACATCACCGTTCATAACTGCTTAATTCACAATAGCTAGATTGTGGAACCAACCTTCAATAGATGAATGGATAAAGAAACTGTGGTATATATATATATATATATATATATATATATATATATATATACACAATGGAATATTACTCAGCCATAAAGAAGAATAAAATTATGGAACTTGCAGGCAAATGAATGAAGTTGTAGAATATCATGCTAAGTGTGATAAGCCAATCTCAAAAAACCAAAGATTGAAAGATCTCGCTGATAAGCAGATGATGATACATTATGGGGGGTGGGAGGGAGGCAAGAATAGAGGAAGGAGGGACTTTATAGAGGGAAAAGAGGGGTGAAAGGGGTGGGGGGGAGGAAAAAATAACAGAATGAATTAAACGCCTTTACCCTATATAAATGTATGATTACACAAATGGTATGCCTCTACTTCATGTACAAACAGAGAAACAAGTGTACCCCATTTGTTTATAATAAATTTTTTTTAATTAAAAAAAAAGTAAGAGTAACAAGCCTAATCCCTCTCTCTGGGGCTGTCAGACCTCCAGGGAGCAACCAGCTGCCAAGACAGGTTTCCCATCTCCTGTAAGGGATGCCAGCACCATCCCATCATGCCTCGCGGCTCCCTATTTGCCGCCTTCTCTGAATGTGCATCTAAAATCTCTCCTGTAGGCTTTGCTTCTCCTTGTGCCTTAAGTGGAAACCTAGCTCTCTCTCTCAGAGGATCTCACCACCTTCTCCCTCTACTCTCTGCCGACAACTTCTCAACATCTCGTTGCTTCCCTCATTTTTTATTATTATTTTTTTTAAGAATTCAACTCCTGCCATGGAAATGTTGGACACTTCAACTCATCCTCACTCTCCAGACCTCAAAGACCACCTGAAGGAAGCAAAATTATTGTGTCAGTGCGCTAAATGTGACTAGTAATCAAGCCAATTCTAATTAATCAGAACTCATTTGTTCCAATGCTTATTAAACTGGCAAACATTTCAAAATTACAAACATGATAATATCAAGTTCATTGATGATATGCATATATAAGAATTCTCAGGTACTGATGGAATAGTGCCTTGCTACAGCCACAATGGAGAGCAAGTTTGTAATAATAGCCAGGCTGAAGATAAACACACACAGAAATGCTACCTCTAGATATATGCCCACATGTACAAGAAGAAAAACATTGCAAAGTTGATTTCAGTAGTATTTATACACACATAATGACCTAAATGGCTATCAATAGGTAACTTGTAAATTAATTATGACTTATTAAACTGTACCTAGCAATTAAAATACATAGACAAACAAAAACTAAAATTGGATAATGGCTATCTAGAGGAAAAAAGAAGGTAGTGGGATTTGGAATGAGCACAGATAGATTCATCTATGTCTATTACATTTTGTTCATTACATTCAAAAAGGAGAGAAGGAACATGAAACAAATAAGCTGAAAGAGTTAAACCTTAGTAACAGGTACATTTTTTAAAAAGGAAAAAAAATGTTCAGCCAATTCTTGGCAACAAAATTGGAAACCTGGAATAACTTTAGAATTCCAATTATCCCCTAGCAATATAAATGTTGTGTACATAGGAAAAAGGAAAGATGTTTGGCAGTTATTCAATTAATTTCATTGGTATTAGACATCTAAGATTAAAATTTGCATGAAATTAATTCATGTGAAAAATAAAGTATTCTTGAGTATTTAATATTGACCATGAGTACCAAATAATAGTCAAATTCCCACTATACTTTGCATTATGTGGAAACAATTTTATGCAAGTTCAAATCTCTAAACTGTAAAGTAAAAAAAAAAAGAAAAAGAAAAAGAAAAAGTAATTTGTTTCTACACCTGGCCTTACTTAAGGAGAGTAATGCTTTATTTATTCAACATCATTGTGAAATGAAGTGTTTCAAATAATTTTACGCCTTTAAGTGCCAAGACTTTTCTTTTTATAATTTTAACCACTTGGATTGGAGTCATTTTTGGAAAGCTATTACACATTTGGATGTTTTTCTCCCTCTCATAAGGCAGTAGACAGAATATGATGAAAGTTTTTGTACTGACTTGAGGTCAAGATCAGTTAGACTCCTAATCTCATTTTGCCTTACAATTCCTGAGGAGCCTTGTCCACCTTTCTCCCCAGGAAATACATGTTGTTGGAGTTCCCTATACACTTTGGGCTGTTAAACAATTGCTGGATGTTTCTCCGGAAAGCTGCTCTTTTTCATAACCATCCAAACCATCACTTCAGTTGATTTCACTGAGCTTAAGTAACATCTCTTCACAAACATACATATGCCAATATTCTTTCATTCCTATAAAACTTCTGATTGATCTGGTTCATACTTCGTAATTATCTTCACTGGTATCAATAGTTGTTTGTACATAAGGACAACTTATCCCAGCAGTAAATGACCACAGGGCTAGGGGTTAGAAATCGCTATGAATGTTTTAAGCCTGTATCCTCCTTTAATCTCAGGATGTCAGCTCCTAGAAGCAGCTTTCCTGTTACTCTTTCTTAATTTGCTCTTTGTGATCCATCCTAGGCCAGGAAATAAGGTAGTACATTGAAAAGTAAGGATAAATACACTGTGCCTGACAGGCTAGATTATTGCCTATGAGAGAATGTATAAACTTGGGTACAGTCACCCCTTTATAAGCTCTACATGTGTATCAAGTGCCTGCTCTTCTGTAAAGTCCCAGAATAATCCAGTTCCTAGGAGCTCCCTTGAGAGAGTGAGCCATTAACAAGCATGGACCCACTTCAAGTTAGAGGTGAATTGATTCCAGGGGCTCATGTGCACCATGACAGAATTTACCCTTCTTTTGATTCTCCTTTGTGGCAGACAAAAGGACAGTCTTATTCTTGAAAATTTTTAGATCAAAATCTTATATTTGGGAAATTTTATTAGAGGATTTCTGACTGACAGACTGATAGTAAAAGCATGCAATATAAACCCATGCCTGTATGTTATAAATTGCCTACTCGGATGTATGTAATCACACTTGGCTTCCAAACCAAGAAATTTGAAGTAGACATTTTATACTGTATGCCGGACATCAGCAACTACAGCTTGTAAGTCAAATACTGGCAGCTTTTGCAAATAAAGTTTTATCAGAACTCAACTCATTAGCTTACATATTATCTATGATTGCTTCCATGATACAGTGGCAGAACAAAGTAGGTGGGACAGAGATTGTATGGCTCAAAAAGCCTAAGGTATTTTTAGAAAAAGTTTGCCAACCCCTGATCCACACTAACTAATCACCCTAGCCTAAGTAGGTTTACATTTACAAGGCAAATTCCAACAATATCTTCCTGTTTCTAAGTAGGAAAAATGCAAAACAATCAGACTAACTACTGAGCAAATGGTTAACTGCTTCTGAGCTATTTCAATATTATTGGCAAATTCTTAATGACTGACTTTTGCCCCTCTGGACAAGAAAATGTATAGGCAACATTGATATTTACAAAGTATCTCCCAAGAATACCAGTGATGCCATCCTCTAACTGCAGAAGCACAAAGGAGAATGCACATCATAATTCTGTCCCAGACATAAAATTAGATAAGAGATAGAAAATCCCTTGAATAATTACTGTGCTCTGCAATGCAAAGCATAATTAATGTAGTTAGACCCACAGTTTGGAAAAACTACAAGTACTAAGAAGTGGCTGGTAATTAATAGACTGTAATGTTACTCAGGGAAGCTTAAGTTTATACTATTTAAGAAAATAAAACAAATGTTATTTGGAACTACTTACATTTTACCAAGGTTAATCACTACAATATTAAGAAAAGGAAATACAACATAATTCCTTTCTAAAATTGGTACCAGAAAATAGATCCCTATAATTCAACTGTTAGGTGTTATGAGGCATGTCAAAGACTTGCTTGATGAATATATTTATAGTGTTTGGGGTGACATGATTTGACCCATGTTAACCCTAATCCCCATGAAATAACTGTTTAAATGTTATATGAGTTCCAACACATTTTACATGTAGCATATATCTTTAACAAGCCCATTGGGTGGGATTTCATTAAAATTCAACCTTATTTCTGCCTCTCGATGCTCTTTGAAACTATTCAGTGAATGAAGCTTTGCCCCTGCACTGATGAAAACTCAGCAGGTCTCACAAGTTTTCTATTCATCTTAAGGTGATAAACACTGCCACGGCCACTTAAGAACATTACAATCTCATTTCATAGATTAAGAGTCTAGTCAGCCTAAGACATTGATCAACACTTCATTCTCTACTCATCTAATAACACCTTACATTCACGTATTTCTTACAAAGGACAGGTACTACTCTACATACCTTACCTAAAAACAACCTGAAATGTAACAATAATCAAGAGAGCATGGTATTGCTGAAAGCTTAAAAATGTGGGTCAGAACAGATTACAACAGAATGGAATATAGTTCAGATATAGAGTCCACACAAATAGAGTCAAATGATCTTTGAAATAGAAGGAAATTCAAAGATGGATGGCCTTTTCAACAAATGGTCCCAGAATAATTAACCATCTATATAAAAACATAGAAACCTAGACACAGACTTTATGCCTTTTACAAAAATTAACTCAAAAGAGATCATAGACATATGTGTAAAAGGCAATCCCATGGAACTTCTAGAAGAAAACAGGATAAAAATCTAGTTGATCTTGCTTTTGGATACAACATCAAAAGAAAAATACATGAAAGAAAAAAAAACTGATAAGTTGGAATTTATTAACATTAAAATCTGATTTGTGAAAAAGAAACTTTTAGAGAATGAAAAAATAACTACATATTGGGTGAAAACCTTTACAAAATAACATATATAATAAGGAATTTGTATCTAAAATATACAAAGATCTTTTAAAATTCAAGAAGAAAATATACAACTTAATTTTAAAATGAACAGAAAATCTAAACAGAGACCTCACCAAAGAAGATGTGTGAATGGCAAACAAGCATATGAAAAGATGCTCAATGTTATTTACCATTAGAGAATTGCAAATAACACAACATAACTATTAGAATGGCTGAAATCCAACAATTGACAAAATCAATTGCTAATACGAATGTGAAACAATAAGAACTGTCATTTATTGTTGGTAGGAATACCACAATGCAAGACAGTTTAGCAATTTCTTACAAAACTAAATAGAGTCTTCTATGATTCTAAGTATTTGTTCACCTGATTTCAAAATATGTCCACACAAAAATCTAAACATAAATATTTATATTAGCTCTACTTAGACTGTCAAAAACTAGAAGTAACCAAGATCTCTTTTAATAGGTGATTATATGAACAAACTATCTATACAATGAAATATTCAATGAAAGAAAGAACTGAACTATCAAGAAACAAAAGACATGGGTGAATCTTTAAAAATACACCTTGTTAAATGAGAGAAGCCAGTCTCAAAAGTCTACTAATGGCGTGATTCCTTTCATACACATTCTACAAAAGGAAACACTGTGGCAATGATTAAAATATCACTAGTTTCCAAGGGTTTGGTAAATCATAGGAGAATTTTATAGGGCAGTGAAACTATTCTGATACTATAACTATGAATACATGATGTTATGCATTTATCAAAATACACAGAACCTTGTAGCACAAACAGTAAACCTAAAAGTATGTACATGTTACAAAAATCATTAAGGAGATCACGGGAAACTCAGATGTAACTGGTAACAAAACAATTTAACAAAATGTATGAGATGACCTCATTGAAGATTAGGAAAAACAATGCTGCCCTACTTTTGGTGGAGTCTGTAAGACTAAATGCAAAAGGAACTGTACATAAGCACTGTACTCTAATTGATAAAGATGTTTCCAATGAGTTATGATTAACTTTTCTGAAGATATTACATATCTATGCCAGAAATGAATAATTAAGTAAATGGATGGAAGATAGTAGGAGCTAGTTTTCTCACTGTTGGCATGGGAGTTTACAACTAAGCAAGAGCAAGAGGCTAGCGTGATCCATATGTTAATGGATTACAGTTGGAGACATGGGTATGAATGTTTAGCTTAATTTAGGTATGTATTGTTATACACACAACACACACATATGGTTAGGATACACATATTTGCTTGTTGGGAGGGCTTAGAAGCCATATACTAGTCATAACCAGAACACTTAGCACTCAGACCTTGAGCTCTAATACTATACTTCAATAAAAGAATTCTTATAGAAATGACTGATTCTAGGACTGAGGCAGGAAATATACAGGATGAACATGAAGCATCCTGAGAAAACAAAGAGATGCTCAAGAAAACAGAAAAAGAAACACATACACAATGATGGTGGTATGTCAAAGAGAAACAGAAGTCAACTAGGGAGCCCCCAGAAATCAGAACTAGAACAATTTGAATTTAAAAATAGAGTGCTCTGGGATTATAATACAAAGTATGAATAAATACCCATAAGTCCATACCAATATAAATAAATGAATGAACAAGTAAATGGCAGAGAAAAGACAAATTTCCAGTGCAAAATTCCAAATAATTTATTACAGATACTCCACACTCAAGAAGGTGGAAAATAACTGTCCCCCCCCCATTTAAGGGTGGATTGCACAAAATGACTTCCTTCTAAAGAGAACAGTATGGAAAGAAGGAAAAATAATAACTTGTGAAAGTGGAGAGATCTGACAAATAATACCTTAGCTATGGGGTGACAGGATTAGTATTAGTAATAAGTCACATTGACTATATGTACCCTTGATGTGATGTGATGGAAATTGGCACTCTATTGTCTTTCTTCCAGAAAAAGAAAATAACCCCAGTCTCCTTATGAGAAAAATATCAGATAAATATCATTCAAGAGATATTCTATAAAATACCTGACCAGTACTTCTCAAGACTGTCGAGATCATCAAAAACAAGGAAAGTCTGAAAAACTACATTAGCCAAGAAGAACCTAAGGAGATGCAGGAACTAAAGGTAAAAAAGTGTCTTGAATGGGATCCTGGACCAGAAAAGGGACATTAGGTAAACATGCAGGAAATTTGAACTAAGTGTGGACCTTAGTGAAGAAAAAATATGTCAGTATTGGTTCATCAGTTGTAACAAGTATACAATATTAATATTAGATATGAAAATAAGGAAAATGGTATGGGGTATTTGGAAATACCTGTACTATCTTCTCATTTTTTCTATACATCTAAAATTTACAAAAATGAACTTTAGTAAACAGAACAAAAACAAGGATCTAATGATGTGCATACTATCAGCACTGCTACTCTCTAGGACAGTAAACCAAATCATGGAGAAAACAAACTCCTCCCTCCCAGTTGTCAAAACTGCAATTTGAACCAGTATGACTTGAATGTGTGTGTGTGTGTTCTCACCACCACACTCTACCACTGTGCTTTCCCCATCCTTAGTAAGGGCTGTCGTGACTGCAGAGAACTGAGTACTTTCTCACTCTCTGCTGACCCCCACCTATCTGCTTTGGACCAAGCGGGTTGAAGCAGGTAGTGGGGTGGTGGGCAGAAGGCTACAGACTGGAACCAGTAGTTCTTGTTTTATCTATAAAGCTAATACAAAATGATATCAGGCTCTATAGTCAACTTGCTTCAAGTTCAAGAGTATTTCTCTGGAGTTTTTGGAGGCACATGCAGGGCCCCTCTCACTTCAGGTGCCCAGGTCAAGCATCCCTCTCCATCTCCCCTCATCTCTGGCTTTTAGCTGTCCTGTTGGCTCCTCTCACCAGCCAGGCAGTCCCTCCTGGGCAGCACATAAAGGACTCTGCTCACTTTCTGTCAGAGCCAATAGCTGGTCTACAGAAATACTGGACTTTCCACTTTCCGCCATAGCTTCCTTTTTTGAGGTGTTCCCTACTTACAAGGAACACAGCAGACATTCAGAAGGATCATTTGAAGTCTCTCTTCTCCCCCTTGGTTTCACCCCCATTAGGTTGAAAATGAGGAAGTGGGCATGTGCAGACACACACATACACATGCACGTGTGCACACACATATACACACGCACACACACCCTGGGATCAGCTTTCTCTAATGAATCCTGTTCACAAACTCTAACTCCTGTACTTTGATCCCACTTTATCTGATTAGGTGATTCAGGAGTCAGGAAAACATTCTTAACCATTGCTTTTAAAATTCCTGTATTTTTCCTTACATCTCATTTTAGTAAACAATATCTGTTGCTTGAGTTGGAACTTCAGTTTTAATGCCCTGAGGTAGATGGATGGATGGATGGATGGATGGATAGATAGATAGACAGATAGATATCAATAAATATCTGTGAGACAGGTTAGCCATAGATAATTATCCATAGAAACCTACTAACTGTATATGTTATACTCTAAATAGATTATAAACTACTCAAGTGCTATAATCATATTTTCTACAGCTTTATAATGCATACATATATATATACACACAAACACACACAACTTCTATCTTAAAATTGACAAGAAACACTGGTAGCTGACCTGGTGATGTTTCCACATATACTAAATTCTTCAAAAGCAATCAAGCATGAATCTGAGGTTAGAGCACAAAATTTGGAGCCAGAATTTGGGACTCTGGGTTTCTAGCTAGGTCATAAGTAGCCACCTGCAAAACTGGCACAACAGACCACAGAAAGATCCAGATCAGACTGCCAATGCTGAAGATCAATGGAATGACAAATGTTGCCTTCAGAGCAAACTAACATTCAAATATACTATCATAACACATCATCCAGGTAAAATATTATTTTGTATATTGTAATTTATTTGATTCTGTAAGACTAACATTTTAAGCTGGAAGATTGGTCCCCCTAGAATTGGCAGGCACAGAACTTCAAATTCAAGTGAAAAGCCTCATTTAGACCTACAAGCTAGCAAACCAACTCCATTCATATTTTAGTCTGTAATAATGAAAATATTTCAATTCCGAACAGTTCTTCCTTGTCCTGGGATGCAGTTTTCCCTTTGTAGACACTTCTTCATACAAGATGACCCAAATTGTTCATCCTCTGTTCAAAGACTAACAGGGTTCCAGGTTGTGCACAGACAATGGATTGATAGGTGTAACAGACCAACCACTTATTCTATTCCCAGTCCTCACCATGGCTAGTGTCTTTCCCTCCCCACTTTGAATACTACAATCGGCACTGTCTCCCACATCCTCTTTCCTTCACCCTGGTTCCAGGCTTTCCTCACCTTTGGAGATGGAAAACTCTAGCTAAATATAAGCATATATCAGAGGTTTCTCTTCCCACGTAAGTCCAGCAGCACTGAGTCTTTGGGTCTGTTTCTGTGTAGAACAAGAAAGGTAAAATAACCCAGGCATCAAAGGGAGAAAGATATTCTAAACATAGAAAATATACCAATTAACCCTTCAAACTATAGCCCTACCATAAATGCTTTCCAACCAATATCCTATGATTTTTGCAAAAACCATTACCCTTATCTACCTCCCATGTCATGGTCTTTAAAAGAAAAACAGTTTGGAAACAAAACAAAACAAAAAATGATCCAATTTGAAAATGTTCAAACAAGAAAGACAAGAAAGATTAATAGGCAGAGTCAAGATGTGGTCAAGCAAGAGACTTTAGTAAGTTAGGCAAAGATGATGTCATGGTCAGGGGCAACAGAGGAGGGTATCTTAAGCAGAGTTAATATTACCATTAGTGGTCAGTGACCAGGTGAGAGAAGCAATCATCAGGCTCAGATAACCATGTCTAGTGATAATGCACGTCAACTAGGCACATTTTCACTGGTTGAGGAAGAATGGGTACTAAAGCTCTGTGTGGATCCATTAGTCCTAAAAGAACAATTGGAGCTTCTAGAAACTGAATATTGGAACTGAATCAATTAAGACAGATGTGGATTCTAGAATACCTCTGAAGATATTCTAATACCTAACTCGTCTCTGAGAAATTTTTAATTGATCTTATTTTTAGAATCCTTGGTAGACTTTGAGTCTGCTTTAAAAAGGCCAACAAAGGAAGGTTAGGCCAGTCATCCTAAATCTTCATCCCCAACTCTCACCTCAGAGGACGTGAAAATCTTCTTAGACCTAACACCAAGTGACTTTTTATGACTTGCTTTGGATTATCAATGTTAGGAATGTGTGTTTATCCAGAAAGTTTTATAATTTCTTGCTTATAAAAGTATCTCAAATTTACATTATAATTTTTTTCTTTTAACAATGCCAGGTGTCCCTTTGGGGACAAATCACATTCAAAAGGCTTATAACAAGCATATTGCTCTGTCTCAGCTCCGTGGCATATGCGCACAAAGCAGTTTCATTTTTCTTTAATTTAATTACCATCTTCACCCAAGCTCAACCCAATCTGTCCTCTGCATCCCTTAATGACATCCTAGGCAGATTTCAGAACTTCGATATTTATTTTCCATTATTAAAACTCAGTCCAATTGAAACTTTAATCTAAAACTTGATACCACATCTTCTCCCTTTAGCAGTTTTGTGCTGAGACTCGGGGAGTTAAGAGAGGAAGGGACACAGGCTCTGAGCTGCTTCTTCCACCGTCTTCAAGGCCACATTTCTCCAGTATATTGGCAGGAAGGAGGTAGAGTTCTAGTGTCTCTTATTTAACCCACCCCTGGGATTCCTCTCCCAGTTGGTTGCTCTGCTTCTTAGAGAAACACTGACTAGCTGCAGATGCCGTCCCTGCAGTTAATATTCAAATGCCTGCTTTTTCAAGGAGCCCATGTGAGAGTTCTCCTCAGGCTCCAGGGCTTCAGCACAGTACCGTCCCTAACCAGGAGATCCAATTCCCATTCTACCTCTCCACTTCCCATAGCAGCATGATAAACTCATTACCAGGGTCTATTAAACACTCTCGTAAATGACTCAGGCTCCCTACCTTCCACTGTGGCCTCTAAGCCCACAGGAGACACCCGAATCCTTATTTTGGTTATACCTTCTCCCAATTGTCCTTCCCCTGCTCAGGGAAGTACAGGGAAAATCAGCAAGTCATCCCATTGGGGACCAAGATGCCAATCTCCTCTTGTAAAAGGCACCTCTAATTTCTACAGAAATTTTCTTAGAGCCTGCTCTCACCTGGCTTGGGGAGAAGGAGTATATCTCACTCCTCAGTCAAGGGAAAGAGAAGAAATAACTTCTCAATACATCACATGCCAATGGCTTCTTTCTCTACTCCTCCATCTTTACATGGTCATAGTCTATTTGTGCTGCTATAACAAAATTTACTCTAGGCAATTTATTAAGAACAGAAATTTATTTCTTACAGGTCTGGAGGCAGGGAGGTCCAAGATCAAGGCCGAGCATTCAGTGAATGCTGCATCCTCACTACACCTCACATGGCAGGAAGGGCAAATACTGTGTCCTCACATGACAGAAGATGGAAGGCCAGAAAAATTTCACTAGTTCCCTTGAGCCACGGGTTCTAATCCCATTACTGAGGGTGGAGTCCTCATGGCCTAATCACCTCCTACGGGCCCACCTTCAATATCAACATTGGGTCTTAAGTTTCCAACACAATAAATTTTAGAGGGTCACATACATTCCAATCATAGCACCCCCTTCCCTGGTTGTATATAGACTTGAGGTTGGAATGCAAGTAGTGGGTGACACAAGGAACACTTTATTACTTCCTATTAAGTCTGAGGAAGATGGCTTCCCAAGTCTTCCAAGGCTTAGGGCTCTCTTCACAATGAAAGGTAGTTTGCACCTATTGTTTTCAACTATTGGCCCAAGGGTATTGAGAAAAAGACCACTTTTGCAGGGTTCAATAGAAAATGCACAAACTTAAAAGAAGATATTTTGACCAAAGAATCCAAGGCACAAATCTGTTCTTCAGGAATGAATGAGACATGCTTGTTTTATAGACTCAGAAATCCTCTCCTGTCCTAAAAGCTCACTTCTCTTATAAACAGGCCAGGAAGGAAGAACTGTTTCACAAGCTGAGGAAACCTAACAGCTGTCGGTGGTGGGAAACAGACCACACACCCCATCTTCAGGACCCTGGTGCCCTCCTCTGACACCAGCAGCCTATTGTGCTAGAAACTCATGAGCCCTTGGAAGATTCCATTTTCTCTCCTCCTTTAGTCTCTACTTAACCCCAACAGTCAGTCATGGAGGCATTAACTGGAGGATGGTCTGCAGTGCATAAAGTGCAGATCTAAGAGGTAAAGAGAGTTGCTATCAGCAAAGGATAAGCATTCACAGTAGACCCCTAAAGAGATGTGAGCGCCATTTTACAAGGTGTTACAGAATAGAGGACTATTGTATCCAGGGTGCTGTCCCTTCACAGCTCTGCATCCCCAACATTCACTCCGTGAACTAACTTGTTTGTAGTCCCTACCATCTACTATGTGGAGATGGAGAGAAGAGAGCTGATTCCTACTCCTAGTCTGCTGGGAGTGAAGATGCACACTCCACCAACGATCCCCATCAGAGAGCACAGCTACTGCCATGGAAGCCACTGAATAAACGTTTGTAAACTGAACTGATTTCAAAGGTTTTATATCCAGCAGAGTATTCAGCAATGTTAGGAAAGAAGGCAGGTAGGCAGGCACAAGTTAGATACACAATGGTTACAAAGGAAGAAGGGCCAGGAGCAGACTGGTGGGACTGGAGAGGGGCTGGAGCAGCCAGCCTTGAACTGGAACGCTGGTAGTATCATGCAGAGGTTCTGTCTCCAAGGAGGTAGCGAACGAGGAGTTCAAGATGGAGAAGAGCATGCTAACAATCTTATACCAACTTTATGGTCAGAAATAAAGCTCTCCCAGTCCTGAAGGACAGAGGCAAACCAAGGTTCCTTCTTAAAGAACAGGCTGAAAAAGACACAGACATGTATTACCTGATAAGGGCCAACAAGATGCAAACGGAGCCTAACAAAGACTAAAGTTTGCTTGGCCTAATCTGGTATCTGCTTGGATAGTGCCAATAAGCAATAACTACACTACCACAATGTAATAATCCTGAAATAGCTCCCCATCCTTTTCCGTACTTTGTAGATAAGGAAACTGAGGCATAGAGAAATTAAATGACTTGTCCGTGTTTACAAATTTGTAAGTGGAGCCAGGATATAAATCCAGAGCCTGTACTCTTAACCATCTGTGTCTGTAGTCTCTGTTGAACTTGAGAAAATTGCCCCACCCCTCCACAAATCCATGATAGAGGGCTTCCTCTGTGTGCTCACTATTACTACTCTGGGTTTCCTGTACTGATTTTCAGTAAAAGGGGAAAGAGTAGGAGGAATAGGCAGGGAAATTGGAGAAATGGCCTCCTTCTCTGCAGCCAGTCATAGAGGGAACATTCAGGTTGATTTCCAGGATTTTCAGAAGAGGAGTGTACATTCCTTCCATAACATTGCAGTTCCCCAAAATTCCTTGCTCTTAACCCAGATGTCAGTGCAACCCCTTTGGTGAGCTATGCAAAGGGTTGAGGCACCACCTAGTGGCTGAAATTAAAAATACTCCCAAAGGAATGTCCCTGGTGAATCCCAGGTATAGGGAAATAGTGATTTGTCTCAGGCAGGAAATGAAAGCAAAATCTACATCTGCTGGAGGTCTTCTTTCTGCATTCCCTGTTGTCTATAGATACACAGCATTAAAACATGTCTTTTTTATGCAATCCTGTTCAAGGACTCTAGTGTACCCAGTGTTGCAGTCACAAAACAATAGCTAGAATCCAAGAGACCTAAGCCCCACACTCCCATCACTTACTCCACAGTAGGATGCTTTCTAAAGTCTCTCCTCAGGACTTAGAGTCATCCTGGATTTATGAACCATGCTTAAAACATCTGGGGACAACTCAATGTAGGGATTGGTGGAAAAGAAGGAGCAGGGAAAGAAGAAAGACATGGGGGAAATATTTGTTCTCCCAAAAAATAATTGCTGCTGAGTTTATGCAAAAACTCAAGAGAAATAGAAGGAAGCAATGGCACCCTTGCAGGTCTATGCCTTTCTTCCTTGCTATCTCAGGAGTTGTTGTTCAGGATATCTACCCCTTCCTTGGCTGGTTTTAAGGAGCAGCCCAAGGGGACCAGACCAAGCAAGTTTACCTGAACACTTCCATGGGAGAGACGTAGGCAGGTCAGGTTCAAGTATCCCACTGCTTCCAGGAGAACTCTAGCCTAGATCAGGCATGTGGAGGCATGGGAAAAAAAGGGAGCTAGGAGGTATGGTCTGAGGGGACAGGATTAAAGACAGCTTCTAGGACTCTGAGCAACCCTGGTCAGGCTTTGGCGTCAGGTACAAACGAGGCCATTAACTGGTGAAGCCAATTCACAGTGATTCAGGCTAGCCAATTCTACCAGAACCCAGTCCCAGGAAACCAGGGACTACTCAGCCCCACCTCATCTCTAGATGGGGATGTAGAGATAGTCCAAGCACTCAAAGGATCAGACCAAAAAGGTCTAAAGGAACAAGAACAGATTTAGGAAAGCAACCAAATCTAGTATCAATCAATGTCAGGTTGAATGTTGGCCAATCTGTACAAACTTGGTCCCAAGTCTGCTCAAAATAGCATTGTGCTGGAGGCACAAGAACCCTTGACCTGCAGGAATCCATATTCTGGTATGTTTTCTTTAAATGAGTCTACAGATGTTACTTTATGTACCTGGACTTTGCTATATCTATTCTGCAGGCATCCCAGCCCCCACAAGCCTGCAATATTCAGGCTAAGATGAGAATGGTACTTCCCCCATTTGACCTTCAGGAATTCTTGCCCTTCAAGGCATATCTGGAATGACACTGCAATTCACTCCTTCACTTTCCTATTAGTCTGCAAAGTCAAGTCCCTAAAGTCCCCCTGCCCATGTTCTTTATTGTCCATTTTGGTTCACATTTACATTCACTTTCCGGGGTTGGTTCTATCCTTAGGGAGAGTGCAGCTTCTTTGCCAGTTATTCTAAACTGAGTTCAAAGTTTAGTCTCACTAGTGGCCACATGGCTTTGCTGGTCAGGGTCATGTCAGGTCCTCTCCATTTCATGCCAGATCTTCCTATTACAAAGGCTCAGGTCATGGAAGAACTACCTAAACTTATTCAAGCTAACAGTATCACCCTAGGTCTTTATTTATTTGTTATATAGGGCTGATTTGTCGCCGTCCAGTGGGACATAAAGACACGTATACCTCAGCTGTCATGAAGTAGCTTCTTCTTTATTCGGATCCCAACAACAACAACAACAACCCCCAAAAAGCAGTCTCACCCTCAATATATAAGCAGTCTCATGCATAAGCAATTTCGATCAGATATGTCCACCCAATCCTGTTAAAGGTCAAGCAATCACAAGCTCAAGCATACATGTAGCCAATTGTAACAGCTTCCTGTTTTTCTCCAGGCATACCAAGTACGCCCTTTGGCTCCCTGCCAGCCCACACTGATTAGCATCCCTTGAAGATTAAGGGATAAGTGGGCCTTCCTCTGTGTATGTTAATGGATCACCTTTTATGTTCCCTTTTGTATTTGAAAGGCGAAGCTGCTATAACAAAGAGGCCCTGAATTACAATGCCTTAAAATAAAGTTTTTTCCCTCTCATGTTATAGTTTCAAAAATTAGCCCCCTGTCTAACTGGGCACAATCCTTCATGTACACTTCCATTTTTTTTCTTCAATACCTTTTAGAGAAATCTGTATTCAATAAATACTTGAGCACTTATTGTTTAAAAGTTCTGGGTCATATTTCACAGAAGATACATCTCCTGGCCTTCTCAGAACTCATGATTTAATGGAAAGACAGAGCAAATTAACATGTATAATTCAGAGGAGAGAAATAAGCACTGCAGAGAGAATTTTAGGGATTAAATGAGGAAAGAACCACCTTCAATTCAGCGTCAACAGGTGAGTCTTCACAGAAAAAGAAATCCCATGTAACATAGAATTTGAAGGATAAATAAAATTTCAGTAGGTAAGGAAGAGAAAAAAAAATGCTACAGATGGAGAAAATTCTATGAACCAAAATCTAAAGATTAAAAATATAGGAAATCAAGGAGGCAAATGAGAATAGCAATATAGGATATTACATTAAGACTCTGAGGAAATTCAGAGCCTCAAAGTGGAAGATAGGACACCAGGTGAGAAACGGTCCTTCATTGGTGGGCCTTGGGGAGTCACTGTGGTTTCCAGTTGGACAGAGAATGTCTGAGCACTGAGACTGATGGACATGGACTGAAATGAAGTTGTTGATGGAAAACTAAGAGAAACCCACAAACAGGGGAATAGAAAGCACAGGATAGAGTTAGTTGATGGGTGCAGGGAAGGAACCTTAAGGGAAACCCCCACTGGAGGCAAGTATGATGAGACTTGACAACTGGAATGTTGGAAGTGGAAAGTTGAAATAAAACAATGCAGAGTTTTCAAGGGTTAGCTACTAAAAATATGGTGCCGGTGCTGCTCCATGATGGAAGTCAGACTTGGGATGAGGTGGGACAGGCGGGGAGGGAAGAGCTCAGTTTCAAATGTTAAGTTAAAATTCCTAGATGACCTACATGGAACTTTCTAGAGGCAATTCAAAATGTAATTCTGAGAAGATAAAGTTATTTCTAATATAAGACATGGATGCAAAAGTAGCCTACGGGGAATTATACCTAGAGGGATAAGAGAACACAAGACTGCCAAGAAGAGAACTTGAAGTAAGACTGCCAGGACCTTAGAAAAATCACCCACTTAACTATAGAGAGAAGAAACTTTAGGGATAAAAAGAAGCAGCAGCCTCATCTGAAAAGCTGAAAGACCAGAAGTGTGCAGTGCACTAGGAGAGAAAAAAAGGAATTTTCAACAAGGGTCAAAGAGAACTCCAAGTGACACAGATGGATGAAGACATTGAGCTTTACGATCAGTCTGTGAGTTGTAATTTTTAGGATAAAAGTTTGAGTAAACTGGGAAGGAAGAAAACAAATGCAAGAGACAATGAGCTAGGGAAGTAAGAAAAGGACATTAGAAAAGGAACAACAAAAGAGACCAAAAGAATCAATGAAGCACAAATAATGAATTAAAAAACAGAACTAATAAATAAATATATTTCTTACTATATAAAATAAATGCGGTTCTTACTGTATCCTTTTAAAAATTAATTACTAGTGAACCTAGTTTAGAAAAGTAAAGTGCCAACAGACATGTGGGAAATCACCCCACAAGATTTACAATAGATTGCTTACCTCTGCACAAGTAAATCTGAAAATCAAGATTAAATGGATAATTTTCTATGGGCATGCAATTTATTCCAAATATCCACAAAATGATACAAGTATATATTTGAAAACAATATAAGTGACCATAAAGCTATTGTAAATAATGAAATATTCATGAATATGAAAGGATGTCAAATTAATATGTATAAATCAACAGTTTTCATACACAAAGCAATGAGTTGGAATAAATTGGAAGAAAATATTCTTTCCAATATCAACAAAATATATAAAATAACTGGAATAAACAATAAAAATGGGAAAAACATACAAATAAAATTTAACTACTATAGCAATGAAACATAACCAAGTAAAAATGCTTATTTGTAAAAATAAAATGAATCAAATAAATAAATATTCCCAAAAGGGTATAGAAAGCCAAGGGTTTAAAAAGCCAAGAAATGCTTGAAATATATACATGCTTATTTAGATTATGATTAATGTGGCATTGAAAATCAGTGTGGGAAAGACAAACTATTCAAAAAATAGTTTTGTCATCTGAGTTCCAGTTGGATATGAGAACTAAATAAGAGAGAGAGAGAAAGAAAGGAAAGGAACATGTGTGAATTCCTTTATAAACCTGGCTTGAAAAAGTGTTTCTCACTCTAAACAAAAAAATAGAAACCATAGATAAGTAAAAACATATGCTTTTTAGAAAACTACAAATACTAAAGCCACAAGCAAAGTCAAGAGAAATGACAAACAGGGAAGAATTATTTGCAACTCATATTACATAAAGCACTGATATTACTATGCAAATACTCCAAGAATTTGATAAGACAAAATACAATCAACTCAATATAAAAGTAGATAGTTCCCAGAAAAGGAAAGAGACATGTGAAAGATGTTCATTCTCTTGATAATAAGAGAAATGCAAATTAAAACTATACTGAGATAACATTCATCACCTTGAGATTGGCAGAGACCCTTAAATTGGATAACCCAGTATATTAGTTTCTTATTGCTGCTGTAACAATGCACACACTTAAAGGTTAAACAACACAGCCGTATTAGCTTACAGCTTTGTGGGTGAGAGCCCCACAACAGTGAGTCTGAGTTAAAATAAAGGTGTCAACAAGGTGCTACTCCTTTCTGGAAGCTCCAGGAGAGAAGCTGTGACCTTTCCCCTTCCAGTTTCTAGAAGCCTCCCACACTCCATTGCTTGTGGCCTCCTTCTCCATCTGTAAAGCCAGTGATGTCTCACCACTCTGTCCCTTTCTTTGGTCATATCTTCCTCCAACTCACTCATCTACCTCCCACTTCCACTTTTAATTACAATTTATACTGGACCCATTAAATAATGCAGAAAAATATCCCAATCTTAACATTGGCTTAGTTCCACTTTGCCGTTTTACTTAACATATTCACAGGTTCCAGGCATTAGTACTTGAACACCTTGCTGGGAAGCACAGAGGGATGATTTTCTCTGCTGCACACACTACCTGTGCAGTTGTGGGAAGCTGGCACTCTCACCAGAATGCCCTCATCAGTATGGGGGCGGGGGGCAGGTTGGTACAAGGACTGTGTAGGGTAATTTGGTAACATCTGCATTTAAATATTTAAAATGCACATAACCTTTGATCCAGCAATTCTACCTTAAGAATCTCTCCTACAGATATACTTTGATACAGATAAAATGATGGCTATCTAAGATTATTTATGATAGCAAAGTTTGTAAGAGCAGAAGATTGGGAACAACTTACATGCTTATTAGTAGAAAACAGATTGAAATAGTGATGTACACTCTGCAAAAGAAATTTTAAAGAATAATCCCTAAGGTAACTAGGAAGAATAAAGAGGAGAATGGTGTGCATAAAGTGCTGTGTGGTAGAAGCTGAGAGTGAGATGAGAATCTATATTCGTATGCACTAGTAAATACATCAAGAAACTCGGGGGGAAAAAACCACAAAAGACATAATGATGATGATCTTAGAGGAGAAGGATGGATAGGTAGAAAAAATACTAACACACACACACACACGACTCATCTTAAATGTATCCCTAAGGATTCTTCCTGTTTTCTAAGTGTCTTTATAGCCATTCATAGTTCTTTAAGCATTTGTGTTCATATTAGAAAATCTATGCTTTTTTTAATTGTCTTAATTTGTGCAGAATCCTTCCCTCCACTTTCCTAGTGATAAGAAGAAAAAGGAAAGAGGAGAAAAGATGGGAGGAAAGATGCCATTTTTTGAATCTTTAGGAGGAAGGAAAGTTTCATGTTTATCAAAAAGAAGCATGAATTTTAAAATTGTTGAGAAGCACCGCACAGAGCTCTTAACACCAGGAGGGCAGGGATAATAATCTCCACACAGCACTCCTCACACTGCACTCTGCCTTCCCCACTAAACCACCAGCCCCTTAAGGCGGGTTTCCTCATAGTTTCCTTGCACGCAATAGGCGATCCATTTGAAGGCCTGAGTGAAAATTCATCTGATTTTCTTTTTAGAGGAAGGGGTTAGGAAATGAACTCTCAGACACATGAATTTTGTACAAGTTCTTCCTTATTTTCGGGACTCAAAGATACATGTTTTCACAATCCAGCCTGTCCAACGTGGAGCTGTGCCCACGGTCACTGCCATCTGGGCAGCACTGCTGGCACGGCCTGTTGCTGTCCCCCCATCACTGCAACTTGAGTCATAGCCTTTTCTTCTGTCACCTTGGTTCAGGTATTTGTAAGGTGACCACATGATTTCATCCTCCAAACTGAGGTTCTTTACAGAGTGAAAGGGGACACTACCAGATGGGGTGCCATGACAAGTGTCAACTTGGGCCTTGTCCAAGCAAATCTGGTCAGAGGGTCACCCTAGTTATATAAGTCATTAGTACCAAGTAGGTTGGATAAGTATCATTCAATTGTGTACACTAGAAAAAAACATTGATTTTAAAAAGTATCATGCCCAGGAAATGCATGGAAACAGCACTAAACGGTCATGAATTAGTAAGATAAATATTCATTTTTGGAGGAGTGACCACAATTCCATATTTTCTTATAAAGCAAAGCCTAGAGTTCATGAAAACTAAGAAAAGAAAATACCTACAAATATATTAAAGTGTCTTACATTATCTTGGTGGGAAATATGCAAAAGAATTGCCTTTTTAAAGTTACATAATGCAACTGAAGGCAGGAGACAGTGCTAATCTCTCAAAGTTGATTTTAAAAAACTCCAAAGTAAGGAGAAAGCTCTGTGACCAATGCAGTGTCACAACCCTTGCTAGGCACTATGTCACAGTCTATGGCAGCTGCTTCCTTCTCAGTGATGCACAAAGTCATGGCATGTCTGACAGTCAACGGCACCTTGGCTTCATTGAGATGCAGTATTTCATCCCCGCACAAGAAGCAACCTTCTCATTGACACATGCCTGGCTACTTCTGGATCACGGATGCTTCTGAAGGTGATTTATCAAGTCCCCTCTATTCTTCCTGGCAGTGGGCTCAGGCCAAACTTCAGGCCAAGCTCTGGCCAGAATACAAGACTCCTCCCTGGAATTGTCTACCTCTTTTACTCAGATATGAGCAAATTCCAGAAGAATTACTATGTAAGCTTGTACATTCTATCTTTAAGAAGTCATGAAATTTGATTCTAATATCTGGGCCTGGGTCCTATTTCCTATTATTCCACCAGGGCATTGTCCACAGGTTGCGTAATAATGGCACCATCAGACACAGTAACTGCAATTGCACAGTGGTGACCAGTCTGCGCATAAGCAGTCCATTATTTACAAGGTCACGATGCCACAGAGGAGAGAAGCACAACATGCTTGGTCTCATAGTCCACAACCAGCTTGCTGCCTAGCACCAAAGAGATGGCAAGTAAGATCTTCATTTCACTAAATCTCACTGAATCTACTTCTTGGCTTACCTAGTCAAGATCCCCACTTCAACTGTCACAACTGGGATTCCTAAATGTATGGGAAATTTATGATTCTAAACTCCCGGCGTTTTTTGTCAATCAAGGAATACCTCTTGGTTAAAAAAAAAGGGGGGGCTTATTTTCATCCTCCTGCCATCACTGCTACTTCCCTTCACTACCACAGAGTTACGGGACTCAGCAGCAGGCTCTTCACCAAAGGGAAACGTGCCAGTCGGGTGGGATCACCATTGCAGCTCAGCTGGCCTTTCAGGTGAAAGTCCCTGAAAACCACGTTCATGCCTAGATTCTGAGGTTGATCTTAGAGAATTGACTGACTCCAATAAGTGTGAGGATCTAAAACCCTCTCCTCAGCTCCAAAGAGGTACTTAAGTTCTCCTGAAGGGGAGAGTGGGTGTCACAGAATGGTGTAGCTCAGGAAATAACTGCATACGTCAAAGTTTCATTAGCCCATGTTTACAGATTTGTCCTCTCCCATGGCTGTGGATCAATGTACCCCAAAACACGACCTGCATCAAAGCAGTACCCAAAATGTCAGTAGCCCCAATGCTACCAGACAAAATGCTAAGATCAACGTAATCATTTGTCCCATGGTGGGGATCTATTCTGATCCAGCAGATCTAGAACTAAATATTCTCCCATTCACACTAAGGAATATGGGCTATCTGACCTCCAGTGTGATGGACTGTCATATCTGTGTTTTAAAGTGGTTCTATTCTGCTTGAAAAGTGTAATATGTTTCAACTTTTTTTAAAAGTAAAATGCTAAAAGGAATCCATAAGCTTGGGGAATTTACTATAGAAAGTCAGTAGTTCACTTAACAATTTTGTTACTTCAAGATAGAGTTCATAGCTGGAAGTGTAAGCAAGAATGAGGTGGGGTGTCTGCTGGGGCACCCCTGCTTGGAAAAGATAAAAATCACTGTGGCCACAGGGTCAAAATGGTCATGCTCTTCCCTAATAGAAACAGGTGCTGGACACTGAGAAATTGTGATAAACTGTTGTCTTTTGGATTTTCTCTTTGAAATGTAGGAACACAACAGGTATACTCTAATAATAAGAGTAGCACAGAGTTCTCATATCTGTGCATCAGAACACCCTGGAGATCCCCCTTAAACTACAAAAATCCTTCTAGAGAAGCAGTTAAACTTTCTGGTCCCAGAATCCTTTTATCCTCCTGTAAATTAAGGACCCCAAAAGCTTTTCTTAATATGAGTTGCTCCTCCATGTATTTATTGTATTATAAATTAATAGTATTTGTTTAATAGTATTTGTTCATTTAATATATTAAAAATAAAACATGACCTGTTAGCATAATCTTTATTTAAAAAAAAAAAACTTTATTTTTCCAAATCTCCCCAAAAATTAACTAGAATTGTTATGTATTTTTGCACATTTAATGTCCAGTTTCTTATATAACAGTTGGCTTCTCACATCTGCTTCTCCTTTCAATCTGTCAAAAGAGGTATCACTTGTCACATAGCATTAAGAAGATTCCTCTTAATGTGCATCATGTGCATCCAGGAGAAAATGGGAGGATAAAGGGCAAATCATTTGTTAATTTTATTATGAAATGCGACAAATATTTATTAGCCTTATTATGAAAATAGTTTGGATCTTGCAGAACCTGGAGATCAGTCTCCAGGACCCTGGGATCTCTAGAACACACTTTGGATGCTCTACATTCACTATCTCAAACGGCACAGCCAGGCTTAACAATCACTAGATGATGCTCACGTAAAGCCCTGAAATACCAAGAATGACACAAATCCAGACTGACAAAGAAGGCACCTGACTCTGTTTATAATCAGGAGACAGTCAAACTGATGTTAAGCAATAACTCTAGGTAGTTAAAGATGCATGAGGGAAATGTCAGAAAGCACCAAAAAATTGTTTTCTTTAAATTTTGCTCTAAAGGAACTCATGACACTAACTATGCCTCATAAGGACTCTTTTTTTAAAAAATGAGAAAGTTTTTTTAAAAGGTAGTTATTCAAACCTTACTTCAAAAGATTTGGAGCTCCATTGTGAGTGGCACAGCAAAGGTATTTTTTTGTTTGTTTTTTAAATAATTACAGTATTTTAACTTTTTTATCACTATTCACTCAATTTATTTCTTGAATCAATGATAGGAAAACAATATATCAATTTATCTTCATTTCAGTCACAGGTGTTGAGAAACACTTCTAAATTCAATATGGAATTTGCTGGACAACATATGAATGGAATAAAATTTTGGAAATGATGATTTCAAAATTGAACTTACAACAGATATAAGCTTTTATATTTCTTTCCTGTTTTCTTTATTTTTTAATTATTTTTTGATTCATTATACACATATGGGGTACAACTTTTCATTTCTCTGGTTGTACACCAAGTAGAGTCACATCATATGTGTAATCATACATGTACATAGGGTAATGATGTTTGTCTCATTCCAAATAACCCAATCAATAAATTGACTAAGGAACTGAGCAGGTACTTCACAGAAGATTTATAAGCAATCAACAGATATATGAAAAAATGTTCAACATCTCTAGTAATAAGAGAAATGCAAATCAAAACTACCCTAAGATTTCATCTCAACCCAAATAGAATGGCTATTATGAAGAATACAAGCAACAATAGGTGTTGGCGAGGATGTGGGGGAAAAGGCACACTCATATATTGCTGGTGGAATTACAATCTGGTGCATCCACTCTGAAAAGCAGTATGGAGATTCCTTAGAAAATTTGGAACAGAACCACCATTTGACCCAGCTACCTCACTCCTTGGCCTATATCCAAAGGACTTAAAATCAGCATACTACAGTAATGCAGCCACATCAATATTCATAGCTATTCAATTCACAAAAGCTAGATTGTGGAACCAACCTAGATGTCCTTCAAGAGATGAATAGATAAAGAAACTGTGGTATATATATATATATATATATATATATATATATATATATATATATAATGGAAAATTACTCAGCCATAAAGAAGAATAAAATTATGGCATTTGCAGGCAAATGGATGAAGTTGGAGAATATCATGCTACATGAGATAAGCCAATCCCAAAAAACCAAAGGACAAATGATCTCGCTGATAAGCAGATGATGATACATAATGGGGGGTGGGAAGGAGGCAAGAATGGAGTTAGGATGGACTATATAAAGGAAAAAGAGGGGTGGGAGGGGTGGAGGGGAAATAACAGAATGAATCAAACATTATTACCCTATGTAAATGTATGATTACACAAATGGTACACCTCTACTTCATGTACAACCAGAGAAAAAAGTTGTACCCCATTTGCTTACAATAAAAAAAAATCCCAAAAACCCAAAGGTCCAACGATTTCTCTGATAAGTGGATGATGACACATAACAGGGGGCAGGGGGTAAGGGAAGAATGGAGGAAGGATGGATTGTGTAGAATGAGGGGTGCAGACGGGGTGGGGGAAAGGAAAGACAATGAAATGAGGCAAAGGTATTTTTGACCAGCAGCATAAATGATTCTGCTTTACTATAAAGTACAGGAAACTCTAGCTCCTATGTTTGTTTTATGAATCATGAAAAGGCAATGTAATTGTATTTGTGACATTAATTTTGACATATTTTTATTGGTTTTTTTAGTTATACATGACAGTAGAATTCGTTTTGACATAATTATAAAAGCATGGAATATAGTTTGTTCTAATTCAGTCCCCAGTAATCCCCTCCCCTTTCTTCCTCCCTCCCCCTGTTCTATTCTACTGATCTTTCTGCTATTTACTTACAGTTGTTGTTGTGTTTTTTTCCTTAAATTAGCATCTTGTGAATAAACATGATGGTGAGATTCACTGTGCATATTCATATATGTACACAGGAATGTTAGGTCAGATTTATTCCAGTGTCTTTCCCTATCCCATCTCTCCTCCCTTCCTTTCATTCCGCTTTGTCTACCCCACTGAGCTTTCTTCTATTGACTTCTGTTTCTAAATGAAAACGACTTCCTAGGATTTTTATCTGCAACTGAAAAACACCCAGCTTTTAAAAATCGTGTACCCATAATCTAAGTCTTGAGGATAGCTCCTATTGGGAAACATAGACTTTTTCATTCAAGTATACTATTTTAAAAAATCTAACCCTAAATTAAAGAGATGAAAAAATGCCACTGCTTTCATGGAACAAATAATGGATACCTTGTTTCCATAATAAACATTTAAGAGAGCTTGTTCCTAATGGAAACTATTGTTACTGATTAAAAATCTTCTTGGGGAGGAAAAAAGTACCTTCATATACAATTCCCATTGGGGATGCAAATTGGAGAGAAACATACACCAAAGGATTTGCATTTAATCAAATCCAAAGCAAGTCATTTCAGAAGCATCTCTACTGAGTACAGAAGGCTTTCCCACTAGGATCAGGCTGAGCTCTCCAAGGAACCAAGCAGTGGACAGCCCTGCACTGCTGCTAAGAAGGAAATTCACCAGAACCATCCAGAATGGAGAGTGGTAAGTCAATGTCAATTGTTACAATTAAAACAACAACAACAACAAAACTGCGCTAATGCTAATTTTTATTTTTGACCTTACAAAATTATATACACGAAGTAAAGGTAAAGAAGAAATAGCACTAATTTTGACTAGAACATATAAAAATATAAAAATATGGACCTGAAACCAACTATTTAGAACTCTTGGTAACATGTTTATGATTCTAGTCACAATTACTAATTGTTAGATTTAATATTGCTGCATTTAATTTAGGTAAGTATTTATTCTGAAAAATCTACTCAGTTAACATTATTTTTATGAAATAATTAACTGAATATTAATGTATTGTTCTCCACTATTGTGAAATTTTATGTTACATGAAACAACTTCTGATAAGTCCTCAATTATAAACTCCAGAAGAATTTACATTTACATTGAACTTTAAATACCTTTTATTAAGTCATCTTGTTTTAGGCTCTTAAGGCTAAGGATGAAGGGCAATATATTAATACATGATAAGTAAGAGACTGTCATTTCATGGATTCAAACTACATACAGATCTTCATCCTGAAGATATTAGTGTCAATGTAGAGTAAAACCCCACCTGTTCAGGAATAAATTTGAGATATAAACTTTAGCATTTTAAATGTTAATAATGACAAATGAAATATTTCAAAAATTCCTTGTAAGCTATCTTGAAAAAAAGTAATAGTTTAAAAAATCACACATCTTCTGATCTTAAGAAATAAGAAGATAAAGTTAGAAGAGCATCTATCTTCAGCAACATGGAATTGGTTACTACTGGCAGTAGTGCTGTTTTGGGATTCAACTATGAACCATAAAAGGAGGGAATGGAGGGGCGCTCAGGAGAGGCTGTGGATAGCAATGATGTGGGCAAACCAATCTTCAACTAAATCCTATTATATTGACTAATTTGGCCTTGCATCCTTAAAATTTCAGTCTTTAAGATTTCATAAGCAGTATGCCTTATTGTCTATTTAATAATTTTAACACTTAATTAGTGGACAAATTTGGAGACTCTATGTTGCTTCCTTGTATCCTCTTGGAGATTTCCCACAGTGAAACTAGTATGTCAGGTCAGAAGTAGAATACAAACAATGAGCTTCTAGCCTGCCCAGCATTAGTCCTATTTACTCCAGGGCAGGAATCTGCCTTCCCCTCAGTGAAGGGACTCTGATCCTCAGCAAGGCAAGCTGGCTGGGGTGGGGAGAGGGGTCCTCACAGGACAAGAGGGGCCAGTGAGCCAGACAGTGACCCAATATACTATATTGCCACTGCATTTTCTGGGATCTCATTGTTGGCCCTATCCTGAATAGAACAAATATGCAGAATGTCCATCAATGACCCATCATTCAAGATTTTTACTCTGTTCTGTCTTGAATGGCAATGTCTCCATGCCAATGTCACTAGGGACAATAGTTCAGAGACATCATCTACTATCCTCATTGTCCATGGTCCAGTTACAGAACTCAAAATATAAGTGCTTTTTTTCTAACATTACTTTCTTGTTTATTTCACATGCTCTCTTTAATCCCTTACCTTCTGTCACATTAGACTCTATAATGAGTTGAAAAGTAAGAAAATGCACGCCACAAAAATGTCATCATAAATATAAAATTAGAATGAATTTCAAATACAGAAAGTGGATTTATCATTTAATAACTAAGAAAAGTTTAGGGATCACCTATATTTTAATTAATAAATCAATTTCAGAATTACCAGTCTGATCTGATGCAGAAAATGTTTAGTTTTCAAAATAACATTAAAGTGATAGCTCCCTTAAATCTACCATGAACTAAACTCTCCATCAAAAATAAAAAGGGGGAAAGAAAAAGGATGTCATATGATAAAAACAATGTACTGGGCTGGGGGCATAGCTCAGTGGTAGAGCACTTGCCTGACAGGCTCAAGGGCCTAGGTTTGATCCCCAGCATTGCAAAAAATTAAAAATAAATGATTGTTTTTAATTTAAAAAAAAACATTCTGCTGCATGAACATAATCACAATCATACAGTGCCAAATTTTTATTCCAAATTCTAAAGGAAAAATTGATTCCTATTGACAAATTTGCTTGTGCTTTCTCTCCGGAAACACTTGTCCTTGTTTTCTCAACAACTAATCAGAATGCAAGTTTGTATCTAGAGTATTTGAATAAAAACTCAAGCTCTCCTGGTTTATGCAGGTGTGGATTCTTTAAATAGACACAATGCACAGGAAAAAATTGAGACTAGGAATACTGGTAACATTTTTTGAACTGTATATATCACACCTGTCCTTAAAATAAATAAATATAAAAGGAGATTCGGAAACTTTCAGAAACTCAAAAATCATGAAAAATACTTGGTGGGATTTTAAATAATATATTCCATCTCCATGCTTTATCAAGGTCAATTCCCCTTCTGTGCTGTTGTAAAGTGTTGACATTGACCTTTCTGCTTTGGAGCATGGTTTTAGCCATGTTCCCATGAAACCCCAAAGAAAGGACATCTCCACCATTTTCTTATGTAACTGTTCCCAAGCTCTAAAGAGCTACAGCTTTCTAAGCCCATGAATTTTCTCACCTTCACTTTCCTAAATTTCTCTAAGGCATTTTGTATATACTATAAGCTACTTATTGAACACCTACTAGATGTCAGATGCATGGCAGGATGGGTTACCCTATTTCTCTATTCTCCCTCTTCCTTCATTCCCTTGTTGCTTCTTTTGGTACACAGTGACCTTGACCTTGTGGGCCTCTCCCCTGCCCCACCCTGCACCCCTCCCACAGTGGTCTTCCCAGGTCCCTTCCTTCCCCTGGGCTCAGAACTGCAGCCATTTCCCAAGGTTCTGTACTTGGATTGCTACTCTTCTGTTGCAAAGTATTCCTTGGAAAACTTTATTTTCATTGCTTTAATTCCCATAGTTTTAAAGATGTTTCTTGGATGTATAGTTCTAGCCCAGGTCCATGTTCTGGTCTTAGCTACAGGATAGTTTTATTTTAATTTGATTATGTCACCACAACTTCAAAGTTAACATAGTCAAAATTGAATTCTTCTTTCCCCATCAGAATTGGCTCTCTCTCCTGCCTTTTTAGATTTCTCTTTTTAATCACGATGTTTTATTTTGTGTGTGTGTGTGTGTGTGTGTGTGTGTGTGTTGTTGTTGTTCTCTTAAATCTGCTCTTTCCCTATCATGTCCAGTGTTTCTAGCTAGCCTCTATTTTAGAACTTCTTACCCTCTCCACTTCCTCATCTTTAGCCCATTCTAGGATCTACACTCAGATCCATCTTTCAAAAATTTTTCCAACTTTTCCAAAAAAATATGATACACAATATTCTTATGTTGAAAAATATAATCATTCTATCACCTACAACATAAAGCATAATCGTGCACTAAATGCATGTAGGACAGTGGTCCCATGATATTATGTCACCTAGTGACGTCATAGCCATTTTAATTTGCATAAGTACACTTTATGATGTTTGTACAATGATGAAACCACCTAACAACTCATTTCTCAGAACATGTTCCAGCCTCTGAGCTATGTGTGACTGCATACATTTCTATAGTCAGATTTCTAAGACCTTCAACACTTCATTATCAGCAGCAACAACAAAATGCTTTTAACAGATGTTTACAGGAAAGCTGTGTGGAGCTTAACATCTTGCAAGGAGCAGACAACAAACAATAAATCTCTAAATAAAGAAATTGTATAGGACTTTATAAAGTGACAAGTGCTACATAGGAATAAGTAGTGCAGGATAAAGGGGATCAGGCAAATTTCATGAAGAAGGTGCAACTTTAAATATGTTCTCACTGAGAAGCTGACATTTGAGTCTAGACTTGAAGGAGGAAAGAATAGTTAGCCATGTGGATAAAAGGAGGAAGAATATTCCAGTTGGTAGAGGTGGCCAGTGCAAAGTCCCAAGTCAGAAGTGCACTTGGTACCTTTCAGAAACTGGCTACAGTACTGTGGGTGAGGGTTAGATTCTTGGGAAACGAGAACAGAGCTATAAGCATAGGATCACATAGGGCCATTTTAAGAACTGTGGCTTTTATTCTGAGTGAAAGGAAGAACCACTCCAGGGTTTTGAACACAGTAGTGACAAAAATTGGACTTACTCTTTTGAAAGGATCACTCTGGCTGCTTTGTTGAAAGCAGACTGGGCCAGAGGTGAAGGGTAGAAGCATGAGAAGCCTCCCTCAATAATCTACATGAGATGATGGTAGTGAACCTGGTACTGGAGATGGAGGCAAAGAAAAGTCAGCAGACTCTGGATCTATTTTGTAGGTGGCCCCATCATGTATTCCCAAAAGATGGGTTGTAAAGTCTGAGAGAAAGAAAGGAATTGAGGAGGACTCCAGCTTTGGAATTAAGAAACTAGAAGGATGGAGTTGCCATCAACTAAGATGGGAAGGGCTTCAGGTAAAACCAAAATGAAAGGGAAGAATGAAATTCATATTTGGACACGTGGAATTTGAGAGGTCTATGGGACATGCAAACACAGATGATATCTAAGTCTAAAGTCCAGGTCGGCATCCATTTGAAGTTCATCTATGTCTACATGCATTTAAATCTAGCAACGGCAGTTACACTAGCTCCTTACCCCTTCCACACAAGCATTGCTCTCTCCTGCCTCTGCCACTGCCCACCCGTACCTGCTACCTACAAGGTCAGTCTCCCTCTGCCTAACCCATCTAACACCCTTCAAAATCCAGCCTAAGTCCCATCCCCTCCCACAAACCTTCATCGTCCTTCTGAAGTATATTCTTCTCCCTCCCCTCCTCTTTCACATGTGACTGTCTTATTTCTCTCACTAAAATAGGATCTCTTTAAGGACATCTGCTATATGTTCTAAACTTATTTTGCATTCCCTGCGGCATGTGGCCCCACACTTTGCACTGTTGGTGCCAACGGGCATGTAAGATTGATTATTTTATGACAAAACGGAAGAAGTTCTGATCTGGTTATTTGCCATCTCATGAATTTTATTCCTCTATTAATGTAGTTATTTGTTAAACTTATTTAGAATAGGCATATTTCCTCTAGGCATATACATAAAGTATGAATCACTAATTCAGATTGAAATCATCACTTAAAAAACCCTTCAGAATAAAGGAGAGCCAAGACTGTCTGTGAACCCACGAATGATCCAAGCCCAGACCTCCGAAACTCCTGCCCCCTCCTCCACAGGCCCAAATCTACACCTACCATCATTCACCTGGATGTTCCCTTCTTGCTCAATTGGGACTGCCTGGGTTTAGAGTTGTCCCCTACCCCCAAAACTCTGCCACACACAGAAATCTCACTCATAAAGATATTCGTAGTTCTCAAATTTCAGAGAACATCAGAGTCATATAGAAGGCCAGGATCCATTCCCAGGGTTTCTAGGGTGCTTTGGGGTAGGACCTGAGAATCTACATTTCTACCAGGTTTCTAGCCAATTTTGATACTGAATCCAGGTCCAGGAATCAAACTTTGAGAATCACCTGTGTATATTCTCAATTTGACTTGTCTTTCTGGTTCTGACCCCTGCCTTGTTCCAACCTTTAGTGTGCAAGTTATCTCCTACTCCATGCTGCTGCATGTGGATTGGGGCTGTCTTAGCCCCTGGCTATATTATTCTTTCCCACACTTCCTGATTTTAATATCAGAGGCTGAGGACCAATTTGTGTCCTTGATTCCACTGTATTTCTTCCTCTTTGAGGCCTCCTTCTATCATTTTCCCTCTTTCTAAAATCTTTAGTCTTTCCCCCAGTTCCATTCAAATATCCTCAATTCCCTCCTACTGATAAATACATAAAGAGATTAAAAAAAAAAAAAAAAGCAAACCTCTCTCTGACAATGTAATTCCCTCCAAGCATCATCCAATCTCTTGCTTCCCCTTCTCATTCAAACTTCAAGAAGTAGTCATCTCTCTCTGCTATTTCTACCTCCTCCCCTGGTATTATTATCTGGCTTCTGTCCACCCACACTTCCAAAATCTCTCTTGCTTAGGTCAACACCAGCCACTGGATTGAAAGCAATGGATGATTTTCCATCCTTCCCTACTGGACCACTTTTACTGGCATCTGATACTTTTTTTCTTTTTTTCTGAAAACCTCTCCCAAGTTCTACATGCCTCATTCCCCCTGGCTTTTACTGGATCTTTTCCAACCAGCCTTTGCATGTCCTCTTCCTAAAGCTCTCTTCCTCTGACATCCTTCAAATGTGAATGCTCCCCAGATTTCCATCTTTAGTCATTCAGTGTGAAGCTTCCCAACCAACCTGTCAGAAATTGTGCTTCGCACCTTCTCAAGATGCTGACCCTCTCAGCCCTTGGGAGTACCCTGGCCTGTGTCATCCCAGAGTCCCAGACACATGGTTGTTTTCTCTGTGTGCCATCATGTGACTCTGTCACAGGCTCCCTTGGGGGTTCCATCCTCCTCCCTGGTTTCATTGTCATCCGTGCCATGATGACTCTGAAACTTACATCCTAGAGCCGTGGTAGAAGCTTGAGAATCACCCTGGAGTCTTTGCTCTCCTTTATTTCCCATATCTATGTAATTTTCACATCTCTCTGATCCTTGCCTGCTTATCTCAGACCCCATCACCTATGCCTGAATTATTCTAGAATCCTTCTGACTAATCTCCCTGTGGCTTTGTGATTCTCAAATCCACCTTCCACACAGCTGCCAGAAGAGTCTATCCAAAATGCAAATCTAACCACACACCACTCCCTTGCTTAAGAGCCTCCAGGGGCCCGTTGCCGGCAGGATGAAGTCCAAGCTCCTGTATTCCAGAAAAATCCATGGTTAGTTAACCTTACTTGTTGCCCCAGGCTCACTTCCGGCCACTTCCCCCCTCACATCTCTTTCTGCTCTGCAGTCCGGGCCTTTGCCCAGGCTATCCAGTACATCTGGAATGTTCTTGCCCATCTTACCATCCCCTCCCCCAGGCCTCCTCTGTAAGCCTCAGCTCAGAGGCTGCCCCAGTCCTCTCTCTGTTCCCACAGGAAGTGGTGGATTCTGTTTCTCAGAATACCCTAGGCTTATTTCTGTTGTTGCTTTACAATAATCTATAAACTATTTCTCTTGCACTAGATAGCATGTTCTTCTGTATTCTGTTGATACATAGAAAATAGTCAATAAATAATTGATAAATAAATGTAGACTTAGGTTTTTCCAAGAACAAAAGAATAATAATAATAATAATCTCCCAATTCTAGAAGCAACATTTAGATTCCTTTGGGACAAACCTCTGGTCACTGTGTTTTATGTCTGAGACTTACTTGAAAGAAGTACTTCAAGTCTCTTTCATTAAAAGACAGACCAAATCCTGTCAAAATTAGACCAAAAGGACCATACAAACAATTTTGTTTTGTTGAAATCAGATTGCATGTAGTTTTCTTTGAATTATGTTTTGGAACATAGATTTCTTCAACTCCTGCCCCCTCCTCCTCCACAGGCCCAAGTCCAAACCTACCATCAGTCACTCAGATGTTCCCCTTCTTGTTCAAGCAGGACTGCCTGGGTTTATAGGCCCAGGTATTTTGTATGAAACTTGGTAGTTTCCAAAGCATTTTTATATGCATATTTCTTTTTACTTATAAATCTCTGAATAAGGCAAAAAAATATTATACCCATTTTAACAGGAAAAAAATGAAACTGAAAAATTGTGACTTTTTCCCCATGTCAGTGACTAACATGTGGCTATGTAAACCCTGACTTAGGCCAGCAATTGCCTCCATCCATTGCACCACCCTGCCTCTGGTTATAACTTCAGGTTTTTGTTGTTTTGTTTGTTTCCTTTCTTTCTGCCTCCCATTCTTTTTGTGATACAGTTTAATTTATATGTCTAATGTATCTGTAAATTCAGATTAGAGAATATTTTTGGTTATGTGCCTTATACATTTATATATTAATAACTTCAGCCATATATGTTGATGCTAAATTCTGTCCCATCTGACTTGGCTGGTAAGCCAGTCACCCTTCAATTAAAATGGATTGAAGCCATCCAACCTACTACAAAATACCAATTTCATAGGAAAAATATACCTTAAAATGTGCCTAGTTCAACCACTAACTCAGTGGTTAAATGTTTTCTAGAAGAGTTCAAACAGTTTTCTGGTCATTGCTTGATCATCCTCAGTGACAACGCACTCACCCCTAGAAGCGATGTTGACAAATTTTAGAACCATGGAGATAGGTTTTCTCTATATCTCCATGTAATTTCCTCTTGATTAAAGTGGAATAGTTAATGTGAATTGCAAATCACTATGATTTCTTTAGTAAGTGCATATAGTAAGTGCTCAAAAATTATTTGTTAAATGAACAAATAACTCTTTCCTTATCTTTGGCCTAGTTTTAAAGCAGTAATTCCTCATGTCCAATCACCATATTTGTTAAAACAAAGCACACTCATTTAGTGTAATAAACAAATAACAAATGACTTTCCTCTCAGGAACATGATCATCCGGTAGACCTGCTCCCTCACATCAGGGACTAAGATGATGGGGCAGCCGTACAGTCTGTGACCGAGTCATGCAAATCTAACTTCTATCTCATGTAATAAGAAGCATTATTTCAAGTTGCATCAGATCCCTGGTCTGGTAATTAAAACATAAGTTATAAGTCTTGCTGGAGTAAATCTTGACAAATCAGAGTAGGAAAAAAAAAAAGATGGCATTTTGAAGAGCTCTTGTGCAAAAGATGCAAGAGTATTTCCTCTTTTTACTTACACAGCACTTGGGTGAGTTTCCATCAAGGACCAGGCTTTGGATTCTTCATATTCCCGACTTCTACCATTCTAATGGGAAAGCAGCATCAGGATTCTCAACCCTGAGTACCTCCCTGGGAGGTTGACCTAACTGCCCCCTCTAGGTCTGATTGTGACTATTCCATTTGCTTAAGTCCCAGGAGATTACAGCAAACGAGTGTACCAAGGCGTGAGAGTGAAGCACACGGTCAAAGATCTCCTGGCAGAAAAACGATCCAGGCAGAGTGACTCCAGACTTAACGTGAGTCCCAGCTTGACACATGCCTTAGGGTCCCAGCCCTTCATTAAGGTTGGCCATCTCCCCGCTTCCTTCCTCCACACACCAATCTCCTCCTCCTGGGTCTGATACTCTCAAGAGCAAAGCTCTTATTTACCTGACACTCTATAGGATGACGTTGATTTTTTTTTTTCATTTCTGCTGAGATGAACAATCTTTGCCTGCAGAGCACACCCCCTTGCCAGTCTCCTGACTCACCCAGTGGTGTCAACATTTCCACCTTAGCTTTCACTCCTCATCCTATTGTACGCCAGTTTGGGGAAAGAATTTTTATATCTCTATTCATCTGTATTGATTATATGCCTTTAGAAATTGAATGCATGTTTCCTCAGAGCTGTATGTTATGTAAATCACAGTGGAGTGGAAAGACTATGAACAGAGAGGGAATCTTGGCCCTGCCAGGGATCAGCTGTGTGACCCTGGGAAAGTCACTTGTATTCTTTGGCCCCACATGAAATGAATTAATCAAAATAAACTCCAGGGTTCCTTATAATCTAAAAATCTCTAAACTGTTATTAATATCATGGCATATTTTTTAGCTACCAATAGTGTTCTAAGAGTTTTGTGATCTTATTGACTGGTCACTTTAGTTGGTGGCAATGAAAAGATGATGTGTCCTGATTTTTCATTTTCCCTAGACATGAATTAACAAAGGCTCAGTTTGTGGAAGTAACACTGATCTTCATTTATATAGCTTTCTAAATCCAACAGTGATAACTTAGAAAAAAATTATCTCTATACCAAGTAAAATCAGATTTTTAAAATATTAGAAGGTACTTCTATTGTATTTAGCACTTGAGTCTAAAACTTCTGTCTCCCACCTATATCTTCATAGATGTCTGTGCTCTGTGCCTAAAATGTTTCAGTGGTTTCATCCAGATCCCCAAAAATGATTCAAGAATGGCAATAGTATTTGGCTATCAAGGTTTGTAAATAACCACGTATTCTACTAAGTGCAATACAATAACAAGAACATTGGGCATATGTTGGGCATCTTCAGTTGACCAGAAATAAACAGGGCAGCCACATACAGGCTCTAGTGCAGGGGCTGATTCACGCTGGCATGTCTGCTGAGAGTGAGCACTGTGTTCAACACAGCTCCAAAAGTAAACTCCTGGAACACATTTCAAGTGAATCAACTCCAGATCCAAGTTCCTCATCCGAGAACATCCTGCATTGCTCATTTTCTGCTATCCTCTTTTAAGCCACTTCTCCAAGCTCAACAAATGGAGCTTAGCTGCGAGAGGGAAATCTGAACAATCAGTTCTTGTCTGCTCCTTGTTTGGTGTTTCTCGTGGTGCCTGCTCAAAAGCATCTAGAGTGTATGTTAAAAATACCATTCCAGCTTAGTCTTCTGAGAGGGAGGGGGAAAGAACTCAGTCTACCCGAAGTGAACCACAACTTCAAGTGGAAGTAATGTGAGGGCTTGGCAAGGAAGGAAATGAATTGTAGAACTTGAAAACAATTCCAGGTGAACTGTCAGTTGGGAAGGTAGAAGTCACGCATAATGGTAAGACCCACGGTCAAGGAGCAAACATTGTATCTGCCCAGTGTGAGAGAAGAGGTAACCCACACGTTGCTGCCATCATCAATACTCCATGCAAACGACAGAGCACCATGCCAGAGTTCTATAAAAACACACATGATGTAAGAGTCACAAAGTCACACTGCATATCCAAATGGTAGATAAGCTTTTTCCCCACTAAAAATTTACCTAATGTGACTTTTTGTCCAAGATCTGTGATGTTCAACTCATAGATTTTGTGTTTTCTCTTTAGTTTTTAAGTTTTTACTTTTTAAAAGATAAAATGGTATAAGCATAATTAATAAAAAGTCATGTTATTTTATTTCATTTTAAAATACAGATTCCTGAGACTATCCCATGTCTACTAACACAGAGTTATTGGGATGGGGCCAGGGAATAATCCTTTTGTCATTTTTTTTATATAGGCTTCATACATCACCTTCCACAAATTTTACCACAGAGCAAAGAGTAAGTATCAAAGTCTCGCACCATAGTCAAGGCTCCTGTCTCTCAGATAGGAACTTGCTGAGCTATTGCTGCTGGCCTAGTGACACTGAGTTATTGAGAAATTGGGTTCAAGGAACATGAAGTACAAACATAGTCCATGCCATTAAACAAGTAACCTGGTGGAAAGGAAAAATATTTACATGTTTAAAAAGTACAAAACCATAAAACCAAGCACTAGACTGAATGCTAAAGACAAAAGACCAGGCAGTAAAACCATGTAACATGAAAGCTGCAATACTTATGTAAGGATGGTTAAGGTCTACCTCTTCATGCATACCTCACTTCACAGACACACTAACCTATGAGGTTGATGTTCACAATCCCATTTATAGATGAGTAAGCTGAGATCAAGAGAAGGGCAGTGATTGTTCCCAAGATGCCCAGTTAGCAAGCAGCGCAGCACAGCACATCTTCTGATTCCTAATTTCATATTTAAAAGAAAAGAACATTGTGGACTAGCAAAGAATAATCTCTGCTATACTCAAACAAAAAAAATTGGAAAAAAAAGACATAAAAATGTATCATACAGAACTAACCACAGTAGTAACCGACTCTCAGGCACCCAGCACACAGGTGGTACAAGCTCTGACTTTACTGTGTTCCCATCACCTTACTCAATCTCTCAGTGCTAGTATCTTACTTCATCAATTAAATAATCGTCTATATTTGGGTCATCGAATATGTAACATTCAAATGTGGGGTTATTTGCACTTACAGCATCTCAATGAGGTGACAATGTCATCTACCTGCTCATGTCTCATCCTCCACCCATTCTTCTAGAATATTTGAAAATCTCAAGGAGGATACCATATTCATTCATATCATCCACTCTTCAGACCCACCTTGGTCCTGGGAGGTAATTTTTAAAAATTCAATGATTAGCTTTTATGGAACTCCATTGAAATAGTGTAATTGAAAAACATTGGCAATCAGAAATCTGATTATATATATTTTTAGTACTCGATGGCAAACAGTTCATTATTTTGCTGTGAAGTATACAGGAATCACAGAGCAACATGTTGTGGGTGGATACTGTTAGGGCTCTGAGTAACACTGAGACTACCTCCTTTTTTCATATTAGGAGACAATGAGTCTATTATCTCAGTTCACGTAAGGAAGCCATCCATGAAGCCAGCTCAGAATTTTGGGCTGACAAAATGACTAGTGATCCAAGGCCCTATTATGCAGCTTTACTATATTATTCCAGGCAGAAAGATAGAAAGAGAGAGAGAGAGAGAGAGAGAGAGGAAGGAAGGAAGGAAGGAAGGAAGGAAGGAAGGAAGGAAGGAAGGAAGGAAGGAAGGAAGGAAGGAAAAAAAAAAAACAAGGAGCCCTGTCAAATCCCTGGGACCTGTGAATGTTGCCTCTTAAGGGAAAATTTGCAATTAAGTTAGGAAACCTACACAGAGGCCCTTCCCCTAGATTACCTGGGGGGCACTCAATGCAATCACCTGGATGCTTGTAAGGGGGAGTTTTGAGAGAAACACATGCAGAGAAGACACGAAAGAAGGTAAAGTGACCACTTCAGCAGAAATTGTGATGAGGCTACATGTCAAGGAATCCCAGCAGCCACCAAAAGTCAGGAGAGGCAGAGAACAGATTCCCCTGCAACCCTTGTGGTAAGCACAACCTGCTGACCCAGATTTTGGGCTCACGTTCCCCCAAATTAGGAGAAGAGAGATTCTGATGGTTACAGCGGTCCTGGAAAACCAGTGCACACATATTATGAAAACTATGTCTGTCCCTGGGGACAAGTATGCTTCAGGAAGGAATTACCCAAATCGCGGCTCTTCTCTTTGTGACAACACTCTGACAAGTTTACACAAACCATGCAGATCCATCTTTACTAGTTTCCCTGAAGAACATCTGTTTTTGATACCATGAAATGTTTTTCACATCTTTGCAGTAGGAAAAATAGAAAAATGCCATTTTAAAAACAAAGAGCTTGCATCAAAAGAGATTTTCACCAAACACTGGAAATTAAAAACACTTCTATACATTTTTTAGCCATAATTCTATGGCTTCACAACTCTTGTGTGCATCTAAAATCATGCCTTTTCTTTTTTCTTTCTCAAATTGTTCTGCATATTATTTACCACATTAATAGGTCTTCTTCCAGAATAAATAAATATGAGCCATTCACCAACATCTAGTACCAAAAAGTATATAATTAGATTTCTGATTGCCATTTTTTTCAATTACACTATTTCAATGGAGTTCCATAAAAGCTAATCATTGAATTTTTTTTAAATAACATCACAAAATTCAATAAACTCTGTTATCTACAAAAACAGAAGCAGGAAGTCTAATAGCTGCAATTTTTCAGTTTTGTTTCAAAATTCAGTGAACAATTTGCAGGCTATTTAGCTTTCTAATCAAGTTTTTCTGAAGCTGTCATAAAGATTCATTTAAAATCATTGAGCATACAACAGCTGGCATGAGGGGAAATTTGTAAAAACTTGCTGAGTAGGAAATGGAAATTGATTTAGAATTAAAATTGCATGGGAGAATGGAGGAGTGCTGTGTGGTATGCAGAAGATTAAGAAGAGACCTGGAAACAAGGTCTGAGGATCAAACTGTTCTGTTGATTTGTGATTTATGGACATAGTAATAGGTCTCCTGCTCTGCTCCTTTGTCAAAATTCCAGTCAGTAACAACAGTGAAATCAGTATGAAAGTTCCTTACAGTTAATATTTTACATAAATATGAAGAAAAATAAGTAAAGATTTCTGGTTCTGTTTTTGGAAACCTAAACTGAGGAAAATGTTGAAGAGGAATATCCCAAGTAGGAAATATATTTGAATTTTATGGCCTTCATTTACACACATTATTTAGCTAACAGGGCAAAATTTAACTACTTCTACTTTGCAGGATTCGTTTGTACCCACCTGAAGCAATTTTTCTTAAGTTATAATTACTTATAATTATTTTCTCTTTCTACGTTTTCTTAAGTCCTTTAAATTTAAATTAACTGCTTAAATCTGTATGTCAAGAACATCTCAGAAAAAGCCATATTGTCAGCTGGAGGTCTTCGTTAATTATTTGTCCTAATTGTTTTTGGAGTGACAACACTAAGTAATGGAAAGAATTGTGACAATAGTACATATCTGAAGGAAAAATTTGGAGGAGAATAAGGTAAATGGGTGTCATATTGTGTATTTATGAGCAGAGTCATTGAGAGTGTTTGATCTTGGAGAGATGTGGGAAAGCGCTAACTGTAGACCAGATGTGCTCTGGCTAGCTCGGGTCCTAATCACTGTCTTTGCATCAGGACTACTAGTTGGAAGTTTGTTTAGTTACACACTCAGCTGCCACACTTGAGTTACCGTGGACTATAAACATCGTGATGTCCAGATCTGTAATTTGGATTTCTTGCAAAGTAGTAGGGAAGAAATATACAATTGGAAACTGTGTATTATGTCATCTCAAAGTTTCTTTAACTTCCTTGCAACTTTGGAAAACATGTTTAAGACATTTCTTCTACCCCAAAGAGAAACTTTCCCTTCCTTAGTCTCCTAGAATCCAGCATTGTGGCAATAGTGGTCTTGGAAAATTCCCTTCTCCTCTCTGAGTCTCAGTGTCCTTGTCAATAGAAGCAGAGTCAGGCCACATCTCTAAGATTCCTCTCATTTTCTAAATAAATTTGTGCATATTTGAGGTTCACAATGTGATATTACAGGACACATATAGAAAGTAAAATGGTTACTATAGTGAAACAAATTAACATATATATCATTTCACATAGTTACTTCCCTGTGACAAAGAAAATCTACTTGTTTAACAAAAATCTCTAACAATACAATTCTATCAACTATAGTTTCCACATTTATGTGAGATTGCTAGACTTCTTCACCCTGCTTACTGATACTTTGTATCCTTTGCATAACAACTCAGTATCCATTTTTAAGATTTCAGCTTTAAAACATTTATCCTGTTCTTTTATGTTCTTTATTCTTGCTATTCATATTTCAAATGTGTCCATATGGCTGTTTAGGATTTAAATTAAACTGGAATGTGCAAGAACTAGCAACTACCTTGTACCCAGTTTGAAACATCTTTAAGCAAATGTTCCAGATTGTTCTGTTACCTGGGAACCTCCAGCACTGCTTTACTCAAGTTCACCCCCTAAGACCCAGGGAGCATGGCATGCTGAAGAGCCTTGGTTCTGGATCCAGACGACCTAAATTCAAATCCCAGTTCTGCCACTTGCCAACTATGTGCTGATGGTAAAGTTACCTAACCTTGCTGTTAAAGGAAGAAAATAATTCTGCCTTGCAAGTTTATCATAAAGGTTGTATTTCATATTTGCCAAGGGCGTGGCACATAATAGGTGCTTAATCAATGTGATTGCTGTTAAAAACATTGCATTCAAGTAGTGATGCTGGTTAGTATTCCAAGCAATAAGAATCGCCTCAAAGAAATGTACAGTTCAGCTGTGGGGGAAGGAATTGTACATGAAACATGTGATTAAAATACCCAGGTGACTTTGCTCTGAGTGCCAAAAGTGTGACAGTGACCATCAGTGAACACTATAGGTTCAGAAGGGGTAAGGGACCGGGAGTAGAGGAAGTCTCCATGGAGAAGGGTGTGCCTCAAGCTAAGCTTTGAAGGAAAAAGATGACTGGTGAGCAGCGAGCAGGGCTGGAAGGTCCCAACAGAACACACAGAGCCAGCAGAGACTAGGGTAAAGGGGAGCTCTATCTCCCTGTGTGCAGTGAGTGAACCTACTTCAACTGCAGAGTGGAGGAACAGAAGAGACTGTCAGGAGGCCTTCCTGGTACACAATCCTTCAAAATTCAATTTCAGGCCTGCCTGGTAAGATCTCAGACACTACCCTCTACTCCCAGAGCCTCCATCATATAAATACTTATTACATTGTACTATAATTACTTGTTTTCTTAAATCCCTTCCAGTGACTAATGTCTTGCTAACTCTGTTCCTTCTGGAGCGTCTAGCCCAGGAAGAATGGCAGTGTGGTAGGATGGGTAGGACTTGCATGTCAGAACAAGACAGACCTTGGTAATGACTCTAGCTTGTGAAAGTGATCCAATTTCTCTGGGACTCAGTTTTTTCCAATGTAAAGGGGCACAGTGGTATCCAAATCAGAAAGCACCAAGAGAGAGAAATTAGGTAATGTTGGCAAAGCACCTGGTACAACACATGGCATGTTCTAAGTGTTCAGCAAATGGAAGCTTTTATGGTTTTTTTATAGTATCAGACACATGGCAGCACTGGATCAATGTTCCAGCAAGGTGTGCAGCACTAAGGTAGACATCAGACTATGGGGAGCTCTGAAGAGCAGCCTTGGGAGTCAGATATCCCCACCCTCATTACTACAAACTCTAATATAAATATGTCAAACCATTAGAAAGGCCACTTGACAACTTTGTAGGTCTGAACATTTTATTCACTATGAGTAGATGAAACAACAAAATGGTAGAACCAAGAACTAGCAATCTTGTTTTGTGTTGATTGGGTTTTTAATTTTTTATTTTTCACTGACATATAGTAATTATACATATTTGTGGGGTATCGTGTGACATTTCAATACACATATACAATGCGTAAAGATCAAGATAATTTGTGTATCCATCATTGCAAACATATATCATTTCTTTGTGTTAGAAACATTCAAAATTCTTTTTACTAGCTCTTTTGAAATATATGGTTAAATGCTCTCAACCACAGTTATTCTACTGTGCTATGGAACATTGGAAGTTATTCCTCCTATCCAGCTACACCCCTGTTCCTATTAATCATCCTCTTTCCAGCCCTTCTCTTCCCTCACCGACCTTAACTACCTCTGGTAATCACTATTCTACTTCCAACTTCTATGAGATCCATGTTTTTAGTTTCCAAAGATGAGCAAGTGTACATGTGATATTTTGTCTTTCTGTGCCTGACTTATTTTGCTTAATATGTCCTCCAATTCCATTCATATTGCCACAAATGATAGTATTCCTTCTTTTTATAGCTGAATAATATTCCATTGTGTATATATACCACACTATCTTTACCCATTCATCCATTGATGGATACCTCAGTTGATTCCTTACCTTGGCTATTGTAAATGGTGCTGCAATAAACATGGTAACAACAATCTTAATTGTATACTGACCCAGCAATACTACCCTCCTCTGTCCTGCAGGTCAAAATGGTTAGAGTTGAGGTTCCCATGTGGTATATTTCGTTAAGATAATTTCAGTTACTCCCATTCCACAGTCCTAAATATCCAAAGCCTTGACCAGTCTTAGATAACAAACCAGGAATTATACTTGTCCATCATAAGCTAACTTTTTATGAGAAATTCAGCTCCAAATGGCAGGAAGAAAGAAATAAAAGCTTTACCAAGATTTACTACTAACATACTGACCTAAAAAGTAATGTTACTTTCTCAAGTCTACATTTCCTCCATATAAAAGGATTTAAAAAGTTGTACACATGGGAGGAGATCATGCTCACAGTATCTCAATGTGTCCCCTTCTCCCTACTGGGTGCAGTTGTTTTTCTTCCTGACTTAATAGATTTTCTCAGACCTCAAAATGTTCCTTCCACCCACTGGCACCCCAACCCCAATCTGCAATCTCCAAAGCCAAGCTGAACCCCTTCTTTATTCTGAGAAAGATTTAAATCCTCTTTCCTCTAGTTCAACCAGAGGTTCATAAATTCCCTGTTTGCAAGGAAAACAGAAAATAGAAAATCACATATAACACAAAAATGATTATGTGGTTTATAAATATCCTGACACATGTGGTCAAATACTAACATGGATGGCATGGCTGAGTTGACTTTCAGGCCTGAGTCCCTGTTCATCAGCTCTCTCTAGGATAAATAGCAAATCACAATGATAATAACTGTCATTTACTACTAAGCTCTGAAATAGAGACTTGAAAATTATTTTCATTTCTCTATTTAAAATATGTTTCATTTATCAACAAAAGCACAACAGCCTCAAGAGGTTAGTTAGCCCTGATAATTGTTTTTCAGATGAGGAAAATAAAAATCAGGTAGAAAGCAGTGGAGCTTAGATTTTTGACACAGGTTTGTGGAAATCATAAAGTCTTTCTTACACCCAAAGTATTGTGTTCTTAAGTTTACATTGCCACGGCAAGGAAGGACAAGTTTTGGAGTAACCACTTTGCTTCAGGTCCTCCTGCTCGCTCCTCTCACCCTTCAGACTTCACACACTGTGTTTGGCTCCAATTGCATGTTCTGCTCCCTGCCAGCCACACGTGTCTCTCTCCTGTCATTACAGAGTGTCTGCAGACTGTCCAGGGATGCCACACCCAGCTTGAACCACATTAGGACCTTCCTTTCCTATGATTTTCAGACATCTTAGAAGAAACTAGACCCAAGAAGCGTCTCATTTCCTTCGAGAACTTTCTCTAGTTCTGTCCCAGAGTCTGTCTCTAGAATATAGCCCACCTCCATCATTCCTGCCCCTCCCGGACCTCTAGTCTCCTGGGGCTCTCCTTGTCTTCAGTCCTCTCTGAATAGTACCTCCTGATCCAGAGTCCAGGCATAACACTGACCTTGCAGAAGCCTCTCATTTGTTCTCCTGGAAATCTCTAGGGCCAACCTCACACAACCCATTTCTCTCTGGCCTCTTCTTGTTTGAAGCTTACTTCCCTGCTATGTCTTGTGCTGAAGCGTGACCACCACTCCTGATTGAGGCTGGTACTTGTCTCCCCATCCCCACCTTCCCTCTCCCCCTCCCGCTATCCTCATTAGGATACCCCTTCCAGGCTGGTATCCTAATGAGGTTGATATCCTGTGACTCGCTCCTGGGACTGGAGGTAGGCTGCTACTTTGCCCACTTGAGCAGGTAGGGACCATATCAGCTCCCCCTTTTGAGACCTAGAAAGACTCCTCAACCCAGGAAATACAGCATTTTTTACCTCAGTTTACTTTCTGTCTCTGACGACACATCTTTCTGATGCTCTTCTATATGGTGTCTGTAATTCTATATATACACAAAAGCACCTTACTCATGTTTTTTTTTTAATTGTAAACAAATGGGATACATGTTGTTTCTCTGTTTGTACATGGAGTCAAGACATACCATTTGTGTAATCATAAATTTACATAGGGCAATGTTGTTTGATTCATTCTGTTATTTTTTCCTTCCCCCCACCCCTCTTTTCATGTTTTTAATAAATACAATAGCCAAAAAGGAAAGGGAAGGGTAATTTCCTTAGGCCCTTACCTTCTATGGAACATGGGGAAAGATGAGAGAGAAAGATCATTAATGCTCTCATTTCTTCATTTTCCATGCTGAAGAGAGATGGGACTTTTTCCTAATATAGAAATCTAATTTTAATCAAGATCTACATCCCCCAAAGCACTAAAACTTGGACAATTTATGCACTGCACTATTTCTCTTTGGTCTTCTAATGGTGCTAAACAATACACAAAAGGCCAGAAGCAGCAGCTGCAGAACATACATATGAGTTCATGAACTGATTATCCAAGCCTCAATACAATAGGGTTGGCCATACATAAATTCAAGGGAGAATAACAGTTATGATTGTATTGTCAGATTTAAGAACACAGTCACGTGTGGATGGGATATTGAATCAGTAGCTGGGAAAAGGGTCAGTTCTGGACTAAGGCACACTAAGTCCTGCAGACATATGACTAAAAAAATTCAGACCCAGGACAATTTCAGGAAATACTCATGCTCTTCTTTAATTTCCTAGAATTCAGCATCAAAATTATTTTGTATCTCTTCAACTTTTGCATACTGAACCCACCCTACAATGTGTTCTAGCTTTAGTGAGATTTTACCTTGCTTCTCTGAGCACAGCAAATAAATGACCATCAGATGGCCTAATGTATGTTTTCCTACTTTGCTATTGTTTTATTTTTCTTATGTTTTCTTATATTTTTATTTATCCTATACTATATTTTTCTTACATTTTTAGAAATACCTTTTGTCCTTTGTGTTTTATTACTAGCCCTCTTAGGAAAACTGCAATTTTTCTTTAATTAATGTATCTCATTTGCCCTTGTTATTTTTTCCAAATTCCCAGTAGAATTTATTTCTTATTATTTGTAATTTTTGCAATATTATTGGTAAAGGGAATCCATGTCCATCTGGGAGTGTCTCCCCTACACCTTTCGCTCTGTCTCATGGCACGGTAGTTTGCATATTGCTTGTTAACATTGCTAACTAACCCCCCTCAGAAACCCAAAAAGAATAAAAAAAAAAAAAAAAAAAAAATTTTTTTAAAAATTTCTGAGTCGGCAATGCCTTATAAACTCAAAATGCCATCGTTTGAATACAGATATACACTATACCCTTGGCCATCATTTGAATGACTGCTTTATTTTCTAAGGTTTTCTAAAGGACCCATTGTCTGAATTTAATTAGCCCACTGTCCTGCCCTGTTTAGAGAACTGAACCACATTTCCAGGGCTTTCTGTGTTCCCCACCCAACCACCTGCTCCTTCACAATTGCAGAAATTTTTTTTAATAATAATAAAAGCGAACCTTTTGCAAGCAACTTATTTTTTCAGCTGTTCTACTAGTTCTGTCGTTTTTTTAAATGTCATGAAATTTAAAATAATTCCTGCTGGTGAATTCTTTCATGCAGCTTGCAAAAATAATCAGGTTTTGCAGCAAAACAGCCATGGCAAGTCCATCTGGCAGGGTTGAAGTTCTGCAGAGTCTGTTCTGGCCAAAGTACATCCCAGTGACTCCTGTTGTTCTAACTTAGCTACATAAATACAAATAGCATTCCAAAGGCACACCAAGATCCAGGGGTAAAAAAAATATGTTTCATTTTGTAACTTAGGCAACAGCAATCACTTTCTCACAGAGACAGCCTGGGTATAATTTTATGCCAAGCAGGAGAGTTTTAACAGTAAAATTGTTAAGAAACTGTCAGAAAGTTGGAATTCTGTGACTGTGTGAGCTTTCCAAAGGACATAAAATAATTCATAACCCAGAAATTTAAGACTCTTGGAATCACAGTTTTAAAAATTTAAGATTTGGAATAAGATATAAGACCTAAAGACTATTTATTTTTATTACCTAGTTGCTTTAATTACACAAGAAATACATTGTAAAATTTTCAAGCATAACCAAAGAGTATAAGATGGAGAACAGAAGTCTACTGAAACTTCCCAGTCCCCTGCCCACTGTGTTACATCCCAACGGTCACTACATCCAGCTTTTGCTGACATTTTATTACAGAGAAATTAAGTTGCATCAATAAGTTAATGAATATCAAAATATGTTAGATACATGCATGTGTTATTACAAAAATACATAAATTAATATGTTCATGGTAAATTCCTTTCCCTAGAATTTGACATGCTGGCTTATTTGTTGTACCAGGGATTAAACCCAGGGGCACTTAACCACTGAGCCACAACCCCAGCCCTTTTTTATGTTTTATTTAGAGACAGGGTCTCGCTAAGCTGCTTAAGGTCTCACTAAATTGCTGAGGCTGGCTTTGAACTTGGGATCCTCCTGCCTCAGCCTCCCAAGCTGCTGGGATGAAAGGTGTGCGCCACTGTGCTGGGCTGAGCGTGGTTTTTTGCCTTATTTTACCTTTATACATTTGAACACATTAACAAACCACTTAATCCTTTTACATCGATAACATAGTCCCTACTGTTGCCTATGTTGGTGATAATGGAGATAAGTGGCACAAAACCAGGTAAGCTTTTTCCTTAAGAGTTAAGTCCCCTATGGCCTAGCTTTGTAGACACAAGGTGTTTTTGAGGATATCTGTTTCAATGTTCCTTCCTCAATTAAAAATCCTTATTGGCCTTAGGATTGGACCTAGACAAGTACCATTAAGTTAAATCATTGAAGAATGTGGGTTTTTTGGTTTTATTTTGTTTTGTTTTCCCTTCATAAGTAGGGCAACCCTCTCTGTACACACATGCATCAGCCAGAAGATTGTAATGAAGAAGAGAGGGAGAGATGACAGATTGCACAGTGCCCTGGACGGTCAGCTAGCAACACACAGCAGGTACAGGCACATATTAGCCCTTGCTGATACATCCTCTAAAAGATGCCAAGTAGACATAGATAGAAATGTCACCTGATGGCCTCATGAAATTCCATCAGGCACTCACCAGCAGGTCCCTGATCAAGTACAATACCCACCTCATCAACCATTTCAGACCCATTATTTCAATCTCAAATTCAGTTTCCTAGGACACCACTTTTATCATGTCTACACTAAGAAATCATAGCCTGCTAGTGGACAAAGTCCTAATTCCTTAGCATGACTCAAAAAACACCTCACAATCTGGCCCCTGCATCTTCCTCCAGCTTCTCTTCAACCCTCGTGTCTTCTCACTTCCTGCTTGCATTTCCCTGTTGCTGACATGCTATGCCACACATTCCAGCCTTTGGTTTCATCCATGAGGACAACACCTTTATGCTAATCTGCTTAACGATTTTCTTTCATTCTTCAAAGCAAGATTTAGACATCACCTACATTATGATGTGTTCAATCGCCTTCTCCCAGGACAGTAAATTATATCCCCAATCCTCTACCTACACAAAATCATGGTTAGAGTAGATCTAGGTTAAAATCCAGGCTATGTCACTTACAAGTGCTATGACCTTAGACAAGTCCTTCACAACATCTATGAGTTTTTCAATCTATAAACTAGGGATAATCACGGTCTATCTCATTGATTAATGGTAAGGAGTTAATGAGGAAATGCGTGTAAACCATTAAGCATGCTGCAGAGTACATAAAATTCTCAAATATTTGTTTTCACTAAAGATGATGAGTCACACATATAAAGTACCTGGCAGAGAGTCTGACAGGAAATAGGTATCAAGAAATACTAGTCCTCTCATCTCCTATTTTAGTTATTGCACTAATTACATATATATACACATGTATGTCTACACACACACATATATATTTGTGTAACTGTTCTCCCCATGAAAGCATATGCTAAGAATAGAATCCATATCTCATCCTTCTTCATATTTCTGTCAATCACTACAATCCGGGAGCACAGTAGGCACATGAATGCATTTTTATTTAATCAGCAAAGTGAAATTTCAACTCCCCACAAGTCAACTTGCTGATTACTCCTTAAAGAAAAGCTATGATTTTCCTCCCCGGTGTTTGGCTCACAAGATTCCTCACACTTGAGAGCTTCTCTTTTTGTGTCCCCTCTGCTTCAGCAAAGAATTCAAATCCTCAACACATCAATTTCCTGCTTTGTTGACTTCCAGTTTGTAGAGCATGAACCACATACCTAGAAACTAGGTGCATACTGTTAAGTATCACAAGCAACTGTTTCCTGGGCATGTCTGTATCAGATACTTACTGCTGCACAACAAAAATCTTAGCAGTTTAAAACAATACATTTAAAACAATAATAAATGAAAATAAATAATTATTTCTTACAGTTTGTGTGCAGACTGGAAGTTCCTTTTTTGTTTCCCCAGCGCTCCCTCAGGCAGTTGCATTTAACTAAAAAGTCTAGAAAGACCTCCCTCCATGATCTGGTAGTTGGTGCTGCTGGATATCAGCAGGAGACCCTGGATTCACTTCCACACAGATCAGGACATTGAATCAGCTTCCTTTTGAGGAGGTCAAAGGGCATTTCAAGCAGGTGAAGCTAAAACCTGCAAATCCCCTTGAGGCCTAGACTCTGAAACTTACATATTACTTCAGTCATCTTCTTTTGGTCTAAGCAAGTCATCTTAAATTCAAGACATAGAGAGAGACTCCGCTACCTGATGGGAGGAGCTACAAAAGAAAGTCCATATGTAATCTGCCACAGTTGACTTGTCTCCTTAAGGAGGTCCTAATCTACGCAGTTGATTACATTTTTTTCTAGCACCTGCAAAACTCAGCACTGTACCTTCCACGTGGGGTTGGCCAATAAATCCCTGTGGTTCAATTGAGGGACTAGTGCACTTTTTATGTCTTGAAAGTTCAGTCTTGGGTTTTAATCCTAGTTCTTTAATTCAGATGTGTGAACTTGGATATATTATCTTTTCTGATGCTCTGTTTCTCCTTTTGTAAAACAGAGAATACCTGCTTTCCACCATGATAATATTATAAAAAGCACCTGACACATAGTAGATGCTTATGAGTGTGGTTTCTATTCATTATGGGTAATTTTTCTTATTTTTTATTTAAAATGTAACCCAAGTCAGGCATGGTGGTGTATGCCTATAATCCCAGTGACTTGGAAGTTTGAGGCAGGAGGATCATGAGTTCAAAACCAGCTTCAGCAAGTTAGCTTAAGCACCCCTGGGTTCGATCCCCAATACTCCCCCCAAAAAAGTAACAAATTAGTGGTCCACAGGTCATAACCTGTTTCAAAGATTGCAAAAGTAATAAAATTTATTAGAATTATTTGGGATAGTTTAATCACCAATAAGATTTGACACCAATCAGAATGACCCTGGTTCACCACATATTTATCACATTAACTAAAGCATCTAATTCTCTATTCCTATTTTTGTCTTCAGTTCAACAAGGGTACTCCTTTAGAGGCTGTGTTAACCTATAGCATATCTTTACATTCAATTTAAAGTTGGAGGAAAATCATATGATGTCTGGTGAGTCTAAATTCAGACATTAAGATGTAGTGTTAGGGACTGGGGCTAGATAGAGTGCTTGCCTCACGTGTGCAAGGCACTGGGTTCGATCCTCAGTACCACATCTAAATAAATAAATAAATAAAGATACTGTGTTCACCTACAACTAAAAAATATTTTTAAAAAAGATGTGGTATTAGAATGTTCAATATAATATCATCAGTTCTACTTCCTCCCAACCATATATAAAATGATGAGAAATTAAATGAATGAAGTACAATGAATTCCTTGGAGAGAGATTCCGCCTATTCACAAGTAGCTACAATTATTACTATGTAAGAATTAGTAGCAATATCTTTAGGTTTAAGGGAACACTTTCTAAATGATTTAACTCAAGTTTGAAGATAAAATTTTTCAGCAGTGTGAAAAATGTCAGGCGGTTAAGAGATCTCTTCCTAGTACAATTCAGTATATACCTTCAATTCAGTTGGCACCAAAAAATATTATAGAGTCATAAAAATGATAATAAATGTATTCAAGGGAAACTCCTAATCTTATCACTTTATTACCTTGGTGACCTATTAGTTCAAATTAACTCATTTTCATGGAGGGGCTTTTGGGGCAGCTGTGAGGCTGCTGTGTTAGCTACAGGAAGTTTCAGACTGGCAAATTTCATTCAAATATAAACCTCTAAATTTGGCTACCTGGCATTGCAGGATCCTGTTGTTTGCAGTATGCAAAATAAAAATTATATACCATCCCACTTGGTCAAAAGCTATGGGCTCTTCGATATTCATTTTAATATGATTTCTGGAAGACTGGTAGGTTGAGAGGCAACTGTGTGAACATAATGTATTGAACAAGGAAGATAAGAATGTGAGTTTCCCTTCACATGGGGAATGACAGCTGAGGTGCATGCTGAAGGCCCCAGGTTTAGACTTTTGTCTCCCAAACTATAAACTCTGAATAGAAGAAGAAATAACATCAGCTCTGAAATCTGTCCAGGAAATCCTTCCCAGTCCCATCTAGGCCCTTAGAATTCTTCTGTGTTCTATGAGATGAACTGAAGAGGTGCATTATCAATTATTTTTATATGATCCATCAAAAATTTTCCCAGTCCACCACAGAGTGGATGGTACCAATTATAACTATAAAATAACTAATTTGATGAAAATGTTCCATATTATATACATGGTGGTGGGTCAAAATCCACCAAATTATATGCTTAAAAATTGTGAATTTTATTATATGTAAATTATGCCTCAATAAAGTCCCTCTCTCAAATAGAATATCACTTGAAAAATTAAGAAGTAGATATATAATCAGACAGGGGAGTATACAATCCCACTTGATCTTTATAAGCTTTTATATAATCATACGATCTCTCTGGACGTCCGTAAGTCTCCTTTATACTAGTGTTTACAAACAATAATGCTTTCCTATTTTTATTTTTGAGTTATTAAAATGCTTAGGAAACTAATGGTTAAGAAATCATAGGCACTAAAATCAGAGAGGTCCTTGTTTGATCCATCCACTGCCACCACTACAACCAGCCTCTTCCCAGAGGGGAACTTGGGTTATACTCTCGCTGCTTCAGCTTCCTTATCAGTAAAATGAAAATAATATTACTTATCTTCTGAGGTTGTCATGAGAATTAAGTAAGACAATACATATAACATATTAAAGCATAATAATGCCTAACTGTGTTTATGAAACTACTACCAGTTATTGTTTATGAATTACTTCTATTACAATTTAAATCCCTGCTATGAGAATCATAGAAAAATAAAAGTTTTTGTGTTGTGTAAACACCAATAAGGCATCTACATCAAGGTTCAATATTTAGGAATTCAATTCTGCTCCAGGGAGGCTAGATGGTCTCAGGTGGGGAGAGCATACCCACAACAAAGCCAGATTCTGTATAAAGCAAATTTTAATGAGTTTTTGAGCTGGTGAAATGGTAAGGAAAATCTTTAGATCTGGAAGTAGGAGAACAGAGTTGGAATTGGAAGATGGGAAAAGGTTTGGCAGAAATTAGACATTGAATGATAAAAGGTAATCATGTTAAAAAGAAGATTCTCTGAGGACAAGTATCCAAATTGCCTTCACATGCAAAGACCAGCCTTGAGCTGTAGCCAAAGCTGGGATGCTGAATTTATCCTGGGGACTCTAGGATTAATCCAGGGAAACTGAAAGGAAATCAGCTCCCAAGAACTATAAATATAAATCTTCTGGAGGAAAGCAACCTCAGTTTAGGACCCCAGCTGTTCACACAACCAGATAGGTCTCAATAAAAGATCACCAATACATAAAAGAACCAAACCACTCTGAAGGAGTCATCAAAAGCAATAAATTTAAATTCACAGAACTTTTAGATACTATAATTACCAAATTCAAAGTATACAATAACTTAAATAATGAACAGTCAACATGAGTCCATCAAAAATTACCAAGAAGACAAATAAAAAGGAATATGTAGAAAAGGAAAAATATGAAATCAACATAAAATACTTAATATATGAGTTAAATAGCAAACTAATAACAACTGAGAGAAGAATTAGTGAATCAGACATAGATCTGAAGAAATCCATATCAATCTATCCAAAAATAAAGAACAGAAAATCAGGGATATAAAGAAAATAAAGAAAGATTATGGAATACAAAGAATAAAAGTAAAAGGTCTAAAATATATCCAAACAGTTTCAGAAGGACAGAATAAGGCAATATTTGATAGATAATGGTTGAAAAATCTCCAGAATTTATGAAAGAAATGAATCCCTTGACAAATGAAGTATGTCCTACACCAAGCAGGATAAACAAAATGAAATCTACCTCTTGATAAAATGACTTGAACTTGAAGAATCTTAATGACAATGGGAGTGTTAAAAGCAACCAGAAAGATTGTAACAAAGAATAACTGTAAGATTAATAGCAGACTTTTCAACAGCAATCATGGAAACCAAAAAACAGTGGAATGATATCTGTAAGTACAGAGGAGAAGAATACTATACAGTTATAATTATAAATCCAGCAACTATCTTTTAAGTACAAGGTCAAAAGAAATTGTATTTTTCAAATTAATAAAACCTGAAACAGTTTAATACCAAAACCACCTACATTTAAGGAATTTTCTAAAGAATTGATTTAGAAGAAGGAAATGAATCTAGAAAGTCTGGAAGAAGAGCAGCAAAGAAAATGGTAAACATGTGAAGTAAACCTAATATATGTTTACTTAATAAAATGATAATGATCATTCATGAAGTTTTAATTAAAAAAAAAAAAGAAAATTATAAGAAAACAGCACATGCATGAAAATTAGGAGAAGAGTGGTAGGAGTTAATGTCCTCAGCTTCCTGTCTTTCAGTGACAGGGTTAAGATGCTATTTGTAGATTTTAGTAAACTGCATGATAAAATTTTATGAGTAACTATAAAGAATGGAAATAGAGTGTATAATTTCCACAGCAGGTAGAAGGAAAATTACATAAGGGAAAAGAACAGAAGAGGCTTCTTTTTATCAAATATTTTTTTTAAAGTCAACTAGACTTGTAAAATCTCTGTAAATCCTTTTGATATAAAAATTGAGCTGAGGAGAGGACAGTGCTGATAGCTCCATGGTAGTAATTACACCATGCCAAAAGGAGGAGGGGGAGTGAAAGAAGAGGCTAGTGACTATTGGTGGTAGAAGAGGAAACTGGGAAGACTCTTATAGCTGAGTCATCAAGGGTGAAGGGACGGTGTCAGACACAGGGGCAAATCCTGGACTCTCTCCAGGCCTAGAGCAGAAGTAGGAGGCAGAGCCACGGCAGCTGATGATGGAGACTGAGGGGAGAACAGGGTGCTATTTTGGTAGTTATGGGCAGCTCTGGTGCTGGAAAGTTCCACACATCAATCTGGGCATGTGTACTTTGATTCAAAGAACCTTCCTCCTGGCCACAGCTTGGACATAGCAGTTTAAGGAAGTAGGCAGCAAAGGTAGGAAAAGAACATGGGACATCTCCCCAAGCAGCACCCAGGACAGCTACCACCCTGCCACTCCGAGCTCATGCTGGAAAGGAGGCTGAGGCAGAAGACAGACAGTATAAGGGTTGACACAATCCTTGAAGGAAAAACCCAGCTAGACGAGAGCCAGAAACTGGAGGGTAACACTGGACAACATGGGTCCTGGCAGAATGGGTTATATCTATGGATTAATCATGCAAATATGAGGGGACCCTGATCTGTACCCACTCCTGGCCACTACATGCCCAAGAGTTCCCTCCTTCCACCCAAAAGTGTGAACTTACTACACAGAAAAACACAGAAAAAAAAGCAAACTTAGAAGAATATAGCATAGATTTTAGATTTAAAGGCACTTAAAAATACAGCAGGTTACAGTAGTTTCCCCCCCACCCCCACCATGATCCTCAGTTTCATTTTCCAGTTTCAGTTACCCACAGCCAACTGCTCTCTGAAAATGTTAAATGGAAAATTCCAGAAATAAACAATTGATAATTTTTTAATTGTGCGCCATTCTGAGTAGCATGATAAAATCTCATGCCGTCCCACTCTGTCCTGCTCAGGACGTGAATCATAACTCTGTCTAGTGTGACAACACTGTATACACTGCCCACACGTGAGTCACTCAGCGGCCTTCTCAGTTGTCAGGTCACTGTCTCGGCATCACAGTGCTTATATTCAAGTAACCCTCATTTTACTTCATTATGGCCTCAAAGTGCAGGAGCAGTGATCCTGGTGATTTAATTACAGATTGTTTTATCACTAGTTAGCATTAATCTCTTACTGTGCCTAATTTATAAGTTAAACTCTATCATGGTATGTATAAGTAGGAAAAAACATAGTATCTTCGGGGTTTGGTACTATGCACAGATTCAGGCATCCACTGGGGGTGTTGGAACATATCCTCCCAGATAAGGGGGGACTAGTATAATAATGGCTAATGAGTATACACTTCCTATTCTGTGCCAGACGCCATTATAAGTGCTCAACATCTTGACCTCAGTTAATCTTCATGTACCTAAGATCCAACAAATAACAAGAGGCAGTGCTGGAATTCAAACAGGGATGCTCTGGTTCCAGAATCTTTACTTTTAATACTGTGCTGCCTCTGTGTGGGTGGAGGAGATTTTGCCCACAGAAGGCAAAATTCTTGGTTGGTGCTAGGAACTGAATGTTTACATTCTTCTCAAAATTCGTATGTTAATCCCTAATCCCCAATGTGATGGTATTTGGAGGTGGGGCCTTTGACAGATACTTAGGTCATTATAGGAAGAAACACAAGAGAGATGATCTCTGTCTTTGCCATGTACTCAGGCAGACCCAAGAGGGCCTGTTGGGGGCTGTGCCATGCGGACAGGGCCTGATCACATCAGCGCTGTGATCAGGAAGTTAATTAGCATAAGCGCGCTCAGGTGATTTATCACGGCTGTATTCAGTTAAGTCCACCCGCTTACAATGCGTGCACAGGTGTTCCCTAGCGGGCCTGCTCGGGCCTGCTCCTTTTAACCCTTGCTGTGATGGGGCAGCTGGCTCCTTGCCTGATCGCAACTGGCGTGGCCCCGCCCTCCCTCTCCTGGAGGGAATATAAGTGTGTGTGTGTGTTGGGGGGGGGGGGGGAGGCGCAACAGTAAGGAGCAGCAGTAAGCAGATAGAAGCAGCTAGCAGAAAGAAGTGGAGAAGCCATTAGCAGAAAGGAAGAAGAAGAAGCAGCAAGCAGATAGAAGCAGCGAGTAAGGGCAGCGTTGGAAGGCAGATCGCAGAGCGGAGAACTGGGAACACATCTTTAGGTTGCAGATCACAGATAGGCAGATCACAGTACGTGGGAGGCATCATTAGGAAGCACCTCAGATAGACGCACCCTTAGTTCACAGGATGCAGGACGCACCTTTAAGAAGCAGCAGAACTAAGAAGATAAGATCTCTGAAAGTGTAGTCTCTCTCTCTTAAGCAAAGTCTCTTTCTCTCCCATAAGCAAAGTCTCTCTTTCTCTCTCTCTCTCTAAGAAAAGCCTTTCTTCCTCAATAGCCCAGGGAACAAGCAAATAAGCGAGAAAGTAGCCCACTAAAAGAAAGATAGAAGCAGTTCGTTTCCAGTCCACCACCGATAAAGACCCACGCAAATTGTTGCTGCAGGCGGTGACAAATACCCGCGGATTTGGCACCGCAAAGAGTCAGTGACAAGGGCCCTAATCATGACCTCAGACTTCCATCCCCCTGAACTATGAGAAATAAAATTATCATTTAAGTCACCTAGTCTATGATATTTGTTATAGAAGCTGGAGCTGAGACTAAGACAGTTGGGAAATGATGGGTTGTCTTCAAATATTTGAAAGTCTGTACTTGAAACAAGAGTTAAACTTAGTCTCTATGGACTGAAACGATTAGAACCAGGAGAGTGGTCTCTTTCCAGCCTGCTGTGTAATAGTCAGAGTTCCCCAAAGAAGAAATGGGCCCCCCAGAAGGTGCTGATCGTGTCACTGGCTATTAGATACACCTAGTGTTGGTAAAACGCAGAGAATTCAAGCACGGAGTGGGTGGTTGGGTGAGACTCTATAAAATCTCTGCAATTCCTGAGAATCTATAGGATCTTGAGGGTCAGGACTAAAAGCTCAGTTCCAAAGAACTGGATATCAACTGTATTCTCCACTTACTTTGCTCAGGGTCATCCTGGAGTTAGAACTGGCAAATGTATGTGTGAAGACTCTTATGTGCCTGGATAGCCTGAGTGTCTGTGTCCTCCTTAAAATTCATGTGTCCTTTAGAGGGTCAGCATAGGCATCACCTCCTCCATAAGTGGGGAACACCACTCACTCCTAAAGCCACTGCAGGTGCCCACACAGCCCCACCTTTTCTTGACCATGCTTCTCACACTGCAGATTGTCTGTTTCATCATCAACCTCCCCTGTGTTGTTTTCCAGGGCTGTAGTAACAAATTACCACAAACAGATGGCTTAAAGCAACAGAAATTTATTTTCTCAACATTCCAGAGGTTGGAAGTCTGAAATCGAGATGTCAGGGTAATGCTCCCTTGGGAGCCACTAGAGAAAAATCTATCCTCTCCTCTTCTGAACTTCTGATGGTTGCCAGCAATTCCAGGCCTTCTGTGGTTTAAGATTGTATCACTCAATTTTCTGCCTCCATCTTCATATAACCTTCTCCCCTCAGTCTGTACCTTTGTGTGTCCTTCTCTTCTTATAGGGACATCAGTTGGATGTGATTCAGGGCCCACTCTATTTCAGCATGACCTCATCTTATTTAAGTAATTATGTCTTCAGAGATCCTATTTCCAAAAAAGTTTCATTCACAGGTACCAGGGATTAAGATCTAGGAGGGAGGCTGCCAATTCTGTTTCAAAGCAGCTCTGAGGCTACAGAGAAGACAACAGTCACCCTCCCAAGCTAAAAAAAGAAAAAATTATGGACAAGATTTTATCATGGTGTAAGATATGTCCAAGGAATATTTCAGGGTTGTGATCTGTTTATGAGTCTTGTGACAGGTGAATGTGTGGAGATGGCAACTGTGGGCAACAGAACTATATTGGAATGTGGTAATAGGAAGAAATAGAATCATCATGTTAAAAGCCTTAGAATGAGCCAGGCGCAGTGGCTCATGCCTGTAATCCCAGGAGGCTCAGGAGGCTGAGGCAGGAGGATGCCAAGTTCAAAGCCAGCCTCAGCAAAAGTGAGGCACTAGGTAACTCTGTGAGACCTGTCTTTAAATGAAATACAAAATAGAGCTGAAGATGTGGTTGTCAAGTACCCCTGAGTTCAATATCAGTACCCTCCCCCAAAAAAGAAGAAGAAGCCTTTGAACAAATATAAATAATGACTATTCAGCACAGAAATCCGTGTCCTCTCTCCAAAAGGTTTGTTTTACTATGATATAAAATTGGGTCATAAAATCTTCATATTAAACTTTTTGTTTAATAAATTTTTATAATAGTAAAAAAGAAAAAAATTCAATCTATCCTTTAGGGGGACACAGTTTAACCTACCACATCCCCCAACCCCCACATCAATAGATGGTGGGTTCTCTGAGCACTGAATCTTCATTCCACATATTTTTATTGTGCCTATTATGAACTACATTCTGTTCTGGGCAATAAGGGCAAGCCACAGTCAAGGTCACTTACATTTGGTGGAGCTTCTATTCTACATGGAGATTGACAATAAAATGCAGCCATTAGGGATTGAAGACAAATGCTGAATGTATATGTATACGTACACACACCCAAAATACGCAACACTTAATACCTGTTTGATGAATAAGTATTGACACAAATAATGAAACACAAAGGATATATCACTGTATTTCACCCAGCCAGTGCTTGTCAGCAGGTTTACCAGAATCTAAGAGTTGGGTTTCTCTCTGTCCCTTGTAAAACATTGTTCTTTAGTACTTGAATTCTTACTCTGTTGACACCCACAACCCAATACTCAATAATATATTCTGAGTATCAGAAAATAAAGCTTGTAGAATGCATTCCTAGTTTTTTAATTAAATTTGAGCTCACGCCTAAAGAACACACGTGCACTCTGTTTGCTTTCCAGGGCAGTGTCAGCTCCTCCCAGTCTCCCTTCGCCCAGATGCCAGGTGAGTAATTCAATGCAATGGGCAATTAATTCCCCTTCAAAATGAAACTGAGCATTTGGGTTCCTGTTTTTTGTTTCTTTGTTTTTTTTCTTCACAGCTGCCTTACATCACACTTTAACAAATTTGATCTTTAAAATGACTATTTTCAAAATGTAAAATCAGACCTCATTCAGTCAGTCCTCAGCTTAGAATCCATTGTGTCTTGAAGTCAGCCTGTAGATCCCCAGCCTAGAAGAAAGTTCTTGGGCAAAAGCAAGCGGAATTAAGCCCCTGACAGTTTTAATACATCTAAAGTTCTGACACAATTTGATAGACGAGGTGCCTGCTTTAGACAGAGAAAGATACCTGAGGACAGAGATGTGGAATTACCATTAACTGGGTGCTCTCTGCACATCACCCACTCAGTTGAGCATGATGTATTCATTTCAACATACATCTCATTAAATATTCCTGTGGGGATGGAAAAAGAGCATTTTTTTTTTAACAAAGTCTATATTGCCCAGCCTGTCCTGGAATTTACAATCCTCCTGCTCAACCTCCAGAGTAACTGAGATTACAACTACTCTGCACCAAAAAGGGGGAATTCTTAGTAATTGTTTGGGTCACTCTAATCCACACACATGCACACACACAAAAACACCCCTTCCAGAGCTCAAACTCAGAAGTGCCATAGGCCTTCTCAATAGTTTTAGAGCCACAGAAACAAAAAAGAGCTTTAGAAGATTCCAAATAAACAAATGTCTCTATGTTAAGTTTTCAAATCATATTTTCTGCCATTGTTATTTGCTTCCATCTGCTCTCTTCTATAGAAGGAAACTTTTGCAGCTTCTCTTTTCATCTAGAATTCTTCTTCCTCCTTTTAAGGAGAAAAAGATATGCTTTAAGAGAGGTTTTTCCTTCGTGGTTGTTTTTATTTAGAAATTGGAAATAAAGGTATGACAACCTGGAAGCCTTGTTTACATATTCTTCATCCTGTTCTCAGCTTTAACCATTCATTCCTGTAGATATGAATTAATGACATGAAACAGAAATCTATTTATTGATACTAACTTGCATTTACACAGATTTTTTTTCCCAAAGAACTTTGCTTATAATTAAAATTCTAACTGCAGCCTGCAAAATACATGAATAGATTTGAAGTTTGGGGGTATAGAATCTAAGATGAAAATAAAGTGAGTAGAATTATGCTAAAGGTTTTGATGGGGGAATTTTGATTGTTTCTTCTGAATGAATAAATTTGCGTACAATTGTTGAACACAACATGATGTTATTCAGTTTACGGAAAATGTGTAAGACCTGAGCTCTGCCACGGTGGAGCTTGCAGATTGGCTGGAAAGACACTTGAAAGAGTCATGAGCATAGTACACATAGCATCATGCGGGGGTGGCCCAAGTTCTGTGTATGTCCTCATGCAGGACTGAGTCATGATAACAAAGAGGAAAGGTTTCCATGAGATGGTCTTCTTTCCCCCAAGAGTGGGTGGGACAAAGTTCAGAAGTCCTCTGCTCTGGTTGCGGGAAGTGAAGGGAAACATCACTTGTGTCTTTCCCCTAGTTCCACCTTCTGTGACTCAGGGTGTTGGTCTTAGCTAATTAGACCACACTGACCCTACCATCAGCTGGAGTACTTAACCATGGGTTTTACATGTTGGTCTATACCCCCAACTATGTTCTAAATGATCATGTATTTCTTGCTACAATTAAGACACTGGGTCAGAAAGTAGTTAAAAAAACACATTTCTTCTCTTCTGAAACCATCTCTCTGGCCTTAATGTGACGCTTCAGTTTCAGCTTTTCTGACTTCCACCCTAGCTTCAGTACCACTCTTCCTAAACTCAGTGCCCTGGAGAGCTGAATGATGGCCACAAGAGGGCAGCAAATAACATCAAACGCCTCAAAGCCAGAAAGATTCTGTGTTCCTCTAAAATTGGCTTCTGTACAACCATATTATCCCAAAGCAAGCCCTCTATTGATGCCTTCTCAATGAGAAACGTGGTGTTAAAGGTCAGTAGACAAAAGAATTAGAAGACAGAGTAAAAAGCCTCTGATCTGCGGTGGAATGGTCTGTGTCACCTCATCTGGAAATTCAGTATCTCAGGTAATAAGCCCAGAAGCAGTCTTGTATTACAGGGACAGAGCTCAGAAGCTGTAGAAAGATGCTACATTCAATAAAATGTAAATTTGACTTAGATCTTTAAACCCAGCCCTTTCCAAGAGTAGTGCCCAGCTACACACAGAAGGCCAATGTGTGCTGCCTGTGTGAATGGTTCAACAGTGACGGTGGCATCTAAAAGGAACTCATTCCTAAAGGCGTAGTGAATATTCCGGGTCAGCACAGTTTTTAAAAGTAACGCAGGCATGTCTCGAGCTTTTCAAGACGTTGGTTTATTTCTGCTTTAACGTTGGTGTCAGGCAGGTGTTGGGAACGTCATTTCACACTAGAGCCACTCAGTGGCAACCGAGATGCCCTGACATTCCTGGGGTGGGAATTTCTGCCCACCTGTCTTTCCTTTGCCAACAGGTTCGCCGGTCATGTCAGGTTACTATGGCGTCAGAAGATCTTTTTTGTCTGACTCAGACTTCCACAACAGTAAACCGTTTTCAAATGACATCTACACCTCCAGCGTGGCGAAGCCCTTTCCCTGCGAGTCCTCGGCAGGACAGAGCCACGCGGCGCTGCTGGAGTCCTACCTGGCGGAGCCCTACGGGGACTACCGCCCGCCCGCCCTGACCCCAAGCCCGGGCTCTCTGTTCAGCGCCTCGCCGCTGCCGCCGCTGCTGCCACCACCCTTTCCCAGCGAGCCGGCTCACTTTGTATTTGTGAGTATGCGTTATTTCAGGAGCAGGGAGTAACGCGAGGAGGCGGCTCCCATGGATCAGCCCCGCCACGCGCTGAGCAACTAGCTTGAAGTGGGTCTGACTCCTGGAGACCCCTGAGGCTGCTCTGCTGCTGTCCAGAGGGGCCAGGTCAGGCCGGCTCTGCCAGGACACCTGAGGGAGCCTTGCTCAAAGATCGATGTTAACCTTGACAGCAAGCATCCATCTAGGGATTTGAACTAGAAAAGCTATAAGGTAAAACTTACATTCATTTTGCTAATAGCCTATAGATTTTGCCACATTCCCCCACGCTATTGGCACAAGTCATGATCATTCCTCCTGCCCATAGAGAGAAGCATGAAGTTACATCTAAACACGTCTAGGTGATCTTTCTGCACAAGCCCAGGTAGCTTCTCCTTCCCACCCAGCCCCCTACCTCCTGCTTTCCCAAAATATTACTACCATAAAACGTTGTTCTCTGGATTCTTCCAACAAGACGAGTTCATAGAGATCTGAAGGATGCTAAAACTCTTCATGAAAACTAAAACTATAAAACCTTCTTGCCACAAGGGAATGAATCTCCAGAGGTGGAATTTTAGAGAAAAGGGGGTGGGAAAGGGAATTAACATTATTGAGTACCTTTTCTATGCCAGGAATCTTTATGTGCTTTTGTTCATTTAATACTTGCACTAACTCAGGAAATGTTTATGAAAGTCCCATTTCAGAGATGAACAAAGTGAGGTGCTCAGAGTCAGGAGGCGAGTAGTAGCACAGCTATGAATGAATCCAGCCTACTCCAAGAGAGGTAGGCTTGAGGAGGTAGCACCAAGCCTACTTCTTTGCTCACTCAGGTCAGGGCAGCCTCCTCAGCCCACTTGCAAGCTCACTGTGTAGTTGGAAGTCTACTCCTTCCAAAAACTGGCCAAGGGCTGGCTTTCCCACTTGTATAAAGGGTATTCTGGGACTCAGAGAAACCTGAACCTCAAAAAGAATGCAAGCGATGCTTTATTGTAAACAATAGAATGCTAGGTAAATGGCCGTTTTATTCTTCTCACATTTCACTCATTTAATGTTGTTTTCTGGGAAAAGAAATCTCAATAAATATAGGAAATCTCATTCAAGAGTAAAAAGGACCTAAACATTCCCCTCTGGTGTCCCAGTAAAGCTGCCTGGGTAGGTTTCAACAACAGAGGGAGGGTCCTGAGGCTGCTCTGGAAGCGTGATCCAGCAGCAACTCTTATAACAGCAAAGCATCAGCTAATGCATAACCCTGTTCTCTTCAGAGGGACTCGTGGGAGCAGACAGTGCCTGATGGCCTCAGCCAGCCGGACCCCATGCCCGCCGATGCCCTGCAGACCTTGCTACCCAGCACCAGCTGCCTCTCCCAACTTGAGTCAGGAAGTGCCATGCAGCACAGGAGCTCCGGCTGGGGGGCCTCCCTTGCAGGCACTCAGTCCTATTCGCTGCACACACTGGAGGATCTGCACAACACATCCGGGTACCCCACACCACCTCCTTACCCCTTTACCCCTTTCATGACGGTGTCAAATGACCTACCACCAAAAGTGGTGCCTCTCTCCCCAGATGAGGGGACAGACCCCTCTTCCCTTCATGACCCTTCACCTTGGACCAAAGAAGATGGGAGTGTGACCTGGGGGACATATGAATGCCGCAGAGCTTACTGAGGGTGTGGACCAAAGGACTTCTGTGCTTTTCTTTAAGTTGGGTTCTGTATTCCACGAATTGCTTTAGGTGTGCTGGTTCATTCAGAACTGGATTATCAGGACAAGCCATGATACCACCTTTGTTAATGGACGATGGCATTTATTCACAATCTTCACCATCAAAAAAACCCCATTGAAATACAATTCAGTGTCAATTAAATATACCATGGACCATATTCTAGTGAGGCAACCTTACAGAGAGGTCATTTTGGAAATTTAGTAGCCAATTCCATCCTGAATCTTCCATTATCTTTGAAATGTTGTTTTTGGCACTGATTTTTTTTTTCTTAAATTATGCAGATCATAAAACATAATGGTTTTCCTAATTTTTCTTAGTCATAAGTCATGTATATTATTTAATAAAAGAGAATAGATAGAATATAACATAGGTTGGGGCACATAAAGCAAAATTCACTTTATACCACATGACTTTGAAGAGTGAAGTGTTATATGCATTTCCCTCTTTGCAAGGACTTGTAAAGGCCCAGTAAAAAGATATGGCACCGCATGTAAATGTGTTACTGTCAATAAAAGAGGATGAGGCCCAGAGATTGTGGTTTTTTTTTTTAAATACATAGTTTCAACTCTGCTTTAAAGCCCAGATGTCAAAAAATCAATTCAACCCAAAAAAGTCAAAAATTTTGTTTGATTGACAGTCTAAATTAAGATAGACTTGGTCTCCCTGAGGAATAAGACTAGGATTATCAGAGTAGATGAGTAAAATGGACATTTGGTGATCAAATCAGAATCTGTGCATTTTAAAGAAAATACAGAAAATTGGACTAAGCTGTTGGCAAAAAACAGACCACAGAATGCCAAAAAGCAAAGTGGCATGGAAGAAGGACATGTTGTCAGGTGAGTCAGTGGCACCACACAGTGTCTCCTAACTATGCCTTGCTGGTGGCTTATTGGTCAGAGATGTATAGCTCTCACTGTGTGAAAATGAAGAAACAACATCTGAAATACTAATCTGTCTCCCATAAGTCTGATTGGTGTGGGTTCCTTTGCCAAAGATGAAAACCCCCCACCAAGCACTGTACCTGCCTGCAGGCCACACCCATCAAAAGTGCCCTGCACATACTTTGACTGAAACTGCATAAATCAAGGCCCACAAATTACACATCTTTCTACCACGGTCCTTCCTTTACTTCCTTTCCACATCTTTCTGATCCCTCGGGTCCCCCTGACCATCCTCTGGAGGCCAAGACTCTCGTTTTCCACCTAGTTGCCCACAACTCTTCAATGCAGGCTCTATCACATCTTCTACTAGTATTCATTCTCTGCCTCAGCTTAGGTAGGAGTCCAGATTCAAATAAAGGGATTTGTTCACACTCAGACATGAATAGTTGGTATTTTACCTTCTCTACTCCTTTAAGGATATATTCTGGTTCAGCAAACACCTTCCTAACTTATGGAGTACCCGCAGATATGTTTGGGTAGGAAGCCTTCCTTTACCTCACACCCCAAAGCTCTCTCGCTGGACAGCAAATCAAGAATGAGCCTCACCTGCTGGGCAGTGCTGTTCCAGGCCAACCAACTTCCTTGCTCCCACCAGCTCTTTTCTGGCAACCTGATATATAATTTTTTTCCTTTTCTTAAATTTCATTTTTTATTGACAAGCAGTAATTGTACCCACTTCTGGAGATACAATGCAATGTTTCAATACATGTATACATTAGATAATGATTGAATTAAGGTATTTAGCATATCTATCACCTCAAACGTGTATAATTTCTTGTACATGTAAAACAATAAAAATCCTCTTCTAGTGTTTTTGAAATATATAATGTATTACTATAAACCAATATGGTTTGAATAGGAAGGGTCCTCCAAATGCTCATGTGCTGAGGGCTTGGTGTAGTGGAATGGTGTTCAGAGGTGCAGCTTTTAGGAAGTGATTGGATCATGCGTGGATCATCAACAGATTTAATCCATTGAGAGCTGAATGAACTACTGAGAGGGAGTGGGCCCTGGTTGGAGGAAAGGTATTTTTTGTCTTGTCCTCAGCCCCTTCCATTCTCTCTTTCTGCTCCCTGACTGCCGAGCTGAGCAGCTTTCCTCTTCCATGCTCTTCCACCCTCATGGTCTGCCTCACTTCAGGCCCAAAACAATGGAGCCAACTGACCTTAGACTGAAACCTCTGAAACCATGAGCCCAAATAAATCTTTCCTCCTCTGAATCGTTTTCCTCGGGCATTTGTCACAGCTACTGAAAGCTGACTAATACACTGACTGTAGTCACCCTACTGTGCAATGTCACACCAGAACTTATTCCTTCTAAGTCTGCACTGTTTGACCAGCTTCTACCCATCAACCCTCTCCCCTCTTCAGCCTCTAAGAACCATTATTCTATTCTCTATTTCTGTGAGATCAACTTGTACAGATTCTGCACATGAGTGAGATTGTGGTATATTTGTCTTTCTACACCTGGCTTATTTCACTTAACATATGTCATCCAGGTCCTTCCATGTTGTCACATAGGACAGGATTTTATCTTTTTGTGGCCGAGTAGCATTACTTTGTGTCTATCTAGCACATTTTCTCATTCATTTATCCAATGACAGACACTTAGATTGTTTCTATATCTTGGATATCATGGATAGAGCCACAACAAATATGCAAATGCAAATATCTCTTCAATAGTATAGAGTTTCCTCAAAAATTTAGAAACATGACTACCCTATGATCCAGCAACGTCACTCCTGGAAACATACCCAGAGGAAATAAAATCAGCCTGAACTTTATTTAGCTCAATATTTGTTCTTCAGTGAAAGGTAGCAACAACCAGTGTGGGAGAGAAAAACTGCTCTTTCTCCACTCCAGTGGGAACTGGAGCCTCAGTCCTGGTTTCTAATAACTTTGGCAGAGTCATCTGTCACCCAGCAGCAACTTACACCTGGACAATGGATCTCCGCATCAGAAAAAAGAGATCTGTCCCTCTCTATGGATTTAGGGATCCTCATGGGGGTCAGAGTAATTTTTCTGAATTGTGTAAAATTTATAACTACTCATCATTTGTTACTAAAAAGCAACAACACAATATTGTTCATGTAGCATATATACATGTATATGGAGATATACAGATATTATATAATATATATCATATATGGTAATATAATGGTTATAGATAATGTCTACATATCTCCAAATAACTTTTGCTTTTTATAATTATGCTAAATATTAGACATGCTCCTATCACTAACTAGGATGTTATCTACCCATGTATTATGTCCATTCATCTCTTCACAACCTGAAGTTGCATTGGTTCTCAGATAAGTAGAGTTCAGCCAACAGACCTCCAAACACAAGAAAAGGCAGTGAGTGCAGTGGTGTATACATTCTTCTTTAAGCATTGAACCCCTTTCTTGGTGTTTAACAAAGTCAATTAATAAAAAAAGGAGACACACACAGGCCCACACATGATACTATCCATTTTGGTTATCTAGCCTAAAAGTGCTTAGAGACAATAGGAGTGATGCTAATGAATTCCAAATGATAAATGACTTTTAAGAAATCTGTTTAGCTTGCCAATGTGTTTCTAAACTTCATATAATTTGTTTTTTTGTTCTGGGAACATTTTTGTTAAAAAGTGGGGAAAAAAAAGGTACAAAATTGAAACAGGAAGTAATTATGTTTATTTCCCTAACCTATTTCCCATTCGAGTTCTCCCAATTCTCTTCGTTGTTGTTGCAGTTTTAAAAATTAATTTCATTATAAAAATTATCATTTACACTGTCATAATTGGAAATGACTACTCATGATCAACAATTTCATTCCACCACTCATAAAATACCATGCCCCTAACAATCCAGAAAATGGAGTATTTGTCTTATTTTCTACAAAGACAGTGCTCCCTTCTCAAGTACTCCCAATTTTCTACTGCATGTGAGGACCAACCACACCTTTTCATGCACAATACCAACATATGGAAAAGTGCACATTCTTCTCTCCCCCTCCTTCCTTGAACCTGCTCTTCTCTGACTCACAGCTTTCTGAAGAAAGACAGCGAAAATTAAAGAGCTTAGATTCAAAACTCCATCTCTTTCAGGCCCTTCCAGGATTTAGCATATACGTAACATTTAAAGTAAGCAGAGATAGTGATGTCAAATTCAAGCTACTTAAGAAAGCAGACTACATGAGAAAGTCAAAAAGAAGCCAAAAGTGAAACGTGCCCAAGCAAAAACTCAAATGCAGACAATCATCCTGTGAATCACTGGAATCAGACATGGTATGGAGTTGGAAGTGTTTCTATTTCTTTTACAATGTTATTCAAACACCAAAGAATGAGAAAAGAAAACCACATCTTTACCTTGTTTATTCAATAAATAATTTAAAATGATCATTATGACCTGCCACAGCTCAGTTAATAATACAATGTCATGGTACTATTGTGGTAGAGGAAGAAGAATGAAGTGCTCCAAAAGAAATTCCACAAAGGGAAAAGAATAACCCCAATAGTAAAATCTATATTTACATATAGATATATACGTACATACACAGAAAAGTATCTTTGTGACCCATTTGCCAAAAGTAAATCTAAATTATAGAGTCACAAGGAATTAAACATCAGTTATATTTAAAGTACCCAAAGAACAATAAATGTCCAAGGTTTAAGTCACATTGCACTATAGAGATTCTATCAACCACACAAAAAATTATATTCATGCATTGGGCTCAATCACTGGGTTCTGTCTAAAGTATGCCTTATATTAAAAAATATATTGCACCGTTCTTTTCACACACCATATTCACCACCCATTGACTCTAGAGAGATTAAGTGCAAAACCATACACTCTAAAGAAAGTGATTCACTAGCTGAAGAAACTTAAGAACACGTGAATGGCTCACCACTGAGTCTCCAGCATCTGGTTCAGGGCCTTGCAGGTTGTTGGTGCTCACTAAATCTGTGGTCGATTGAGTTAAACCAAGATCACAAAGATGAATAACTGTTTAGTCCTTGACTCAGTGGATGACAGCTCTCTATAAACTGTATATGAGAAAATTCTCACCAGTAGACATGTTCTACAAATTCAGCCACTAGGATTTGGACTTTAGTGGTGCCATATTTAAGATAATTGATTTAGTGTTCTAAAATATCTTTAAGAAAGGAAATTACTGAACCTTTGAAACAGCACAGGAAAATGTGGAAAAATTCATTTAGCATCAGCATGGACTACATTGATAAAACTTATTAAAAAAATCATCTGGTTTTTGATATTATCCCTGGCATTGTTAAAACAAGTATGATAAATCAGGAAATAGAATCTCCCAGGGTCAAACTGAATAAATAATAACAAAACCTTCTACAGTTATTTGCAAATGATGATACCCCGCATTATATTTGATCTTTGATACAGAAGTCCTCTAAAACCATAATCCCTAATAATCATGTAGGTTTACAATATGCAATGTAATTTTCAGTACATTAGAAGAAAAAAGGAAAACAATATGTTACATGTTCCAAAAGGGAAAAAAATGTGAACCAAAAAAAAAAATAGTATCTAGGAATTAGTTCTTTTGTTTTGGAAAAATTGAAAGGTGGTCCTGCTAACCTTTCCCCTAATAAAGTATCTTGAGTGGAATAATCCACATTTCAATGCTTAATAAATCAATTTAGTCATAAACAAAAGAGCACTCAACCATTTTGTTTCTTAACCTTGGTGATACATAGGTTTTCATCACAGTATTCTTTTCTTATTAGAGTTCTATGGTTATACATAGCAGATGGGTTCATCACAGTATTCTTGATATGTTTTTGTATGTCTCAAATATGGCATAATCAAAGTGTTATAAGTAAAAGATGAACTTTTTAAGAAGTGTATGATATGATGTCATTTTGTAAAAGGATAAATTATCAAGTACTTGTTCCTCTGGAAACTTTGAAAGGAAAAAAGTTAAAACTTCAAGTGTCTTATGGGAAGCAATTGACAAACCACTGAAAAGCTTTCGTCTAATAGTCTTCCTGGTCATTTTCATATGAGCCAAATATTCATTCTAGGGCCTCATACTTACCTGTTTCCTCCATATATTCAATATTTTGGAATTTGATATTTCCCGCAAGATTTGGTAACAGTGTCCAATCTCAAGGTGACAAAAGAACTTTGCATTAATAAGAAAAATTTAGAGCTGTAGTCAAATTTGGAGGGAATAAACTACCCTTTTCCTTATACAGAAAGTCTTTTAATATGCCTGTACCTAAGCTTAATAAAACCTCCTACTTTGGGGGAAAAACATAATGCTTTGTAGTTTCATTTGCATACTAATGACTACCAAAATTTTTCAGTTAAAATATTCAGTTTAAAACTTCAAAAGCAAATCTATTTTATTCATTCTGGGTACCACTGACTGACTTTAAGAAGGTCAATGACAAACTGAAGGATTTCTGAGCTCAGTGGAAAGGATAACCAGAGACCTGAAAAACTGATTTATGAAGAACCAGAGAAACTGTAGGTGGCCTCAAGAACAGAAAGCTTGGGTGGAGAGTGGGCATGATAACTTCCTCATATGAGCCCTAGACAGGGGCAGAACAGATAATTGACACATAGTTGTTCAATGAATGAATGAACTAAACAAATTCGTAATAGAAAAGCACTCATGTGGAAGTGAGAGAACAGAGCAATTGGCAGCAGAAACCAGGACTTATTTCTTTGTATTCCTGGTGCTTGATATCATGCCTGGTACATAGTGTTGCTCAATTAATACCTAATTGAATTATGGCTCAATCACTGATCACCATATTGGACTTGGACTGTTCCAAGTCCAATCTTGGAACAGGCTGCCTTATAAATAATGAGCTCGCATTTCCTCTATACAGATTCTGCTATGAGCCAGGCTCTCAGCCAAGCAATGGAACCAGAGGCTAACTAGCTATCAACAGAGATGCTGAAAAAAGACTAAGTCCCTCCTACTTCTAAGAGCCTTCCTAACATCAAATATTGAGTTCAATGTTATATTTTCAAGCCAATAAGCCTGGTATAGTGGGTTAAGTCCCACAGTTTTTCAGTTTTTATTGTTTTTAATCAAAACCCCAAAGGGATTATCAGGACTTCAGGGCAGACACACTAGAGGTGATAATGCTTCCAGCAAAAGAGTTCCAGACTGAGAAGCACAGATGGTTAGGAAGCATAATTAACAGCTCATCCTCATTTCCAGCCAGCCTATTCTTCAGGGTTCCAGCATTTCCAGAATACTCTCAAGTCATTATGCTGTGCCATCTTTGACTCCTTGTGCAAGTAAACAGCACACCAAAACACTCCCACATGCACAACACAGAGATGTGTGTGCAAATCTTAAGAGTGGAACTTTTCAATGCTACTTACAACTCATGAGGGGTAACATTAAATTAACTTAGTGGCTCCCAACCAACATCTGTTTCTCACAAACAGAATGAAATGGGAAAACTGGAATATAATAGAAAATATCAGGGTGCCTCACATGCACAGATATACATTGTTTCATGGACAGTTCGTTTTATAAATGTAGATATTGTTGCAGATATGTGTAAATTTCTTGTGGGCTGAAGTCCAAAATGTTTAAGAGCTTCTATTATAACAGATCAGAAAGACGACAACTGTAGTTAACACCAAGGCCTCTGGAATTAGACTTATCAAAGTATGAATCCCAATTCTGCCACTGATGTGCTCAATCTTCTTGGCAAGCCTGTTTCCTCAACTATAAAAAATAGAGGAACCATACAACGCAGTGCATGACATCAACAAACAACAGATAAGAATTTTAAAGAGTCTATGAGGATTACCCATTTTTATGGTGTCTGGGGTTCCCAGTGTAGAAACGGTTGGTTGCTCAGGTGTCATCACATGCAGATTTATAAGGAGGGTCGCAGGATCCATTTAGAAAGGACTGTCCCCTACTTGCACAAGCATGGTGTTTGACTATTAAATACTTGTGCTGGACTTTTGCAGTTACAGAAAGAACAGAAACTAAAACTCCTTAATGTTGAGTTAACAACAAGAATAGAGTGTGGGGAAGGAGTTCTTCCTCAAACAGGGCACAGGCATGTGGGGAAATCTAGTTTTCCAAGGTTATTGACCAGCAACTTGATGTTCATCCCAGCAACAGGGGCCAACACAAAAGTCCCACGACTGCTGCCATGGCTCAGACAGAGGCTCTGGAAGAAGGAAAAGAGAGTTCTTTGCTCTCCCTACAGGCCCCATGACTTCCAAGGAGCCCCCTTCACCCAGTCTCACACGCCTTCTCTAATGAGTAGCCTATCACCAGCATGAACCTCCATAATGTTACCAAGGGAGTAGAATGGCCTCTAGCCATCTCTGTCCATCTCTACATGTAAAGGAAAGGTTAGGAAGGAGATTAAGCATGAAAATATGGGACAGTACCCCAGAACATGGGGAAAGAGAGGTGTGTAGGGAATCAGAAAGAAAGAGAGTAGTACAGGCAAAAAATGGAGGAAAGTGGTAACAGGAAGAGACAGAGGAAAAAAAGGTTTAAAAAAAAAACTGAAAAATAAGCAGAAGATAAAATAATGGAAGAAGCGATGAGGACAAGAAACCATCCCTAATTCCAAGCAGTGCCCTGGGATGGCAGATGACAGGACAATGCAGGAATAGGGGCTTTCTCTTTTCCCATTGCCCTTCTCTTCCTCATATCTGGTCTTCAAGCCTGGTTTCTATCAGAGAAACCCAGGACACAGGCCTGGGGTTTTTGGAGAAATAAGCTCCAAACACTGATAAACTCCAAGTGGATTTGAGACAAACCCTCTCCATCCTGCCTTCTATTGCCAGGAGTCACCTCAGGAGTCCCCATCCCTGATCCTCTTCCCCAGTGATATGGCTCCAGCTGTCAAGAAATCAGTCTTATCATTTTCAGAGATGCCCTTTCCTTGAGTTCTATATGATGCACTTGTATCTGACACAATTGAGTACATTCAGATATTTTTCTGAAGGCTTTTGGAGCTAACTGTAGTCCCTCACCCCAGAGAACTCAAGCATGATAGAAGAACAGAGGCCTATAACCATCACCTGATCTGACATCCTGGGAATTATCCTGGTTATTTGTAAAGGGAACCCCTGTCTCCTAGTGTTGCTACAAGAGGATTTGGCCTGGCAATCACTCCCTCTCTGGCCCAATCCCATCTCTTCCATCTTCCAAATAATAGGGAAGAGGCACCGTCAGTACTTGGAGAATATGAGCTAATTAGCACAGTCTTAAGTCATTTGTGAGGGGCTCAGACTGGACCAACGGTGCAGCCTGACTTCAAATCCCAAAGTAAGAAGTTTTGAAAAACAAATCATGTCTTTCCAGCTAAAATGCACAGACATCCAGCTTGTCACCATTTTCTCACAGGTGCGTCTACAGCTAGAAAGCAGGAGTGGCTCTAGAGGGAGAAAGACAAGAGCAGAAGAGAGGACCTCACAATGCTGTGATGAAACACCAGCCTTAGAAAACTGCTGGTGGGTAAAGCCCACAGGCATCCCCAAATATGTGGGAAGGATCAAAAGGTCTTAATGGGCAGGGAATTCAGTGCTGAAACCTCAGTGTTTGGGACCCAGTAAGGGAGAAGGATGAAAAGGGAAAGGAAACCCACACGTGGCTGGGTGAAGCCAGAAAGACACAAAGTGCAGAGATAAGGCCTCTGCTATCCCCTGGCCTGCAATCTGGGCCCAGAGTGACCCCTTGCTGGGCCACACCCACTGCCTGCCATGTTCACTCCCCAAAACCTGAAATTTCCCCTTAAATGGAGATTGGGCATGAGGAAATCAGTCTGGCTAGCCAGCCTGGCTCAGGTGGTCGTGAGGAGCAACCTAAGTCACTCTGGGCTTCTGAGCTATTTTTGAGGCAGAAATACAGAGCATCTTTGAGGACACCTGCTCTGTTTGTGGGAAGGTGGACAAAATGCTCAAAATACAATAAAAGGAAGGGTCAGGACCCAAAGGGGTCTCACTCCCTGTTTCTCTGGACTCCCTATGGGGTGCCTGTGTGCAGGATTTCTGCAGAAGATAGTCCATTTTGTTAAGCCTTTGAATATTCAAATTGAAAGTATCGCGCAATCATTGATTGTCAAATCATGGGTTTCTAGAGGTTTTAAATACTTGGCATGAGGGGGGAAAAACTCAAACCTATACCCGAAGGTATAAAACATTAATTCTGTGTGTCTCCTGCTCCAGGGACCTGGGTGCAGCCAGATGCTTTGTGAAACTTTAAAAATGTCGCATCTCTGCCTTTCTCCCTGCACAGGAGCCCTCCTAGGCGCAGAGTCCCTGCAGCTGCAGCATCCAGCCTGCGACCCAGTTCCTGCTGACCACGATGTCCGGTAATTCGGCTGCTTCTCTGGGGGTCGGGTCATGCGGGCCAGGGGCATTTCGATCCCGGTGTATTTCCACAGCTTTTCCTGCATACAACAGAGAGGCACAAAGTCAGAGCATGCCAGTAAGGGCCGGGCAGGATCCGGAGAGGGCACGGTCAAGCTGTGGCCGCTCCCACTCAGTGCCTGCTCCCCAGAGCAGAGGTCCAGAGCCCAAGTTGGCTGCTCGGGACATTGGAGTACCCCAGGCCCCTGCCCGCCCTCTCACTTTTCCACTGTCCTGTCCTGGGACTTCGCGGCGCGGACCTTGCGCGCCCAGAAACGGCGGCGCGGGGGAGCTAGAGGCTCATCGTGAGCCTGCGACTGGAGCAGAGCGCATCGGTAGCACAGAACTGGGCTGTGGCGGTCTCTGTGTCGACCCCAAGGGGCATCCACTACCCGCGGAGCCCCGAACCGAGCAAGGAAGTGGGAGCGGGAGGAAAGGAGACTGAACACCGAGAGGGCGCGGCGCCTGGGCCCTGCGGGCCAGGTGCGAGATTCCCTGGGCTGGACGAAGAAGAGCGCGACCCCTTTCCTGGGGAGACCCTAGCTCGGATCTGGGATGAGGGGCCCTCTGCTATCCAGTTGCGGTCCCTGCAGTGACCAGGCGAGGCGCTGGCGGCCTGGCACTGTCACCAGACGCCCAGGCTGAACGCGCTGCCGCCCCCCACCGCTGCGCCCGGCCCCACCCCGCGCGATTCCCAGGCGCTCACTCCAGGGTCGAGGTCAGGGCGGGAGTCGTACTGGGCTCTGCGACTGATCCCACTTCTAAAGCTCGCCCGGCCTGGCTTGGCCTAACAGCCTGCCTGGCCTACTCACTGCGGCTCTGCAGGGCCGTGGCTTTCCCTGCTCCTGGCGCGCTGGGGCCCCTCCGGCAGACCCCTGCGGCGCGCACTTGGCCATTTCGACTCTCCGGGGCAATCCACCTGGCCCAGCCGGCTCAGGGGCGGCTCCTTCCGAAGGCCTTCCTCCCAGCGATTGCGCCGTCCTTGGAAGCCTCCGGACGGCTTTTCCCGAGCTCGCGCTGCGCGGACTCTCCCCGGAGGCTCCGTCGCCGCCGGGAAACGCCTGCACCAGAAAGGAAGGGGGTGGGGAGAGAGGGGAAGAAGGGGAGAGCAAGAGCGGGGGCCGAAGGAGGGAGGAGGAAAATATGGAGAGCGGGAAAGGCGGAGAGAAGGGGCGAAAGAGAGATGGCCGAAGAGGGAGAGGAGGGAGGGAGTGAGCCGGGTCCTTTACTGGAATCTCTCTGATCCCACCCACCCAGGTCAGGGCTGACCTCCATGCCAAGGGCACGTAGAGGTCATAGCTTCCCCAGAAGTCAGGCCGAGACTGGTGGATAAGGAAGAGACTGAGGACTTAACACCAGTGGGAACATCATGGTAGAGTGGGCTGTCAGCTGCTACAAATCAAGCCCCCCAGATCCATAATATCTTCTCCCAGCTGGCTGGGCCCAGAACCCCAGGATCTCCCAACTTAACCAAGGTGATGGGCAACCCTGTATTGGCCTCCATATTCCTGAGCAGAAATACCAGTGTGCTATTGTTCTAGGGATAGGCCGAGCTTAGGGTGGATGGCCCCACAAATTTTCATGTGTTCTGTTCGCACTCGGGCCCTAAAAACGGCTCAGTCTCTCTTCATCCTTTGAAATTTCCGGTTACCTTAAACCATCTTTTAACATTCTCATTGAGTTATCCAAATCCAGAAACTTGGCCTTGGTGGACATAGTCTAAAAAGGGGGTCCTCACTGTGCAACCTGATATCAGACCTTGGACTGGACCACTGACTCAGTTGCCTTTTTCCAGAAAAACCCAAAGTGTATCAAGGTGTCCGGGTGAAGATCACAGTGAAGGAGCTGCTGCAACAAAGGAGGGCGCACCAGGCAGCCTCAGGGGGAACCGTAAGCATGAACCCCTCATTCCCTCCCCAGCCCATGGTAGGCCTCATTCAGCCCTATACCGGGAAGGTGTGGAGGTCACCCCCAGACCCTGCCTTCTTCAGATGTTCTTATAACTTCTGTGCCCAATTGCATCCCAGTTCACCATAGGAAGCCACATGCCAGGGGCATGCTGTGGGGCTCAGGATTTGGGGGCCCTCATCTGTCATTGGCCAAAGTTGGGTATAAAAGGCTTGTTGGTCCTCTGCAGGAAAAGAGTCGCTAGCAGGTAAGTCAGTTGTTGCTGTGTTAGGAAGACAGTGTAGGTCCAGCCCTCACATACTCCCAGAAAATCTCTCCTAGAAATTCACCTCATATAGGGGAGCCCTTCCAGGTTAGCCTGTCTGTGGATCATCTTTCTCACCCTCCTATTCTTCTGCAATTCAGCTTCTGAGGTCATCTGTAAATCACTAGTCACTGAAGTTCCCAACATAAGAGGACCATGTCACTGGAGTGTACATAGAACTACTTCCTTAAGATGTAATAAAGCCTTATGGAGGTCCAGGGTATTACAAAATTATTCTGGGCAATCATAAGGTACCCTGACACATTGTGTTCCTCTCTAAAGTAGATAAGCACTGCCAGGAGTGCTCAGGGTTGCAGCAGCAGCAGAACCAAACAAAAATGAGCTGGGTCATCCCCCCAGAAGGAAAGTTCTTATGAAAACCTCCGTAGACAGTACAATTGCTTGTGGGTTGGTTTGGGTGTGGAGGATCAGGCAGCTGGGACTCATATTGCCTCTGTTAGGATTGGTCCTTATCCAGCCTGTGGGCATCTGTGCTATAACGGTTTTTGTGCCTGGTGCTGTTTGTGTTCAATGTCCAACTTCACGAAATGGGCTTTTGGCAATGGACCTCCTGAAATGCGAGGAGGCAAAGTATGTAGAAGTGGTGAGACAGGTTCTAGAACCATATGGCCTGGGTTCAGACCTCAGCTCCTCCATGGTATGTATCCTCCAGCAAATTACTCAATCTGTCTTGCCTGTTTCCCCTTATCTTTTAAATTGGGGATAATAGGATTTTGTAAGGATTAAATGAGCTGTTGCATATGAAGCACTTGGAAAAGTGCTTTCCACACAAAGAGTGCTGATAAATATTATCTGGGGGAAGAAAATAAAATTAAAACCAGGGATTGAAAGTCAGCTATTCAGTAATGTTAATCTAACCCTCTGCTTGGAGTTTATAGCGGTCAGGTGTGAGTTTGCTGTGAATTGGTAATACAGCCGGAGACGTTAATATCATTGCCTGCAGGATTTCAGGTCACTAAAAATTCCTTACATTTATAGAAGGCTTTCCAATGGTTCTTCATTTAAAGCGCTTTTGCACAGTCATTGTTTCTTTTAGTTCATATAATAACCAGAGGAGATAAATAGATCAGAAATCTGCATTCCCCTACTGTAGCTGGAGTTCACAGTCTTTCAGTTGCTATTGGTAGAGCAAAAAGTAGGACCAAGGTTGTCTTATATTTAGTATTAAAAACCCTTCCCACCTATTGACTCCCTAAGTTCTCATTCTGAAAATCCATCCATACTGAGCAGGAGTCTGGTAACCTTGATCCCTTCAGTTCAGAGATGGTTATATAATTAATAAAATTAGGTCTGGAACCCTCTCCCCCCCAGTCAAGATGTTCAGTACAAAACAATATTTTTCATTAATGAGCTTTGATACTTGGTAGAATTCTGCTTCAGCTGCACCTGAAGAAGTCCCATTTGGGTAAAACAACTCCATTGCTATAGGGTCCTTAACAAACTGGTTTGACCACTGTTCCCTTGTTAACAAGCTATAGAAGCTAAAGTAAGGGTAAAGCACTTGGCTTGTGCATCTAACCAGTTTCTGTTCCCTAGAGCAGTTAAGACTTTTTCTGAATTCCCACCCCCCAATACACACACACACACACACACACACACACACACACTCACACACAGAGGGAGAAATAAAGCAGGACTCCTGACCTTGTAGGAAAAAACTATTTTGTTTCCTGGAAGATTTTGTCAGCCCATTTCCTTGCAAGCACATCAGAGTAACACACACATATAATTTCAGTAGGAGAGTCAGATATAAAATCCCTCACTAGGAGCCATCAGAAAGATCTGAGATTCTAGGAATGTTGCAAAAGTATAATCAGTAGGCAAGGATGGCAGATACCCAAGGGTAATTTATGCCTGCTCTTTGGTGTAGGTAGGCCTTTCTAGCTTAATGGAGATTATCTCCAATTGCTCAATTGTTAAAGGACACCTCTGGGAAACGTTAAGCCAAAAAGAAAATTAATAGTATCAAATATTAAAAAACAGGAAGAAATTTATCTTAATTTGTTATTAAAGTCAGAATAGTATCCACAGTTAAAAATAGAACAATGCAACCATGAAGTTAAAGATTGAGACAAATATTCAGATCTCAAGCTGTGCCAGAAGAAACTACATGCATGCCAGACTGGTAATTTAACTTTAAAAAGACTTTCAACAAGATTAATTTGCAAATACTATTTCTCTCTTTCTCTCTCTCTCTCTCTCTCTCTCATTAACACATACACAGACACTTTTTTTTTTTTTTTCCCTTCAGGGTAAAGAGATAGTACTTATCATAAGATATAATTTACCTTTTTTATCATTAGTTTTTTTTTTTTTTTTTTTAACAGCCTTGATGTGTTTTTATAAAGTGTAGATTGTAGGTTTTGTGCTGTTCGAAACCTAAGAGCAAGGTGCTTTTCTTTGTATTGTTGGAGCAGAGTAGAAAGTGAACCCATGACTAGAAAGATAATATCAAGTAGGATATTGTAAACATACCTGGGGGAGATAACAACTGGATAACAGGGAGGCAGGCAAACAGGCCAATCCAGGGGAGAAATGGGGCTAAAGAGAGCTCTACAATGAAACAGATTTTTTTAAAACCTGCTCCTTCCAAGTCCTTCAGCTCAAGCTGCAGCCAAATATTTGCATAAAGAGCTGGTAAAGGATTCCAACTTCCTGGTTCATGACATTACAGCATGGATCACTTTCAGAATTAACACCACCTCCTGTTTCAGCAGTGGCTGACTGTGCAGTTCTCCTAGTAGCTCAGTGTACAGGAGTGAGTATCCCCTGGAACCCAAGAGAGGTGTGGTGAGATTGACTTCCCAGTCCAGAATCCCACAGCAACACTGGTCCCTTTAAACTTTAAAGCCACCACCTAAAATCTTAAAAAAAAAAAAAAAAAAATCCTAAATTATTTCATTAGTATAATTACCCATTCAATGGGAAAATGCAGGCTGCTTTACTTTAAATAGTTAAAAGGCACAGCCTCATTAAGTTAAAAATGCAGTAATGAATAAAGCAACTTTTATTTTAAAAATGGTAAAAAGCATACAAAGAGCTGAAATATTTCCTGACCATAAACTAGAATGTCAATAAGCTCCGACTCACTGACTACATCTTTAAGAAAATATTTTCTATTTTAATAGTTCATAGATAGTAAGAATGTGAATATTTTTAGCTACTCAAGCTTAACAAAGTTAGGAATTCTGTTCTTTCAGAGAAATGAATTCCTAAGACTAAGAAATTAGATGTTATGTAAAAATTGAGGAAAATAATTGTCATGGTTGGATTAAATGTTACTCCTTACTAATTGGAAACTAAATAATTTAATAGGAAGTCATTTTGCTGAGCTTTCTCAAAGTATTACATTTCTGGAACATAAAAATTACTTTTATCAAAGTTAATAACTTAAAAATCAAGTGTATCAAAATATTAATATTAAATTTCTAATATGAAAAAATTCCCAAGCAAACAAACATAAAAGTTGAATCTAAAACAATATAGCATTGGTTGTATTTAAGGAAGACAAACTTTTTTTAGAGGAAACAATCTGGCTTACCTTACAGCAGAAGGAAACAGTCCCCGTCTGAGTCTTAGCTTTCCCTGTGTGATATGCTTCTCTTTGCTTCATGGTCATATTCTTGCTTTGGCAGTTGTCCGGAGGCAGCAGTATCCACCTTTCAGACCCAGTTGCACCATCTTCTGCAGGTCAGTACAGCCAGCAGTATAATTTCCTCAAAAACTTTTTCAAAAGTCCATCTCAAAGGTCTTCCAGTGCTTGATTCAGGGGTTAAGATAGGCACCACCATTTAATTGGAATCCAACCAATCAGAAGGTGAAAAAGGCATAGTGACTCCAGATGCAAGCCCAGCAAGGAAACTAGTGCAGGTTTTTGCCCTCATTTCTGAACTGTCTCTTCTCTGCTGCTTGTTCTGTCCCAAGACCGTGTTCTTCACATTTATTCCAATTTTTCATCTCCAAGTAACTAAACTTGACTACAAGATGGATCTTTTTTCAAAATGTGTTATCTTTTCTTAATGTACTAGTAGTTGGAATACAGAACATCCTGAGGCACTAAAATATGTTTTTGCTCTTGTTCATTTAGCTTCTAGCCGACAGGGGCTTCCCTCCCCTTCTTTTTTTTCTCTCTTCCCAGAAAGTAGTTCAAACAAGTGTAAGTTTTCCCAGCCCAATATGAGCAAATCTATTACATAAACACTCCTTCCTATGCCACTTAGCAGCTAGGAGTTTAAGGAGGTCATATATAAGAAAACCTGTGCTGATGGTGGTTCCCACTGAAGGTGTCACTTGAATTTAACCTTAAAGGAACTTGAGACTTTAAAAAAAAAAAAGAAAGAAAAAAGAAAGAAAAATTCATCCCCTTTGATGGGCATACCCTCAACCTCTCTTCCTGGAGCATTTAAGGATAATTATCACAAGTAGGTCCTATTAATACTAAAATGGAAAAGGAGTGATATTTTCCTAATTATTTTTTAATTATTTTTTTATTTTTTTACAGACTGCATTTTGATTCATTGTACACAAATGGGGGTACATCATTTCATTTCTATGGTTGCACTCAATGTAGATTCATACCATTCATGTAATCATACATGTGCATAGGGTAATGATGTCTGTCTCAGTCCACCATTTTTCATACCCCCCTCCCTCTCATTTCCTTCTACATGATCTTATTCTTGTTTTGTATTTAACATTCTTTTCCTTGTACTATCCTGTTAACATGTCCACTAAGAAAATACTTTGCTTTTTATAATTTTAAATTAGTGGTACTGGCTTCCATAAAGAAGTTCCTGATTTCCATTTTTATCCTTTGCATTGCCATGTATATCACTTCTAAAAACCCTCCCCTCAAAACTTAAATTACTAAGTGTGAAAAGTTTAACCCTGAATCAAGAGAATTATTTCCTACAGCATCAGATGTTTTCTCAAAGCCCCAAACCCATCTGTGATTTACTTCTAAGAGGTTTACTTGACTAGCAGATAGGGGCAAGCTGTCGGTGCTTTTATAGTCCGAGACGGCAGAGGCTTGAACCATGATTCCACTTTGGCCCTTGGACACAGGTGGGGCCGCCATGCCTCATTTTCACCCTAGCCACACTGACAACCAGTTGCCACATTATTAACCAGATTCTTTTCACTGACACTTGAATTAACTAAGATAATTAAAAAGTTACTGCCTACCTGTTTACTTTTCTGGAATTTCTTAAGTGCCTTTCCCCTCTACAACAGTAAATCTTTAGAATCTTGAAGAAAACGCCATTCAAATTCATTTTGCAATTTTGAAAAAAAAAAAAAAACTTTTCTCTTTTTCTCCTAGGACTGTATTTTGAGCCTGAATCAATGTCTTCCACACCCAATTATTTTCAACCCCGAGAATTTTCCACTTGTGTTTCTTGTGAAGAAAATCCAAGCTGCCTGGACCAGATCTTTGATTCGTACCTTCAGACTGACACACTCTCAGAGCCTTTGCCCAACTCCACGCAAAGTCCTCCACACTATTTCCCAGACAGCTTCCAGGCCACCCCGTTCTGCTTTAACCAGAGCCTGGTAATTTTATCTCCATTTTTTATATAACCAGATTGTTGATAACTCTGAGGTAGTGATGCTTTATAGGAGTTTGCATCATCTTATGAGAAATTATATAAAGGTTATCAACAAGGAAACCATCTGGAAACAAGAAATCATTTAAAATTCAATGTGTAGAGATAGTCACACTTGCATATGCCTTTAAATATACAATTATGATTTCCCAAGTAAGTTGATGTGTGGCAATAAAAGGGTTTCCTGGTAATACTTAATGTTTTTTAAATTGTGAAGTTAAGACATCTACTAATTTGGAAATCACTAGTTTAAACAATGGCCCTTAGATTTTTAAGGTCTTGAAAACAGGATTAAGACTGTGTGTACACACTATGAAACTTCATTCATATAAAGGGATTTTGTTGTTTTGTTACTGAGTTGACTTTACTAACTGGTCGTATGGGTCTGCTGTAAGCATAGGAATTCATTCAGGTCTGCAATGGTTAGTAAAAATGAAGCCCTAATCTTTGAATTAATTTGAATTATGTGTTCTTAGATAGATCTCAAACGTTTGAAAATGTGTTATCCTTCTAAATGAAGTAAGATACTAGTTGTTTTAGATGTTTTAGAAACTCATAATTTTTAAACCTTTAACTGTAAGGCGTGTGCTTTTCTTTTTTAAGAAATGTGAATACTTTTTGCTTTTGATTTTTTTTCAGTCATCTTTATGGGCATCAGACTAAATTTTAGAAGGAATTGAAATTAACTCTACAGAATCTGCATATTGCTGTGGGGAAAATACTGGGCCCCAAATATCTATGTCCCTTCTAAAAAAGCCTCTGAGTTTCTCCGTCACTTGTCTAAGAAGGAGGAAGTGGGTACCTTTCTCCTCAGGGGACAAGACTTGGGTGATGGGAAGTAGCCCAGAGGCTGGGTCCTAGCAGACCCAAGTTCTCCCTGTGCAGATTCCGTGTTCACCTGGTGCTTCACCATCAAGGGCGCAGAGAAACATCCAAGGTGCCACCTGCTACTTATACTGTGGCACACAGCAGGATTCCATGTACAGGTGATCTGAAGCACAATAGGATTTTGTGGTTTAAGAACAAAACATCCTCTAAAGTATGGCAATAACAGAGGAAGCCAGTAAAGCAAGGCAGTTTATTGTTGGGAAAGAAATAGGTAAATACAGAATGTGGTGCCATGAAAATGTATAGTCAGCAAATAAAATGACTTCTGCAGACTTGGGTTGGGTGTTTGGGGTTTTATACGCCTAATTTTCTTACTCTGTGTGAATGAATCCATGGTGTTCAGTTCTTTTGATCCTATTTAAGTTACTGAGCCCTTTGCACCTTGGTTTTCATTCTCTAGACCCCCGGATCACCTTCGGATTCCTCCACTCTCTCTGGCTCCTTAGACTACAGTTACTCACCGGCTCAGCTGCCTTCATACCCTCCGGAGAATTACAGTTCTCCCCCTTCTCTGGACACCCTAACCCATGGCCATTCTCAGGAAGACTACACCTACCATCCTTTGCCCTCACACGCCCAGTACAACTGCTTCCCTGCGGCCACCACCTCCGTCTGCTACTGTGCATCCTGTGAGGCGGAGCACTTGGAGGCAGTCAGAACAGCCGAGTACTTCTACCCAAGCACAGACTGCGTGGACTTCGGCCCCTCCGCAGCCACGGCTGGTGATTTCTACAAAAGGGAAACAAACTGTGACATCTGCTACAGTTAATAGAAATGGCACTAATTTGGAATATGGCATGGTTATAGTTACTGTTCTACCACATCTAGACAACACTTTGCAAATGCAACCTGTTAACAAAATATCACAGGCACAGTTTACATGTTATTGTTTTCAATTTTCTGATGCTAATGGAGATATTGAGATGAAGTCCTCAAACCTGGTCGTAGTGCCACCCCTGCTGTATATACTCACAATTGACATTTTGTGTAGGGAATGTTCCATGGTTTTATTTTTCTGTATAACGAACAAATTCTCTTTTTTACTAATAAATAATTTTGCATTATTATAGGCTGAATTATTTTTAAAATTACCAATAGTGACTTGATTATTATCCATTAGGCTAGGAAATTGATGACTACACTTGAGTGGTCTCATCTTACTTATTGGTGATTATAAAATTATTTTAGTGTGGCAAGGTGCCTTGGCTGCCATGAGATGGAGATTAGACATGCTGTGAAGGTAATAAAGGGAAAATCTGCCCTGCCTTTAAGGCTATATATCTAAGAGCAACATCAGAAAAAGTCATGGACTCATGTTTGCACATTGATTTATAGGATTGACTGTGTTACTTACAACTGACTTTCCAGAGTTTACTGCCTCCAATTAATCTATTTGAAGAAACCCAGGGTCTTTCAAGGTCAAGAGGAGTTACTTCAGCTACCTGTGCTACTCCTCTATTAATTCTTATTCACTGAGGACAAAGTACAGGATTAATACCTGAAGTCTTGAGGGGCATTTTCCATGTCCCAAGTTTCAGCACCACGGTAGTAATAACTGATACCAATAGCATTGACCAAAGTCACCATTTTTGAGCCCTTCTCATGAGCCAGAATTGTGTGAGTTTTCTCATGCATTATCGCATTTAGTCTTCATAACAACATTGATAACAAAATGAGTCCAAGGCTCAGAGAGTTTAAGTCACCTTCCCAGGGTTACCCAGCCAGTAAGCACCCAACCTTGGGTCTGAAGGAATTGCAAAGCCTGTTCCTTACTCTCCAATAGTTGAGCTACCACTTGCAAAAGACTGTTCAGGAACCCATAGAATCATTAAACCCCATCTTCCTTGTACAAACATGTTCCTATCACAACTAAGTCAGTCCTCCTGGAAGAGTCAGACTGTCCACTGGATACCAAGATGACAAACACAAGAGCTGTCAGAGTCCTGTGGTGTGGGGACAGAGGAGAAGCTGACTCACTGCCATCACCATCTCAGTGGGCTCCTTTCCTATACCAAGACAGATATGCTTTCCAAATGGTGCCACATGACTGTCCTTTCCCTGGAGACTTAACCGAGGCTTGGGCAAACAGGACAAGTCCCAGCCTGCCTCATGGAATAGCTGTGCCAGGAAAATAGAACAATTGCTGCCTTCCTGACATGTCAATAAAACTTGCTTCTTAATGGCTTGAAACAAATATCTATTCACACAGGTTAAGACCCCTTAGTACACCCTACTCCATCCAAGCAGCTATCTCCAAGGACAAAGAGCAGAGAAACCAAGGATGTACGGTGTTTGGTACCAAGACAGCCCTTTCCTGAATGCCCTTCTCCTCTTCCTTTTTCTTCATCTCCCACTCCAATCCTCTGCCTTCTGAATCAATTATCTTGCAGCTGTAACAGATCATTTTCCAACCCCCTTATTTCTGATTCTTTCTTCCCACACCCCTTAGTTTTTGTCTAAATCTATCTAGTATGGGAAAGGACTTATAGAGGAACTGGAGACAAAGGAGAATGTAACTACCATGCATCACAATGTATAATTCTACCTTAAAACGGTTTTGAGAACCTCACAGAAAGTGAGGTCAAGAGGTCAAGTGGGGCATTACTAAGTGGATGGACTCTGCCCACTCAGTCTCTTAGCTGCTACAGTTGATAGAACTGCTCAGGAGCTCTGAAGCAGCAGAGAAAGCCTCTGCCAGCAGCACTGGAACGAACTAGACTGCCCTCACCAAACCTGTACCTGTGACAACTGGATAGAGTACAGATGCTGAAGCCTCAGTGTGTGAAAGCAAAACCCAGTAGGTCTGAGGTGTGGGCGAGGCCCATGCATCCTCATGTTTTAAATGTACCTAAGTTGATTCTGATAAAGACAGTCCTCTGTCTACACTTGAAAAACACTGACATATTCGATGTCTGAATTGTTCATCTAAAGGATCTATTAACACAATCTTCATAGTTCATATATATTAAGTTCTTTCTGTAGGCCAATGCTGGAGCATTATCGCATTCAATCCTCAAACCATCACACAAGATACATATTATTATTGTTCTCATTTCTACAGATGAAACTGAAGTTTACAGAGATGATATAATGTGCCCAAGATCACACCATACACAAATCAGTGAAAAAGTTCTCCAACTCAAGTTAACTGATGTTACGGTATGAACTTCCAAAGGCTTCAGTACACTTTCCATGCACTATGCCTGGAGGAATACACTTTTTGGAATTTACTCTTTTGCCTTAAAATTCACATGTATGTCTGTAGCCAGTTCCTCATGCCATAGAGGCATTTAATAAAATTACAACTGGAAGTTTTAATGAATAAGAACCATTAGACTAATTAAACAAAAAGTTATGTGCTTACCACATGTAAAACTGATCACATGCCTTCAAGATACAAATCAAAGTTTAAAAGAGGTGACTTTAAAAATGTAAATCTAAGGGAATTTTAGTTAGGATGGGCATGGACTGATTTTCAAACTCCTGGGAAACTTAAGGGTCAACCCTTGAAATGAGGAGGTAAGATGAGACAAAACTGAATGTAGTGAACACTTGGAAACTGTTACTGTAAGCAGTAACCAGAACAGGACATCTTGGCAGCCGAACTAAGCCTGCGGGTGAACATTTGGGAACAACATACAGATAGATAAGGATAACCAAAATGATAGAGAGAAGAGAGAAGTCTTCCTGTTGGAAAGACCAAAAAGTCATTAAAAATAATGATCCAGTCTAGAGAGATGAAAGTTCAAAAGAGTTAGATCAAGCCCAATGGAGTTGTGAATAATTCCATCAATATAATCCAGGACTCACTATCACTCACAAATCGGCAAAGCTTAGAGAACTAACCCCTGTGTGACCCACTGATAAACCTGCTCAGGAAAGTGCCCCCCCAGCCTCCCTTCCTCTTACAGATAAGATGATGCTATGCTGAAGAACAGGATTGGGTCAGTGGGTTCTCTCAAAGCTCAGGGTGAGATTTTAGTGTGGACAGAGGGTAGGGCCTGGGCACTCTGTGCTTTAATTGGCCTCATTCCTTATGCTCCAAGAGGCCACGGGCAAGATGAAAGGGCTAGAAGATGAATACATCTGAAATAGAACTTTGCATGTGCCCTAGGTCACACTTCAGCAAACAGTTTCTCTTGCTTCATATGGATAAAGAACATACTGCCAGACTTTGGGAAAATGTGCAAATTGTGTGTGTGTGTGTGTGTGTGTGTGTGTGTGTGTGTGTATTCTATTAGTTGTCACCTGGGTAGTTAAGAGGGAAAAGGGGATATCTGCCCCTTACCCTGTCAAGATTGGACCTATAATACCGCAGCTCAGCTGGGACTACCCTAGTGAAGTCACCGACTCCCTTTCCTGCCACATAATTTTTGGTTGATTAACTCAGATTTTGAGAAGAGCTTTGCTTGTGTTACTGAAGCCTAGGAAAGTGAGACCCTTAGGGAGGGATGAGTTAGAGGGTAAGCATCTCTTTCCCTGCAGCGAATCGAGGACTGAGTCCCACCATGCATGTGCAAAGAAGTATGAGGAGAACTCATCCAAGGGCAGGGACCTTGGCTAAGCATTGAGATGCATCTTCAGGTGGGTTCCATGTGAGTTTTAAGTTAGGTCTGCTTTTTTTCCTGGACTGTGAGCCCAATCCTTTTTGGCATTATGTTTGAATTTTTCTACTCCCACATTTTAATTCTCATTGGTTAATTCCAACTGTTCAGTAAAGTCTGGTTTACCATGGAACCTTGAGAGGAAGTCTACAGAATAAAGAGACTCTAAAGGGAGCATCCTTCCTCCCTGCTGAGACCCATGTGGAGTTGGTACTATCTTCTTTCAGGGACTTGGTAGAAGGCTCACAGGAAGTGACCTGCAGCTAGTGTCCCTGGTGAAGTTCACAGTCATGGGGAAAGGCATCAAACAGCAGCACAATGATATAGCTAGAGGAGAACAATGGTTGAAAGTGAAAGTCACTCAGAGACAAATACAAGGTTGGACAAATACAAAGTTGTTGTCCAGTGTGTAATAAACTTAACATCTCACCCTATAGGCTGAACATCTAAGCGATTTCAAAAGGGTATAGATAAATTAGATCGATAACATTTTAGTGCTAGAAAGGGGACCTAGAGATCAACTACTGCACCCTCACGCACGGCTGCGCATTACAATGACTGGAGGAGGTTTAACAATCACCGATGTCCAACGGATCACCCCAAACCAACAGATAACCATCTCTGGGGTGGGATTCAGACATTGGAGGAAGAAAAATTTAACTCTGAATTTTGAAGTTATAGGAAGTTGCAAAAAAAAATACAGAATCTTATGTGCCCTTCACCAAACTTCTCCAGTGATGATTGTCATCTTGAATATTTAGACAATATCAAAATCAAGAAATTAACATTAGTACAATACTGTTAACTAGGCTATCGATCTTATTCTGCTGTCACCATTTTTCTATGGAACAAAAATTAAAAGTTTTTAAAAACTTCCTTGAAGATTCTAATTTGAAGATAGGGTTGAGAACTAGTGACCTAATCAAGCTAACCCCCATTTCATAAGCAAGGAAATTGAATCCGGAGTGGCAAAGTAACCTGTCCAAGAACAATTCCATCTTTGGCAGGGAAGACAGTTGACACTTCTAGTCTAGTATTCTTTGCTCTTTGTGGGTAAGAGGAGGAAGAATTGGTTTGGGGAGAGAGAGGTAAGTGGTAGAGTAAGTATGTGCTTAATTTTTAAAGTCACCTTACAGGAAAAACACAAAACATAACTCTTGGTAGTCCTTCCAACCTCATAAGGCTATTGAAAAACATTTGAAGAGTCATAAGCCAGACATGGTGGTGCATGTCTATAATCCCAGCAACTCAGTAGGCTGAGGCAGGAGGATTGCAAGTGTGAGATCAGCCTTAGCAACTTAGTGATACCCTGTCTCAAAATAAAAAGGGCTGGGGGTGTAGCTCAGTGATAGAGCACCCTGGGTTCAATCCCCAATATCACAGAAATAAATGTTGTGGTTTAAATATTAAGTGTCCTCTGAAAGTTAATGAGTGAGACAATGAAAACAATGTTTAGAGGTGAAATGATTGGGTTATGAGGGCCTTCACCTAATCAGTGTGTTAATCCACTGGGGTTTGTATTTTGTTTGTAGTGAGGAGACCTCTTTCCCCCTTCCTTTCTGGTGCCGTGTTCACAGCTGTTTTCCTCCATCACATCCTTCTGCCACGATGTTCTGCCTCACCTCAGGTCCCAAGGAATGGAGTCAGCTGCTTATGGACTGAGATCTCTGAAACCGTGAGACCCAAATAAACTTTTCCTCCTCTAAAATCGTCAGGTCTTTTGGTCGCAGCAGTGAGAAAGCTGACTAAAACGATAAGTAAACAAATAAATAAAAATAAGAGTCATAAACAAACATGAACCCTGGACAGTAGCAAACTCCCCCATCCCTGCCCAGTGTTTGCTATTGTCAAAGAATTCTGGCCTGCAAAGATCAGGGGTCTGAGGTCCAGTAGAAGTTTCTGTGTTCTTTGACTTTCTCCACCTCCGTGTAGCTCCTCTTGCTTGCTCAGTGTTGCAGACTTCCAGCAACTGGGAACTTGTGGTAAGAGTTGTTAATCTGATCTCCAATGTTCTCCAGGCATGTAACGCCCATCTCCATGGGTGACATCGGTCAAGCAGGTAGGAGAAACCGCTCACTCTGTGAGACTCAGAATATTTATTTTCTGTGTTTTCCTGGCCTGAATGAGCCATAGAAAGTTTTCTTCTACAGTAATCTGTTCTTCAGACTTGGAGCCATGAGCTGCTCTTCAGTCAAAAGCAGCACATCTAGAGAAGCACATGCATTTGTCCCTGTGTGGCCGACAGGACTTCGGCCCAAATCCTTCTCAGCCTGAACACCTCACCTTTCTTAGTAAGTCTTCTGCACACCTCCTTTGCCTGAAACAAACTCATGCCAGGACATCCATCTAAACTTGAACTGGGGCTGGGGACTTGGCCTAGCAGAGCCCCTGCCTAGCATGTGTGAGGTCCCGAGTTGACCCAGCACCAAAAAACAAAACAAAAAACCAAACTGGAGTCCAGGACCAGGAAGATTGAGGGTCTCCAGAAATGTGTGTGACAGATCAGAATCCCAGAGCTCATAAGTCCACCTGACTCTCCTCCTCTGACTTCCCTCCTAAGCCAGCTTCCCACTGTCCCTTTGAGGAGAGACTACTCCTGAGGAGCTTGTCCTGCCTCTCACCTACTAAGCTGAAGTAGACATAGGCAGCTGGAAAACTTCCACGCTGCTCCTTTACATTTCTCTTTGTGAGTTTTAAACATTCACTGGCAGCCAAGCTGAAGAGGCTGAGGTTTTCTCTCTGTCCCCTACATTCTCAAGGAGGTAAAACGAAGGGTCAAAGCTACAATGGACTTGGCTGTCTTTCTCCTAGGCTTCATCTCCCCTCCTGCCAGAATGGCTGGAGAAGAGCCCCTGTTAAGTGAGCAGCCATTCATGCCCCCACCCACCCACCTCTGGTCCTGACACATCACCTCTCGTTGGCTGGGAAGCAGGAGTTCAATGATTAACTGGAGGAGGCCATCTGTGGAGGACCAGCAGAGCCTTGCGTTCTGGTCAGCCATGCGCACCTGAACCATGGTGTTCCCTCCCACTCCCACTGCAGGAGAAAGGGGGGCTTATTTCTGTAGTTCTGCTTTATGCAGCAAAAAGAGTGGGAGTCCAGCTTTCCAAATTCTGGCTCCATTTCTGCATAAAGCAGTATAGTCCAGATTCAGCACTCAAGAGCCAGACAGACCTGGGTTTGACTCCATTTTCAGTACTTATTTGCTCAGTGATTTTGGATAAGTACCTTAACCTCTCTGGGCTACAATTTAGTTGCCAAAGAACACAGATAACGGAGTACACCCTTCTTATTCAGAAACCCCTTCAAAACTGGTTTCATCCTGGAAGCAACTTGTAAAATGTTATTTTTCTTACATTGACCACAAGATTACTTCAGGAACCACCCCAGAGTCGGTCACATCACCCAACCCAGAAAACCTAAGACTTTTCCAAATTCTCCAAGACATTGAGACAAGGCACCATTCTATCTTGGAGGAATAAATGCATCATCGATAGCACTGAAGTCTGAGAAGAATGCTGTTTATTTTTGGAAAAGACTTCCCTGCCTACCTGGTTTTAGTGCTCTCCTTGCACTTAGGGAGGAAAAAAAAAAATCATGTTTTTGCTGACTTCAACAGGTCACCTCTGCAGATGGGACCTCAGTTATTTTGCATCCGCTGTGTCCCAGATCCCCTGTTAGACCACCTCCATGCACTACTTCTCTTGGTTTTCTTAGCTAGTTAATGGAATAGGTTTTATTTTCCCATTTCTAGATGAGAAAACTGAAATTCAGAGAGATCGAGTCAAATGCCCAGGTGCGTAGATGAGCAAAATTTGAACCTAAACCTGTTAATTCCATAACCTGTTACATAGCCTATGTCCTTCTTCCACTAGGAAAGGTTCTGGATGCTTCTGGAGCAGAATTCTCCTGGAGTAAATAGTTCACACAACTGACCCACCCTTCGCCCCCACTCAGGGTTGTCCTTCAGCAGAATGAGGGCACCATTCATTCAGACAGCAAAATGTTAACTCTGTGGGAAAGCTCTGTGGGAAAGCTCTGTGGGAAAATGTGGTAGAGAACAGACAGTAACTAAGAGATTTTGATCAGATATTATCATGGTCTCTATGAAAAAACTGCCATTTCCGATGGTACCTTCAAACTATTATTTTAAATGTCCTAAAGAAAAACAGAGAGGCCACCATAAGGACCATTCTTGGAAAGAGCTTGAAATTGCTAGGCTGTTCCACATGCAACAGATTTTTTTTTTTTTTTTTTTTTTTTTTTTTTTGCGGTACTGGGGATCAAACTCAGGGCCTTGTGCTTGCGAGGCAAGCACTCTACCAACTGAGCTATCTCCCCAGCCCTTGCAATAGCTATTTATGTGCTGCTAATATCTACGAAATGCTGCCCAGCCCTCTGCAGGTGGAAAGGTAATTAAGATACATCCTGTTGTTAAAAGCTTATAATTCTATGTGAAATCTATAAAGTAGATCTGAAAAGATATAAAAATTGAAGGACAGAAAAAATAGAAATACAAGTGCTATTGACTCTTAGTAAGTAGTTGCTATTTTTGTTCTAATAAGAGCACACAGGTGGCTAAATGCTTTTGTTGGACTATGTTAAGGATTTCATCCTGTGGAGTGACTCCAAAAATCTCTGTGTTAGCCTGAAAAAAGATGATTCTCAATGGATGTAATATTTGAAGTGTGCCCAGGTATTTGGTTTCAGGTATTTTGGTTTAAAAGAACTGCTTTTCCTTGCTAACTATGTTGACCTTGGACAATTTACTTAATCTCTCTATGCCATGCTTCTTTTGCTCTAAAATGAGGGTGGAAAGAGCATTTACCTCATTGGCTCATAAACATCAAATGAGATAATATGTGAAAAGAATGTGTTTAAATTCAGTTGTCAGGAGTTGGTCATTGTTAACAGTTACATCATGAGTGGTTAAACATTTTTTATGTGTTCTAATTAGTTATACATGACTGTAGAATGCCCTTGGAAACAACATACATAAATGGAGTATAATTTCTCATTTGTCTGGTTGTACATGATGTAGGATCACACATATGAACATAGGGCAATAGTATCCGATTCATTCTACTATCCTTCCTACCCCCACAACGCCTCCCCTCCTTTCACTCCTTCCCCTCTATCTGGTTAAATGTTTTTTACATAATAAAAACTGAAAGAAAAGGAGGGAGTGGACTGTGAATGAATTATCTCTGCTTTCAGTTATTCCTTCTTCTGGTAAAACCCAAATTGCTTTGGCTGCACAACCCTATCCCCAGACCACGAGTGCTTGTCACATGCTAATCTGCATAGCAATCACCTACAGCCTTGTTGAAGTGGGGAATCTGATCCAGCAGGTCTGGGCTGTGGCCCCGGGTCCCACATTTCTGACAAGCTCCCAGCTGATACTGATACTTCTCAACCAAGATGTTTGTTCACCTGGTGACAGCAATGCAACTTGTCCTAATGATGTCCAGAAGGAAATAATATGCTTTTGTAGAACTAATCTAGTTAGACCCAAACATATAAAGTGAAGGCAAACATCATAATCTTCTTTTGATGACTCATTAATTGAACAGCTTATTTTAGGTTGGATCGCTTCAGTTGACATTCCTGAAAGCTTTCAAAAACTTTGAAATTATGGTTTTCCTTTGGGGACAGTAAAATACAAGGGTTAAGAAAAGCATGAGAACCAGAGTCACTCCCATATTTGAATCCCTAAGTTTGTAAGCTTGGGTAAACTACTTTTCTTTCTAAGCTTCAGTTTGCCTGTTTGCAAAATGGGCATCAGAATGGCATTTGCTTGCCTCCTCTTGTTAAGGACTCAGTGAAAATGCACATGAAGCATTTAACCCAGTCTGTCTATAGCAACGGCACCATTAGCACTAGCTGTTTAAGCCTAAGGTACCAACTCAACAATTCCATGGAGACTTTTTGTCCCCTACACTCATGTATCTGCATCATGGTCACAACCTATAGAAATGAAAAATCCAAGAGATTTTACCCTTAGAGACTAAATACTGGCATGTTTTTTGCAATTCTATCCTATGACTTGGAGAACTCATTTTTTTGGTTGTTTTTGTTCTTCTTTGAGGTGGACTGAGTGGGAATCTTAAGGCTCAGAGATATTTTTAGTTTCAGCAGCTACTAAACATTCTTTGTGTCAACAGGGGAATAAAGAAATAAGGAGGAATCCCTGAAACTTGCCTACTTGGTATTCACAGCCACCTCTTCCCTTTGAAAAGGGTCTGTGCAGTCAAACTAACACTTGTGGTTGATAACACTGTGCTGATGACAGGCAGTGGCAATAGGGGCAGCAGCCAGCTCAAAGAACCAAAGGCTGCATGGCAGGAGGGCCGGGTGAGGAAAGGCAGTGTTTTCCACCTGGTCTCTGCAGTGTGGTCACAGGCCAGCAAGGACACACCTCACCGAGAGCATGTTGACAAGTGTTTTTAGAAAGTCACTGCAGATGCTGGAAGATCTGAGTCTCAGGACATAATTCCTAACCTCATGAAGCCCAAAATACTGTTAACAAGGCAAGATTAAGGCGGGCCTGGGAAGAACAAAAATCAATATATGTAAAGAGAAAAGGGGAAGGTGAGGAGGAAGAGAGGAAAGAGAAAGGGGGAAACCAAGGAGGCAGCTGTGGCTAAGGAAGGGAGAAACAAAAGAAAGAGGGAAGGAAAGCAGAAAAGCAAAAAAGATAAGGACACTATTCCATAAATATGTTACAAATGCTACTTAAAAAAAAATGCTGAAGTATGCATCCTGACCCCCTGGGGGAAAAATGATTCACCACAAAAGCCAGGAAGAAGAGATGCACACAGAGAGAAATATGACCAATTTTGGTAGCTTATAGTATCAGAAAAGACAAAACCTAATTATGCTGTGGTTTATGTCCCCTACAAATTTCATGGGTTGCAATGTGATAGCTAAGAGATGGGACCTTTAAGGGATGATTAGGCCATGAAGTGAATGGGATTAGATACCTATCCTAATAATGGGGCTTGAGAGTTCACTCTCTTACCCTTCCGCTCTCTGCCATGTGAAGACACAACCTTGCTTCTCTCCAGAGGATGGAGTATTGGGTGCCATCTTGGAAGTAAAGCAGTGTTTAGCAGACACTGGATCATACATTTCTCAGCCTCCAGAACTGTGAGAAATAAATTTCTGTTCTTTACAAATGATCCAGTTTCAGTTATTCTGTTACAGCAACACAAACAGGTTAAAACAGGTCCCCCTTTCTTAAAGGAAAGCTTAGAGAAATACTCTTTGTTCTCTATTCCTTTTACCTATAGCCCATGAAACTAGTGAAATGGCAGAAACATGGGTGGGGGACAAAAACTAAGAGGTCAGCCAACTCCCAGTCTGAAGTCTACAAAACTGCCAATCAAATCTGCTGAGCTTGAACCCTGCAATCACAACCTACCTTTTTCTTTGACTTCCTCTCCATAGGTGCAGGGGGGGTTGTATACCTTCACTTCTCCACATTTGGAGCCAGGAAAGCTCCAGTAACTTGAGGTCTCAGGTTCACATGCCTCCTAACTGGCAGAAATCTCCTCCTGACCGAGCTCCTCTTCTTCCTCCCCAATACCTCATTCCGGTCAGTGCACACCTGCTCGCACTAATAAGTTCAAGGCCAACTGAAGAAATGCTGCTAAGAATGCACCCACAAAAGCCACAGGGTCTCTTCCAGTCCTCCGAATTTGCTGAGGAAAATAAAATTCCTAATGGATCTGCCACTTTAAGGGGTCCTTCTGCTTTCTGAAACCCAGGAGAGCCCTGAATTAACCAGAACTACCCGCCACCTTCTCCCCCAACTTTGGATTATATTCCCTTGACTAGGACTTCAGAACTGGAGGCTGGTCAGCCAGCATTTTGAGGATAAAGAGGATTTCAGGTTGAATTAATCAAAATCAAAACCTCAGGCCAGTCTTAATCATTCTCTAGTGACTCTCCATAAAGCCAGACCTGTCTCCTGTCTTTCAAAAACAAGAATCTTCATGGAAACTCCTTGAAGTAGTCCATTTTAGAACTTTTTTTTTTGGGGGGGGGGGACAATAATTGTCCAGAGAAATTTTATAACTCCTGAAACATTCTATCTGCCACATCAACTCCAAAGCAACAGACCAATGGTGCCTCATTTAATTAGCCAACCTCTCATAAAGTGTAGGGTTTGGACCTGAGATTGTTCTGGGAGATACACTATGCAAATATTCCATTGGTTTCACCAGAGCACAGGAATTTAGTTTGGAAAAACACAGTGACTGGGGAGCCAGAGGAAGGGTTCAGGGTCTCATACTGGTCAGTTGACCCAGGACTCTTTCCAAAAGGTCCCAGGGGGACCTAGCTGAGACCTTCAGCAGGTGGGGCATGATGTTGGTGCCACACCTTGTTCTGGGACTTCTAGACAGTGATCTTGGCCAAGTACTTAAGCAATCTGAGTGTGTTTGCTCATTATAATAAACATAATAATATCAACCTCATAGGGCTCTTAAAAATGCCCAGTAAAAGAAAGGATAAAGAAATACAGCCCTCCTAACAGGAAGAAGGAGGCAGAGGAAAGTTAAGGAGCTTGCCCAAGTTCATACAGGTGGCAGGCTGCAGTGTAAACCCAACTGACACATCTTGTATTCTCTTTCCACTTGGCTGAATATGACAGGTGCGAAACATGTCCATGATTGCCACAGTCTCACCTTTGAGACATGGTTCCCAGCTGGGTGATATATTTGAGTCATCTTCTCCAGCCAGCTTTAGCCCAGCAGAGACTTTGTAGGGGCAAATTTTATCACAATCACATAAGCCTTTCCAAACAATCAGGTAAAGTATGGGATTCCCCAAAGCTTCAGCTCAGCTCAAATTCCCTATTGAGGTCCAGGAGCTGAAGTTGGGGCTCATCCAAGTGCAAATGGTAAGTCACTGTGGTGGCTTCCCATCAACTCTTATAGTCATCCCTGCCCCTACTTGCCTGTGCCCTGTGTTAGAGCTCAGAACTCTCAATATTCCAGAAACAGTCAAAGCCACCCAAAATAGTAATTAATTTTATGGAGCACTTACCAAGGTAAGTCAGGATCTTTATAATACTTAATATTCAAACTTAAACCAAGAGTAGGGGTATTTTTACCATTTCCATTTCACAGTAAAGGAAACTGAGGCCTAGAGAGCTGAATCAACCTGTCCAAGGTCATATACCTAGGAAAGGTGAGGCAGGACTCAAACTCAAGACTCCTTACAGAACCAGTCCTGGATAGCACAGCACCTTGCCAGCCCCCTTGTAGCCAGGTCAGACTGTCAAAAATGCAAAACTCGCCGGATAGGCAGCAATGCAAATGCACGCACAGCCCCATGCAGATCTACCCTGACAGGTAACCCAGGTGGCCACTTGACCATGGAATGTGCCCAGCCCGATAAGAAGGCAAATGTCTGGCACCTTGTGGGGCCAGGGCACTTATCGGGTTTCATTGCTGAGCTGTGGCTACACAGAGTTCTATGTGGTCCTCACCTGCCAGGACCGGCTGGCACTGATGTCCACAGTCTACCAGGCATGACAAGCCCAGCAATCTCTCCCTGAGGGCTTTCTCTTGCTCTGAATAGCACTCCTAATGACTTCTTGGGGAGCACAGCTCCCCAGCGCCATATAGCAGCAAACTCAGGAACAGAGCTCCCCTCTCACCGCTGCCCTACCTTTCCTTCAAGGTCACCTCAGGCCTCCCCTCCATCACACAGGCAAGAACAAACTCTAGCCACGTCTAACTGCATGACCTTGGATGATATATTTCATTCCTCTGGGCCTTCATGCCCTTTTGTGAAATAAAATGGGGGTAAAAGTATCTACCTCCCAGGGTTACGGTAAGGATTGAGGGGCCAGTCCTGGAAGCCCGGTGCATAGACAATGCTAAGCTAATAGAGGGACCACCTCAGGTCTCATAGTATCCTCTTTCCCCTGCATTTCAATTATTCTGATCACCTACCTTGTTCAACTTGGCATTTTATTAAACACTTAGTTCAGATTCATTTAACAACACTTTCTATTCACATGCAAGTCTTGTCACTCTCAAAGCTCCTTAGAGCCAAGAACCAAGGTCAGTTTTTCTTCTGTCTCCCAACAGACCACCCATAATGTGACCCTTCAGTCGTTGGTGGGATAGAAGGCCTAAGTGTGTCCTTACCACTATGAAATTCTCTGTAGGCGAGTTTGAAGTGTGCTGTGCTGTACTGTGTGATTTCCATAAATATGCTTTTCATCCTGGCAACATGAAGCAGGTAGTTTTTATGTTCAGAAATCAAATTTAACCATAGTTAAGTGAAGTCCCCATAGTCACAAGGATAGGAAGTGAAAAAAGTCAGGATTCTAATCCTCATCTGTCCAACTCTGACTTAAGCTTTTCACCATTACTTAATCCCAGTTCTTTGATTAGGATCCATTTCCATGTTGGAATAGAGGGTCCCACCAAAAGCCCATGAGCAGCTAAAAAGGAAAGAAGACGTAGGCAAGGAAGAAACCAAAATAAGCCCTGAGGGAGGCCCACAGTCTGCTGCCATCTTCCTCCCTGGTCCAAGACTGACCCAGCTCCTCTCCGTCCTCAACTCATTCCTGCTAAACACAAGTACAGGAGACAATTAGTCAGAGTCAAAGCAGAAAAATAAAGTTTCTTCTTAGATTTAATGCCTCTTCAACAGTCTAAAAGGAACACCAGATGGAAGTGACCCATACAATGTCTGTAGGGAAAAAAAAAAAACCTAGCTTTTGAGCTATCAGCTATAGGGCAGGAACTACCCAGCAAGTGCTGGCTTCAGAGTGTTGATTGCACCTGTCTGTTACACCTCAAATTAAAACCATTTGCATATTTGCTAGAGGGCTTTGAAATTCAGAAATTCTTGTACTATAACTAGAAAGCCAAAAAAAAAAAAAAAAAAAAAATCAATCAAAGCAAGCCAGGACTCGTTCTCAAGAAATACAATTGAAATTTACAAGAATTCGCCTCAGTGGTTCTGGGTGCTTTCCCTGCGGAGGCTCTGGCAGCAGCAATCTCAGTCCTGATTCCAAGCATGGGGCTGACCCTATGGGTCCTTCTTGATGCTTCCAAACTTAAGGTAGACAGAGCACAGAGTCAGAGAGGGCAGCCTCAGACCATGCCGTTAATCATCGGACAAGGAGAGCTGTTTGGGGCACAAAGGACTGAACCCAGCAGCACTTACCCACTAAGCCACATCCCCAGACCATTTTTTAATTAAAAAATATTTTGAGACAGGGTCTTGCTAGGTTGCTGAGACTGACTTTGAACTTGTGATCCTCCTGCTTCAGCCTCCCAAGCTGCTGGAATTACAGGCATGAGCCACCACACTCAGCATAAAGAGGGATTTCGAGGAGAAAAAAGAAGAAAGGAGCTCCTATTCCAAGCTAAGCACCTTCAATTGAACCCCCACAAACTCAGCATTCAGTATTATTATCTCTATTTTATACATGTACAAACTGGGGCTTAGAGAAATAACATGGCTTGACCCGCGTCTTACAGTTGGTAAATTCAGTCAGAATTTGAGTCCAGGCCTGTTGGCCCCTGATTTCACTTCATTACACTTGGCTGCTCCCCCTCACCCAAAAGCCATCAGAGGGCAGCTCAAGCCATGTGCAGCCATGAGCAGGGACACTGTTGCACATACCATAGCCTGATAGCTCAGTAACTTCATCCTGAGTCCGAGGTCAGATGGAATCATAACTGGGGCAGGGGTCAGGTGAGGTGGCCTCAGGTATCACCGTCTGACTGGTTCCATGTCCTTGTGGTGGTTCTTGGTATCTGGTGGTGGAGACAGGACTAGGCGCATGCCAAGGCCACTTTTTCAGGGCAAAGGTCCCTGAAGCCACCTGCCCCAAGTTCCCTGCTGACTCCAGGAATCTGGGTTTTACAGGCCCGCCCTGAGCCCTGTTCTCTCTCCAGGCTCCTGGGTCTGTTTAGAATTTGGCTCCAGACTTGTCTGGAGACAACACAGGAATGCAGGTGACCAGACCAGCTCCCCTCCCACCTGCAGCACCAGCCATTCCCCATCACATACCCATTACATTGCATGCTCCCTTAACTGAAATTCCATTCCTCAATGCTGCTGTGGACTCTGTGGCCACATGCCTCAATTTTAATAAAAGAAGAGAGAAGGAAGAAGAGAATGAACAAGTATGGAGCATCTACTCGTGGCCAGGTACTGTGTACATAACTTCTTTTTATCCTTTCCAAGAACTCAGCAAGATAATAGGTCTGATAATAAGACCATTTACTACAGTATGTAGAGGCATAGGATATGAAGAAAAGATTGCCTGAGCTCAAATTTTTGGTCCCTCTTTTTACTCTTTGTGCCCTTCAGCAAGTTACTTTCCTCTCTGTGCCTCAGTTTCCATACACATCAGCTCCTGAAGAACTTTGACTAATACAGATAATAGCAATACCTACCTCATGGGGTACTGTGAGAAATAATGAGTTGAGATCCATAAAATTCTTGGCACACAACATGGTCCTTAATAAGAGTGCAATGTGCTTTCTGTACAGATGTGAACAGTTGGTCAAACTACCTGCCAAACAATTGAAATCAAGGACAGTCTATACAGCTGACTGAGGGGGATAGGGCTGCTGAGGCACAGGTGACAGAATGACACCAAGCTCATGAACAAGGAAGCAAGATGCCCTGGCCTGGACTCTAATGGGACAGGACCAAGGACATCTGGGTTTTGATTCATCCCATAACCAAGGAACAGGGGACCTTGCCCTCAGTCTCAAGACAGAGAGTTTGGGGAATAGTTAAGATGACCAGTTTTTCCTGATTTTCCCAAGATTGTCCCTGTAACACTCAAAATCCCACATCTCTGGAACCCACCTTGTCTCTGCCAATCCAAGACAGCTGGTCACCATAGAAACGGAACAAAAGAGACCTGAATCTCAGAAGTTCCTCTTATTCCATAGATCTTCAGATTCACTTTGTGCTAGAACTTCTTAGGGACTCAGCTTTATAAAAATAATATTTTTAAATTTCTCCAAAGAAGCACCAATCCTCCTTTGTCAAAGCTACTCAATTCTCTTCAATCTCACCTGCTGAGCTGAGACCCTCCATCCCACAGTAAGGGCCAGCAAGACCCTGATCCAGTCCACAGATGAGGAAACAAGTTCAGCACCAGAGAGACATGCCTAAGGTTACCCAAGGCATTCCCCTTAGTCCTAGGGGGCCCAGCTTGTGCTGTCAATCACATCCTGGGCTAGAACATTGTTCACATTGATCTTGGAGAGGGAGCTCAGGCAAAAACAAAACCCAGAAGAGAGAGCTTTTCTTTAAAAGGGGTAAGGGATCAGGTGCTACTGGGCATGACTATGGAAAGGGCTCTAGAGTCTGTAGTTTCCTGCAGATAAAGAGCCTCTGTGCCCAGACAGAACCATGTGCTTGCTGACCAGCTCCCCCAAGTCCCACCCTCTCAGGAAACAAAATCCCCCAAAAGGCAGTGTTCCCAGTGGAACACTCCCAGGCTGCCACCGATTACGGGTGACTCCTCACATCTAGGATGTGGAGGAGAGACAACTGAGTTGCTGAGGTTGGCATAGACACAGCATAAAGATGATCTTCAGAAGCCCTTTCTTTCCCTCCTCCTGTCTTCCTCCTTTTCCTGTCCTTTCTCTCTGGCACCATGCTTAGGTCTGCCCTCCCAGGGCAAGGTTTCCAAGTTCTCTACCATTAAAACTTCCCTCTCTTTTGCCCTGACTCTCATGGTCTTTCTCAGAATTCCCATCTGACAGACATCTTGTCAGAAAACCAGATCTGATGAATGCCAAGGTGCTAATGTTCTTCCCCTCTGGGGTAACATCTTCTACTGTGGTCTTCAGAGCGGGTAGAAGGTGGAGGAAGAAGGACCAGACCTTGAGAAGTCCTTTGGCACAATGGAGATGAGCATCAGGCAGGATGAAGAGGGGTAGACTGTGGTTTTAAGAAGCTCATAAAGAGTCAAGAGCTGTGAGCTTCAGTCCTAATCTACCATGCAAATATAATAAGCTGTGGACCTGCCCCACCATGAAGGCTTCCAAGGAGCAGATCTGGGAGGATGAGCTCCACTCTTTACTCTTAAGCCAAAAATTGCCAACAACAGCCTCATCTACTAGGCCCAAAGAAGGCCACTCCTCAGTAGAGCTGGACCCAGTCCTTCTGCAAAGTCAGTTACTGTTTTCGTGATGTATGTGCCTGGGTCTTCATGGGGCTCTGCCTCCTGGCTCCCAGGCAAACCTCTATGCCACAACCAGAGAGGTCCTATTTGGGGGCTGAGGGGCATCCACACACAGGTCCATCCACTATCCCTTGCTTCAAAACCAGTCAGGGAGAGGCCCTTTCATGCCCACAGCCCATGGGCTGCTGTTTCTGGAGTCTTGTATATCTGTCCATTAACTTCCCCAACAAAACTTCCTGAGCCACAGGGACACTAGGGCACTTGCCCAGCCCATACTCCTGCTAGTGGATTTGAATCCTGATTTGCTTCCAGGGACCACCAATAACTTCTTATTGTGAGCATTAAATTAGATAATAACAAAACAATATACACAAAAATGATTAATTAGCACATGTCCCAGTACATTATCTTTGTTAATAGATATTATTATCATTCAACTTTTACAAAGTTCTGAATTTTAGCAAGGTTCCACAATTTTTTCATGGTTTCTCCTACTAAGTGAAAGTCAGAGCCAAGATTACTCTGTTGTGCTGTTAGCAGGAAAATAAAAGCCACCAAATGAAATCACTCCTCCTTTGTTTAAATTGTCTTGACGGCCTAAAACCCTACATATCTGTTACACAAAATGTCAAAGAAGTTAGGGTTAAAAAGAGGGTATTTCACCATCAAAAACATGAGAGGCATTTCTTGTGAGTATTATTTTCATGAGAAGGTAATGAATCCCCATGCTGTGTGATATTCTGCTTTTCTTAAGCTATGCCAGAGAGAACTCAAGGTCATGATCAAGGTCAAGGACAAGGCTTATGACTTACAGCTCTGCTCTGAAATGGGCTGGACATCAATACTCTGTTATTCAGTCCTCCCTAAAGGAGGTGGCACCTGGGTCCAGCCCAGGTGTAGGCTTGCTATCCTTAGAGATTTTCCAGAAAAGACATCCTGAACCTTCCCTGTCCTCATCTGAGATAGGGATAGCTGTTATCTGGTGCTTTGTATGTATATGGTTATATGCTATGAGCATTTCAGTTCTCATAACTGGCCTCTGATTAGTGAGACTGTGACCTCCAATTTGCAGGCGTGAACTCCCACCTGCATGCATGTCATTCCACAGTTTAAGTTCACTCTGGCTTGTGCTGTCTGTCCTCCATGGAGAGACAGCACTTTTCCCCTCAGCATGAACATAACAATCCTTAAAAACTTATCAGTTGGTGCAGTCACTTTAGAGGGTCATTTGTCAGTGTCTATTAAAATTGTAAATTTGCATACTCAAACACAGCAACTCCACTTCCACCGTCCTAGAAAAATACTCACAGAATTGCACAAAGAGCTACATCTTAAGGATCTTCACTGAAGCATAATGATGGTAGACATTTGATTACAGCTTCAAAGTGCACCAACTTGGAAATGACCAGAAACAAAAACCAGAAAGCAGAGAACTATAGCACACACCTTTAATATGAAATTTGAAGCAGTGGTAGAAAGAAAGAAAGGAACCCACTTATGCTTACATGAAAAGAGGGTCAAAATATACTGTGAAGTGACAAATGTTTCAGAATTGTGTTTACAAGCATAATCCCATGTATTAAAGAACAGCCAGAGATGCCGATGTTTTCTATGCATACATGTGAACATGTAGGAAAAGTTTTGAAATTCTTCAAACTACAATGATAACAATTATCCATTGAGTGGGGAAAGTGATAGGAAATAGGGAATGATGGTCAGAGGGAATTCCAGTCTTACCTGAGTAGTTTTAATTGTTTTAAATGAACGTTTAATTTTTTAAATGTTTTAAATGAATGAATGAAATGATGTGTCCATGTGTTACTTGCATGATTATGATGAATTTAAATTAAGGTTGTTTTCATTGTTTATTTGGAGAAATGGTAGCACACAGTGGTCAAGGATGCAGTGTGGACTGAGATTGATCTTGGCTTTCATCTCAGTTTGACCACTCAATAGTTGTGTGACCTTAATAAGTTACTTAGCCTCTCTGAGTCTCTTTAGCCACATCCATATTCTGAAGTTGATAATAATACCTCAGAAGATATAGTGTGGAATTAAGTGAGGTAATGGAGGAAGTACTTAGCCCTTTACCCAGAGTATAAAAAGTCATCAATATTTTTTGGCAGCTGCTCTTGCTCCTAAACCCTGTGAGGAACTGTGATTGGGAACACAGCACTGAGGTGAGCTGTTGAGAAGTATCAAGGGTTCCTCACAGCTTCAGGATTTCTATCTGGGGGATCCTGAGAACTCATGCCCCTAGCCCCCCGTGTGCACACACCTGCACAGACATGCACACCATGGAAGAAGAAAAGGAAGGGCAGGTGACGGGAAGAGGAAAGCCAGGGCATGGTACTTGTGCGATGAGCTCAGAGGATGCTTGTGTGCTATGGAGCAGGGAGACAGGACTCAACCACGGCTCATCCAAGAGCCTGTCCTCAGCGTGGAACAGCCCAGGAATCCCCTTAGCTATGAGGGTTGGAGCTCCCTCCTTGTCCCTCGGAGGCCAGCACAGACCCAAAACACCACATTGCTGTTAAAAACCTAGGGGCCTGGGGAGCTGTGCAGCACACCACATTCACCTGAATCCCTCTGACTGACTTGGGGACAAGTAACTGTCATCTTTCCCTTAAAGGACTAATACTTTCCTTGGACACCTGCCAGAGTCTGCAAACACAGGTCCTAAGTGTTGCTTTACAGAGCTGAATCCCACATATCCTGATTAAATATTGACAGTAGCTCTACCTGCCTTATCTTGATTCATGAAAGCTGGTCCCTGAGGAGCTACGTGGGGCAGGACTGAACCCCACAGCACAGCCACAGACACGCTCACGGACTAGTTCAGCAAAGACGCTGCTCTAAGACTCATAAAATCTAACCCCACACTCTTGGCAAAATCCGTTTTATGAATTGTTAGACCCTAAAACAAAAGGATCCATCAGTTATCTGGGCTTTAGGAGCAAATAGCAGTAAGGTCACCTGTGGAACTTAATAAATCACTCATTAACTCTGTACCAGCCGGCTGGCTTGCAAGCGGGGAGAGGGGACTAAGAGGGCAGAGGAGTTGGTCATCAGAGGCTCCTAAACCCTGAACTGCTGACCGAATCAGGGCCTTCCAGCCTGGAGTTCAGGGGCTTGCCCTAGTATAAGGGAGTCGAAGTTAAAGTTAAGTTCCAAAGGGCAAAAGTTATCCTCAGCTCCCACCCTGCCCCTCCAGGCCTTTCTGGCCTTCCAGGAGCATGGCCTCCTCACCACATGCTCCCTAAGAAGGTTCTAGGTCCCTGATCAAGACCCCTGTGCTCTCTTCCACTACAGCCAGAAGACTGGAATGATTTTCTCCCTGGAGATGAGGAGGGGGTAAGCCCCTGTCCTGTGTTGCCTTTTTTTCAAAACCTGTTTCTGGGACTCTATTTTTTAAATGTCTTTCCCCTTTTTGTAAAATTTTTATTTTTACACACTGCATTTTGATTTATTGTACACAAATGGGGACAACTGTTCATTTCTATGTTTGTACACGATGTAGATTCACACCATTCGTGTAATCACATATAGGGTAATAATGTCTGTCTCAGTTCACTATCTTTCCTTCCCCCACCCCCTCCTGCTCCATTTCCCTCTACACAATCCAAAGTTCCTCCATTCTTCTCTTGCGCTCCCCACTCCATCAAACCCCCTCGTTATGTATCATCATCCACTTATCAGAGAAAACATTTGACCTTTGGTTTATTGGGTTTGGCTTATTACCTTAGCATGATATTCTCCAACTCCATCCATTTACCTGCAAATGCCATAATTTTATTCTTCTTTATGGCTGAGTAATATTCCATTGTATATATATATATATACCACAGTTTCTTTATCCATTCATCTCTTGAAGGGCATCTAGGCTGGTTCCACAATCTAGCTATTGTGAATTGAGTAGCTATGAACATTGATGTGGCTGTATCACTGTAGTATGCTGATTTTAAGTCCTTTTGGGTATAAACTGAGGAGTGGGATAGCTGGGTCAAATGGTGGTTCCATCCGAAGTTTTCTGAGGAATCAACATACTGCTCTCCAGAGTGGCTGCACCAATTTGCAACTCCACCAGCAACGTATGAGTGTACCTTTTTCCCCACATCCACACCACCAAGGTTACCTTTTTAACAGAGGTCATTGGAGTCTTCCTCACCAAAAGGGCTTCTAATGGCAGAAGCCCGGCAGCTAAGGAGGAAGAGATATTCAGAGGGTGATGCACTTTGGCTCTTTTAACTCCCTCAGTGGGAGTTGAGGTTTCTACTCTTACTGGCAAAGAAGTGAATCTAATCAGAAGCACAAATGCACAGTTTGGAGAATGCCTTAAGACTCTTCTGGTAGAACCTCTGGTTCAGTGTCATCCCTCACTCTCTTCCACTCCACCACAAGTAGCATATCTCCTGAGGACAAGAGGCTCCCCTTAAAGGTAGGGCCTCTAGTCCCCCCCCTAATAGAGTTCCAGTGCTCAGAGGGGGTCACACTGCTCTAGAACACTGTGGATAGACTTCTGTTCTGGTATCAGATCCCACAGGCTGCAAAAAGGAATCCCTAAAGGAACAGGTTGTCTCCCTCACAGTCATCATAGTCACAGATCACTCAAGAAAACATCAGGTGCTAAGCTCAGTGTTTTGCATACATTATCTATCTAATCTTTGGAGGACCCTTTTCACAGATGGAGAAACCAGGACAGAAGGGCACACAAATCATATTACAATAATAACCCTGAATGTTAATGGCCTAAACTCATTAATCAAAAGACATATTTTGGCAGATTGGATTAAAAAGAAAGATCCAACAATGTGCTGCCTTTGAGAGACTCATCTCATAGAAAAAGACATCTCAGACTAAAGGTGAAAGGATGGGGAAAAACATACCACGCACATGGACTCAGTAAAAAAGCAGGGGTCTCCATCCTCATATCAGACAAAGTGGACTTCAAACCTAAGTTAGTCGGAAGGGATAAAGAAGGACATTTCATACTGCTTAAAAACCAATGAGACAAAATGATTTTAAATATTTATGCCCCAAACAATGGAGCATCTATGCACATCAAACAAACCCTTCTCTATTTTAAAAATCAAATAGATCAAAACATAATAATAGTGGGTGACTTTAACACACCACTCTGACCTCTGGATAGATCCTCCAAACCAAGCAACTTGTTCTTGATTACATGGCTACCAAGTGATAGAACCAGGATTTGGCTCTAGATCTGCCTGATCTCATAGAGCATGATCACAGCCAATCAGTCCAGAACTGGACTGCTGGGTATGCTATAGGATGAAATGAGTTCATATCAAATAAGTACTTACAACAGTGCCGAGCATCTGGTAAGCAACATATGAGTGTTTTTAAAATTATAAAAAGCTTTGTGGGAACACAGAAGATGACCCTGCATATTCATGTGGCTGGAATGAAACCTAGGAATAAGGAGTGGAATGCAGCCAGACTGAAGTCCCCCTTAGCCCTCTGTAACTCTTTTCAACTCCTGACCCTTCCCCAGATCACATATGGTGAGAAGGAGGTGAAAGTCACCTCCAGCATAATTCTCACCCCGGACATAAGAAGCTGCATTTGGACTTTTGCTGTCCTGGGGAGGGTGAAAGAAGGTGATCTGCAAAGCTCCCAGAAATGTTCCAGTCAGGCCCCTAAGTCTCAAAGGTTAGTACAGCTGGAGTTGGTTTACATTGGGATTTCAGGGCACTGCATCTTCCAGGAGATAAGTCTGCATTATGCAAATTACTTATACCAGGACTCTGCTGCAGTTACTAAGCTACAGGGGAATTAACTGCTTAACCCTTTCTGTCTAGCTATAGAGCAAAGGTTGACAACATTGGTCAATGTGGAAAAAAAATTTCCCAGGACTCAACAGCCTGCTGAGTAGAGAGTGGCTGCTCAGAGTCCAGTGACTCATCCAGTGGATTTGTCCTTGCCCTACAATGTTTGTAAGTCAATCCCTACCTGCCTGTACCTTCTGAAGGGAAGTAAATTTCATCCAGGGGATCCTTAAGGCTCAATGGAGGAGGACAGATCTCATCAATGGGCCTTGGAAGCTCAGAATCATTTATTCTGATGACCAGATAGTGGAGGGTTCTCAGAGAAGTTGGTATTTGAACTGGGCATTGGAGGTGAATCAGCAAAGAGAGTAAGAGCATGTCCAAGATACAGAGGTGAGAAGTTCTACAACTTACTTTAGGAACAGCAAGTAGTGTTAAAGATTTTAGGGTTGTACTGGGTGGCAAGTGAAGACAACATGTATATTTTATTAGGAAAGAAATGAGTGTAACAATGCTAGGAATATTTAATAAAGTCATAAGCTCAGGTCTATAAGTTATAAAATTCACCATTTGAATATATATATTACTATTCAAATTCCCTAGACAGATTATGCTCTGGGGGCCATTAGAGATGTAAAAGCAAAAGTTGAAGGTGACATAAACACATCTTATCCTTGGTATTTTCATAGCTGAGCTCTTGGGTCCAGTTGAAACAGTTAGCCCCAGCAAGATCTGCAGCTTGACCACTTGGGACTTAAACTGCCAGGTGAATATCAAGGAAGGGCTCCCCTCAAAGAATAAAAGCTGGAGACCAAACTTCTCTTGTGGCTTCCTTAAGGAGGAGTCATGGAATCTGCCATGGAATCATGGAGACAACTGGACATCACCTTATCCATCCCTCTGGCTCCAGGTGGAGCTGTACCACACACAACATAATGAAGGTAATTGATTCATGCTCAATATGCGTGTGTTGTAACAACAATCTTCACAGCCCAACCTCTCCTCTGATACTCAGAGATCTTGATGAATCCTTCACTTTTATAACCCTGACAGCTTCTCAACACCTTCATAATATAACCAAAAGATTTTTTCTTTACAGTCAACCTTAAGATCTGGGGTGGAACTATGAGCAATGAGTCTTTAATTGACAGAAAATGGACCACCTTCTCCACATATGCTTTCTACATTTTCCCTCAACCATCATGGGATATACCATGCTGGATCCCTCCACTTTTCTTTCTACTTAAGTCATGAAGAAAAGAACAGCGTAGTGGTCAAAAAGCCCAGGCACTGGAAGGAAGAAAAAATTCAGACTCTGGTTCTAACCTCTGGAATCTTAGGAAAGTCATTTATCTCCTGTGGACTTTCTGCAAAGTCAAAATAACAGCATAATTTACCTGTGAGACTACTGAAAAGATCAAAGACAAGCCAATCTCTTTGTAAACAATGCACTAGATAAGAATAAAATATTACAGTACTACTTCTATTTGCAAAAGTAATCCCAGTACCACTGAGCAAACGGTAAAGCATAAGGAGGCTAAAGTGACTTCACTAAAACAGAAAGAAGATTTTGAAGAAGCAATGTGGCCAGAAATTAAGAGGGACATTTCATAATGATAAAAAGCAATTCATAGTGCATAAAGTACATAAAAACCATATAGGTGTATATAACTAATAACAGAGAGTCAAACTAACTTGAATCCAAAGTCTACAGAATTAAATGGAGAAATAAGCAAATTCCTAATCACAGAGATTTTAACAACCTTATCTCAGCAATTGACAGAGTAACTAGACAAAAGAAATCAGAACACAGAAGATTTGAACAAGACAATCACCTTTAATGAATTAATGTTTATAGAACACTACACCCAACAATTGCAGAATTTACTTTCTTTTTCAAGAGAACATGGTACATTTACCAAGAAAGACTAAATGTTGGTCCGTAAAAATTATTTCAATACGTTTTAAATGATTGCAATTTTACATAGCATATTCTTTCACAATGCAATTGAGCTGCAAATAAGTAATGTTATGCTATCTAGAAAAATGTCATGCTATCTGGAAATTAAACAGAGTATATCTAAATAACCCATGGGTCAGAGAGAAATATAAGGGAAATTTTAAAATATTTCTAATTAAATGAAAATAAAAATTAATATATCAAAAGGAATATTGCTAAGGCAGTATTAAAGGAAATTTTACAGATTTAAATATGTATATTAGAAGAATGCCTTAAATAAATCAATGACCCTAGGATATAAATTTAAAATAAAGATGAGTAATTCTCAGCTAGAAGCAATTTTGTTCCCCAAGGGATATTTAGCAGTGTCTGGAAACAGATTTGTTGTTGTAACTGAGTGTACAAGAGCTACTGTCAACTACTAAGCCAGGGGTTGGTGTTAAACATCCTAATATACATAGAACAGCTTCTCACAACAAATGATTATGCATTCAAATATGTCAATCATACCAAGGTTGAGAAACCCTGGCCTAGTTAAAGAACAAAATAAAATCAAATTAAGTAGAAGGGAGCAAATAAAAAAGATAAAAGTAGAAATCAATGAAATACACAATTGAAAAACAATAGACAACATTTACAAAAAATATTTACAAAATTGAAGTTGATTTTTCAAAAAGATCAAGAAAGACCAAAAACCCTAACTCTAGCTAGATAAGTTAAGGAAGAAAGAGAGCACAAGTTACCTATATCAGGAATGAAAGAAGAAATATCTACAGTCATTAAAAGAAAAACAAGCACATATTATGAAAAGCTTTATGCCAATAAATTTGACAACTTCAATGAAATTAATAAAGTCCTAAAAAACTACAAATTGCCAAAAGTGATACAAGGTTAAATTAAAAATCTGACTAAACATTTATCTATTAAATAAATTGAAATTGTCATAAAAAACAAATTAGACTCCAGGCACATATAATTTCACTGGTGAATCATATCAACTGTCTCAGGGGGAAAATAATACCAACCTTACACAAACTATTACAGAAAATAGATAAAGTTCCCAGTTCATTTTATGTGGCTACATAACCTGAGACCAAAATCTGGTAAAGATATTATGAGGAAAGAAAATTATAAACCAATAGCTCTCATAGACATAGATGAAATATCTTTACCAGAAAAATAATACATTGAAATGATTCCAGGAATATAAGAACAATTCAATTTTTTAAAAAATCTGTCAGAGCTGGGAGTATAACTCAGTGGTAGAGGTGGTAGAGTGGTTGCCTAGCATATATAAGACCCTGGATTCTATCCTCAGCATTGGAAAAAATATTATTAAAGTAATTCACTAACTTAACAAAATGAAGGAGAAAAACTGCATGATTATCTCTATCTCAACAAATAAAACAATTATAAAACCAATTCAACACCATTGAAGAATTTTTTTTAAAAACTCATCAAATTTGAAACAAAAGGATACTTCTTCAAACTGCTGAAAGGCATTAATAACACACCACCAACTAATAATACACATGGTAAAATATTGAATGTTTTTTCTCAAACGTTGAGAACAAGTTAAGGACTTTATCTGTCACCACTTTATTCACATTGTACTAGAGATCCCAGCCAATGCAACAAAATAAGAAAAAATAAGAGTACTATAACTTTCAGAGAAAGAAATAAAATCTCTGGACAGACATGAATGTTAACACATAAAATCATAAGGAATTTGAAAAAAAAAAAGGATTTTATAACCAACAAGTGATACAAGGTTAAAATACAAAAGTTAATTGTATCTTTTATAAATAAGCAGCAGTTAGAAAACAAAATTTTTTTTTAAATTTCCAGGAACAGAAAAAGATAACAGAGTAAAATCCCCCAGATACCAACTCCCCATAGACACACCAGGTTGGACAGTTATGTATTTACCAAACTACCTCTACAAGAGCTAAGGATAAAAGCCTACCTGCAGATGGAGCCTCTGAACAGCCCTGGTGCCAACAGAAGATATATGGCTCTAGTCTACCAAGTTTATATTCCAACCACCATTATGTGTGGCTGGCTGCAGTGGTCTTGGGCCCCAAAACCACCTTAGCAATAACCACCCCATAGTAGCACAGACCTTGATCCTTCCCCAGTGCTGTGCTGATCTTGGTGGGCTGTGGGCTTAGGGTTTGGCACAGTATGGCACAGTTAAGTGACACTGGGGACAGTCCATCCACAAGGATTCTACCCAGAGTTTGGAAGAATCTCATAGTACCTGAGCACAGGCCAGTGATTTTGGATAAAGCATATGGGTCTACCTCTATCCCAGGGAGAGGTCTATGGGTATGGAAGACTTCTCAGGTACTCCATTGGTTCCTTCTGAACAACACACCACGTGAAGGAACAAACCTGGGTTTGGATCGCACTCTAGTGCTGAAACATAACCAACAAACCAACAGCAGATTCCCAGTAAACCTGGACCTGGGTGCTATCTGGTGCCAAAATAATGCAAGTAAATACAGTTCAGAGAAAATAAGCAGCCTGCTTAGAATTTATGGAAATGCAGACACAAACAAGGCTAGATTATAAAGACTAAAATAAATACTTAATCCTTCAATGCCAACTTGATGTCATATTGAAGCTCCTTCAAGAGCTTCCATGAAACCATAACTTCACCAAAAGTCAAACTAGGATGACAGAAATTGACTAGATACTAATCAGTATGGGAGAACTCTCAGAGTTCCTTAAAGTAGCTGTTTTAAGGAAATTCAATGACCTTGAAGAAAACACAAACAATTCAATACTCTAGCAGAAAAACTTAACCAAGAGACAGAAGCAATTTTTAAAAGTCAAACAATTTTTTTTTTTTTTTTTTTTTTTTTTTTTTTTGTGGTGCTGGGGATTGAACCCAGGACCTTGTACTTGACGGGCAAGCACTCTACAAACTGAACTATATCCCCAGCCCTCAAATAAATTCTTGAGCTAAAAAATACACTCAATGGAATTAAAAATGTGATAGAGGACAGCAATAGCAGGATAGATAAAATAAGAGAAAGAATTAGTGAGCTCAGAAACACGCCATTTGAAAATGCACAATCGGAGTAGAAAAAAGCAAAAAGAATAAAGAGTAATGGGGAAAGCATATGGGAACTTTGGAAAAGTATTAAAGACCAAATAGTTATTATAGTTCAAGATGGACTTGAGAATGCAAAAAGGGTAGAAAGTTTATTCAAAGAAATAATAATAGGAAACTTCCCAACCTAGAGAAGGCTATACTTGTATAAGTATTTGCCTAGCATGCACAAGACCCTGAGTTAAATCTCTGGTACCAAAAAAAAAAAAAAAAAAAAAACTATTGATAAATCTCAAGGAATAAGAAAAAGAAGAATAAATCAAACCCAGAATTAGGAGAAGGAAAGACATTATAATGATCAAAGCTGAAATAAATAAGAAACTAAAAAATACAAAGATCAACAAAACGAAGAGCTTATTCTTCAAAAGAAACAGAATAGAGAAACCCTTGCTAAGGGTTTCTTAGTAAGTAAGACAACTGATACAACAGAAATACAAAGGATCCTTAGAGAGTATTATGAACAATCATATGCCAACAAATTTGATAACCTAGAAGAAATGGACAAATTCCTAGACATGAAGAAATAGAAAACCCAAACAGACCAAACACAAGTAACAACACTGAATCAGTAGCAAAGTCTCCCATCAAAGAAAAGCCTAGGACCAGATGACTTTACTGCTATTTCTATTCAACATTTAAAGAAGGACTAATTTTCCTGAATTCATCTCCCAAAAAAAGAGGAAGGAATTCTTCCAAACACATTCTACAAGACCAGCATTATCCTGATTTATAATCCTGATAAATTAAATATGGATTAAAAAAGTAAATACAGGCCAAAATCATCAATAAAAGACTAGCAAACCAAACCCAACAGCACATTAAAAAGATTATTACCATATGAAAAAATGTTCAATGTCATTAGCAATTAGGGAAATGCAAATCAAAACCACATTGAGATTTCATTTCACACCAGTCAGACTGGAAGTTATCAGGAATACAAATAAATGCTAGAGCAAATGTAGAATAAAGAAACACTTTTACACTGTTGGTGGGACTCTAAATTAGTACAATCACTATGGAAATGATCAGTATGGAGGCTTCTCAAAAGACGAGCTATATGGAACCACCATATGATCCAGCTATACAACTACTCAGTTTTTATCCTAAAGAATGGAAGTCATCATACTATAGATATATGTGCATACCCATCTTTATATCAGCACAATTTATAATAACCAAACTACAGATGAAGGGATAAAGAAAATGTGGTATATATACACAATGGATTTTTATTCAACCATAAAGAAAAATTAAATTATGTCATTTGCAGAAATAAACAAAACTAGAGACAACTATGTTAAATGAAATAAGTCAAATTCAGAAGGTCAACGGTCATAAGTTTTCTCTCATATGTGGAAGCTAGAAAGGAAAAAGGAAATAAAAGGTCAGGGGGAAGGATCTCATGAAAATCAAAAGGAGATCAGTAGAGGAAAGACACTGGGGATGGGAAGAAGTGAGGGAGCAGGGAAGTGCTGAGGAGTGATATTGACCAAATTATGTCGTGTGCATGTACAAATATGTAAAAACAAATTCCATCACTATGTACAACTATAATGTACCAATAAAAAATGTGGGTAAAAAAGATTATTTACCATGATCCTGTGGAATTCCTCCCAAGGATGTAAGGATGATTCAACAAACACCCCTAGAGGGGCAGCTTCCTTGTGGAGCACTGCATTATCAAGTTCCTCCAAGACTTTAGGCTACTGAAGGCTAGGAAGTGAATTATTAGAAATCTACATGGGACACTATAAGTCAATAGAGGAAATCTGCAATATCTCAGTTGTGCTAATAGAGGGGTAGATACCTGAGCAATATGAGAAAACAAGGAAAGAAAATGTCCCAAACAAACCTAAATGCTACATCAATAAAATCCAATAATAGCATGGCACGAGAAATGTCAGAAAGGGAGTTCAGAATGTACATAATTAAAATGATCAGAGAAGCAAACAATGAGATGAGGGAGCAAATGCAGGCTTTGAATGATCACACCACTCAACAGTTGAAAGAGCAAATGCGGGAAGCAAAAGATCATTTCAATAAAGAGTTAGAGATACTGAAAAAACAAACAGAAATACTTGAAATGAAGGAAACAACAACCCAAATTTAAAACTCCATAGAAAGCATAACCAATAGGATAGAACACCTGGAAGACAGAACCTCAGACATTGAGGACAAATATTTAATCTTGAAATATTTAATCTTGAAAACAAAGTTGACCAAACAGAGAATATGGTAAGAAATCATGAACAGAATCTACAAGAATTATGGGATATCATGAAAAGGCCAAATTTAAGAATTATTGGGATTGAGGAAGGCTTAGAGAAATAAACCAAAGGAATGAACAATCTATTCAATGAAATAATATCAGAAAATTTCCCAAATCTGAAGAATGAAATGGAAAATCAGATAAAAGAGGCTTATAGGACTCCAAATGTAAAAATTTACAACAGACCCACACTAAGGCACATTATTATGAAAATACCTAACATACAAAATAAAGACAGAATTTTAAAGGCTGCGAGAGAAAAGAATCAAATTACATTCAGGGGGAAACCAATAAGAATATCAGCAGATTTTTCAATCCAGACCCTAAAAGCTAGAAGGGCCTGGAACAACATTTTTCAAGCTCTGAAAGAAATGGATGCCAACCAAGAATCTTATACCCAGCAAAATTTATCTTCAGATTTGAAGATGAAATAAAATCCTTCCATGATAAACAAAAGCTAAAAGAATTTACAAAAAGAAAGCCAGCACTATAGAACATTCTCAGCAAAATATTCCATGAGGAAGAGATGAAAAACAATGATGTAAATCAGCAAAGGGAGGAACCACCCTAAAGGAATAGCCAAATAAAGGACAAACCAAGTCGTGTCAAAAAACAAAAATGAGCCAAATGACCAGGAATACAAATCATATCTCAATAACAACCCTGAATGTTAATGGCCTGAATTCATCAATCAAAAGACACAGATTGGCAGATAGATTAAAAAGAAAGATCCAACAATTTGCTGCCTGCAAGAGACTCATCTCATAGAAAGAGATACCCACAGACTAAAAGCGAAAGAATGGGAAAAATCATACCACGCACATGGACTCAGCAAAAAAGCCGGAGTATCCACATAACAGATAATGTGAACTTCAAGCCAAAGTTAGTCAGAAGGGATAAAGAAGGACATTTCATACCACTTAAGGGAAGCATAAATCAGCAAGACATAACAACTATAAATATCTATGCCTCAAACAGTGGCTCATCCGTGTACATCAAACAAATCCTTCTCAATTCCAGGAATCAAATAGACCATAACACAATAATACTAGGTGACATTAACACACCTCTCTTACCACTGGAAAGATCCTACAAACAAAAACTGAACAAAGAAATCATAGATCTCAATAACACAATAATTTAGACTTAACAGACATATGTAGAATATACCATCCAACAAAGAGCAAATACACTCTTCTCAGCAGCACATGGATCCTTCTCTAAAATAGACCATATATTATACCACAAAGCTACTATTAGCAAATACAAGAAGATAGAGATACTACCTTGTATCCTACAGATCATAATGGATTGAAACTAGAAATAAATGACAGAATAAAAAACAGAAACTACTCCAACACCTGGAGATTAAATAAAACGCTATTGAATGATGAATGGATAACAGAAGACATCAGGGGGAAATAAAAAAATTTTTAGAGGTAAATGAGAACAAAATACATCATATCAAAATCTCTGGGACACTATGAAAGCAGTACTTAGAGGAAAATTTATTTCATACAGTGCATTCAATAAAAGAAGAAAAACTCAACAAATAAAAGACCTAACACTACAGCTCAAAGCCCTAGAAAAAGAAGAACAGAGCAACACCAAAAGTAGTAGAAGACAGGAAATAGTTAAAATCAGAGCTGAAATCAATGAAATTGAAACAAAAGAAACAATCAAAAAAATTGACAAAATAAATAGTTGGTTCTTTGAAAAAATAAACAAAATTGATAAACTCTTAGCAACACTAACAAAGAGAAGGAGAGAGAAAACTCAAAATACTAAAATTTGGAATGAACAAGGAAATATTACGACAGACACGAGTGAAATACAAAACATAATTAGAAACTATTTTGAAAATCTATACTCCAACAAAATAGAAAATTTCAAAGACATCAACAGGTTTCTAGGGACATGTGAATTATGTAAACTGAACCAGGAGGACATACACAATTAAAATAGATCAATTTCAAGTAAAGAAATAGAAGAAGTCATCAAAAGCCTACCAACAAAGAAAAGCCCGGCACCAGATGGGTTCTCAGCCAAGTTCTACAAAACCTTTAAAGAAGAGCTCATTCTAACACTCCTCAAAGTATTCCATGAAATAGAAGAGGAGGGAACCCTTCCAAAATCATTCTATGAAACCAATATCACCCTGATATCTAAACCAGACAGAGACACAGCAAGGAAAGAAAATTTCAAACCAATATCCTTAATCAACATCTACACAAAAATTCTCAACAAAATTTTAGCAAATTGCAATCAAAAATATATTAAAAGATAGTGCACCACGAACAAGTGGGTTTTATCCCAGGGATGCAAGGTTGGTTCAACATCTGGAAATCAATAAATGTCATTCACCATATCAACAGACTTAAAGTCAAGAATCACATGATTATTGCGATAGAAGCAGAAAAAGCATTTGATAAAATATGGCATCCCTTCATGTTCAAAACACTAGAAAAAAATAGGGATAGTGGGAACATTCCTCAACATTGTAAAGGCCATCTATGCTAAGCCCATGGCCGATATCATTCTAAATGGTGAAAAACTGAAAGCATTCCCCCTAAAAACTGGAACAAGGCACCACTTGTTTCACTACTTCTATTCAACACTGTCCTTGAAACTCTAGCCAGAGCAATTAGACAGACCAAAGAAATTAAAGGGATATACGAATAGGAAAAGAAGAACTCAAACTATCCCTATTTGCTGATGACATGATTATATATTTAGAAGAACCGGGAAATTCCACCAGAAAACTTTTAGAATTCATAAGTGAATTCAGTAAAGTAGCAGGATATAAGATCAGTGCTCATAAATCTAATGCATGTTATACATGTGATGAATCTTCAGAAAGAGAAGTTAGGAAAACTACCCCATTCACAATAGCCTCAAAAAAATAAAAACTTGGGAATCAATCTAACAAAAGAGGTGAAAGACCTCTACAACGAGAACTACAGAACACTAAAGAAAGAAATTAAAGAAACCTTAGAAGATGGAAAGATCTCCCGTGTTCTTGGATAGGCAGAATTAATATTGTCAAAAAGGCCATACTACCAAAAGTGCTATACAGATTCAATGCAATTCCAATTAAAATCCCAATGATGTACCTCACAGAAATAGAGCAAGCAATCATAAAATTCATTTGGAAGAATAAGAAAACCAGAATAGCTAAAGCAATCCTTAGCAGGAAGAATGAAACAGGGGGTATCACAATACCAGAACTTCAAGTATACTACAAAGCAATAGTAACAAAAACAGCATGGTATTGGTACCAAAATAGACAGATAGATCATTGGTACAGAATAGAGGACACAGACACAAACCCAAATAAATACAGTTTTCTCATACTAGACAAAGGTGCCAAAAACATGCAATGAAGAAAAGATAGCCTCTTCAACAAATGGTGCTGGGAAAACTGGAAATCCATATGCAACAGAATGAAACTAAACCCCTATCTCTCACCCTGCACAAAAATCAACTCAAAATGGATCAAGGACCTTGGAATCAGACCAGAGACACTGCATCTTATAGAAGAAAATGTAGGTCCAAATCTTCAACATGTCGACTTAGGGTCAGACTTCCTTAACATGATTCCCATAGCACAAGAAATAAAAGCAAGAATCAATATCTGGGCTAGATTCAACCTAAAAAGCTTTCTGTCAGCAAAGGAAACTATCAGCAATGTGAAGAGAAAGAGCCTACAGAGTGGGAGAAAATCTTTGCCACTCATACTTTAGATAGAGCACTACTTTCCAGAATATATAAAGAACTCAAAATAGTTTACACCAAGAATACAAATAACCCAATCAACAAATGGGCTAAGGAAATGAACAGACACTTCACAGAAGAAGATCTACAAACAATGTACAGATATATGAAAATGTTCAACATCTCTAGTAATAAGAGAAATGCAAATCAAAACTACCCTAAGATTCCATCTCACCCCAATTAGAATGACGATTATCAAGAATACAAGCAACAACAGGTGTTAGCGAGGATGTGGGGAAAAAGGTATACTCATATATTGCTGGTGGGGTTGCAAATTAATGCAGCTACTCTGGAGAGCAGTGTGGAGATTCCTTAGAAAACTTGGAATGGAACCACCATTTGACCCAGCTACCCCACTCCTTGGCCTATACCCAAAGGACTTAAAATCAGCATACTACAGAGATACAGCCACAACAGTGTTCACAGCTGCTCAATTCATAATAACCAGATTTTGGAACCAACCTAGATGCCCCTCAATTGATGAATGGATAAAGAAACTGTGGTATACATATACAATGGAATACTACTCAGCCATAAAGAAGAATAAAATTATGGCATTCGCAGGCAAATGGATGAAACTGAAGAATAGCATACTAAGTGAGATAAGTCAATCTAAAAAAAACAAAGGGCAAATGATTTCGTTGATAAGCAGATGATGATACATAGTGGGGGGTGGGAGAGAGGCAAGAAAGGAGGTGGAGGAACTGTATAGAGAGAAAAGAGGGGTGGGAGGAGTGGGGGGAAGGAAAAAGTAACAGAATGAATCAAACACCATAACCTTATGTAAATGTATGATTACACAAATGGTACGCCACTACTTCATGTACAACCAGAGATACAAGTTGTACCCGATTTGATTACAATAATAAAAAATAAAAAATAAATAAGTGTAGGAAGGGCATCTGGTAAAATTCAATATCTCTTCATGATAAAAATGTTACTCAGATTAGATAGAGAAGGAACTTACCTCGATATAATAAAGGCCATTTTTAAAAAGCTCACTGTTGGGCTGGGGATATAGCTCAGTTGGTAGAGTGCTTGCCTTGCGAGCACAAGGCCCTGGGTTCAGTCCCCAGCACCACAAAAAAAAAAAAAAAAAAAAAAAAAAAAACTCACTGTTAACATTACACTGAATGAGGAAAATCTACAAAATTTCTCTCTAAGATCTGGAGCCAGACAAGGATGACTACTTTCACCATTCTTATTCAACACAGTGCTGTAAATCCTAGCCATAACAATCAGGCATCCAAAGTGTAGAAAAGGAAGTCAAATTGTCACTGTTTGTAGATGACACAATCTTATATATAGAAAACTTGGAGGACTTCACCAAAAAAACAATTAGAACTAATTACTAAATTCAGCAATATTGTAGGATACAGAATCAATATATATAAATCAGTCGTATTGCTATATGCCAATAGTAAATTATCCAAAATAGAAATCAAGAAACCAATCCCATTCATAATAGTCACAAAAAATACCTAGAAATATATTTAACCAAGGTGAGAGATAACTATAATTAGAACAACAAAACATTGACAAAAGAGATGGAAAAGGATGTAAAAAACTAAAAAGACTTCCTGTGTCCATGGATTGGAAAAATAAATATTATTAAAATGTCCACTGTAATCCCCATTAATATACAAGTAATGTTCTCAAAAAAACTAGAAAAAAATTCCTAAAATTTATATGTAATCTCACATACACACACACACACACACACACACACACACACACACAAATGGCCAAAGCCATCTGCAGCAGAAAGAACAAAGCAGGAAGTATAACCCAACCTGACGTCAAATATACTACAAAACTATAGCAATTGAAATCATATTGGCATAAAAACAGAGGCAAACCTGTTCAAGTTGTATGTTTGCATACATAATCCCATAATTCATGAAATGTAAAATAAATGAATTAATACTTTTAAAAGATGCATACACCAATGGAACAAAACAGCCTAAAAGCAAACCCATGCATTTACAGTCAACTGATTTTCAACAAAGGAGCTAAGAACACACACTGGAGAAAGGGTGGTCTTTTCAATACACGAGTCTGGGAAAACTGGATATCCATTGACAAGGGAATGAACACTAGACCCCTATCTCTCTCCAGTGACAAAAATCAATTCAAAATGGATTAAAGCCTTAAATGTAAGACCTAAAAGTATGAAATTACTATAAGAAAACCCAGGGAAACACTTCAGGACATTGGAATGGACAAAGAGATTTGGGGAGATGAGACCCCTAAGCATAGAAACAAAAGCAAAAATAGACAAATGGGATTACACCAAACTAAAATGCTTCTATGCACAAAGGAAATAATCAACAAAGGAAGGGAGGGACAACCTGTAGAATGGGAAGAAACTTTTGCAAACTATACATCAGACAAGGGATTGATACTCAGAATATATAAGGAACTCTAAGAACCTAATAGCAAAACAAAAAACAAAAAACAAAAAAAAACACCTGATTTAAATAACCTAATGTGAAAATGGGCAATGAACCTAAATCAACAATTCTCAAAATTCTCAAAAGAAGACACATGTATAGCCAACAAGTATATGATAAAAAATGCCTGGCATTACTAATTATTAAGGAAATGCAAATTAAAACCACAATGAGATATTGCCTCAACCCAATAAGAATGGCTATTGTCAATAAGATTAAAGTAACAAGTGCTGCTGAGGATGTGGAGGAAAGGGAGCCCTTGCACACTGTTGGTAGGAATGTAATTAGTACAGCCATTATGGAAAACAGTATGGGGGAACCTCAAAAAAATTAAAAATATAGATACCATAGGATCCAACAATCCCACTATTGGGCGTATTTCCAAAGGAAATGAAATCAGTATATTGAAGAGACACCTGCACTCCCACGTTCACTGCCACACTCTTCACAATAGCAAAGGAACCAGGCACAGTGGCAAAAGAAATAGAAACAACCTGAACATCCATCAACAGATGAACTGATAAAGAACATGTGCTACAAATACACAGTGGAATGCCATTCAGCCATAAAGAGTAAAATCCTCTCATTGGCATCAACAGATGGAACTGGAGATCATTATGTCAAGTGAAATAAACGCGGCTCAGAAAGATAAGCACTGCGTGATCTCTCACTCGTGTGAGGTTTTTGAAAGCTGATCTTACAGATGTGGAAAGTAGAATGGTGGTCCCCAGAGGCTGGGAGAGTAGAGAAGGCTGAGCAGTGGGTACTAAGGGAGCGTCAGAGAGAAGCAGAAAGTTCTGGTGTGTTGTTGTAGGTTGATAGCAAAGTTCTGTATGTTCAGAGGTAGAGGAAAGAATTATGAAAGTTGTTACCATAAGTAAATGAAAAGTGTTTGAGATAGGTTTTTTTTTGGGGGGGTGGGTACCAGGGATTGAACCCTAGAGCACTAAGCCTCCCAGCTACATCTCCAGCCCTCTTTATGTTTTATTTTGAGACAGGGTCTACCTAAGTGGCACAGGGCCTCACTTGTTTAACCTAATTTAAACATTTCACAATGTATACATGTATTAAAACATCACTTAACACACCAAATCTTTGGATTTTTGTATCAGTTGAAAACTAAATTTAGTTTTTTTAAAATTTCCTTTACGATAATATTAAAATCATAATGTACTTAGAAATAAGTTTCCAAAATATGTTCAGGACTTGTGAACTGAAAAATACTACATCTTACTGAAAAAAAAAAAAACCTAAAAATATGGCAAGATATACTATGTCTGTGGGTTGGAAGATGCAGTATTATAAGATGCTGATTATCTACAAATTGATCTATTGCTTTATTGAAATCCCAAATACAAACTCATCAGGAATTTTTATATGAATTGACAAGCTAATTCTAAAATTGACATGAAAATGCAAAGCATTTAAAATATTCAAGGAAATCTTGAAAAAAAGAACAAGTTGAATGATTTATACATTTGATTTTAAAACTTACAATAGAGTCATAATCATTAAGACAGCATGGTACTGGCATAGGATAGACAAACAGATCAGAAGAGAGTCCAAAAATGGAATCACACTTACACAATTTAATTTTCAACAAAAGCAACAGAGCAATCCATTGGAGAAAGGAAAGACTTTTCAAGAACATGCTAGAAAATCGGATATCCATGTAGAAAAAAAGTAAAAGTAAGATTCCTGAGTCCTATTCCATCACACACAGAAGTAATGGATCATAGATTGTATGTAAGACATAAAACCACCAATCTTCTAGAAGAAAATAGTATATCTTCAGAACTTGAAGAGAGGCAAAGATTTCTTAGAAATAAACACCCATAAAAAAGTGATTAATTGTGCACATCAAAATTTAAAGCTTTACAAAAAACACCACTAGAAAAATGAGCAGGCAAAAGGCAGTCTAAGGGAAAACATCCACCCTACATGTATATGGTAAAGGAATTATATTCAGATTATATGTAAGAACACTTGTAATTCAATGAAACAAATTGACCTACTAAAAACTGTCAAAATGTTTAAACAGACATGTGACAAAGGGAAATAAATGAACAGCAAATACACATAGGATAAAATGTCCAACATCATTAGTCATCAAAAGAAATGCAAATTAGAACCAAAATGAGATACACCAAGAGTTGTCAGCAATGTGCAATAAGCAGAATTCTCATTTGTCAGTGCTGGGAATGTAAAATGTCACAGCCACTTTGGAAAAAATTCTGGAAGTTATAAAGCAAAACATAGAACACGGTATGATCTGGTTATTTCATTCTTAATTATCTACCTAAGAGAAATAAAAACATATCTACACACACATACTTGTACAAGAATGTTCTTATTGGCCATAACAGGTCAGATGTCAGTCAATGGAGAATGGATAAACACAATTTGGCAGATTTATGCAATGGAGCATGATGCAGCAATAAAAAGGAACAAATTACCTATACATGGAACAATCTAGATGAATATAAAACATGCTACAAGAAAGAAGAGTTACACGAAAGAATGTATACTGTATTATTCCATTCATGCTAATTCTGCTATGAGCAACACAAATCTATGATGAAAAAAATTGATGGTTAAGTCTAAGGATGTGGAGGTAGAATGTGACTGATAATGAATGTGAGGGGATTTGGGGATGAATAGTATTGTTTTGTATGATAATGGACACTTGTACATAGCCGTACTCATTTTCCAAAACTTAATGAATGGTATATACCTTTAAGATTTGTAGGCTTTCCCATGTATATATTTGACATCACAATAAAAAGAACCTTAAACTGATATCAAATATATACACATCATACCTATATATGTATATACACATATACATATATATATATATATTCAGTAGTGAGTGCAATGATGTTTCAACATACTTGGAAATGCATCTAAATATAAGATGGATTAACTGAGAAATAGAGGGTGGGTAGATGGATAGATTTGTGATAAACTAGAGTTAAATGCTAGTTGTATAATTTAGGTGGTGCATATATTGATGTTCCCTGTACAATTATTTAAACTCATGCATATTTGAAATTCTCCATAATAAAATAATGGGTAGAAGTGAAATATTAAGACTCTTTCATAACCTCAGGGCATACTCGAGAGGAATCAGCCCTGGTAGGTGTGCCTTTCTCAGATGTTTCCCAACCCACCTGGATTATGAATGGCTGTCCAACCCAGGGGCTTCTGAGGAACCCAGGTCACTGCCCTGAACTGTCCTGGTGAAGAAAACAGAATTTTCAGAAAGTCTACGTATACCTTCTAATTTTAATGACTCTGGTTACCAGTATCAAAAGGCTTATGACAACCACATTATTATTAAAGAAAAGAGCATTTTAAAGACTATTTTAAAAAATTGTATAAAAGATACTCTTATTTCAGAACGTGAACTAGTGAAGAATGAATGCTATGAACAGTAAGGTAAATTTTATTTTCCAGTCAAGAGACTCTTTCAATATCAGCTGCAAGAAAAACAATGTGACTAAATCTTGCTTATAAAGTGTTTTTATCACACCTGTGAGCTGTTTTTCAATTTTAAAAGTTTAAGATGCAAGAATATTTTCTAACCTTCTACTTAAGAGGAACTGATATTACAATGAACATTTTATACATATTATCACAGAACTTATCCCCTTTCCAACCTACTTACGCCTGCTCCAAACCGTTCTTTCCACTTTGCTCAGATGAGGTGATAATGGCTCTGATATGTGAAAGGGTCTGTTATTCAATTTCAGAAGTGCATCTAATCAGGGCTCCCACCTGGAACACAGCAGCCACTGCATCTCTGTGTCCCTGTGAGTGATGGTTCAGTCACAGATGGGAGCTGGAAGGTCTGCTCAGAAGCCCACTCTGCATCACTAGCATCTGCTGTCTGCCTCCTGATCTTCAAATACACACGGGCCAGAAAGTCACTTTCTCAAGGGGTGAACAGAGCCCAATGTTGCAACTTTGAAAAATCTTTTTCCTGACTTACTTTCCTGAGGCAGAAAGAAAGTACTTCTTTAGAAATCAGGTCTGCCATGGAGTTCAGGCATTTTTAATGCATCTTTTCCCCAAGGCCCTGGGCCCCTTTGTTGGCTATACACAAAGGATTATGCTATTTCTATTTAGTGAAATGGTTTGTAAATTTTAATTTAAAAGGAAAACATGGAAATATAAGTCTGAGTTATTTGGGAGAGAAAACAAGATAATCCCTTTCAGAATAAAGAGAAATACCTATCTAGAATCATCTTGGTAAAAACATACTGATCACATGGGCTGGGGATTTAGCTCATTGACAGAGCTCTTGCCTAGCACATGCAAAGCCCTGGGTTCAGTCCCCAGCAACATACCGATCACATTTCTCCTTCCTCTAAAAGACATTTTTAACCAAATCCTATGAGTTAGGAGACGCTGACAAATAATTCACAAATTACATCTGAGCTGTCTTTTACAGCATTCAGGCCTGACCACAATAGGAAACCCTCTGGAGGGGAAAGGGTGATGAGTGGCAGTTCTCAGTCTTGGCCGCATATTGGAATCATATTGTGTGTCACCCATTAAAAACTTTCATGAACTGGGGAGATAGCTCAGTGATAGAGTGCTCACCTCATCTGCACAAGGCACTGGAATTGATCTCCAGTACAAACAAAACAAAACAAACAACAACAACAACAACAACAAAAAAAAAAAACAGCACTCTCATATCTTCACAATCCTTTTCATTAGGAAAAAAAAAATAAAGTGGAAACAGAATTTTTTAGCTTGTTTAAAATTTTCCCAAATAAAGATTTTGAGTGGTTTTTAATTCATTGTGTTAAAAATATAAAAAGGCAACATCATCAATGAGTTTGCAAGACTAGTTGACCTCAGCGAAGATGGGAATTTAAAGGTCAAATTGAAAAATAAGTCCTTTGCATAACTGTTGGAAGGTATTTCTAAATGATTTTCTATACTTTACTTAGCACAGTCAATGACACACTACTTTTACTTGGACCTAAATATCTTTGTGTGTCTCCTTTTCAACTATGAACTCCATTCAAACAAAGTACTGAAATCAAAGTTAGGCCTATCCCTTCAAATTGACAAATTGACATACCAAAAGATTTATAAATGCAATTATATTCAATAACTCTTCTCCTTCTAAATATTATTTATACTTATGAGGTCAAATATATTTTTGTATTGCTAATAAATGAAATAATTAAATATTACTTATTTTGTACTTACTTCATCTTTTAAAATTGCTATTACCATAAATGTTTTATAATGGATGTTATATTCATAGAAGTGTTCAAGGATATAATTTATAATTAAAAATACATATATAAGAATAAATACTCATAATGAAAAGAGATCACTGAGCTAGGAAACTAGTCAACACAGGTGACTGTATAAGTCATGACACCTGCCTATCCCAGAGCTGGCACTCAATAAGTAAATATGATAGTGATAAAATGCTCAATATCACTAATTACTAGCAAAATGCAAATTAAAATCACAATGAGGTACTATCTCATACTTTCAGAAGGGCTATCATCAAAAAGACAAAAGGTAACAAGAGTAGGCAAGAATGTGAAGAAAAGGGAACCCTTGTACACTATTGATGAAAATATAATTAGTATGAAAATTATATGGAGGTTCCCCCAAAAATCTGAAGCTAGGATTATCATATGATCCAGCAATCCACTTCTGGGCATTTATACAAAATATCTGAATTAGTAGGCAGAAGAGATGTGTGTGTTCCCATGTTCCTTGCAGCACTATTTACAATGACCAGGTTATGAAATCAACTTACATACCCATCAGCAGATGAATGGATAAAGAAAAAGTGGTATTCAAGGAATACTTTAAAGAGGAGGAAATTCCATCATTTGCATCAACATGAATAGGATTGAAGAACATTATGCTAAATGAGATAAACTGGACATAGAGGGACAAATACATGTATTCTCACTTATATGCTGAATCTAAAAAAGTCAAACTAATAAAATCAGAAGGTAGAATGATATTTACAGAGGCTGGAGGGTGGAAGGAATGGGAAGATGATGGTCAAAATCTCAGACGGGATGAATAGGGTTTTGTTTTGTTTTGAGACCTATTTCATAGTATGGTGAATACTGTTAATAATAATGTATTAACACATTTCAAAATTTCTAACAAAGTAAATTTCAAATATTTTTACCACAAAAAATAAGCATTTGAGGTAATGCATATGCTAATTTACTTAATTTAATTATTCCACATATTTTCTTATAACATCACTTTTTACCCCACAAATATATATTATAAATTATTAATTTATAATAAATTTTTTAAGAATTTTAATATGTTGGATGAATGAATGAAACCCCTTTCACAACTGTAGAACTGACAAATAGAACACCAGCTTTTAGATGTTTCTGCACAAGCTTTCAGAGACACCATTCGAGCAGCATCTGTGTCTACAAGTTCAGTTAAGAAGACTCTCCTAAAATCAACTTGCAATCATCCATAACAAACTTAGGAGCAGTCAGTAGAGAATCTCCCCAATTAATTCAATTCAACAAGGAATCATTGAGTGTCTCATATTAGACTCATAAAGGAAGTAAATTAATACAAATTAAGTTCTGTATGGTTTCTGATTTCAGGAAACTCATGTTTAGTTTTATAACATATCTTCAAACTTCCACTTAAAGATGTGTACAGCCTGATGATCAGAGAATTTGAGTCACTTGGTGGTTTGATTTTGTTATTTTCTACATGTCTAGCTTCTTTATCTTACCACACGCTCATCTGTCCCTGGATTCTCTTCTCCATGCTGAAGTGGACAACTTGCCAAACAGAATCTTATGAAACAACAATCTACACCAAGCTGGCCTCTCTCTTCCCATTGCAGACCATGCTGTTCATACTTCTACTTCAAAAGAGAGTAGGGCAAGGCTCAGTGCATGTTTAAGAAAACTTTTATAGTTGAATCTCACTAAAGCTGTAGGAAAAAAATCCTAATCCCTTTCTATTCATGTCTTCTTTCTGATTTTTGTTTTGTTTTTAAAGAATCTAACCTTTATTTTCTTTATTTGTTTTTATATGGTGCTGAGAATCAAACCCTGGCCCTCACCCCTGCTAGGCAAGTGCTTTACTACTGAGTTACAACCCCAGCCCTTTTTTCTAGGTTTTGATCTACAAGATTACACAAAAATGATTAATGGTCCCCATAATCTCAATTGAGCTAAAAAACTAGATGTGTTACTGTCCTCCCAGATCTGAAAATAAGGCATATAGTAGAATAATGTGGATAATTTAAAAGCAATTATTCCAACAAAGATTAACAACAAAGGAAGAGAGCTCAGAAGCCCTTAGTAACTCAGAAAATCACCAGGAAAAGGAGCCCCCTCCAAAACTGCTACTCCCTCCAAGAACTGGTGTGGAGAGAACTGACTGGCTTCATTGTAATCTTTGGGCATGATGTCATAGTCCCTGGGTCCTGACTGGTGTCTTTTTAGACATGCTGATGATAGAAATTTTCCCTGAACACCCAGCATCATAAGTTACTCATTTAACATGAATAACAGTAGCAATAGAGTTAAAAGATCTTTCAATTCTCTGACACCACTCCGCTCCCGGCTCCCCTGGAGACCAAACCACCTGGCCATGTCATGTGTGTGTGTCCTGCATGGGAGAGATGGACTATGAACACAGCAGGGATGGGTTTTTATCTCTTCCTGCAACAGATCACTTTGCAAAATCCTCTAATGGCACTGCCTCATGGGAGACTGAAAACTATGGGGGATTAATTTTATAAGAAATAAAACACTTTGGTGCAGAAATGACTCCATAAATCTTTATTGAAAATGTTTCCATCTTAGCAGAATAACCCAGAAAGAAACCTAGATGGATGATTACAAACAAGGCATTGGGCCTCAAGATAAGAAGGGGAAAAGATACCATTTCAATTCTAACAAATACATACTTTGCCAACTTTAGCTCCTTTCTAAGGGTTGTTTCTGCATCTTCTCAAACCCTTAAAGAGCTGGAAAATCTTGCACAGATTTCTATGGGAAACCAGGGGTTTAATCAAACAGGATTGAGACTTCCCTCTCCCTTGCCTGCTCACATACTGTCAACCAAGATGTACATTTGTCACCTATAATGCTGTGTAAACCTTTTTAAATGAAACATTAAGTATGAATAAAAATAATTCAAAATATGTGTACTGGGGTTTTAGGCAGATACCAAGAAATTTGGGTTGAAATAGAACCCAAAACAGGAAAAACTTCTAAAGAAGGCAACTTTGTCCAGGATTTTTATTTAAAATAGCAAAGATGTGTCAAAGACACTGTTCATTTCCCAGCAAAGTCTATTACTTCTATGTGGATTCCAGTGACCAGAATGACCACCTAATGTTGACAATGGTGTCATCAGCAGATGATGTGCTGGTTCCCAAGGCACACATCCACCATCAGGAGCTAAGCACCCTGGCAATAACTGCACCCAGTCCCCTAAAAATGATGTTTCACCCGCAAAAATAAAAGAGAACATTTGAAATAAAACCTAATGGTAGTTCTGGCTAAGGCTCTAGAAACCCCCAGGAAGGATGGTGTTTGGAAGGAAGAAACCCTGGCTCCTCATAATGCTGGCTTATAGGTGACCTAAGACATTTGAAAAGTCAACATAACAGCACTAAGCAGAACCCCTTGCCATTAGGCTTCAGGGGGTATGGCAGATGGTCTAGAGGGGGACACAAATAGACAAACATATCCATCCTTTTGACAATTCAGCTTTCCTTGGAAATATGTCAAGAAGAGCTTCAAAACTAACTCTTAATGCAGTATTTTTCCTGAATTCATTGTCCATTTTAGAAATCAAGTAAGCTGGAGCTAAATCCCTCTTCAGCCTTCCTCTTCTCCCCATAAGACCCAGCTTCCCCTTCCACACCCTACCCCAAGCCCAATGTGTGTTCCCAGCCCTCTTGTATCTCTCTCCCCACTCACTGACCTGCCCCTACCCAACCTGATGATCCTCTCCCATCCCCACTTGTCGCTATGCTGAGCCCCAGCCTTGAGCCTTTGCTGCCTAGACTGTAAATCTAGCTGAGAACAGCAAACAAAGGAGCAACTATGAGAACTGACAACTCAAGGACTCTGGCACCAGGTTTGCCCTGGGCTGCCTCACCTGGGACATGCTGGCAGGGCTGGTCTCCCCGCAGGACACCCATACATCTCAGAATTACAGAGGGTGTAACTGGCCCTAGGACAGTTCTACAGGGCTGCTGCTGCTATGACACAGCAGAGGACACCGGAAAGAGAAGGTCTTCTCTGAGGAAGAAGACATGATAGAAATGGAAACAACGTGGGCTGCAGAATTGGCAACACTTGGCATAAAATATTATCCCCAATATCCCTGTAATTCTCTCCCCAAAGGAAGAGGACTGAAAAAAGAAATAGGAAAAAGAGAAGGAAGGGGGAAGGGAAGACTACAGTTCTACTTTTGGGTAGAAAGTGTAGTTATGAAACGATCGCTCCAAACAGATATGAATCCGAACTCAACCCCTGCCTCGTTTATAAATCCCAGTTTCAGGGAAAAGGACTCGCAAGTGGGATCCAGCCCTAGAAGCCTTCCACAGAGAGGGTGTGGTTAAGCTCATAGGCATTGCTATCTTCTTCCTCCAACAGCAGCTTGTCGATGGTCAGGGAACTGATGGCTCTCCTGGGGTCGTCCATGTCCTGAAGGACTGGCTCAGGAATAGAGATGGGGAGCTGGACAAACTGAGGCCCAGGCAGGGCTGGGGCTGGAGGCTGGTACTGCAGGGTGGAGGTGGGCAGCGTGGAAAGAGGCTGAGCCCACGGGAAATAGGTGAGGGGCGCTTGGTGCTCTGGGCCCTCCAGCTGGGGTCCCACCGTGGGTGTGGCAGCACTTCTCGTCTGTGATGAAGAAACACAGGACCAAGGTTTAGCAGCCCTGGCACGTCCACCTGCCCACCCTTGACTCAAGAGTCACCAATTCTTCCCTCAACTCTGCCCTTCCCTGGTTTCTCACTTCAGGGGCCTCCACCTCCTCTTTCTCAAAACCTCCCTCCAGGGCGAGCTGGACACACTTAAACTGTATCCATCATCTGTCACTTGCTAGCTACATGTTCATGCTCATGCTACTTCCCAACTCAGAAGCTCCATTTTCCTCATCTATTAAATGGGATACAAATAGTAGTGAAATCCTAGGGCTGAGCAAATTAGAGAGGATTTTCTAGATTTCATTCAACATAAAATACATCCCAATTTCAGAAATCTTAAAATGTGAAAAATATACATATCTTAAAGTCTGAAAATACATGTTAAAGAATGAGGCTGTCACATAGCTCAGTAGATGTATCTTGGAGGTGGCTGCTATCCTGCCCAGACACAAAGGCAGTCCTGGCTTTGGCCTCTGAGGTCTGGGAGGGCAACACAGCTCCATCACTTTCTGGTGGTGACCAGAGAGGCCCAGCCCTTCTGTGGCAGGGGAAGCACTGCTCTGTCAGTGAACAGGGCCTTCTTTCTGCTCCTTGTGTCTTCTGCATCCTCTCCTCCAGTCTCTGAGCTGCACGTGGCCATCACACCCCATGGTGCCCCATGACCCTCCAAGGTCCAAGGCCATTCTTCCAGGTGCTCCATGAACCATACATCCCACCTTTGCAGTGACTACCTCCCAGATCCAGCTTACCAGAGGCAGCACTTTGATCCCGCTATTTCATAGTGGAGGAAAGTATGCAGAAGGGGAGATTCTCTGTGTGAACTGATGTTGAGATGACCAAAATCTCCCCCTTTCATCCCTATTCCCTTGTCATCTCTCTCCAGTTCCCACTGTGCCTTAAAAGTAAACTAGCTACTGGAGTCTCTTAGAACAGAGCTCTTTTTCAACTTCCTGGGGATCTTGTTACAACACGTATTCAGGTCCAGGAGGTCTACAGAGGGACCTGGAGTTCTGCACGTCTAATCAGATCTCAGGCCATGCCAATGCAACTGGTCCAGGGAGCACAGTTGGAGTAGCAAAGCTTTAGGGTATTTTTCTCTAGCATGGTGGAGCTGGAAGCTCCCAACATCCAGGCTGGTGTGTACATTTCACTGTGCACATCCACTTTCCCTCCTTTGACATGAGCCCTGTAAGCCCAATCCAGCAACCTGAAACTAGAAAGGATCTGGGAAAGCCTAATTATTTCCATTATTTCAAAAATCCAAAAGGAGACCTTCATTTTTGTGTTCCCAACTTCTATAGGTCAATTGCAACTGCAGGGTTCCTTGGGCAGGGATAGAATTACACCAAACCAGCACCATACAGTTCTTATCTCTGCTGATCAGAAGTGCTGACTGGCAGCACAAGCCAGCTTTGATGAGTTAACTCACAAAATAGCAAAACAAATAAATTATTTCTTACTAAATACAGTTTGTTTGATACACAGAACATTTCAAAGCAGAAGGTGGAGATGATGAAAGGGAATAAATAAAGAAAAGAATCCTTGGTTTTGAAATGACTGGGAACCATTATGTCCTCCCCTCCTGTCCACCCCAGTGGCCCCTGATATGGAAATAACTTGTCTGAGCAAGGCGTTGAAACATCTCTGGAGCCAGCCAACACACAGGGCCCCCCCCCTTCCTCACTGCAGAAGCAGAGATCTCCACGTCAAGGATAGCTAGGTGGGCCCTCCACAGGCCTTGCCAGGAAGGTGCAAGAGGCAGGGAAGTGTATCAGATGACACTGGACCCTCCAGGGAACCCAAGGGACATGGGGAGCCAAAACAAGCTCCACCTGGAGGGTGGGCTCTGTGACTGCTCATGAGACCCAGATCTACTTCCCAATTTCCCTGGAGTACAGCTGGGTACCCCCGCAACTATAGGCCTTTTCTTTCCTGCACACTGGAGGGACTCCCATTCCTTCGGTCACATATGTCACACCATTCACACAAAACTGTGACTGCTTTCCTCCATTCCTAGGGGTGGGGGCAGCAGCAGGCAGGCCCTTCTTTTCCTGCCTGGCACTTGAAGGAAAAGTGGTTGACATTGCTTGGTTGACACTGCTGGCAGACTTTGATATGATGACAGTAAGTAACATTTATTGAGTGATTTCTGTATGCCAGGAACTGTGCTAAGTCTTCCACATGCATGACCTCATTTCATCCCAACAACCACCCTCTTGTTAGTATTTCCATTTTACAGATGAGGACACTGAGGCTCAGAGAGGTCAAGCTACTAAGCCCAGAGTTATATAGCTTGTAAGTAAAGGAGTGGGGATTTGAACACAAGCAATCTGACATTAGAGACAGAGCTCAAAATTTGTGTACGACCATAAAAAAATAAATAAATAAATAAATAAAAATTAAAAAAAAAAAAAAACAGTTACCCTACAGTTGGATCTGCCCCAAAAATAGTTTTCTGCAAAGTTCTGTCACCTTTTGTTCAGTCTGGAAATCTTCTGGCTATCCCACTGTTAAGTGAATAATCATTCCCTGAGTTATCTGAATTGAAAGGCAGAGCTTACCTGGTATCCCATGCACTAAGAACTTCAATTTGTCACTAAGACTCACTGCTTACAGGCCAGCTGGAGAGATTCAGGAAAGAAGCAGATCTCCCCCACCAAAGGGAATAAAAGGCATGACAAGACAGGTATCTTTATGGGAGATAATTAGGAGATAAAAGTAGGAGCAGAACTTCCTGGAGGACATGGTAGACTTAGATAACCTGATAATCCTAGGAACCAACAGCAGGGGTCAGAAAGTCAGACCTGCTTCTAAACAGGTGCCACAGGCAACGGGTACCGCTCTGTCTTGTGTGACATACCGTGACGTTAGTGATGAGTGGAGGGGAGGCATAGGTCAGCACTGAGGAGGGCCCCACGACGGTGTAGCTCGGGCACACAGGCTGCACATACATGTCAGCTGAGTAGGGACAGCTGACAGCTTCATGGGACACATACTCAGTGTAAGGTGTCCATGGGGTCAGGGGCTGGAGAGTGGCTGGGGCAGGTTGGGAAAGCCAGCCGGCACATAGGGCCCCCTCCTCGGTCACTGTAGAAGCAGAGACTTCCATGTCAAGGCAGGAAGGACCTGTGGGAGAAAGGAAATTATAGAATTGCAGATGCCAACCAGAGCGGGGACTGGAGAAGACCAAGGCTGTGGGGAGCTCTTACCCACTGTGGTGTAGGTTGCCAGGGGCTGATGGGGCAGCACCACCTAAAGGGAGAAGAGAAGACAGGACTGGTGTTTAGCCATCTCCAGTCAGTTCTATGCAGGAAACCCGTCTAGGGACCCCAGAGTAGAACACATAGGGAAGACTCTCCCTTGTCAGAATAAAACCCTCCAGCTCATGCCCCAACCATTTAAAGGGGTTTGTGTTTCCATTTAGCAAGAATGCTGTACATTTAGGGAACTGACCCTTCCTCTTCCCAGAAGGAACCCTCAACCCACACCAAGAAGTGTGTCATTCACTTCCTGAGGCCCATCAACAGCTCTGTTCAAGTCAGCCCCCTGAACCTCATCCCACCTCAAAGGAATTGGTAGGTCCATCTCCTACACATCACTATGTAACTGCCTGCCTTCAAACCCCCAAGGGGTACACTCCTGCCCAATCCCCCTGACCAGCCCCCACAACACACTGTGACCCTCTCACCGCGGTAGGCGTAACAGCTGCCCCACTGCTGGCATGGCCACGCTTCCTCCTCAGCAGTTCCTTCACTGGCTCCTTCACACGGACACCCTGGTATGGCCGAGGTGGGGCCGGAGCTTGTTCTGGAGCTGTGGCTGTGGAAAGCAATGTCACTGGAGCCTGTGGCCCTTATCAGACAAACCCCAAACCCAGGTGCCCATTGCCTCAAGGATCTGCCTGCTCTACTAAGTTGTGCTTGAACACAAGGACCACCTGACACTTCCTAGAATATTCGCCTGGTATTGTCACTCTTCCTGCCCCCAACCCCTCTGTGGCTCCTTCACACCCAGAAGTTGATGCCCAGCCCCTCTGTCTGAAATTGAAAGAACTTCACAATGAGTGCTGAACCTGTTTTTCTAACTACTTTGCACACTAACAACTACATAAACTTTGATTTCCACCAGAAGGTCTATCTTTTTCTCTACAAGGTTCCTGCATGTCTTAACCTCCTCATATCTTGAGGTTTACCACAGTCAGATTCTCTCCTACGTCTTTCAAACCCCTGCACCCTATGGAATTTCTATAGCCATGACTCAAATATTTCCAGATCTGGTTAGTATTCATCATAGGTGGCAGCAGATGATGGCAGAAAGATCTGAGTTCAATGGTACATGCCTCGAATCCTACCCCTGCCACAATTTAGCTGTGTGATCGTGGGCAATTTACAAAACCCCGTCTGAGACTCTGAATTTATCATCAAAAGATTGTTCTGAGAAGTCACTTAACATAGTAAATAAGAAATAAACTACATGCTTTGAATAAAATCAGGTGCAGAGTAAGCACTCAAGAAATTTGTATTCTGCAGGTATTAGTTATCCTTTTGGTATAAGTTTCTAATGCCCCAACTAGATTATAAACTCTCCAAGGTGAGCTATTACACCTTATTTCTCTATATCTTCTCAAGTTATGTCCCTAATGAGCTCAGTAGCTATTTGTTGATTAATCAATTGGTGATTCTTTAAAATGTGCTGCCATTCATCTTCCCTTCCCATCTCCAGTACCTTTTAATGGGCTATAGCAAGTGACACCAAGTTTCTCTGGGACTCCCAGGAAATAGGACAATCACATAAAGGTGATCTATATAACCTGGAACTACAGTGCCTACCTTACTGCTAAAAGGTTTTCTTTGCCTTTGTAATCAAAGCCAAGAAACCAAAGCACCAACCCAAATATGGACCAGAACATAGGGCTCTTCTTGACCAGGGAGAGCAACCCTAGCTGTGCTGTGACAATGTGCCTGCTCAGACAGCCTGTGGCTTATGGGCCCTGGATCCTTGGAGACCAAGAGTGGTGAGAAGCACTGACTCTTAGGACTCACAAACAGAGCCCATTATCATCCACTGATAAGGTTCCAAGGGACCTGGACTCTGAATCAAAGGTCCGGAAGCCTGGGTATCTGTTAAACCCGGATCCACAGTGCTGCCTTGACTGAACTTTGCTCAGCAAATACTCAGCTGATAAGATCCCAGGCCTGAGTCAGCACCAGACCTCCCTCTGGGCTCTCAGCATCAGCTTGGCCTTGCCTCAAAGCCCAGCAGGCAGAGAAACTTAGGCACAAGTAGCAGGAAGGAAGCAAGCCCAGGGACAGATGATGCGCATCAGGCTAAGCTTCAGACACATCAGCTGGGGTCCTTCATCTGACAATGTAGCAGAATCAACTAGAGTGATGCAAAATACAGACAGCCAGGCCCTTGCTCCTAGAAAGTCTGATTCTGGGAGACTGATGTAGGCCTAGGAATCAACATGGATAAAAATCCCTCCAGTAATTCTGAAGATGTGCTGGGATTAGAATCACTGATAAATCATCCCTGATTTAAAAGAAGAATCTCCCTACAACATCCCAACAGATTAATTATCCTAATTTTAATTTTCCTTGTCATAACGAGTATTCTCTACTGGTATTCATTCACTCTTTCAGATGTTCCTGAGCACTAGGAGTGCAGTCCTGAACAAGATAGACACAGCCCCTGCCCATGTGCATCATGCAGTATAGTCAGGAAGAGAAGCAATAAAACAGTTACCAGTGGAATGACAGTCACAGGAATAGCTGGAAATCCAATTGGAAACAAGTGTGGGTGGAGTGACATGACTGTGAACAAACCTGTGAAATTTAGGCTGACACTTGAGTGTACAACAGGAGGAGCTGGTCTAGTATTTGTGCCCTGATCACCCTCACCTTGCTTCTAAGCAGCAACAACAATGGACTGGAGAACCAATAGCACTGGTATTCAAATCTAGGTTGCTATTTATTGCTAGAAAATTCTCAGATTTATTTAATTATTCTGGGCCTCAATTTCCTCATCTGTAAAATGACACTAATTACTCCTTCTTAATATAATTGTTTTGAGGATTAACTGAAGTGATACATGGGGAGATCCCAAGGCCAAGTTCAGGCATATGGTAAATGCTTAATACATGTTTTTCTTCTCTTCCTTCCACCATCCTTTGGAGAAGTATAATATCAGGAAGTTCTTCCTCCTACTGAACCTGCCTTATGAAAAGAAGAACTTTATTTCCTTACATTACTTTCTAAAGAGACTCCCAATTCATCCATTTATAGCTTCCTCATCCATAAGATGAAGATCATAACTGTATGCATGCTGTAGGATAATTTGATAACTATATGTAAAGTGCTTGCAATAGAACTCGGCACAGGAAAAGCATTTGGTATATGTGAACTAATATTATCATTAGAGTAATATCCTTTCCAGCATCTGAAGGTCTTGGAGACCCAAATTAACTTCCCAGTCTTTAACCAATTCTCAGTGACATTTTTTTTAACGCCAAGCATTCTTTCTGGGTGTTTCATTCCCATAGTAGCTCCACTTGCCATGTCTCTATCTGCTCATTGATGCTCTGTGCTGCCCACAGAACCTAGGTGTGGCCTCACTTGGCAAAGAGCAGGGATAACTGCTTCTCCCATATTCTGTTTACTCCTTCTCAGGGTCACCCACAACCACGTCAGCTTTGTTCAGTCATGTCACTCAACTCACACTTGTTTCTAGTTGGATTTCAGCTATTCCTTTGGCACAAAGTGCAGACTAGGGCACTGTGCACTTGTGAAAAATATGGGGTATGAGGTTATCTGGGGTCCAAGCACTGTGGTCACCCTGTAACCTTAGCTGGGAGACAAGAAAGGCTCGATCACATATACACACATCTCAGCCCAGATCAAAGACAGGTACATTGCTCTCCCTGCTTTGATTTGCATATACAGTTCTGGGGAAGGGCCCAGAGGCCTCCTAGTTCCACTCCCTACCAGGAAGGGGACACACCACACACTTGGCTGGATAGAGACCAGCTGGGCACTTCCAGGATCTTGGGCTTCCTGCCTCCTGTTGTTTTCAAATCAATGAACAAAGAGGGTTTGGAGGCGGTGCAGTGAGCAGAGGGTATCACCCTCTAATGCCTGGACTTCCTTGGAACCCAGCGTCAACAGATGTGTCCCGAAACAACAGAGTGTATGCAGAGCAATTTCTAAGTCCCCACCTCCTGCTATTACAGTTCCCACAGCTCCCAAGGTCTCCTGATGCCCACTCCTGTGTCCAAAACCAACTTCCAAGGAATCCTGTAATGACTCCACCTGAGAAGACAATAGTGGGGCTGCTTCCAACAGTGTCTGTGCAAAATGCTCGTGAAATATCAGAATCCAAAGCCTCAGAACAATTCCCAAGGGAACTCAATAGTCAAGTCCCTTTCATACCAATCTATGTGGAGCAACAATGGACCTGTCTAATTCCACAGTAAACATTGTACTTCTAACTGTCATCAGTATGAGAAATGAGCCTACAAATACAACTTTGCAAGAGGAAAAGAAGTTTGTCTGAAATAATGATTGCCTTACCTCGGGGCTGCTGGATCCCTGAATCAAACTAACTTTAAAACAACTGAACTGGACTGTTTTAAAGATTTTTTTAAAGAATTTTAAAAATAATTTCTTAAAATAACAATTAAGAAGACTATCAAAAGAAAATAAAAGAACAGATTGAAATAATACATTAGCAGAGAAGATGAAAGACCAATTTCCCAAAGTAGAAGTAAAAAGAAATTTTAATAATCCCCTGATCAAATTGCAGCTCCAGGTAGAACAGCCTTAAAACCTGAAGCTTTCTCACTATTTAACCTGTGGTTTGAGGGCCTTTTAAGTCTCCCTGGGCATTCTGTCACCCATCACAGAAAAACCTGTCCACCTAAACATGAACCTCTTGACCTTCATTGGAAATCTCCATTCTGGGGCTGAGAAGTTCAGCATATTTCCTTTCCATACCACTAGAAGTCAGTTGCCATTGGGGTGTAGGGGAGGAAGGAAATTAATTTAGAGCAAAACCCGTAAATCTGGCCCCAGTGAGGGCTTCCCTTTTCCAAAATGAGCAATGAAAAAAATATGAAGGTATAAAAAGTCAGCAGAGTATATTTCAGTTCCCTCTGCCACACACCCAGACATGCTTCACATCACAAAAATAAGAGTTCTGCAGCTGCCATTCCACTGGAGAGTGCAGAGCATGACAGATTCAGGCCAACAGAGTACCTCACATAGCATCCCAGACTGCACATTTGTGCTCGCTCTGCACTAAGTTAAGGATACGGGATTCTACTGATTTAAATAAGCATGGTGTTCCTGTTCCTTGATGGAGGTATAATAAAATATTGCTGAGGAAACATGCAAAATTTCAGCGCATGTTTATTTAATGACCTCATGCAAACCACATTCACGCCACAGTACAGAAGCTACTCAGCTAAGGAGACAGGTCACCAGGCACTGGTCACCAGTAACCAACCTCTCTTCCAGAGCAGATCTGAAAGAGCCCATCTCAGACAGGCATTCATTTCCTACAACAGCCTCCAGGATACTCTTGAGAGAAGACCCTTCTTCCAGGCTTGTTCCCTTGTGATTTCCCACCAGGTAAGCAGCAATCTGAACAAGAGTTAAGAGAGCTGCTGGGCTAGGTGGGATCCAGGATAAGCATGCATCTCTATCACACAGGAACCAGAGAACAGAAATCTTTCCAACACATCTTGACACCCATCTTGACAATCTTCTCCACTAAGAATTCTTCCCATTCGCAACTGATTGAACCTCAAGGTTACAGGCACACAAGACCTTTTTGAAAGATAAAAACTTTCAAGCCCAGAAGGACATGCAACACAATATTATGACAGTCTATTGATTGCTCCAGGTTACCACTGTAAAATCTTTTACTGCTGATCTTCACTATTATTTAAAAGAAAAAAAAATTAACTAAGGAAAAACAAAATTTTATTTTTACTTCCAGCAAAATCAAAAGCAAAAAATTGAACAATAGGAATTAGAACCTAGGGCTAACAAATTTGACTTAGCTTCTAACTAAAAATAAAATCTGAAAAGTTACTGAGATTATTCACTTGAATGTAAAGAACCTTGTTTGTGTTCATGGCCTAAGAGAGTTGTGGTCTTCTGGAAAAGTAGACTAAACGATTTCCTAATTGAAATGCTACTGCTGGTGCTCTTAGGGTGAAGGTCTGAGTCAAATTTGTTCTTTACATTTATGGACAATGACTGACTTTTCTCCAAGCAGGAAGAAAGAACTTGGGCTTTGGCCAAATTTGGACTTGACATGCTACAGAAAATATTTCCCACCCAATTTACTCTAGATTCTAGTTTCCGCTTTTTGTTTTTTTGTTTTTTGTTTTTAATGTATGCCAACAAAGAGACCCATATACTTGTAATTGTGAGTTTTTCATTCACTAATGTTTGAACTGAGGGGAACTTGCAGCCAGGACATATAAATACATCACTCATATATTCTAGAAATCTAGATAACACTCAAGGCCAAGAAGAAAATATGAACAATGAAAGAAGAACAAAGGTGGGAGATGTGGCTTTAAAGTTGTTCAGAAGATATGAGAGAAAATGAACTAAATTAGGATTTGATGTTTCTTGTCAGTCTGCTGGGTCAGCCAAGGTGTCATGGCTCTGTCATGACCAGAGGCTGGGATGTCTCTATCAAAAGATCTCAAAGATGGTGGCAGATTCTGGTCTGGCCAGAAAAGGAGAAGAATCAGTGGCATTTCCCCTCCCTGTGTCCCCACTCTAAGGTACACATTCATTCTCAACACCCCTGCACTTATCAACCACAGGTAAGTACAATAGGAAAAGCTCAAGGAAGGCCACAGTCACTTAGAAGCTCCCCAGACCTACGTGAGCTGAGAGAGACTAGAGAAAACAGTCCTGACAAAGAGGACCAGGGAAGGCTCACTCCTAAAGTACTTTTGGAGTAACTACAAAGAGTTTAGTCTTAGAGACACAGAGCTCCAGACCTTATGGACCTAGGAACCTGGTGATTGCTATGTGAAAAGAAGCCATAGCCAGTGAGGACACCCACTGTGACCACACAGGGACTCCTCTCAAGTTACTTTAGGTATAAGTGGAAAGTCACTTGCCCACAGCCCACTCTGACCCACCAAGCTCCTGCCTAAGGTGTTCCCACTCAGAAGCCTCAAGTGTTACTTGGATTGCCTCAAATGTTCTGAATGTCCCACCCCATAACCTCAGATAGCATCAGCCAAAGACCTCAAGTGGAAAGGCTCCTGTGTAGCAGCAGCCCTCTGATTCTTTCTTCACAAGCACCAAGTGTCCAGGTGTCCATTCCCCAGGTGCTCTCCTCACCTTCCAAACCACCTGTTCACCCTCCCTCCAAACCTCCTGTGGAAAAGCAGAGCATGGAAGGGTGTTGGATCCACTTCTTCTTTATCCAGAACCAGGTAGGTTGAATGAATGGGTGACAAAAGTCCATGTGTTTCCTGGTCACAGTCTTAACTCCCAAGAACTCTGAAATAACCACACTCACATTTGCATGATGATCTGTGGCTCACAAAGCCTTTTACTCAAATTATTTCATGTGAGGCCACACCACAACCTCTGAAGTATATAGGGGAGACATTCTGCTCCCCCTCCCTTCTTTTACAGATGAGGAAAGTTATCTTTGGAGATATTTGATGACTTGCCCAATACTACATTTAAAATAATATCATCAAGCAAACCCAGGACCTCTGATTCCCAACACAGTACATTTCTTCCTCATCCCCTTCCTCCTTCCTCCCTGCCTGCACAAGTACCATTCATTTCTCTGGAGTTTAATCATCAAATGGTCCAAGGGTAAATCCTAACTCTCCTCCTTCCAGTTGGGGTATGAGCTTTGATCACTCTGATCCTGTGCCCCTTGATAGCTAGTTCCCCCAAGAAATATTGTTTCCCAGCTGAGGGAGGAAAAAGCAGTCCACAAAGAAACTTGCCAGCAGCCTGTTCATGTGAAGAGTGACAAGAACTGAGAGACTCAAACAATTCCCCGCAAGGTCTTATTTTTGGTATTTTTCGACTGAAATGACAGCAGACAGGTCCACCTGAGAAGCCAGCTGCATCTGCCCGCCCTTTACAGAAACTGGGGTCACCAGAGCAGAAAGGGTTCCCATCTCAGATACACCACATCTCAATGCAGGGGTCAAGATCAAGAGACCCCTGGCAGAGCATTCATTGAACAAGTACTTAATAAGTGTAACATGCTAGGTCCCTGCCCTCAAGGAGCTTATAGTCTGCTCTTGTGCTTATAGAGAGGAAATCAAATAATAGCAAAAGCAAATCTAGAATTACAAACTGTGACAGAGCTGCATCTGTTTCAGAACTGAAGTAGTTCTGACTTGTTTGACTTGTTTCCACCTCCACCTGACTCAGTAATGCTTGAATGAGCAGCAAGCTAGGGAGCCCTGTTTATGGGGACTGCATAAAGAGGACAGGAGCAAAAGTCATGTCAGATCTCTCTCCAATGCAGAGAGAGGTCTGGGGTTAGAGTCACTCCATGAGAGTGAGTCTCATCCAAGACACTCAGAGTGGCAGGCCCTGGGAGAACCATAAGGATGTTTCACTAGGTGGTATGACCCTAGTTTGGATGATTAACCCACCAGGATAAGAAGAATCCCAGGGACTCAGATTCTAATATGGAAATCAGCTGGTTTCAGAGATTTTAAATCTAACTATCTGAGAGTCAAATTTGCAATGACTTTTGAGCCAGAGTAGAGCTACCCTTGATGAAGTCATAACCAGTTTCCATCTAAGGGTGGATTTATTTCATATGGAAGGTGAGGAAATAACCAAATAAATCCTAAAATCCTTGGCATTAAGAAGTAGTATAGACTGGGTACAGTGGCACACATCTGCAACCCCAGCGGCTCAGGAGGCCTGAGGCAGGAGGACTTCAGGTTCAAAGCCAGTAGCTTAGTGAGGCCCTAAACAACTTAGTGAGACCCCGTCTCATAAATAAAAAAATTTTTAAAAAGTCTTGGGATGTGACTCAGTGGTTAAGCATCCCTGGGTTCAATCCCCAGAACCAAAAAAAAAAAAAAAAAAAAACGAGAATGAGGAAGAGGAGGAGAAGGAGGAAGCAGAAACAGCAACAGCAGCAGCAATGGTACAGTTTGGGTCTTGGACAGATCTAGTTTGCTAAGCCTGTCACATTCCTTATTACCTGTGTGACCCGTGTAAAACCACTTAGCATATGTGTGCATCAGTTTTTCTCTCTGCAAAATGAAAATGCCATCCATCTTAAAAGATTATCACAAGAATTGGGTAAGGTTGACACAGGCATCTGGTGCATAATAGATCATTTTGGGATGACATATTATGTCTTGCCTCAGCTTTTTTAAGAGCAGCAGGCCTCAAAAGGGGAGATAAAGGGCCTAATCTGAGATCTGGAGAGCAATAGACCCTTATTAGGCATTGAACAAGAGAACTCAACCACCCTGGGTACCCACCTCAATTCTATAGCAAGGAAGCATCATAGAAAGGGATGGGGTAGAGGAGATGGATACATCTTTCCTTATTAAATAAAGGCCTGAATCTAGAATTGCCAGTCTGATTTAGGACAGGAAAAAAAAAATCTGTGGGTTAGGCAACTGGAGGAGACAGCTGGAAATTCAGTTGTTTATTCCCTGATTAACCTTTATCTAATTTTGATTTTCTTATGAAAAAAATAAACTTTTCCTGAAACATTCATGTAAGGACCACTCCCTTGGAAGGATTTTCAGACCCAGCAACAGTTGTGCATTTAACATCAAATCCAAAGGCCCAAGATGCAAGGTTCATGGTGGTCCATGAACAGTCATCATGAGTGGAAATAGTCCTGATGATGGACTCATAAGAGACAAGTTACCAGTCAAGATGCATTTTGGGGGGTAATTCTCAGATTTACTAACCAATGGACCTCATGATGTGGGGGATTCCCTTATGAAGGACAGTGGGGAAGCGGAGGGGTTATTAGAATATCAAGTTTGGGAAAGCTGTCACTAGGTTAATTGTTAAAGAATTTCCCCTTCCCCTTATTTACTAGAAACACACAAAGACTGAAAACATGACCTTCACATCTTTAAAACTCCACAAAGACAAATACAACGTGCTTCCCAGCAGTTCACTCTGTAAGCCAAGAATCTGTGAGCAGCCACCATGAATCTTGCTGAAAAGAGTGAAGGATTGATCAGATCGGGTGGTGGTCTGTGATCTGAAGAACCCTAGAATATAGTTATGGTGCCTTCAGGTGCCAAAAGAGGGACAGAGGCAGGAAATATGGAAGTAAATGAGCAATCTGAACTCTGGATATCCCCTCAAAACTGCTCCTTTTTACACTGGGGTTCTGCAGATTTGGTTTGCATAAAGATAATTATGACCACAAAAATTGTGTCTATCAGCCTTTTCATCCTTGGATGATCTTTCCAATGCTAAGATAGATTTGTATGTCCCAGAATCTAAGCAATGAACTTGACTATCATCAATTCTTCAGGACCTAAATACCATGCCATATGTTCCATGGCATGTTCCCTGATCCCATTGACTCCCCCTTCTTGCTGAAGATAATTTATTTCCAATTATTAATTTCTCTAGCTAGACATAATTTCATTATTGGATGGATGGATGGATGGGTAAGGCAGAATGGGCTGAATTGACCTGGCTTTCATTCAACAGTAAGACTTTCTCCTATTTTCAACCCTTTTGCCTCTCTTCTTTCCTTTCTTTTCTCTCTCCTCAACATTTCTCAGACCAGAAAGTTTTAATAATCTTTATTCTTTTCCTCACCTTCAGTTAAATGTATGATTCTTTCTATTGGATTAAAAAGAAATTCAGCTTTTCTTAAGGGTGGTCAAATCCTTTTTGGTCCCAACACCTGGTCTGAAAATGATTCTAGTTTATCATTCTTTGGCTACCAGCTCTTCCCAGAAAGTGGTACTATGAAACCATTACTAAGAAAAGGAGGTAGCACATTGTTGTTTCGGTTTTCGGTATCATTAGTGCTATTTCTTGCATATTTCAAGTGTCATTCTCCTCGCTACTAGTTTATAAACACCTTGGTCCAATCTGGTGAATTAAAACACAAACACAAGTTTGCCCATCACTACAAGACTTACTAGCATCCTACCTTACTAGTGTGGTAGGGTAATCACAGCCAGGTTGGTCACAGAATGGGCAGCTTAACCATCAGCATGAGCCCTGATCGTGAACCCTATTATTAATTATAAGACTAGGAATACATACCCTGCCATTTCACCAGAAATGCAGAACTCAGAGGGCATACAGACTGTAGTAGCCTGCACAACCTTGTCCTCAGAAGTAAAGTGAAAGAGAATAGGAAAATGATAGTAGTAACTACTATTTATTGGTTCTTTCTTAATGCTAAGCACAGTATACCCCCTAAAAGGGAAGAGCCACATCCGTGGTGTATATGTAAGAGTGGTGGCAGAAATAGGCAGAGGGACTTGGCAGCATCACAAAACCATTAGGCATAAACCTAGAAGCTAAGCATTAAACCACTAATGGCAAACAAAGAACAGAGATGTCCTTCTCCAACTTAAATTAAAACCCTAGTCCATGCCTCACTTGCAGTCACACACAGAGATGGGAAAGGATAGACTGGCCCTTGCAAAGTCTAGAAGGTTCTTAAGGAAGGAAGTTCCCAGGAGGCAGAAGCTTGGACTCCCAACATAGGCTGCCACACAGGATTTGCATTAGAGCTGCTCAAAAAACAGATGTGTTGGATTATCTGGGGCAGACTCTAGGTTCCTCTTTGAGCCTTCCATTAACCAAGATGTCTGCAAAGGGCCCAGTGGAGGAGGTGCAATAGCAAGCACAGATCCTGTTTTCTTCGATGAGTAAGCTGAAGCAAAGACCAAACACATCAAAAGTGAGTTCTCAAGGTATGAACAGCCATATGTGGGCTGGTGGGCTTCATCTTGCCCTCGGCCTTTACCTAATGTGGAAGGCCTGGACTTTCACCAAGAGCACTTTCTAAGTGCGTGGCAAACAGGGCAGCTTAGCAAGTCAATACTTGAGGTCTGGGTCAAATTAATTTCACTGTGTGAGTGAGTTACTAACCTAATCTTGAAGCTTCAATTTCCTCATCTATGCAAAGACTTTGCAACAGAAGCTATGCCATGGAGTTTTTATGAGAATTAAATGAGATAACACATTCAAAGCGTGGCAAAGACTGGCAGTTGTCACACCCAACATCTGCCTTCTCCCTCCTTCCTAACAACCCCTGCATTCTGGAGTGTGGCAGTGTGCCCAGCTAAACAGTTATGCTGTTCTCCCTCTGAAGTAGGAGTGGCCGTTACATGTTAGGAGTTTTGTGTTGGGGGAAGGGGCAGTGATAGAGGGACATCATTTTTTGTTTCTCCCTTTTCCTCTTTGTCCTTGTCTGAAAACGTGAAAAAGAACATGAACATAGGGACTCGAATTACAGAGATAACTACGAAGAAAGCTTGAGGACAAAAGCCATATGCCATGGACAGCAGACCAGAAAGACAGGGATGTCATTAGTACAGTATAGACTCCATACAATCTCGAGCAAATGAACATGAGCTTCTTTTACATGACAGAAAGTATGTCACTATTGTATTTAAATTTCTATTATTTCAGGTCTCTTCATGAGCAACAAAATAAAATCCAAACGAGTCCAACAGAAATTTTGGTACACCGCATGGCACCAAGTAAGTACTCAATGCCCCGTAGCTGCTGTTTATCACTATGTAAAGGATTGAGCATGTTCTGATCACAGAATGTAAAATCCAAAGGTAAAGTAGAAGCCACTGATTTCAACCTCCAAGTCAGCAGTTCTTGACCTTGACTGCACATTAAAATCACCCAGAAAAGCATCTGAAAATCCCACTGCCCAGGGAAATTTAACCAGAAGTTCTGAGTTGGGATCAGTGTTTCCTAAATCTCCCCAGAGTATTCCATTGTGTAGCCAAGGCTGAAAAGGACAGCTCTAAGCAGATGCAAAAATCCATTCCATTATACTATGGACTCTTGAATTAAAAGTGAAATAAATCAAACCCCCAAAACCAAAGCCTGAATGTTTTCTCTGATATGCAGAAGCTAATTCACAATAAGTGGGGTGGGATAGGGGATAGGGAAGAATAGAGTTACTTTACATTAGGTAGAGGGGTGTGAAGGGAGGGCAAGGGGTGTGGGGGAAGGAACTATAGTAGAGTGAAACAGACATTATTACCTCATGTACATGTAAGACTACATGACTGATGTGATCCTGCGATATGTACCATCAGAAAAATGAGAGATTACATTCCATTTATATATGATCAATCAAAACGTATAAATGCATTCTACTGTCATGTACAACTAATTAGAACAAATAAAATTTAAAAATTAAAAAATATATATGCTCTAATTTTTATAAGCACATAAGAAAACTCAGCAATTAGAGCTGGAAAAGAACTTCAATCAAGTTCAGTTTCCTTGCCCTTCGCCAGGAAAAAACAAGTTCCATTTCACATGAGACCCAAAGTGGTTAGGTGGTTTGCTGATGGCCCCGTGCCTGATTTTCTATGGGGCAAAGTAGAGTCCTTGTCTCCTGTCTACAAAAATAAGGCCTTGTCTATAGCACCTCACAACCAGGACAGGAGGTTTCAGTGAAGCCCCCCTTCCCATCCAAGGCAGGCCCACTCTTGTCAAGCAGCAGTTCCTCAAAAATGAGAAAACCACAATGTTGCTAGGTATTTCCTAAAGGTGAAAACTATGTTAAAGATCACATCACCAAACTTTGATTTGGTTGGTTCAGAATGAGAAATTACTGGACATCTTCATTTAGTCAAAAAATAAACTACTTTTGGAAGAAATTAGAGGAGAGAGAAACTGATATACTTATTTTGTAATGAGAAAGTTAAAAACAAACATTTATAGGACTTCTTAATTAATCAAATGTCACACATTCAGTGAACAAATGTAGACACCGTTGATTCTATTTTTGTTTCTCACAGAAGAATAGATTTGCAGCGTATGTTGAAACAGAGCTTTCAAAATTTCTGAGTAACTTTCCGGGTATAGAGAGGGACACATTTGGCATTTTACTGTAGTAAATATAGGGAGAAAGAAGTAAAACATCCACCATGAAAACCATCTGCTCTTTTACCAATTACATTTGTGTGCTTGGTAGATGGGTCACCTATTCCACATACAGAAGGTGCCTGTGAATTCATGTCTCTCCTTCGGATTCAATTTGTCTTTCACAGCAAGAACCACTGAATCAGCATTTTGCTGTGGTGCATGCCTATAATCCCAGTGGCTCAGCAGGCTGAGGCAGGAGGATTATGAGTTCAAAACCAGCCTCAGCAACTTAGCGAGGTTCTAAGCAACTCAGTGAGACCCTGTCTCTAAATAAAATATTTAAAAGAGCTGGGAATGGGGCCTAGTGATTAAGCAACCCTGGGTTCAATCCCTGATACAAAAAAAAAAAAAAAAAACACCGAATCATGGATAAACTTGGTAAAGATGTTTATTAGGCTCATTAGGTAAGTAAAGGTTGTAACAGAGAACAGAAATATTAGAGGTTGTCCACAGATGTTAAGTTTACTTCTTGTTATAATTGTGTCTGATCTGTGTAGGTGACTTCAAGGTTCAAAAAAAAATTATATGTATATTTAAATTTCCTTGTTTTTAAGTATCCTAAAAGTGTTGCCTACTTAATGGACCCCTAGGTTAAATCCTAAGAGCAGAGTTTCATGTTCACGAGAATTCTGATACCCTAATTTATCTGTTTGCTAAACCTCCTCTCTGTTCAAGTTATCCGAGAGCAAAGTCACATCTGTGCCATAATAATTTGATTATAGCTATTTCCTAAGGTGCCTCCTTGGGTACTACAATAAAGATATATCAAGGCCAGGTCTATGGGACATGAGACAACCAGTCAAAAGAAAATCGGTTGTTTGTTTTCCATTATCATTAGATTTTTCTTAATACTAATGAGAGTGATAAAATGCAGTTGCCAATTTATTTCCTCTCTAACAAGAGGTGTTGAGTGTTTTATACACATACAAGCACTTTTAAGGAAGTTCAATCAAATCAATTTTAGGCATTGGACAAAGTATTTAATAAATTGGCTGCAAGTTGTATCTACCATTGCCGCTAACACTGTCCAAGCCCAGGATACTGAGTACCCCAAGGAAATAAATACTCAAAGTACCAAGCAAATCATCTAAGACCAGAGGGCATAAACTTTTTCTCCAACAGACCAGATGCTAATTACTACAAGCTTCATGTGATGTACTGTCTCTGTCACAACTACTCAACACCATCATCACAGCAAAAGCAACCTTGGATGATATGCAAACAAATAGGTATGTGTTCCAATAACTTCATTTACGAAAACAGGCAGTAGGCCTGATTTGGCATACAGGCCATATTTGCAGATTCCTCTTTTAGACAATTAGAAAATGTCACTAGATCCTAACACCCAAAAATATTCTGATTGAGGCTTTTTAGCTCTTCTAACCAAAGAGTAGAAAAGGATATACAAGAGGGAGTTTGGCATAACCCTGATCATTCAAGTTGGGCTTACCAGATGGGAGATGTCTGGTGGGGAAGGCACTAATTGAGAATTCGGAGAACTTGATATCACTTCACCAATATTCTCTACTTTAGTTCTCACAAAAACTAATTCAAACTCCCATTTTCCAGATTTTTAAGAATGTGAGAAGATAAAATAACTTATTTGAAAGCTATCTGTCACCTCCAGCCCTATCTCACTCCAACACTCATTCTGTTTTCTCTGTTCCATTACTAGTTGGGGTGGATGTTAGTTCTATGCTATGTGGGACGGGCAGGGCCAAGTGCAGAACCGGGGAGAGAATCCGCAGTTATCTAATTGGCTGGTCAAGTAAATTTTTAATCCATAGTTGGGGCCTGAAGATCATTTCTCTGTGCCAGCAGTTCTGAGTTTTGTCACGCTATTCTCAGATCTAGCAAAGCCTGTGTTCACATGTAGTCCACCAACAGGGGTCATGGGCCAGGTAGGAAGGAGGCAACTTTTACAGAGTGAATGTTTTCTTAACCCTTTCCAGAACCCCAGGGCACAGTCATTTCAGCTCATGCCTCCAGGGTGTTTTCTGAAAAAGAAAGTGCTTTTCAGCACTCTTGGTGTCTGATTTCAAACCCTGCCCTTCCATCAGTGATTCTAAGTGGGCCGATGATGCCGCCCTTTTTTTACTGGTTTTCCCACAGGGTTTAGTCACCCAGGTGCCCTCCCCAAACACCACATACGTGGGTCCTGGTTACAAGGATAGGTGCAGTGCACAGGGCCTTCCCTAGTTTTCTTTAAGGCTGTAAAAGACAATTAAAGAGAACTTTGATGTGTGTTCATCTGAACATGTAGAAATGTTCACCCCAGTTATTCTACTGGAGAGCTTACAATTTCGTTCCCCTTATGAAGGAGTTTTGCCACACCTGGCTAGGCCCCAGGCTGTGAGCATGCCCTCTGACATACCCTTTATAAAAAAGCAAACTTTTCATCTCTTAGAGAACATTAGAAAATAAAAAATGTAATGCATAACTGAGAAGAGAAAATATTACCTGGGAAGCAAACCATCTCAGATGCTGATACAGAACCAAGCAGTTAGCATCATTGGGAGACACTGTTGCTTACAAAGGATAGCTCTGCAAAAGGGGTATTTTTTTTTTTACTCCCATTTTAAATATGAGAAACCAAACAACTGAAAAAAGGAGGGACTCACACAAACCCAAATAATTCAGTTCAAAGTGAGAGGGTATATGGGTGCTTAGAAGCTCCCATAAACATTCCCAATGGCGCTGGCTGCCATTGCTTCTGGAAGGATAGAAGCTTTCTTTATCCTCTTTCTGGTAGAATTGTACAACATCCAAAGAAAAATGTTCCTAATTATCTTGGAAGGAGTCCATAACTCCAAATCCCAATTAAAGTTTATTTCTTTTTATTTATAAAAAATGCATCTCGAAATCAGGAAAACTACCCCATTCACAAATAGCTTCGAAAAAAATAAAATACTTGGGAAAAAATGCATCTCACATCACAATCTGAGAAATGTTGAAGTCACTCCTCTGCATCATGCATTAATAAATTCAATTCCAAAGAATTTACACGAGAAATAAAAACAACAAATTATATAGCAGGACTGTAAGTCACATTTTAATTAATGAATTTATAGTTTCAGAACTTCAAAGTATCCAATAGAATAGTCCTTTGTAAAATAAACTCCCTAATTTACCTTTTTCTGTAGATCTACAATCTCTTAGATGAAGTTTGCTCTGTGGTAGGGTGTGCCTGAATTAATTAAAAGGCATGTAGAGAACTAAGTACCTTTAAAAGAATAAAGCAATATTTTTGGTAACACTTCTTACTGAAGAAGTATAGAACTGAACCGCCATAAGCTTCATCTCTCAAGAGACTGTTGAGTTACTTCATTTACCTCATAAAAGGAATATTGCAGATAATCTCTTTATGATTTCAAAGATGAACAACACAAGTTCCTATTTAGTCCACATAATGGAAAATAAAGTTCACAGTTGTTCCATCGAACTCCAGGGATAAAAACCAAGATCAAAGATAAAACCTTCTGTCTTTCCGCACTGGGACACACAAGTCTTACCACAGAATGGGAAAAAGAACAAGTGGCAGAGAATGAAGTGACTAAAGACCCAGTTCTTAAAACCAGTTTTCCACCTTGTGCCAACGCATGCCCAGAAACAAATGACCTTCAGCAGAGAGCTAAGTTATTGAGGTAGAAACAGGTCCACAAAACCAAACAGGCTGAAGAGTATCTGCCTATAAAAATAAAGTCCCTCACGTAAAGAACTGCACCGCTTTCCCCTCCAGCCCCAAACCTGTATCACATGTGGTTTTTGTTTTGTGAATCATAAACTGCCCTTTCTTCACCACAGTGATTCATGCACAGAAGCAGAGATAGGATGAGCTGTCCCACCTTGGGACACTAGTTCATTCCCCCACCAGCCTGGAAAATCAGCATCACCTCTGACAGGTTGGTTTCGCCACCAGGCTCTATCTCGCCCACCCTCTCCCTCCCTGCTCCCCAGTTTGGAACCCAGGCCTTGTGGCCCCATCACCACCACCTCCCCAACTCCAAGCCAACGGGTGATCTCCTGGCCCCTGACTGTGCTTACTTGACTTTGACAGCCACAATCAAACCACTTACGCTTTTGCCAGAGCATGGCCTGTGACAGGATGTTGCCTTTTTTCTTTGAAGCAGACAGTTTGGCTTCTTTAATGTGAGACCTGGGTGTGCTTTCCTCCAGTGGAACCACCGCTTGCTCTGAGGCTGCTTCCTCGGCTTTTTAAAGGCCTGAGTTCCCGCTGCGTGGGGGCACGTCATCACATCCTCCCACCTCAGGCACGGGTGCACTTTTTCTTCAGCAGCACTGCCTGTCAACCCACTATGGGTGCATCCTCAGAGACCTATTGGCTACAGAGTGCTTCACACACAGAACCAGCCAGCTGGGACTGAACAACCACAAAGCACAGGAGGCCGTGGCCATCTGCGCAGAGCCACAGCGTGATGTCCTGTGTGTGAGGGTGTGAAGGTCTGTGTGAGTGAGATGGTGTGAGCACCATGGCAAGTCTTGGACCTCCTCACACAATGGGGATCCCAAAAGAACTTCTGGAAAATACTGGTTTTTCTCTGGTGCTCATTCTGGGTTCCACCACCAGGACTTCGGCAGGACTCTGTCTGCCATGGACGCTTGCTCAACGGGAAATGCGATTCCCAGGGGTCACTGATTCTCAACATCAGAGGAAGCACCTGTCCTCCCTTCAAGCCTCACTAAACAACCTCCTCCTCCTTTAATATTGCTTTTCTGTTTATTCCACTTTGAAATTCAGTGGCCCCTCCCTTGGCCCCAGTCCCCACCAAAACCGTAAGCCTTAATTTTGTTAAAATATGGAAGACATTGATTCTGATGGTAGATATGTCCACAGAGAAAGAGGCCAACTCAGGGAAGAAAGAAGATGCCCAGGCCCCTTAAATGGAGCTGGTTTCTTAAAGGGATTTTGTTGGCACAGTAAGAACAGGGCCTCTCTCCTAGTGCCTCTCACAGGAGGAGTCAGGGGCTTAACGCCTATATTGTATGGAGTGTGAGCCACGAGGATCCTTCCTAGTGTGGAAGCCTTCTGTCACTGTATATCTGAAACCCACATGCTCAGAATCCAGTGATCCAACCAGTCTGGGGTGAGACCACTTGACCAGGACCCCCTAAGCCATGTCTGGTGCCTCAGAGCAATCTTGCATCTGACACTGACATTCTCCTCTCCCTTCAGCCACAGAACTGGGGGCACATAAAGCCCCTCCCAATGGAGCCCTTGCCTTCCTCTCCTGCACATCTTGGCTGCCCTCCTACCAGTGCCTTCTAAGCACTGCTGAATATCTGTGCAAACCCCTCCTTTGACCCTGTGCCCCCTCTTGCTGGGTTCCTCTCCTCTCTTCCCCATCTGAAAATCACCTCTTCATTTTTCAAGATCCAACTCGAATGTATCTTTTTTTGTAAAAAACATTCTGACTCACCAAACCTCTCGGCCAAGAAAATATCCATCCATCTTTTCTCAGCTCTTGGAGCACTTGGTCTGGTCACTAAATGAAGGGATATTGTTGCATGATCCTGTAGGTTCCTCAAGGAGGTTTCATCTTTTTCTCTCCAGGGTTTCCACAGGACCTGGGCCATACTTACCTCTGAAAAACTTCACTTGATGAAGTTACGGATGACTGTCTCTAATGGGTTATCTGTTTGAGGGCAGGTCTTGAGGAGAAATGTTCACATAAACAACTCACTCACAAGAGAGAGAGGGCTGTCTCCTGGCTGTTTTGGGCCTCACCCAAAGCCTCTAACTGCAGGATGATGGGCAGCCCGGCTCTGAAAGTAGCAGCATCATAAAACCTTGGGCCTCTTAGGCACGTCCATCAGGCCTGGCTCAGTCCCAGGAGACGTGGGTTCCCATGAAGGTTCTGCCATTCACTACTCTGTCCCCTTAAACAAGTCACAAAACTCTTTTAGTCTCAGTTTCCATGTTTATAAAATAAATAAGCGATTCTCTGAATGTCTCATAGATTCCTAGGAGGATGTGAACCCTTCTGGTCCTCTCTCACAGTGATCGTATTTTGGTTCTTCTTCTCTCCAAGTCCATGAAAATAAGAACTTTATTCATCTCTGTTTCTCCTCGCAGGCCTAGCATCACAATTTTCATAACCTAATAAAAATTACTTACTATGTCCAGGTTCCATGTGTAGCCTTAAATACATTATCTAATCTAGTCCACACACAACAACTCTATGAGGAAATGTCTATCTGTATTGTTCCAAGAAACAAACGCTTAGGAAATTTAATTTGCCCAGTGTCACAGGGTTACTAGACTGTTGGGTAGGTGTCAGACCTAAGTTCATCTGATGACACCCAGAGCTCTAAATAATTATACTAGTGGATATTCATTAAGTTGAAATCAGTAAAGGGAAAATGGCAGTCACATTAGTATAGGATCAGTATGATTTAAACCTGGAGCAGATCAGTAGAAGTTATACCTTCTGGGGTAAATCCCTACCCTCTGGAAACAGGGAGGAGGGGAGACCCAGAGGTGTGCCAATGAATCAGATTTTGTACACTAGCAGACCCAGACAAATAATAGAGGAAGGGAAAACTAATGGCCAGACACAGAATACGATATTTTTAAATAACTAACAAAAGAAGGAAACTAAAATTTTACTGAGAATAGTCTATTAACAACTAAGAATCAAGAATCAGAATAAAAGTATACTTCTCCATAACAAAATTAGATGCAAATAGACAATAAAGAAGTATTTTTAAACTATTGAAGAAAAAGAACATTGAACCTGTAATTTTTAAATCTAGCCAAACTGCCATTCAAATATCGTAGCATAACAAAAATATCCTGAGACCTGCAAGGCCTCACATTAAAATTGCTCTTTGAGGAAGTATTCAAATGAAAAGGGCTACCTGGGAGGATGTTGCAAGAAATATCAGAACAAAAGGTCATCAAATATCTGGATCAAGTGTGTAATAGAAAATTTCTTAAAACTGGGAACAAAAAGAGAAAACTCACCTATAACAACACAGAATGGAATATCTAAAAAATATCTACGTGCTTGCCACAAGTCCAAGGGACATCATTTATATTATATTCTATTTAATTTTGTGATATGAAGCACTAAAGGAAATCAAAGGGAAATTTAATTATACTAATGTTTTTGTTGCATAAAGAGGAAAATACAGATTGAATAACCTTTTTCTGAAATTTTAGGACCAAAAGTCTTTCAGATTTCTGACTTTTTTCGGATTTTGGAATATTTGGATATGCATAGTGAGATATATTGGATATAGGCCCCAAATCTAAACACAAAATTTACTTATGTTTAATATACACCCCATCCACATAGCCTGAAACTAATTTTATACAATATTTTCAGTACATGCATGTTTTTAAAAATATTTTTCAGTTGTAGGTGGACACAATACCTTTATTTTATTTTTATGTGGTGCTGAGGCTCAAACCCAGTGCCTCACATGTGCTAGGAAGGGGCTCTACCACTAAGCTACAACCCCAGTCCTGTGCATGCATGTTTTGACTACAACCTGTCACATGGGGTCAGGTGTGGAATTTTTTACTGGTGCTATCATGTAGACATTCAAAAAGTCTCTAATTTTGGAGTATTTTGGATTTGGGTTTTCAGATTAAGGATGCTTAACCTGTAGAGGAAATCAATGGCAGAAAACATGTGAAGGGCAACTACCACTTCTGTTCTTACTCTAAAAACAGAAATAGAATGTTTCATTTTTAAACCAGCTAAAGAAAACTGGACCTTTCCATGGAATACAGGAAGGAGGTATTTTTTTAAAATACAACAAATGGAACATAAAAATAAGATAACAGGATGGGTTCTAATAGTACAGTAACTATAATAAATATTAAAAGATTAAGCTTACCAATTAAAAGACAGATTCATGGATGTAATTCAAATATTTTAAAAGATCCAATAATGTTAAGTCATAGTTCAAACAAACCAACCAACCACAGGAAATTTGCAAATAGAAGACTGATGTAACCTTGATTCTAAATCTAAATAAGGTCAATATAAGAAAATTATCAGCCATTTAATTTGTGTACATAGATTCAAGAATACTATATATTAGTTTGTAGAATCCAATTGTGTATTATGAAAGAATACTACATCATGAAATAATAATGATACATCATAATACATACAGTTCATCCCAGGAATGTAAGGATGTTTCACTCTTAGTATACCCTATCAATGTAATTCAACACATTGATGAACTGTAGGAGGAAAAATTAGGAAATTATCTCAATCAATGTCTAAACATTTGATAAAGTCCAATATCTGTTTCTAATATTAGAAAAATAACTCTTAGAAAATTAGGACTAGAAGGATGCTTCCTTAGCTTGATAAAGTATATACCAAAAATCTACAGAAATGTACATATTGGAGAAATTGTAGACAAATTCCCTTAAAAAACAAGTTGTCCTATTGCATTATGTGATTCATTCTAGTTTAATCTACAATTTCCAAAAACACATGTATTAAACACACAAAAAAATGCTAATTATATCTTGTAATTTGTGCCAAATTCCAGCCTTTAGGGATACAGCAATAAACAAAACAGAAATTGTTAGCAAAATACACATAATTGGTGTGGGACAGACAAAAAATCCAATTAACATTTTTCAACAAATGATTTGTCATCAATACAGGTACAGATATACTAAAACATAGAAAATTGATGGCCCACAGACTTAACAATCCCTAGATGCTGAAAATAGTCTGTGGTCAGAAATTCAGGGCAATTTGCAAAGTCAAATGGATTTCTTAACCCCTTAGAGATGGGAGAGAAGGAGAAGACCAGGGTGATTTTAAAGAGTACCCGTGAATTCTATGTGCATACAAACATTTTCCTTGGTAGAGAGTCCATAGAGTTCATGAACCACTGTTTCATATCCAAGGTTAAGAACTATTGTTTATTTTAGAGAAGTACTATGATATCAAATTTTGAAATATGAAAGAGAAATTACTTAAATCTAGCTAGAACAATAATGGGCTCCAAGGTAAAATGAGCAATCCACAGGTAAAATATTAAAATCTATTGCTGCCTACAGTATGTACATTTCTTTACATACCCAGTCAGTTAAGCCCATTTCTCATTACTCCAGCAATTGCATATCATTTCATTCTTCTGCATAGTTTCCATTTAGGGGAGTCAGGAAAATATAGTGAAGAGATTAATTTACATTTGGAATTCCTGGTTTGGAATCTGGCTGTACTACAAATGGTGAAGACTTGTGGGTTGTTTAGGTTCTCCTAGTTGTAGTTTCTTCCTTTTCAAACTTGAAATAATAATTGTTGCAAAGATTAGATGCAAAAGTGTAGAGTTTTCTATACATTAATTTTATTGTTTTGGTTCAGATCAAGAGGCTACACAACTGAATTCCCTTTCATATTTTTGTTCTCAAAATTCATGCACACTAGGGAGTCCTTCAAACTTTGCCATTTCTACTTTTCAAGAAAAGTACTTGCCCTGCCACCCTTACCAAAGAAGCATTGGGTTCAGACCACATCTCAGCTTTTCAAATTCCCAGCCAGGATCTGCAAATATGGCTGACAGCTGCTGGGCAGGTCCTTATCTAAAAATGTCATCAACTATTGGATTTCCAGTTTTATCACACCTTAAATACTTACACGTTAGGACTAGACACTATGAAACGGAAATCACATTGGTCTGATCAAATGGAGATTGAACCAACCCAGTTGGTCTGGATGGAGGCCAATGTTCAGAAGACAGGGTTTTATTACTGTAATAGCCTGACTTCTGTGGCAGTCTAGAGGATGTCCAATTCTGTTTATGGCTATTTTTGAATGCCCTTTGGTACTAAACAGATGGCTTCTAGTAATACTGACAACTTTCCATCAACCCAGGCATCTGGTAAATACCCATATCCCATTACGCAGATGAGAAAAACAAGAACCAGGTGATTTAATTATTATCTATAACCCAGTGCTGCTATAAGTTATCTTGGAAGATAGTCAAGAAAGTCCGGTGGTTACTCCCTTTGTTTCTCATATTACCATGGAGCTTTGGAAAATAGCCTTTGCAAAAGGAAAGTCTTCAGGCTGTTCTACTCACTATATGGTCCTTCTAAGACAGAAAGACTCTTTGTTCTGTTTTTTGCTTCAACATTGCTTGGCACCACCCACCACTGAATAATGACCTTTATTTGATATTTTTGTCATACGATCAATAGTACCTTTCCCCATTCCCTGCACAATTGATGGCCTCCTTTGAGAAATATCTTCCATGATATATACTTCTACTAATGTTTATTAAGCACAAACTCTGTGCTGGAAATTGTGCTAGCTACTAAGGTAAGGAAAGCATAGTCCCTGTGTTCAAGCAAGTTATTCGTAGTGTGAAAAAAGAAAACCTGTTTTGGTTTTTTTTTAATAATGGAAAATCCCACAAGAATTCCTAGGAAGGAATTCCTTGGTTCCCACTCAAATTACATGGAATGCTCATTATAAAGAGATATTCCTGGGCCCCACCTTGGCCCCCAGAGAATGACTCAATAGGTTTGGAGAGGTCCTAACTCTGTTGGTTGTGTTTGGTTTGTTTTGGTTTGGTTTAAATCAGGAGACACTGCTTAGATATTTAGGAAACACCAAAGTAAACAACAAAAAATTAGCCCTTCCTTTATCTCAAGATTCCTTTTTACCATCCATCCTCTCTCAGGTCTTTTTCATTGGAATGTCCCTAGAAAGCCCTGATTAAGAAGAAAAACAAAAGCTCCAACTTAAGCATAGTGTGGAGCATTCCTTTGTCTAGCTAAACACATAACCATGGTTTCCCACTCACAGGAGGGAGTTTGGCACCATGAACGCTCTGCTCACAGAAACAATTCCATTCCAATAGTTCCCCTATGGAATAGTGTTCTGGTGACTCTATGACCTGGCACCAACTCTGCCTGTCCATAACTCACATCGTGAACCTCACTGCTTTTCTGGGTGACATTCAAAGTCACCCAAGTGACAGAACTTCCTTAAAAACAAATATCAGGTATGCTGTTGGCCTGACCAGCTACTGACCAGTGTCCTATTCCCTTTGAGCTGAAGTCTCAAAGGAGTGAAGGGAAGGGAATTTATCCAATGATTGAGGCACGACTTGTCAATCATCCTTCCTTCTGAAGACACAAAAAAGGAACCTCTTCCTCTTCCTCTTCCTCTTCCTGAAACACCTGGCCCTCCAGAGACTCAGATTTTCACCAGGTATGTTTCGTGAATTGTACCCAGACATTATGGAAGTAGGAACTGCAATAAAGTTGAAGTCCATTTCCTTGTGAATCAAAGGGATAGTTTACTATAAAAAAGCAAAGGCCCAACATGTGAAGACAAGTCTATTTGCATTATGAAATGCTCCTGGGTAACTTTATGTCACAGGTACAGATGAAAGGCCAGCAACTTCATGGCTTTTTGGGTTTTTGGGTTTTTTTCTTCTCTAATTTGATGGGAAAATAACTTGAATAAATAAATCAAGAGGTGCAGAACATGACCAGGCACAGTGGAACACACTTGTAATCCCAGTGACTCTGGAGGTTGAGGCAGGAGGATCACAAGTTCAAAGCCAGCCTCAGCAAAAGTGAGGCACTAAGCAACTCAGTGAGACCCTATCTCTAAATAAAATACAAAATAGAGCTGGGGGTTTGGCTCAGTGGTCAACTGCCCCTGAGTTCAATCTCCAGAACCCAAAGAGAGAGAGAGAGAGAGAGAGAGAGAACATGAAACATGGAAACATAAGTAGAAGAAGAATAAAATGAGGAAAAGTGAGAGATAAATATAGCTTGAAATTATAGATAGCTTGTGAGTTCAAAGAGAAATCAGTCTCCAAAAAAGAGAGCAGTTAATTAATTACATGAGGCATTTGTGGGTCATGGTGACACTAGTGAATCTAGTTAACAAAGTGAGCTAAGTCTGCCCTGTGTAAACCCAGAGACAAAGCCAAATTCTGATATCCGGTCAATACTGGAATGTCCATGATCCCCTGGTCCACATGAGTCCTTGACCACCAAGTGACACAATGTCCAGCTCATAGGAAAGACTTATAAATTCTTATTTCTATTATTATTCTTATTGTTATAATAATTTTTATTAATAATGAATACAAAAGCTTTTGACTTGAGCCCAGTATGTACCACTATGGGATAAAAATTTTTCAGGCACACAAATATAAATTGTATAAATTGGTTGGTATAAAAACTCTTTTCTATAAAAATAAATAAAACCCACTTAGTTATGTTTTCTTCAAAAAAGACATAGTCACACCATGCAAGGGGGAATAGGGGTGTAGGATGGAGATGGAGGTAAAATAACTTCAAAAGCTCCACATGTGTCTTGCAGCTCCCAAAATCAATATGGCAAAAGGTTATGAGCACTTACCATATACCAGGACCTGTTTTAGATACTTCGTACGTATTAGTTCACTTAATCCTCATAACAATGCTTTGAAGTATTAGTCTCATTTTACACATGAGGAAACAGACAGAAAGAGATTTAAAAACTTGGCTAAAACACACAGTGGATAAAGAGAAGAGTCAGAGATCTAACCTGGGCAATCTGATTCCAGCTTTCAATCACCACAAGAGAGCAAAGTCCCAGAGAGTCAATTGTTCATTCACCCATTTATTCATTCAGCAAATGACATTTGTTAAATGTCATTCTACTGTCATCCAGTCTGTGTTTAGCACTGAGGATACAGCAGTGAACAAAAAAATGTAAGGTTCCTGACTTCATAGAATTTACATTCTAGCGGTGGTGGAGGAGAGACTATTTTCCTACCAGACAAGGAAAGCAGTAGACCAGATAGTGCCTCTCAAAATAAAGATCTTGGGCACACTCAGAAAAACATTTCTAAAAACCCAGTTTAATTTGACAGATTTTCAATCAGTCTCATAAGTTTGAAGATCCAACATTGGAATGTAGGGCTACCAGTAGGAGTCCTGAAAAATACCCCAAGATTTTTAAACTTCCCTACCACAAGAATGGAATACAGATGAACCAGAAATAAACCAGTCCCCACAAAGACTGAAAGTCAGTTTCAAATAAGCATACTCTTAATTGAATCAAACCACTGCATGTTCAACCAGAAAAAGAATGAATACTAGAATGTAATTCATGAAATTATATTATAATACAACTTTAAAATATATATTTTTAAAAACCCAGTTGAGGTATATAGATAAAAACCTATGATGACATTAAACCCAGATATTCCACATTCAACAAATTTAACAAGTATCATTTGGATGCCAGCCAGCAGCTACCCTCACAATGACAAACAGAAACTGAGCTCAGGGAGGCCCAAATTTGGTCTGATCACAGGAAGTGGGAACCCTGGCTCTGGTGAGCTTTCTGTTCTGCCACTGATACCTCTAGAGGGTTTGACTAGAGATGCTGAGCCCAGAAGCTAAAAGCTTTATGATTCTGTACATCCTTGCTCTCTTTCCCCAAAGTCTTCCAAGTCCACTTGGACAAACCAGAATGAATCTCAGACAACTTATCTTCCTCAAACAAGGCAGCCTGTTTGCACCAGTAATGTGGCTTTCACAGGTCAATGCACTGCAAAACAAAGTTCCAAACATACTGCTAAGTAGTCCCAGACCCATCTCAGCTTGAATTTGGATTGCTCAATTTAGAAATTGATGCCAAGCTACATTATAGAAACTTTAAGTACTGCCTCTTCTGGTGCAAGAAATATGGGGTTCCTGAAAATATGAGTATGTGCTCAGGAAAGTCTCATTGATTCATTGATCACCATCCTTTACTCTTTTTCAGGTGGTGAGATAGCTGTTTACACAGCTGTGACATCAGAGGCTGCACCTGAAATTGGAAAGCCATTGGCCAGATAGATTACAGCAGTCACCAAGCCCCAGGGACCCTATAAAGGATGTTGATTGATGAATACAATGGCTCCAGTTCCCACAATAGCCTCAAATCCATGAGACCGAGTCTTGAGTCTTGAGCCAACACACCCATTTTTCATTGCTTCAAAATTTTTATAGGATTTGAAATATACACAGGAAATGTAACCGGGTTTATCTAGATGAAATGTCACAGGAATCCCAAAGACGAGCAGAGATTTCATCAAAGGTTGCTCAAGACTTCTACCCTCTTTTTTTTTTTTTTTTCTTGCAGCCACAGAATTCAGGTTCCATAGAGCCTAGAACCTCTGTTGGCCAGCACTCTCTCCTCTTCCCCATCCAACCAGCCCGTATGTCCTATGTCCTAAGCAGAATTATGTTTGAGGCCTCTCACATTTCTGAGCACTACAAGCAGTTTGGTCCTTTGTTATGTTCCATTTGTGAAGCATAGAAAATAGGGAGGCATTGGGTTTTTAACTGAGAAGCAAGAGAATTAGAGTCACACTTCTTTTAAAAGTGGCTTTGGCAACAGTGTGGAAATATATAGGAATCAGGAGAAAGGAGAGTTAGAAATGGAATTTTTCTAACAATTGTTCCAGCAAGAACTGAACATACACACACACACACACACACACACACAGAGAGAGAGAGAGAGAATTAACTAGAGCTGAACCTAGAGTAGTAACATAATTATCCCAAGCCACCTGACTCTCATTGTGTTCCATTCTGAAGACACAGCATCTTCACACTTTCAGAATCTGTCACATAGTGGACACTCAATAAATGTTGGAAAGTGAATGACTCTGGAGTGAGCCCTTTATTTTTATGGAGGAAACCAGGATCAGAGAGAGAAAATTATCTGACCATGTTCACCTGGCAGGGTAAGGGCAGGAATGGACTAAGAACCTACCCACTTGATTCCCTTTTCCAGTGATTTCCTAACTTGATCATGTGTCAGAATCATCACACCCAGAACTCCAGTCAAACTTCTGACTTGGGATGGGACCAGACAATTTCCAGGGTAATATGGAGACTACTGGTCCTGGAGAACTATTGCCTTATTCAGATCCCCCTTTATAAAGCCTTGTTTTCTTTTTCAGAAAGTAGGGCTCTTTCATCTCCTGTTGCTTGGTTGTGGGTTTGGGGGAGAACAGCCATTCCAGCCTGAACAATGGTAGCCACATTTGGTAGTTGAGACCTGTGAGCAAAATCCCTGAACTTGATCCTGCCCCCCTGCCCAATCTTATCTCAATCAGGCATAAATATTACAAATTTTAGAAAGGATTAGGTCACATAATGTGTGTGAAACAGTGCAAAAGTGCCTGACAAATAGAGCATATAAAGGGATAGTTATTCTTATTACAATCTCATGGAACCTTGAACTTGGGCCCCAAAGGCAATCCTGCAGCAGAGAGGTGTGAGAATATGCAACAGAGTGGTGATAGATTATACCATACAGTCACCTAGATTCATAAATATTCATACCAACAACAAGGACGAATATTACTGGGAGAGATAACACAATGGGCTGATGCTATCTAGATATTCCCCACCCCCTCTCCATGCCTCCTTCACATCCACTGTAATCCCAGTATGCTTCTGTTATTTTACTTGGGGACAAGGAACTTGGTTACTAAATGACAATTTATAAATTCCAGTGAATCATATAATCTAATCTAGACAACCATATGCTCCCATCTGTCAGAGGCTGTGATGTCACCTCAAACTGATTAGATAGATCAGAACAAACAGTAGTCATTGGAACATCTGCTCCTGTCCGGACCTCCTATACCCTCAGGCAGCAGCAGCAACTGACAGTGGAGCATGGTGCCTGTGGACATTTGAGAAGTACATGCCAAAAGCTGGCAGTGAGCAAGTATGGTTCCTGGGATGCAAGCCACTCAGAGAACTGCACACAGCCAGCACTCTGTATCCATGGGTTCCACATCTGTGGATTCAACCAATCACAGATTGAAAATATTTGCAAAAAAAAAAAAAAATGCCTGTACCAAACATGTAGACTTTTTTCTTGTAATTATACCATAAATGATACAGTATAACAACCACTTATATAGTATTCGCATTTCATTCCGTATTACAAGTAACCTAGAAATGGTTTAAAGTATCCAGGAGGATGTGTGTAGGTTATTTGCAAACACTACACCATTTAATGTAAAGGACTCAAGTACCTATGGATTTTGATACGGGGGGTGGGGGGCGGTTCTAGAACCAATTCCCTGTGGAAACTGAAGGATTACTGTATTTTAGGTTTCTATTTTAATCCTGAATGTAGGGTATACCATCAGGTTTCTAAGGGAATCTCATTAGCCATTCCCAGCTTTGGGGACAGCTAGGAAGAAGTTGCTGAGAGAAACCATGAATGAAGTCTTGTGCATACTAGAGCAAAGCCAACACCCAAGGTCTGGCAGGGTCTGGCAAGGACAGGACAGGGAGATGCACTAGGAGGGAAGGAGGACTGACTAAGGGACACCACCTGTTCTCAGGTTCCTCCTCATGTGGCAACTCTGGGAGCTCCACTACCCTCTGTAACACTTCATCCAAACTTGAACTTGACCTCTCTTCTTTTTCTTTTTTTTTTTTATTGTAAACAAATGGGATACATGTTGTTTCTCTGTTTGTACATGGAGTAAAGGCATACCATTTGTGTAATCGTAAATATACATAGGGTAATGTTGGTTGATTCATTCTGTTATTTTTTTCCCTTCCCCCCACCCCTCCCATCCCTCTTTTCCCTCTATACAGTCCTTCCTTCCCCCATTCTTGCCCCCCTCCCCAACCCTAACTCTAACCCTAAAACTAACCCCTCCCACGCCCCATTATGTATCATCATCCACTTATCAGCGAGATCATTCTTCCTTTGGTTTTTTGAGATTGGCTTATCTCACTTAGCATGATATTCTCCAATTTCATCCATTTGCCTGCAAATGCCATAATTTTATCATTCTTTATGGCTGAGTAATATTCCATTGTATATATATGCCACAGTTTCTTTATCCATTCATCAACTGAAGGGCATCTAGGTTGGTTCCATAATCTGGCTATGGTGAATTGAGCAGCAATGAACATTGATGTGGCTGTATCTCTGTAGTATGCTGATTTTAAGTCCTTCGGGTATAGGCCAAGGAGTGGGATAGCTGGGTCAAATGGTGGTTCCATTCCAAGCTTTCTGAGGAATCTCCATACTGCTTTCCAGAGTGGCTGCACTAATTTGCAACCCCACCAGCAATGTATGAGTGTACCTTTCTCCCCACATCCTCACCAACACCTATTGTTGCTTGTATTCTTGATAATCACCATTCTAATTGGGGTGAGATGGAATCTTAGGGTAGTTTTGATTTGCATTTCTCTTATTACTAGAGATGTTGAACATTTTTCCATATGTTTGTTGATTGCTTGTAGGTCTTCTTGATAATAGTACAGTAGAGACGGGCTAGTACTGTCTACAAGACTCCATAATAAAAAGGTAGTTAGGAATTTGATTTCTGGAATTAAATAGATCTGGGTCCATATCCCAGCTTTAGCACTTAAAATTGAACCTTGAACAAAGCTCTTAGCACTCTGTCTCAATTTCCCCACCTATAAAAGAGACAAAACTTCCTTAGCAGGCTGATATGAGGACCAAATCAAATGCTTCATGAAAAGACCTACCATGAAGCCTAGCAATAATACCAGTCAATAAATGCCAGCAATAAACGCCAGTCAGTGTTGGACATTAGATTACCAAATACAGAACCAGAGAGCCTATACTAAGAAAGAGCCCAGAGAATGCAAAGCATGGGGGAGAAGTCAAAGTGACAAAGTCTCTAGCTCATTCCTGTGGGCTGTGGGTCCTGCCTTTTCCATACCCAGCATTAAAAGTAATGCCAGATATCTGGCCTACCTCCACTGCATCCTCATTTCTACTGTTTATCTTCACATGGGCCTACCCCGACATCATCTCTGGACATTTGCACCCAGCCATGCCTGATCTAAGAGGCATACCTTGTCCTCAAATGACTGACACCAGAAACAGTGTCACCCAATGACAAAATTACTCCCACCCACTAAGGCATGGGTCACCATGGTCGGGCCAACAGTTTTAACACAGTGGAAGAGCCCTGGCACATTCACGGAATCACTCATTCCACATATATAGCTGGAGAGTCAATGGGAACACCTGATGGGTATTCTAACCATCAGTTCATTTCCTTCATAGTCAGTTCATGAGGACTAAGTGCCTCTAGCTCTGAGAATCTGGCTCCTGGATAGTGAGTCCATGAGGTGACTAAGGACAAGCCTGAGTGGCTTAAACATCCATGGAGAATATTCCCTGGAGCAGAGAGGCTAGTCCTCAACCACAACCAGAAAATAAGGAAGAGACTGACAAGGCCAAGTGGGCTGGACTTGGGCATCCAACAACAGCTCCTGCCTCCACAAGGTGCCCAGGGGCTCTGCTGAAGGTGTGGTCAGAAGATATGCCAGGGGAGACTGGCTTAGGGTCCAAGGTGGCTTCCTGCCTGGACAAACACACCTCCGCAGCAGTGGTGGACTGTCATGTCCTCAGGCCCCTCAGGCAGCACTCACACTACCCCATTGTTCTTCCTGCTGGCAGCTCTCTGGCTCTTGCTCTCCATCCCTGCCCCCACAGATCCCCCTGCAGAGTCTTGCCTGATCTGTACATGCTGAGCATGCATTGGGACTCCAGTGCTCCATGCCTGTGGATGCCACGGCATGGGGACCTCCTCTATTTTAGGGACCTACCTTCAAACCTGGACAAAAAAGCCTGTTGGGAATAGGCCATTAGAACAAGAAAGATTTTCAACTGATTTCTATCCTCAGCATCCCTTTTTTCACAAAACAATGAATAGTAAATTATCAAAATATATAAGATATAGAAGAGGTCCAAGTATAAAGGGAGTAAGTGGTGTCCCTAGTCTGTCTGTGAGGTCTGTCCACTCCATTGGCTTCTCTGGACTTCAATAGGGACAGCCCCCACAAGCATCTCCAAAGAACACACTAGGCTGGAGAGGCTCTGCCCTATGCCATGCCTCTTTGAATTCTTCCAGGTTGACATTGAGACAGGTTCTCTGCATCACCTTGACCTCCTCACCTAGTCCCCCTGCTTGGTCAACTGGCCATTACAGTTATGTCCCAGAAGCCATGCCAGAGACATGCCTATTTTCTCCTGGGCCTGATCCAGACCTGATGCTGCTATTATAGGACAACTTCAGTCCCTGTACCCTTTAACCTCCTCCTCAGTCCCCATCCAGGATATAGCAGGTAGCCACCAAGTAATAACTTGAACTTGAGACTTGAAGGTAATTCAGAACCAAATATAAGCTTCAGAGTAGTTACCTATTGCATAAGAGCTCATTGTCTCTACACTAAGAGAAAAAGATTAGGGGATTTTGAGAATGGAACTTTTAGAATAGCCTCCTGATATTATATGTAACTTCTAAACTGCCTTGGGACTTAGGTAATGTTCTGAAAACCAGAGCACCCTGACTGTGGGGTGATAAGCCAGAGTTATCTAAGGCCCACTACACTCCCCATGGCAGTGCCTCAGTGCCCCTGCCCTTCCAGGCCTCTTCCAATTCCTCCCATATGCCCCTATTCCACCGTAATTCCAGATGGTACAGCAGAGAAGTGACCGCTCTTTAAGATGGGAACATTCACTACTCTCTCATTCTTTGCCAAAAGCTAATGTGTTTTTCCATGTGTGTGAGGTTCAGTTGACCTCCCCTGAGAATCAAGGCAAATTGAAATCACAAATGTGACAGCAACCACAGTGCCCATGGTTCATACTGCTCCAGCCTGCAATGTGCTCCTGGGCATGTTGGTCTGCTCACTTCTCAGCAGGTTCCAAAACTGTACTCAAACCACATCTTGCACAAAATAATTTAGAATCCTCCTTTTAAAGGGTTTGTGATTCCATCATTACTTTTTGATAACTGATTGCAAATTGCCTGAATCTTCAATGAACATTTAAGTATTTTCATTTACTCAGTGTTAGTGTCATGGGGGCAAGAACCAAGCCTTCCTGGAATGCCCCCATGGTGTCCAGCACCATGTTTTATATTGTGACTGGCCCACAACTAGGGTTCAATTAGTTCTGACTAATTGAGTTCTAGCCCCTGGCTAGGTCTCCACAGCTGTCACAGATCTATCTCAGCCAAAGAAACAAAACTAGGGCTGAAAAAGAACATATGATTAAATATGCATCTTAATCTCCTAGTTTTGTAGTTCATTTCATATTTTTCCCTGGGCAACCATTCATAAATTGAATCTGCATGACAGACATCTCCTATCTCTCAATACCTACCATTCCTCCTCCCCGAATCCACCTCCAAAACGCAGCCAAGAGATCTATTTCTCATGCAAATCTGTTATCTTCTTCCACTGCTTCGAACCCCTCAATGGCTTCCAACTTCCCTTAGGCCCTCACCCAAATCCTTCATCTAACTTCCCAGGTCCTCCGAGGAGTGGATCTGCTGCTGTTCTAACCTCATCTCCTGTCACTTTCCACCATGCTTTCTAGGACACGGCATATTCAGATCCCAGTTCTTAAAACTTCCACCTCTGACTCTCTCTTCCCCAAGCCTTCACACATACTCTTCCCTGACCTAGAAAGTTCGTCTCCCCATCTTCTCCTTTCCTCCTCTACATCCCTTCATCTGACTGATTCCTGTTCAACCATCAGTTTTAAAATTAAACATCCCCTTGTAAAGGACTTACCTGAACCCTAGAAGTAAGAACCAGCCAATAGCTAGATGCTCACCCCTCTTCATTAGTGGTCTTCTCACTAGTTTGTCTTCCCTCCTAGAACCTGTGGTTACAAATAGTGTCTCTCATTCATCTTGTAAATAATAGTGCTGGTTGAATAGAATTGAAATGTCACCACGTTTTAGCCAAATGTTCAGGAAATCTTCTATTTATAATGTTTTCAGGCCATAAAGACATTATATACCAAGTGAGTGCTTTGGGATTATCATTTTTAAGATAAAATTTACAATTAAAGAAATGCTGTACAAAAGATTTCCATAACCTTTAACTATTCAGCTCAGCAAATAAAACAATTTACTTCCTTTACCTCAACCTTTTCTACCCTGCCCTGTCCAGCACCTTCACTTGTGGTTTGTGGCTTGTGGGGCACCAGAAGAGGGAAGGGGGTAGTCATGACCACTGACATAACCACCTCAAATAAGTACCCAGTACATTGTTGACATGTTAGGTAAATCCCACCTGTCCTTCCTTCTGGAAGAAAAGATCCTAACACTGCTGATATCTTCAATAGATGCACGAGCAACCATAGATGGCTTTATGTGTACACCAACTAGCTGACCTCATGAGGAACAGGGTTGCAGAGGGTACCCCTGTGGTCCATCCATTTTACCTAGCTCTTGACCAAAATGTCCCATCTTCTCCTTGGTCCTTGAACTTAAAGGAGTGGTTCTCAAACTTCAGCAGCAGCAAGCCTCAGAACCACATGGAAGATTTAATAAATTGCAGATTGCTAGTCCTCATTCCAGAGTTTAAACATGAGTGGGGCCCAGGATTATGCATTTTATAAATGTATCACAAGCAATATTGATACATGGCCAAGATTGAGAATCACATATAAATCTTTGTCTCTACTTAAAGGCAATAGTTCCTATAAAGTTCTAACACCTTCAAGTAGAATCCCTGATTTCTATGCTAGTATGAGTGAGTTCCTGAGCTTTCCTGAGAAGTTTTAACGGAGGGAAAGGGAGTGAGTACTGAAGGTCCTGGAGTAAAAGGGCTGTGTAGATGAGGCGCACACAGAGAAGAAGTGGGGCAGCTGAACACCATCACTGCCCACTTCACCAAGTGGGTTGCCCAGTCTGTGGAAGCCCTTTTCAGGAGGTGCCCTGGAAGTTCAATTGCCACATCATGGAAGCTCCTACTACTTTGGTTGTGCTCCTTATAAACAGACAGCAAGACTGTCAAAATGGGCAATGTGAAAAATCCAGCAGGTCAGATGTTTTGACTGAACCCTTAGATACCACTTAGACTCTGGCCATGTGGAAAGCCTTTCCCTGACTTCATGCTCTTCATCATCTAGGAAGGTTCTGGAAAGCACCGCCATCTGAATTTGATTATTGGACTCATCTTGTACATATGAGTTAAGTAGGACTTTAAGTTTCACTCTCATCCCCAGGAGAAATGATAAATCTCATTAGCAGGGCAAATTCAGCCAGATGTTTTCCCCTCTGCCTTCTAACCCCAGTTGAAGTAGATGGCAGGGTGGAAGGGGACAGAGTTTTTCCAGTTACTTCTCCCAAATACAAAGTTTGAACCTTACTGCCTCTTATTTTCTTAGTCCCTTTATGGCTTTAACCTGGCTCAAACTTCTAAAGGAATTGTTCTCATTTTTCCTAGAACAGCAGTCTCTGAGCTGTTCAAACTCCAAATTCAATAGCTTTCACTTTCAAACTACAGCATCTTCAGCCTGGGGCCTGAGCATGGATCAAAGGGGAATGACACTTCCAGGCCAGCGCTGAGGTTGGTGGAGTGGGATGCAGGGAAGTCCCTGGAGGAGAAGAGGTCCTCCTGCCCCCAGAAGGGTAGATGTGAGCAGCGTGGGACTGGGGCATTCAGATGTTTGCAAAATGTGTTTCCCGTAGTCCGTCAGTGCCTAAAGGATGACCTGGATACGGTCCTTACTACTGATCTTTTTTTTTTTTTTTCAATTTTTTTTTTTTAATTGTAAACAAATGGGATACATGTTGTTTCTCTGTTTGTACATGGCGTAAAGGCATACCATTTGTGTAATCATAAATTTACATAGGGCAATGTTGTTTGATTCATTCTGTTATTTTTCCCTTCCCCCCCACCCCTCCCACCCCTCTTTTCCCTCTATACAGTCCTTCCTTCCTCCATTCTTGCCCCCCTCACTAACCCTAACTCTAACCCTAACACTAACCCCTCCCACCCCCCATTATGTGTCATCATCCACTTATTAGTGATATCATTCGTCCTTTGGTTTTTTGAGATTGGCTTATCTCAGTTAGCATGATATTCTCCAGTTTCATCCATTTGCCTGCAAATGCCATAATTTTATCATTCTTTATGGCTGAGTAATATTACTACTGATCTTTAGAAAGGAATGGGAGGCCCTGGAAAGAGCTGAGATAGAGTACAGGGTAGAGAAGGAAATGGTTACCAGGGAGGTCAGATGGAGAAATTTACTGGAAAAATAGGCGTGAGAAACAGAAGACCTAGGCTCCCTCTTAACAACTGAGTAGGTAAAAGATGTACATCATTAAACCCAGATTTAAAATCAACAAAAAAGCATTAACTATCTCTAAATATTTACTAATTGAGATTGTATACTCTCTATGAGAATACCCATCACCGTATCCTCCTCACCTCACTCCGAGTAGGCTCTCAGAAGTACTTATTACATGAATTAATGATGCTATTTTGGGCTCTTACAAAGATAATTTGGTAAAACCAATCCCTGTCTTCTTGGAACAAACAACCTAGGAAGATACAAATACATATTTTCACATGTTATTTATGTATGAATATATTTGTATTTCATTACATATAAATCTGAGAAATTTAATATTTTGTATAAAATTTAAGAAGATACATCGATACATTTATAACATATACACATAAAATCAGAAAGAACAGAATAAGAGTAGTAAGGCAATCTGAGGAAAATTGAATTGTGTCAGTGGGACTGTTGTCTATTTTTTGTTCACTGCTGTATGTTCAACACCTAGAATAGGTTTGGCACTAGAAGAGGCTCAACAAATATTTGTTCAATGAATGAATGGATCAAGCCTCACACAGCAGCCAAAGGATGTCCCCTCCAGATCCTTCCAGGGCTAGTTGTAGGAAGAGTGGGGTTACTGAAGAGAAGCCCTCAGCCCTCCCAGCCTTGAGGCAAGTTGGCCTGTGCCACTGTGTTTGTGCTAAATGTTCCCAAGATGCCCTTAAGATTTTCTCACTGGGCCTTCAACGGCCTTCCAGAATCCATGCTTGCACAAAGATCTGACTGTGTTTTTAGCCAAAGGCAAACAAACCAAAAAAGAAAAGAAATACCACATCGGAAATGTCACCACACACTCATTTCCACTTTGCAATTTTTGTTGACTTGGTGAAGAAATTCAACGGAACTGAACACCTCCTTGCAGAGCGAAACTTTGAATGAAAGCCCCCAAGCAAAAATTTCAAAATGAGTCCCCTCTCAATTATCAAATCAATACCTCTCCAGAGAAAGACATCGCCTGTGGGGGCTCCAGAGGTGCAGGGCTGCTCATGTGGCATTTACATCCATCTTCCTAGGATTAAATTAGAGCATGACTCTGGGCAGAGTGTGGGTAAATTTCTCTATGTTAGAACTGCTCAAAGTATAGTTGCAGGTTACAAAGATGAAATGCAATTGTGTACACAGAAATCTATCTGAGATGCCAAAAGTAATTAACTTGTGCTTTTTATGCTTTAGAATCCCAACCTCAAACACTTTTGTTGCTCTCCTCCAGGCGCTCCCATTATTCAGAACTATAGTTTTCACTATGATGCTACAATTGACATGGAATGGGAAATGACCTCAGTGTATTGTACAAAAATAGAGAGAACTCCAGGAAACTATTTACCTCAGTGACAGACCTAAGAGCTGCAGAAGACACAATATGAGGAGCATCCAAATCCATTTAGCTATAACTAACGTTCCTTCTCTCCCATCAGAGAATCTACAACTTTTAGCATTACTTTTCTGTGAGTTACTCCCCTGCCCCCTGAAAATTTGAATAAAGGTATTTCCTGAGTGTGGTGATAAATTAAATCATTGTCACACAGGGAAAACTGGTATTTGATTAATCCTCAACTCATTTAAAACTGTCCTAAGGAAAAAAATAAAATGTCCTAAATAAATGAGACATGGGATGTACTGGGTAGATTATGATAATGATGATGATGATGATGATGATGGTCTTGATGATGATAGTGATTATGAGGATGTAAGTGACAGTGATTTGAGGACATTGATAGTAGAACTAAATAACAGAAAAATGTCCTTTTAGGAAAACATATCATGTATCAGCCCCCATGTCAAGCACTGAATTATTGCAGCTTGTCCTCACTTCATTTTTACACATACACTTTTCAGATTGGGAAAACTAAAACACAAAAAGATTAAGCAGCTTGATCAAAATCACCCAGCTGAAAGAGAAAGAACTGAAACCTATCAAAAAAATTAAGATGGTGTGCTGACCATCTATCATTATTAGCAAGCAATTTCAGTTACCTGGAGAAGCAAGAGCACACTACCAAAGGAGTGAAGGGCAGGGAATCTTCTGACTTAATGACTAGCCCAAAATGGCCCACCCCATTGTCTCAGTTCTTACTTGAGGGGTCGTAGACCTCAAAATGACCTCCCTACCACCTCTGATGAAGGAATGAAAAGGGCAAAGACCTCTTGGTGAATGCAGCAGGAGACGCTGGGCAAAGAATATTCTTTTACTTGGAATTGTCTCCCCAGGAAAAAAGGACAGGTCATTCATGCTGAGTACAACATCTCAAAGAAAACTGAGAGCTTTGAGGAAAAGCCCAGGAGATGAGTGGGGCACAATCAGCAGCATATTCCATTCATCTCTCACAATCTCATTGCCAACAATGTCATATGTTATCATTATCACTTAAGGTCATCATCCTGTTATTCTACTACTTCACCTGTTGGCTCTTTCCAACTGGATTTCTAACTCTGTGTGGCTAGAGACACAATCATGCTTCTTTTATACATTATCCCCCACCCCTCTGCACACTGCTGGGCATGATATGGGTGCCTAATAAATATCTGTGGTCTGATTTGTTAAGTCACTACCAATGTCATTAGTGTCAGCTACTGAGACATTAAGATGTCAGAACCACAAGAACCCAGAGAGTATGGAGAGATTACCTGGAATCTCTAATGAGAAAAAAAGCTGATTTTTTGATATTTTTCTGCAACTCCAGCAAACTTTCCAAAGATTTGGGATCCACAGCAGACTCAAGACACTTCTTCAGGAGGCAGATTTCATGGCGTATGAAGAATGGCCTGGCCCCAGCATGTTAGCACACGCCTATAATCCCAACGCCTCTAGAGGCTGAGGCAGGAGGATTGCAAGTTGAAAACCAGTAACTTAGTGAGGTACTAAGCAACTCAGTGAGACCCTGTCTCTAAACAAAATATAAAAAAAAAAGACCTGGGGATGTGTCTCAGTGGTTAAGGCCCCTGGATTCAGTGTCCAGTACCAAAAAAAAAAAAAGGAATGGACTAATGTTCCCTGAACCCTAGAGTTTTCCCATTAAGGGAGCAGTAAGGATTTACTGAGACCATGCTTTATAAACATTTGTGCTTACATTCATCATAAGGAGGAGATACAGCACAGCAATACCAGATTACCTGGGTTTGAAGGCCAACTGTGCTACTTGATAGCTGTGTGACAGTTCACGTGTCCTCTCTGTGTCTTAGTTTTTTCATCTGTAAATGAATATAACATTATTTATCCCATGAGGTTGTTGTGAGTATAAAATGCATATAAAGTACTGAGGAGAGTTCCTGGCATATAGCAAGTGCTGTTTATTGGTTAGATATTATTACTACTATCCTTTTACTATTATTGCTATCCAAGTATTCTATAAATATAAGGTATTTTTACCACTCTTCCCAATGTATGATGTTTTACTTTCTCCCACCAAATCTTTGAGACAGGTTTTATTATTATTCTTACTTTAGAGAAGAGGAAATTTTGGATCAGGAGAAATAAGTGACTTGTTATCAATCATATATTCTTTTCACTACACATAGATGTCTTTGATGATAGTCATGTTCAGGTGACAGTTCCGCATGCCTAGAATGGGGGAAAGGCAAGTGACTCAGTGGGACCCTGCTGTCCCAAATAAGCTGCTTTCTCAGTAGAATCCTGAGTATCCTCTCTCTTCATCAGCTGACATCTTGGTTCTCACTGCTCAGCCACTATGCCTAGCTGCAAAATGAGCCTCTAGTTTTCTTATTCTATTAGCTTTGGGGCACTTTTTTCCCCTTTGCAGTTTATCTTGAACACTATAAGCATTTTTCCCTAGGGGAAAAAGGTTTGTCTGCTGCTGGGCTCAGATACAGCCTGATTAGTCAAACCAGAAATGAGCAGGCAGTCAGATCTTTGGGAACTGGGCAACAGGCTGCAAGCACCTAAGCAGAGAGTAAAAAGCTGGCATGCTCTATTTGGGGGCTTTTAGCAATTAAAGAGCTGATAAGTTTTGCTGATGGCATCTCCTCCCTTCAGGCATGCCACAGAAAACTGCAAACGTGGTGCAAGGCCCTGGTGAGGTGACAAGGTTGAATTAGACACACACGGCACATGAAACTCCCAGCCCAGGGGGGTTGGCAAAGTCCATATCCAGCAAGCTCTAAGATGGGAGCCAGCCCACCTCATTTTCAAATTCTACTCCTCCTCTTACTACATAGCCTTAGGCAAGCTACTTTAACTCCTTTGTGCCTCACTTTGTCGTCTACAAAATTTGAACACAGAATTAATACATATATAGCTCATAGAACAATGTCTGACACATGGTAAGTATTTAATAAAAGTTATCATTATTACTAGTATTATCACATATTATAAATTGTTAAAGACCTTTAAATATATAGTATACACCACAAATAATATACAGGATATATACTACATATAGTTGTGCCATGAGTATATAGAAATACATATTATATAGTGCATGCAGCATATAGCCTATATATAGCACATTACATAAAATTATTTAAAAGATTATATATTACGCTTACAATATTCTGCAGTAACACCAAGGAGAGTGATTGTTTCTGACAAAGTGGGTAAAGATGTAGTTATAAAGTGACAATAATAAATATTTGCTGAGGGCTCAGAGGCCCTTCTTAAGCCTTTTCTAAGATAATCTTGGTCAACCCTTGTGAGTGGATAATATGTGCCACATTTTGGTTGAATAAATTCATCCTCAGAAAGGGTAAGTAACTTGCCTAGTAGAACTGGGATTTGCACCTGGGTCAGACTATCTCCAGAATGCAAGTTCTTAGTCGCTGTGCTTTATTCCTCTATGATGTGTGACTTTTAATGCAAATCAAGAAGGCAGGAAATGTGTAAAATGTAGGAAATCAAAGGGGAGCTTGGAGACTTTGACAGTTGAAGAACAGGACTGTGGAAGGGGCTCTAGCAGGGCAGTGAAAGAATGCTGAAAGACCCTTCTGTGCTGCCACCTTGCCTAGATTGATGACAGACTCATATGACAATTAGCTGTCCCTGACTTAAGCCCCCAAGCTCATGTTATAGACAGATGGGAGTTCCTGAGGACAAGCATCAAGTGGGGTAGCAGCAGGCAGGAAGCCATCCCCTGTCTTGCCATCGATCTCTCTTAGATTCTCCCACTTCCTTTCATTTCTAGGTTGGTGATACACCAATGACCATCACTTGCTCAGAGTCCCATTGACTCTGAGAACAGATGTCAGGCAGAGGCTGCGGCATATCAGGGAAGGTCCCTACAGCAGGTGAGAATGCTCAGACTTGATCTTAGAGTTATTGGCAAGGGCAAACCTGCCTCCTCTTCCAGCAGCCATCCTTGACTTCAGTGTTCTTACCTCTACCATCCAAGAGAAGATGGCAGACAAACAGGAGATGGGGTACACAGCTGGGGCAAAGCAGTCAAAACAGACCACTTCTGCTCTCACTCATTTCTGACTGAGGATGGGAGATGTACGGGGAGACTGAACAACCTGAAGCCTCTTCTCTGACCAGGAAATTCAGAACTATGAGAGATGACAACACAGAAGCTAATGAAGTCCCCCGCGGGGCCACCCAAGTAAGCATCATGTGTACATTCATCTGAATATACCTGCCAGGTACCAGGTAGATGTAGAGACAAGTAGAATCCCTGCCTGCTAATGAGGAGGCATTAAAAAAAAAAAACATAAGTCAGTGGGATTCATGCTATTATAGAGGAGTCATGGGGTGCTGTGGGAGAACTGAAGAGGAGTACCCAATCAGCTAACAGAGGGTGGATGGGGCTGGAACACGTGGCCTCTGAGCTGAGTTGCGAAGTTGGAAGTGGAGGTAAGCAAGGGAAGAAGTGGGATGACATCGTTTCAGGAGGAAAAGATGGAAATGGGTGTGTTTGCAGATGTTTGTGGTTATGGGGAATTCTAGCGCACCCTTCCAACTATATTTTCTGAGAGGGATAAGTGAGGTGGTAGAGGATAGAAAGGGTTAAAAGTGACCCCTTTAGGAGAAGAGGGAGCTGGAAAGAGAGCTGGCAAGGGATGCAAGGTACATGGCACGGGACTCTCCCACATCAGTGTCCTCTTCCTAATGTAGGATTCGATTTGAATTCTGTTTGTTTCTCCTCTTTTGGATGGTTTTAGAATAAGAAATGCTGCGTGTTGTGATGGGAACCAAAGCAGTTTCACAGAACATTTTCTGTGTTATCTCATTTGATCAACCCACTTTACAAATGAAAAAAGCTAATATACAGGAGGGATAAGTGACTCACTCAGTGTCACACAGCTGGGGGAAATGAAAACATAAGGAAGGTAAGAGATTCATTCCTCCCACTTGGGGCTAATGGAGATGATGAGAGTTGAGCACAGATCTTCCAACTCCAAATCCCTAATTTCGCACTGAGAGTTCAGAGTCCCAGTGGAATCTTGAATTCATCTCTGAGCATCAATTTCCTCATGTGTAAAATGACTCAGTGAGTCTCTGAAATCCTTTCTTAATTACAATTTGCACAGAGCCTCTGTCAGTGTCTTAGAAAGGAACTTAATAGTCACTATCCCTCTCCCCTAAAATTTTTCTTGATGAGGGCATATATGACTAGAGATTCAAGAATGACCACTCAGATCCCACCTATATGCCCCCTAACCCTGGATTGAGCCTTTCACAGGAAACATCAGACAGGCTTTCCAACATTTCCATGACCCCATGAGGTTTGGAATTTCCTAAATAAACAAATTTACCTCAATAATTCACTGACCTTGGACTGGGCCTATGACTCCATGGTAAAGTGCTTGCCTAGAATGCGTGAGGCACTGGGTTCAATTCTCAGCATCACATATTAATTAATTAAAGGTCTACCACCAACTAAAAATTTTTTTTAAAAAATAATAATAAGTCACTGACCTAGAAATCATGCATGGAGAGATGGCATGTAATGAGTACAGAAGACCAAAAACAAGCTCTATGACCAACTAATTGTGTGCCCTTAATCAAGGCCTGCTCACCTCACTCAGACTCAGTGTGTTCAGCTGTGAAATGAGGTAGTCAGAATAGAGGACCATTAAGTCATCCTATCTTAAACATCTCCCATAAACCTAAAGTTGTATAAGCAACTTGATTTTCTAGTAAACATTTCCCACTTAACAACATCCTCCAGTTTTTCTACTAAATCAGCTCCTCCTGCAAAAAACAGTTGTTCTTAGTTTCTCAGACAAGAAGTCACCCTTGGAGTCAGTCACCCTTGACTCTCCTCCTTTTTTCATTCTCTGACCCAATGCATAAGAAAACCCTATTGACTTTATCCTCAAAATATGCCAACACTCTATCTACTTCTCAGCACCTCCACCACCACCACACTAATCCAAACTGCCATCATCTCTCCCCTGGATTGATGTGACTACTTCCTACCTGGTCTCCCAGCCTCTGCCGTTGTCCTACCACAGTTACAGCAGCCAGAGTGATGCTCTTCAAGCCTAATTATGCCCCTGCTTTGTTCAAAGTCTTCCAATGGCTTCCAATTGCACCAGGGTAAAAGCCCAGTTTCTCATTAGGGCCTGAGCCCTACATAATCTAGCATCCTCCCTGCTCCAGTCTCTGTCTACTCTCCCCCTCTTCACTCAGCTCCAGCCACACCAACCCCCTTGCTATCTCTTGCACAATCAAGCATGTTCCTTATTAGGGGGGGTCTTCATACTTGCCATCTCCTCTGCTGAGAATGGAATTACACTTGTCCCTTCTTCAGGTCACGGAGCAGATGCTATGTTCCCAATGCAGGCTCATGGACCATGCTATATCAAACAGCACCCGCAAACACACCCCAACATTCTCTAGTCCCTTAATCTGTTTTCTTTACCTTTATGACATGAACAGACTGTTTTCTATAAGCAGCACATCTCAAACTGTAAAGTGCACACAAATCACCTGCAGATCTTGTTAACACACAGATTCTGCTTCCATAGCGCTGCACTCTGCACTTTGTAACAAGCTCCCAGGTGACATCATTGCTGTTGGTCCACAGGCCTCAGTCTGAAAACACAGAATATATGGTACTGTTTATTTTCATTTGCTTATTGCTCATCACCCCCAACTAAAGGGTCACCTTGGTAAAAAGCCATAACTTTGTTTTGGTGACTTATGTATTTCCTATTATTTATATCAGGGTTTGACAAAGAATAAACATAAAATACACTTAACTGGGTAAATGAATGAAGAGATGGAGGAGGCACACAAAGAACCCCAGAAGGTCATCTAGTAAAGTTCTAGGAGCTGGGGCAGAATCCAGTGGAATGGTTTCCTGAAGCAGACAGAGATGTGATAAGTCACAGAAGGAAATGATATCAGATCAGGTCAGCTGAATTCAGTCATTAAGACGAAGAAATTAGTTGGGCCAGCAATGGCTAGAACAGACCATGGTTCTGAGAAGTGAGCAGGTTCAAGAGAACTGTTGTGACTATAATGTTCAATGTCTGTTGGTGATGCAGAGATTAATGGTTCATCAGGAGGCTACTGTGGTTTAAAGTCACAGAGTTAGGAAGGATAGATTCTATTTCATTTCAACACATTTGATTTTAGACTACACGAGACATGTTCCCTAAAGTTTACTATCCACTACATTTGATTTCACTTGTTCTTAATTTCTTTCTAAAAGAAGTTTCAAGCATTCCAATGCAATATGAAAATTTCAAGGTATACTGTATTCAGTATACTTCAATGCTGACATGGTTTTGATGATTGATGATGATGATTCCCACCTTACATTTCAAAAGAATTGGAAGCAGTTTATAAAAAAATTTAAAAACAATAACATTCTTCTGGGGTTTGCCACAAACCTTGTTCTAAAGACTTCGTAGATATCACTCATTTAATCCTCCTACCAATCTTTGAGATAGGTACCTTTATTATCCCCACATCATAGGGAAGAAAAATGGAATTCCCAAACAGGTTGAGTGACCTGCCCAAGATCATTCAGATAGAAAACGTCAGTACCTATAATAAAACAAAAAATAAAATTTTAAGAACCAAGTCATAAAAGAAGAGACAAGTGGAAAGAGACTCATTTTGTCAGAAAATATCAGGAGAAAACACTGCTTAACACAAAACTTAACTAAAAGCTTCCTGGTGATCCAGGGGAAAAGGAAAGTATGGTGGATTTTAATCAAAAGTGACCTCAGGCAAAGAGGCTTGTGGGACTGAGCCAGAAACACTGAAGAGGGTAGTTAGGGTGAGCAATGCCACTCTAGAAGGAAAGGTCAGACAGAAGTGTAGAGTAAGAGGGGAAAGGTGACCACGGTGACAAAAAAGGTGCAACAGGGGTGGAATGAAATAAACTAGAAGAACAAGGTAAGATTTCAAAAAGAGAAGACAAGAGTCAGTATAAGCTACCAATGCAGACAGGGGTCAGCACCCAAGCAAGTCACAGAAATGCAGGATTCTAATCACAGAGTTCTTTAGCACCTCACTACCCAAAGTGTAGTCCTAAGACCAGCAGTATCTGCATCATTTGGGAACTTGCTAGAAATATGGACTTTCAGCCCCACCCAGTTCTACTGAATCAAAGTCTGCATCTTTAACAAGACACTCAGGTGATTTGAATGCACATGTAAGGTGAGAAGCACTGCTTTAGCATAGACTTTGGTGAATTTCCACACAGAAATAGACTCTTGACACACCCAGGTGCTGAGATAGGTGCTGTCATGTTCAGGATCTCATTTAGCTGTCTACCAATCATATAGTACCGATATCCTTTTGGTGCCTACTTTACAGATGAGAAAACTGAAGCTCACTGTCATGGTCACATACTTAGAATGGGACAGGGCTGGAACTTGTTCCAAAATCAATTAGCTTCAAATTCAGTTTGCCTCCATTGGCAATCCCATAGGAATTCACCCTAAGAGGAGTGGCCTGGACTTGGCAATAGAGGACAAGCAACTGCTGCATCTATCCCGAAGGCCAGAAGCAGAGTGCACATCTCAGAGAGCAAAATGGCAAACAATGGAAGAATCCTCCAGGAGTATGTTCTGATGGAGGGTGGGAAGACAGATGTGAGTAGGCATGATAGATGTGTTGCAGGAAAATACTACCAGAGCCTTCTGAGAGGATGGCAAAGCTCACCCGCCCCAAATCCATTTCACTAAACAAGTCTTTCTGCATTCAAACTGAAGACGTGTAGAGATGGTTCCGGACACACCAAGCTGCCCCATCTGAGATCCCCGCCCCACCCCGACCTCAGCTAGCTGTGTGGTTATGTTAGTTATCCTTCTGTTTGTTCCATCCATTTAGTAAAATGTCAGTGTGGGAGCAAACCGAGAGTGAACATATCTTTCATTTGCCAATTAGTCATGTACCGCCTGTAACTGCTCTTGTGTGTGATTTATGTGTATGCATGTGTTATGTTATTTAACTTTTCCTTTATTTGTGGTTGATGTCCCCACTCAATTTTTATTAAGTTCCACGTGGGCCAGGACAGTCTTCTATTTAATCAAATTCCCCAGAGCACAAGGTGGACATGCAGTGCATGTCTAACAAGCTTTTGTTGCTGGATTACCTCTTCTAGAAAGTGAAGGCATATCCCTCCATGGCCCTCCAGGAGAGCAGTAGGAATGAAGTTGACAAGTACATGGGCTGTCCTTATGGTCCCTTCCTTGCCCCGTTGAGCCCTCTCCTTTGGGGCCCAGGGAATCCCTGCTATGCTTCTCCTCTTTCATCTTCATGGGAAACTGCAACTTCACCACACGTGGGTGTGTGGTGTGAAGACACTAGGTGGTGTTCTAGTCAGGGTAGCTGTTTTGCTGTGTTGTTTTCCTGCCCCTTCTTGAGAAGGTAAGTTCTGGACAGGCTTGTGGTTCTCTCCTACCAACCCTCAAAGACAACCAGCAAACCAAGTTCCTAATTCTCAAACGCCCCTCAGAATCACGCCCCACTTCAGGATCTGAAATGAGATCTGGGTCACTTGAAAGCAGCAGCCAAAAAGCGCAGCTTCCCAGAACGCAGGATGAGATCAGTGCTGCTGAGCTTCCCTTTCTTCTCCCAAGATCTCTAGGCAAAACTGATTTGCATGCTGTGACAACTGAGTACCTCCCATCAGGAGATGGAAGACAAGAAGCCTGAGGTTGCTGGAGATGCTGCCACCTTCCCCAGCTGCAGGGAGTGGAGAGAGATGAATGCTTAACAGAGAACTGTGAGGATCTTTGGGAAGCCTAGGGAAAGAGGAACAGACTGCCCAGGAGAGTAAACCCTAAAAAGAAGTCATGGCTATGGCCAAGATGGGATTTTTGCTGCCTGGCTCTAAAATAGGATTCAAGTTGCAAGATGCCCTAAGAAATGAACTAACTCCTCTGGAACCCTGGTTGAAGCCACAGTTGGGGGCAACTGTGTCTGCCTTGCCCAGCGCAGACCACAGATAGCCCCACTGGATAAAATCCCAAAACTGGCTGGCTAGTTCCAGGATTTTACCCAGTGGGCTCCCTCAGACAGGGAGAAGGGAAACCTAATTTTGATCACTTCTCTCTCCTCCAGAGCTTCTCCTTTTCCTTCATTCCTCTTCAGCCCCCTTATTGTAAACCAGCAGCTGAAACCATTCACTTTGTTTTTGTTTGCAGTGCTAGGGATGGAACTCAGGGCCTCGCACTAGGCAAGTGCTCTACCACTGGGCTAAGCTCCCAGCCCACCATAAGTCAGAGGCCTGAGTACAAACCAGAGCACTGTATATAAGACTTGCAAGGATAGAAGGTAAAAGAACTGAGAAGCTCTCCTTTTATTTAGAAGCATCAGGCCCCCTTGACCTTGGTCTCAGGGGTCAGACTAGGGAGTAAGAAAGAAAGAGAAGGGTCGAGATTCCCAATATCCTCCTGGTGTGAAAAATGGTGGGAGGAGATGTCTGGTATGGCTGTGGCCCCATTGTGACCTAAGGATGTCTTTCCTAATGGCCATCCCAAAGCCTCCCAAGACACATCTGCATTACACAAATCAGAGAATCAGGCCTACAGAACAAAAGTCTACCTGGTCACAGAGCTGGAAGGGAAGGATGTGGCAACCCAGGGGCCCAAGAGCAGGGACATATAAAGGAGCTAGACACCCAGGGCTTAAAAATACAGTGGGATGTGGCAGATCCTTTGTGGTTAAATTCCAGGTTATACCTCATTCTAGGCCATGTAGGGTATTTTTAGCTGTTAGGAGAGAAGGGTTTGGAGCGTATGGGGAAGGGAAAACTGTGCTATTACTGATGTATAGCCTGGGTGAAGGAAGCGGGTTGCATAGATTGGGTCTACAGGCTTCATTCATCAGTTCCTTTCCTGGCATAATAAATTGAGTCAGTTTCAATCCGTCAGTCCTGCCACCATGCCCGCCTTCTTATATTGTTGTATTCAATTCTAGGTAGGTGTGCCTCTCACGTAGGGTCCCCAAACACACACACCCTAGACCTCAGATGACTCTGGCTTCCTGAAGTCAGGTCAAAGAACAGATGTGAAAAGTCGTTAGTCACATGACTAAATGGAATAAGCTGGGGTACTCCACCATCCAGAGAACCCCTTAGTTCAGTTCAACATTCATGCCTCACCCCAGAACAGCCTGAGCCCCCAGAAGGTTCAGGAGGTCCCTTTCCAGAGCAGAGTAGTGGGACCATTCAGAGTACAGTCTCTGGGGCTGAGCCCCTGGATTTGCATTCTGGCTCCACCACTTACTCTGTGACCTTGAGAAAGCAAGTTGACTTCTCTACACCTCATTTTCTCCCACGTAGTGAAGAATAACAGTGGAACTAAATGAGATACTAGGTATGCTGAGCACAGTACCCAAGCAGATCAGAGGCTTAATCAATAAAAGTTAGTCTCTTATTTTTATTTCCATTGCTATCATTCTGTCATTGAGATCAGGAGCCGCACGGCCTGCAGTGAAGTCTGTTGGAGCAGATTTTTGAGGAAGTCCTTGGTATTCCCAGAGGCCCTTATCTTCACTAAGATGTCTGGGCACACCAAAGTTGCTGGGTTTGGTTTACCCTTGAGGGGACGTGGGACCCAGGATGGCCTATATATGTTGAGAGAGTCTGATGATTCCAGCACTTCTGTCTTAACGTTCCTGGGTCCAAACCACCTTTTTTATAGATTCACTATAAGAACTTGCCCTTGTCAGAGTTTTATCAACTCTGAAGGATTCAAAATGATGTTAACCAGCAGTTCTGACTGGGTTTCCGCCAGTCACTGTTCCACATGGCTGCATTCGCTTCTCTTCCTCTTCCTGTCCTCTCTTTGCTGATCTGGATTCGGCCTGGTATTCTTGTCACAAGGTCACTGCCCAGGTGAGCTCAGCTCAGCGTGAAACAAAACAGCTCATCTGAAGGCACCATGTGGTCTGTAAAGGGGGGGAATAGCCCTCCTCAACCTCCTATCTTCTTACCACTGGGCTCTTTCGGTTCCATCTTGTAAAAGCCAGGCAGAAGGGATTTTAATCTGAGCTCTCGGAGCCCTCAGATGGGGAGCAGGAGCTGCCCCTAATTCCTTGGGTGCCATGGCCATAGTCGGCAACCTTTTCCTCTGAGTTCCATCTCAGTCTGACCCCTCAGCTTTAAAAGGAAGCTGGGCACAATTTGTTTTCCAAAGGCTCTCATGCTTGTTATTTCTTGAACTTCAGTTTTAATTGTTTGGGTGTTCTCCAGAGGGAAGCCACACTCACTTGGAATTTAACCATTCTCTCACCCACACTCGCTCTTCTCCCTGCTCCTAAGCATCAAGAATCCCTGCTGCACCAGCTCAAGTTTTGTGCCTCTCTAGTGTTTTTGTGTTCTTGGCCCATGGGGCATATTTTATAAACACACAGTCAGTTTACACTGCCTGGGAACTTAGGGGCTTTCCTCTGTGCGGGAAACAGCTGTGAGGAACTTGACCAACCTTTGCTTTGTGCAGAGCAATATATCACCTCTGATCATTGCATGGGACAGCTGCACTGTTGGTCTCCTGTGGTTATACCTGAGGATCTTCCCAAAAATCTGAGTTAAGAAGGGTAGCCTGCTCTACTCTCCTCCCTTGTTCCCAGTTTAATTGTTCATAAATGACTTTACATACTACAATACCCGGTATCTGCTTACCTTCATACCACCTATCAGCAGCATCTTCAACCAACTGACTACTCTTAGATCACAGAATCATGGGCTGGTAAAACTGAAAAGTGACTTCAAGAGAGTCATTCACCCAACACACTAGACAAACTCTATGTGCAAAACACTGCTAGATTCCATGTGTACAAGAAGGTAAGCAAGACCCAGCCCCCATCCTCAAAGAATTGACAGACTCCAGGCTCTGCCAACATCTCCACAAAGCCTGTGGGGACTTCCTCAGAGGCTCAGGTTGTCCTCTAATACATTACCCTGCCTCTCTGTTGACCTCTATCATAGTACCCGTCATGAAATAGTGAAGTGATCTTCATGTCTTTCCTGCCTATAGAACATAACCTTCCAGAGGGCAAGGCATGCCATGCTGGGTGACATCGAGATGATGCAGGTCCTATGATCAGATTTTCATACCAGATAAATAAGAGTAGAAATGCTACATTTCTTGACCACCTTGGCTAATCACTAAAAACAGATGAGGTTGGAGGTTGCCTGAAGGAGAAAGATCCAGAAAAGTCAAAGGGACACCACCAATACCAAAAACCCAAGAAGAAGCTGGTCAAAATGGGAAATTCCAGTCTATTGCTCTCTTGTCCCTCTGTAAATCCTTTATTAAATCTGAAGGAGGTTGTATTAGTTTACAAGGGCTGCTCCAAAAAGGACCACAGACTGCGTGGCAACAGAAATTGACTTTCTCACAGTTGTGGAGGCTAGAAGTCCAAGATCAAGATGTCAGCAGGGGTGAGTTCTTCTAAGAACCTCTTTCCTTGGCTTACAGATGACCACCTTCTCCTCTTTGTCTTTCCATTGTTTTCTCACACTTATCTATGTCCTAATCCCTTCTTGTAAGGACACCAGTCATATTAGATTATGACCCACCCAGTTACCTCACTTTACCTTAATTACCTCTTTAAAGACATATCATCAAATACAATCACATTCTGAGGTTTTGGGGTTAGGACTTCGACACATGAATGTGGGGAGGACACAATTCAGTCCATAACAGAAATCAACACTTGTGCTCACAGAAGTGGCAGAGTATTCCTATTAAAGCCACAGCCAATCAGTCCCAGAGACAAGAAAAAGTCCTATAGCTTCTTGGCTGACTTATAACCTTGGGGATTCAAAGCTTCATTCGCACTGGTGACCAAACCCAACTGTGCTTTGCCACCACCACCTACAATATATCCCTTCCCCTCCCCACAGAGTTATTACTCTCTGAGGTTTCTGTATTTGAGCCAAGGGTAAGAGAAGGTGTCTTTGTGGAGAAAATAAAGAAACATGTCTCCCTTGGGACCAGGATGTACAATGACATCGATAGAGGCAGTTTCCAAGGAAAAGTACTGGCTTGCTTCCCAAGCTCACAAGGAGAACACAGGAAAAATGTCCAAATGCCTTGGCTAGATGGAGAAGTGCCAAGCCACCAACAAGCACCAGCAGTGGATTCCTGACTGCCAGCCAGTGTCGTGGTGCTGCTAGACAGGAACCAACATGGACCTGAAAGAAAGACCTGCCAGCAGAATGACCCCCCATTCACATGGCTCTTGTTGTTGGCTTGTGCAGGGTCACAAGTCCTTGGCAGCTTCAGTTGCCAGGGCTGTTCCTCACCCTTGGTTGCCAGTTGGCATCATGTTGGAAGAGTACAGGATATGAGATTCCAGAAGAACTGACTCATTGTAACCAGATTTGGCCTAGCTTGGCCACACAATGCCAAGGCAGCAGGGGGGATGTTGCTGACTCAGTGTAGGGGAACCCAAGGACAGGCAGGTGGGGAGTGGCTTGGAATGAAGCATGCCCACAAAAGACAACTGAAATGGCTGAAGAAGCTCAGTGCCCAGTCACCAAGATAGAGCCCAGTTCTCCAAGGAAAGGGAAAATCACAGGCAGTCTTCTCCACTTCTCATGAGCAGGTCTCAAGGTGCAAAGTCCTGGAGGATTTGCAGAAACAGTTGACTTCTCCAGGAGATTCCAAAGCTTGCTCCAAAACCATCCAAAGCAGTCCATATGACATGCTTCTCAATTACATCCTGAAATTGCATCTATGGTAGGTAGACCAAGTTGAGATGCTTGACTCTGGAGCTAGAATTCAGATCACAGCCAATAACTTTCCTGAACCAGGTAACATCTCCACTTTACCTGGAGATAGCCACATTTTTCACACAAAGACAAGATTAGGAGAAAGCAGGCAGTGGTCATGGTAGGGAGTGGATTCTGACTTAATAGAAACTCTCTGGGGAAGAGATAAGACTGCAGTCATCTTGCAAGAGGTAAACCTCAAAAGTCATTGGAGTTACTGTGTAGAACTACTTAGCCCATGAGTGGTCCTCACCTTCAGTGGGTAAAAACAAAAAGCAATATCCATGTAATTTGAGGAGTCTGTCCAGGAAAAGGCCAGAGGGGTGTATCTAGCACTGACCATCTGGTAACCCCATTCTTTCAACACATTTTTTTTTGAGCACCTAACTTGTGCCACAGTGAAAAACAAGATAAAAGATAAACTCACAGGCCCTTCCTTCATGAAGCTCACATTGTAGCAAAGATAAAATAATCAATTATGTGATTCAAAGTATTTATAATTGTGACAAGTACTATTACAGTAGTTGAGAATGTTAGCTAGAATACAATCTAGGAGGTACAAGAAGGCTTCCTTGGGGAATGATGCATAGGCTGGAGCCTGAAGGATGAGTGGGAATCATCTAGATAAAAGGATGGAGGGGAGATAACATACCAGGAAAAGAACAACATATGCAAAGTCCTTGAGGCTGAAACAAGCCTGATAGCATCGTGGGACAAGGTCCCAAGGAGCTGAACTCCAGAGAGTGGAATGAGATGGGTCTGCAGAGCATTCTTTCGGGGAGGGTGCATCGTGCAAGGCCTTGTAAAGTTCTAAAGTGTTCTGATTTTTATTAAGAGCAGTGGGAGCCATGGAAGAGCTGGGGGAGGGAAGAGATGGCACAGCTAGATATACTGACCTGAGCACTCACCACCTCTCTTACTTAAGGTTGCCTCGATGCAGAGGGGGAGACTTGGCCTTGCGTCTGAGTCCAGCGTGATTTGCAAACCCTAAACAGACAATTCAACAGGGTTTCTTGCTTCTAGCAAGCTGCGATAGCCAACTGAATTGCAAAGATAAAGTTTATGGCAGGACATCCCTGTGGGCTCCCATCTGACCCACATATTAAATGGTATCTATACCAAGAAGGGTAAAAAAACACCTAGCTTGTAAGAAAATGAAAGTAAGTCAGGCTTCCACAGCAATAGTATAAATAAAGGCCTACAAAAAGTGGGAGGTAGGGCAGATCAATGATGCCACATTGAGACAGAGCTCAGAGGACTCAAAAGAGCACAGAAGTTGCTGAGGAGAGGACTCAGCCTCTCCATCTCTGACACTCAGTGATCTGCTGTAAATCCCATCATGAACTGATCAACAGTCACTTCTCTCTTCCCATGGAGTGACTCTCTTTGAGTTATAGAATTCTCCTGAACTGCTCCAAGTCAAACAGTCTCTTTTTTCACCCCAGTGTAGAAAGATGCAGCAAAACTTCAGAAAACAGCTCCAGCAAATCCCTCCTCTGTCCCTGAGTCAACCATCCTCCCTGCATCCCAATTTCAATCTCACTCTCATCACCCAAGGCACAAAGATTCATCTCAGAAATCAGCAGTAAGGGCAGAGTGGTTCTGAAACAGAACATGCTGACCCACTTTTGTTGACTTTTAAGAAATGGCCCCTATACTCTGCCTCTGACACCTCCCAGGCCCCCTCCTCCTCTGGGTGGACTCATCCCACAGAATCTAATCACACAGGTGTAAGAAGACAAGAAACCTAACATCCTATCCTTGGGCTTTCCATGTCTTATCTATTGTGACACAGAAATGGAGGAGAAATGGCTCTGCAGCTCCTGAGAAAGGCAAGAGGCAGGCCCACCGGGGCCTAAGGGTTCTCTTTTAGGTCATATCCCCTCTTTCTACTGCAGCAAGTTCCTGCAGGCAGCCTTGGGTGGACAAAGAGAGTGCAGTTCTGGATTTCATGTCCTAGTAAGCAGGTACCATGACAGCTTCATTTTAGTGAGGTGGCCCCTCTCTCCCTTCTCCTGCCTAACCAAGACTTCCTAAGTCAGGATGTTGGTATATTTTCTTTGCATGTTTTCCCTGAGCACCCCTATAACCCTTGGGCACCAGGTACAGTAGATGTCTATTTTTTTTTTCCATCCAGCACCCCTGCAACCAGTGACTCCTGACTGTCCTCTTCAGCACACACCTAGAGTTCCTCCTGCAGAAAACAGCCCCTGATCACTTCTCAAGACCTTCCTCGGACCCCTCCACAGACACTAAGACCCAGATTCAGCAGCAAGAGCTGCCATAATGATGGAGCTCCCCCTACTGACAGCTTCCATGGTGGAGGGCCCAGAGGACTGGTGGGATGAGACCTCCCTCTCACTGTTCTATAAAATTAGGTTCTGGGAACACCTTCCAGCTCACCTTCAACCACCACCTCCAAATAAGGACAGCTCTCTCCAGAAGATCTTAGGAATCAGCTCTTTATCAGTGCCAGAACACTCCAGACCACACAGAACTTGAAGTGACACCCAGGAGAGGCTGTTACCCATTGCTGGGCCAGACTGATGGAATGTATTTCAGGGTCCCCACAGCACTGAGCACAAAGAATCATGTGTACCAAGTGATCAAGTCATTCAATTAAGCGCCCATGCTGACCGCCTCCCAGAGAACTGACCTACTCCTTCCCAAGGAGTGCTGAGACACTTCACCCACCCCAAACTGCAGGCAGTACAAAACAAGCTGACAGTTTCTGAGGGAACTGTTGATAACAGCGACCATAAGTAATATCACATACCTGATTCTCAAAGTACCATGACCTTCATCTAATTCTCAGAAGCAATGCCATCACCCACATGAAGCAGATGTCATCATCAGATGAGGAAACTGAGGCATAAAGCAATAACAGGCCAGAATGAAAGCTCAGCTCCTTCTACCTAATGCCACTTTCATGAGAAGCTGTGAGCTGAGGACAGTAAGAGGAAGAACTGTAGAACCAGGAAGCCTTGGAGGCCTGAAGTCCTGTCAGGGGCCTGCCAGAAGAGGAAGCCCAGAGACTCAGGTCTCCCCCTCTCTGGGTGCTGAGTCACCATAGAGACTCAGAACCCCCAACATCAGGGGGCTAAGAGCCTCATGGAGAAGCAGGATAGATGAAGGAAATTAGCACAGGCTTAGAGGCTTAATTGGCCTTTCCTGTTCTGACCATCACCATGAAGTACAGCCTTTGGAAGAGTCCAGGAGAGCACCGAAATCTGCTGAAGTCACTCATGGGTGAATCTTTTGTGTCTCTCCCATCCAATGCCAAGGGCTACTGGGTGCCACCCATGTGCACTATACAACAACCCCCATTTTCTGAGGTTTTGTTTTACACAGTGTAGTTACCCATGGTCAACTGCAGTCCAAAAATGTTAAATGGAAAATTCCAGAAATAAACAATTCATAAGTTTTAAACCAAATGCTATTCCAAGTAACATGATGAGATTTTGCACCATCCTGCTGCATCCTGCCTGGGATGTGAATCATCTGTCTATGGCTGTATACACTACCTGCCTGTTAGTCACTTCATAGCTGACTCAGTTGTCAGATCTCCCTCTGTGGTATTGCAGCTCTAATAGTCAGGTAATCCTTGCATAGTAGCCAAGTGCTATGTCACAAGTCCTATATCGTTCACCTCACTTCGTCTCATCATGTAGGCATTGTATCATCTCATCTCACATCATCACAAGATGAAGGGGAGTACTGTACAATAGTGTATTTTGAAAGAGAGACCACATTCATATAACTTATTACAGTATAGTGTTATAATTATTCAATTATTAGTTATTGCTGTTAATCACTTCCTGTGCCCAGTTTATACATTAAACTTTATCATAGGTGTGAATGTATAAGGAAAATAGTACATAGAGAGCTTGGTACTCTCTTGGTACTTCAGGCATACACTGGGGATCCTGAAACGCATCCCCATGGATAAGGGGGGACTAATATATTCACTTTAGAAACTAGCTGAATGTGGAGGACAGGGCAAGGAAAGGAAAGGGCTCTAACTTGGATGTCTTCTAGAATGTTAGTTCTATTCTCCAAACACCAGGAAGTTGAAAGGAACCCACTGAGAAAGGAGCTGAGGAGCTAATGGGGGTATACCCAGGGTCTTGCCCACCAACAGGCAGAGGGAGGCCTCTCCAGAGACAGATGAGGGTGGCAAGGAGAATATAGAGAGTCAGTGGGCAGGGAAGGCAAATGAAAACATAGAAAGGTGAGCAGGCTTGTGAGTAGCTACACTGCCTCAAGCCCCGCACCTACTGTTCTCACTGCTTGTCTCCCACGCTCTTTGGAAATACGTCTTCTCTTCCAAAAGCCATAGCTTCTCCTGGGGAGAGCACATGATAGAGAAAATATATTATAGAAATGTGTGTGGCAAATATGGTAGGGATACAGAATGGGATTTGGATCCTAGTAGTGGTGGGTGGACAAGCGTTTCCATCAGCAATGTCTCTTGTAGCTCTAATAATACCTGTTTATTGTTGACACTGGTTTCTTCTCCACTCTGCAGAGATCCCAACTTCTGGCCCAGAGACCCTGACTCCTCTGTTTTTCCTATTACCCTCAGAGTCCAGACTGGCCTGGATTCCAAATAATGACCACACTGAACCAGAAGTCACCCTCCTGGCCAGCACTCAGGGCCTCTCACCCCCCTTCCCGTGTATCACACTGCATCAGAGGCATGCAGGCCTGGGCAGGTCTGGCATAGCCCGCTCCCAGGCTGGGGTGGGAAAGTTGACATTTCCCCAGAGTTTACTCAAAGTGCATATGTCCTAACAGACCATATCCTCTAGGACCTCACAGAGACCTGGGTGGTGCTATCAGAACATTGCTCAGGCTTATAAACCCCTTTGATTTGTGATCAATGAAGTCTCCAAAAGAGAACAAAAATCAACTCCCCACAAAGAAGTTGATTTTCTTGGAAATCTAAAATTGCCTCAGTGGCAACATTTCTCCACGAATGGGTTTTTTAATATGCCCTTCCTATCTCTGTGGTCAGAATATCTCTTTTATCTGATAACACCATGAAACACTCCAGCAAAAGGGACCACCACATTGAAATAAATACCAAATGATCAGTGCTGTACTCATCTTCTGCTCTGGAGACTATGGAGAAGGTGAGATTGGTTCATGAAAAAATATGCTCTTCTTTCTGGAGAAAGCCAGACATATTATAGACTTCTCTGAGTTCTGAGATTGAGTAGGACCCTCCAAGAGAGGCTGTGAGAGATGGCCCATAGTGAGCAGGAATGGTCATTGCCCATAACCCAAAAAGGGAGCCTCTGCTAACAACTCCCAGAAGGCTGCTGCCACGTCACCTAGGCAATATGTGGCTAACTCCACAAAAAACAACAGAAGAAGAAAAAGGGACTTTTTTCTAATAAATATTCTTTTGCAGCTAATCCACCCTTTGTAACTGTCAGGCTTCATGGGGCTGGCAGCAAGCCCATCAGATAACAATGCAGCTGTGACCTGAGAAACGTGAGAAGAGGAGCAGATTAAGAAAGATGAAAAACATGTTTGGCAACTGTGTCTGAGGGGAGGTCCAAGGGGAGTCCTCAGAGGGATGCCCTGGCATTTCTGGGACCCCAAAACCAATGCTACCCGGGAGCTGTGGCTACCCAACAGGGATGAGGTCAGTCAGATGTGCGTGCCCTGAAAGCAGACAGCTGGTTACTCTATTATTTTGCACAGGCATTTATATCTTAAAATTGTGTGAGTCGGCTTAATGGAAAATGGCAATAGAGTGAGAGAGATGTCATATCACAAGGCACGTGCTTTTGGTGTCCCCCGCCCCCCAGCTTCAGGCCAAGGACCACACAGCTCTGCAGGGAGGCAGCCCAAGGCAGTAACATTCTCTCTTCCTGCTCTCTGACAAGGTTCCAGCAGGCAACCATGACAAAGCAAGATGAAGCTACAAGGAAAGGGATTTGACTAACAGGATTTTCCTAACCAAGAGCTGACAAGTAGGCCAACAAGTGCATGGATATGCATGGAGATATTAGGACAGAAAACTTCTGAGTAAAACTTCTGAGTACCCCAAAATGTCTGAGTCTTGATAAAGTACAGATAGAAACACTGGTTTTATAGGCTGTGATAGGAGAGGACTATTAAATAGATGGAAGAAATGATGGAACTGACTTCCTTATTTAGACCCCTACATCTTTCTCTGACTGCCTCCATCATCAGCTATGACAACATCCCAAAGAAAGTTCTCTCCCAACCAGCTCCCCAGGAGGTCTCCAAAGCTGCCATATTGTTCCTGGTGCTTTTTCTTGGATCCCTGCCTTGTGGGTCTCAGCAAGCCCAACTGATCTACAGGGTTTTGCACCATCTCTAGCCAGGGGCCACCTTCCCTCCCAAGAGGGAACCGAGAGCTGTGAGCCCGGGCTCCCTAGTCATCACACCAGGAAGGGCAGTCTGCAGGCGGTTGTGGGAGGAGGACAGTCAGGCCTCAAGAGACTCTTTCATGACTCAAATTTAACTCTGCCCAGAGGCCCAGAGGCCCAGAGGCCTGGGACACAAGACTTAAATTATCTCTTGGACTTCTCTGCAACCCAGTCTCTTGCCCATGCAGTTACTCTTAAGCCACCAGTGTGGGTTGTCTGGAGCACTTCAGGGAAACCAGGGTGCAGGCATTCACTCTGTCTCCACTCCCAGAACAGGTTGTGCATGCCCACCAACACCAGAGGCCAAAAGAGCTGCAGGGCAACCAGGTTTGTGAGGGTCTTATTAGCACTAGGGAGAGTAAGGCCCATATCATAAAGATATGGTTATGTACTAAGAAATTAAGTAAGACTGCAATCACTGCTACCATTTATAGATCACTGGCTACATTCCAAACCTTGTTTTAAGCTCTCCCCATTCTTGAGTTTGTCCCATCCTCACAACACCTTACTTTTTTAAATTGAAGTAAAATTTACATAGCATAAAATGCATCACTTTAACCATTTTAAACTGTATAGTGAAGTAACTTCTAGTATTTTCATAATGGTGGACAACCATCACGACTAATTCCAAACTATTTCTATCACTCCCAAAAGGAAACCCCATACATATTAAGTAATGACCCACAAAAATCTACTTTGGAGGGAGGTACCTTCTACTAACAAAGCTTAACATCATGCTCATGGGGAGGAAGAAAAGTTGAGAGAGTCTAGCCAGGATTGTTGAACAGGTCCTGAAAGGAACCTGGAACTGAGAAGCAATAAATGGATAACTGGCACAATACTCAAATTTTACACATGAGGAAATGGAACATGGGCGGTTCAGTACCTTGCTCAAGGACACACAATGAGGGATAAAATCAGACTGTCTGATTCCAAAATGAGGCAGACACTGTGTCTGGAGGGCAAAGGTTCAGAGGAAAATGCTGTGTATCTTCTCAACTATAAATAGTACAGGTAAGGTATCCCTGGACTTCTTGACCAAATATAAAGATACTACAGAATGAAACATTCCTGGAGTTTCAGATCAGGTAGTTTTAGAAAATTCATTGAAGAGCTCAAAAAAAATAGTAATTCTGCAAACCTTAATGCCTTATAAGAAATATAGACCCACACAGTTAGGCCAAGATTGCATAGACCAAAAAGTTCAGTAGCAATCGATAAGCATTTGCTGAGCAAAACACCATGCTTGGCATGAAGAAGAGTAGGAAGAAGAAAAACTCTTCCATTTCTGTTCTCCATCAGCTGGTGCCACCTGATTTCTCAGATCTTCCAAGATTATGTTCTCTGTTATATATATCCTGATATTGTAAGTCCTGATGTACATCATTCTTAAATAGTTCTTACTCTCCCATGGCTCTTACTCTTTCCTGGTTGTTGATGTTATTGCTGCCACTTTCATCTAGAAGGTATTCCCTCTCCCTCTTAATTTACCTAAATCCTATGCCTTCTGATGAGCACAGGCCTTAATAACTCTTCTTTTGTCCAAACACAGAAATCACATCTTCATCATTGTAATAATAGTAAACACTTAAGGAGTCCTTGCTGTGTGTCATGTACTGACAAATAATTTACTGAGCACAATCTCATTTAATTCTCCCTAAAAAATCCAGAATCCAGATGAAGAAACAGGAACAAAGAGGTTAAATAATCTAGTCACACAACCACAAAGTGGCAGAACCAAGGTTAGAATCCTGTTTTTTTTTTTATGATTCTAGAACCTCTTCACCACCATATTTAAGGGCATTTCCACTAAAGGCAGACATCTTTTGTAGCACTTCATCATATGAACCTAATACTGCTTTCTAATTATTTCCCACATTCTGGCCTTTTCTTCCTGCCAGGTTACAAGCATTCTGAAGACAGGCACTATGTATATAAAAGCAGTCCAGCCCAGTCTCTCAGATCTATAGATTAGTTTCCTTCTTCTCCTCTATGCTCCCACATCATCTGTCAGTGATGAAAGGGTTCCATATCCAGAAGAAGAAATTAACAGGCTTATCTGAAGGGAGAACTAATCCTTGTACCTTATACCTTGACCCAGGCAGTAAATGAGTATTGTACTGAGAGAACTGGAGCAGGCGGAAGGGCAGAGAAGGAGCAATATATTGCTTTATGTCTAGCCTAGAACCTCAGGTTCACTGTCAATGTCAACCAACCGACAGTAACAAAAATTCCCATTTTGGAGCCCCTGATGTGTGTCAAGCACTGCTTTAAAAGCTGATTTGCAGTATCTCACAAGCCCACATAGCAAGCCTGAGGTAGGTGCCACTATTATCACTGCTTTATTGAAGAGGAAATCAAAACTCAGAGAAGTAAATTTATTAAAGATTTGTTGCTGGTAAATGGTAGAATTGGAATTTGAAATCAGGGTTTTCTGGTTCCAAAATCAGAGGGAGGGTATCTCCAAATCTGTTGAGGGAGCAGCACCTCCCATCAATGTCCAAATATTCGGATTTATCACATTATCAAATATTCACTATTCTGTGAGCAAAACTGATTTAATCATGTACAATATGATCCCTATTGTTAAGAGACTTGCCATCTAGACAAGGGGACAGATGGAGGGAAGAAGCAGAATGCAGGACAACCACCAGGACTGGGCAACAGTGAAGGAGCAGCCTAGTGAGGGAACTGACAAATGGAGAGGAAAAGAATGGGAAGTTTTGGGACAGGGGCCCATTGGATGACTTCTAAGTTTTCTTAGAAAATAGATATGTTAAGAGTAGAACTCTAGCAAAATACAGAGCTGGGGATGTATACTTTATAGTAAACAAAAAAAAAAAAGTAGAAGATGCAGCCACAAAGCCACATAACTTACTCAGTTACACAACCTTGGCTGGAAATTCCCAAGATAGGACACCAAGAGGTATCAGAGCCAAGGCCAGAGAACTGAGTATCAAGAGCCATGCAGAAAAATGGAGCAAATTGTTATATGCATATATGAGTATATTACAATGAATCCCACTATTATGTGTAATTATAATGCCCTAATAAAAAAGTTAAAAAAAAAAAAAGAACCACTCAGATCAGCCGAGGAGACTGTGAGAGAGGTAGGAAGCAGGTAAGTTTCATGCCAAGTTAGTCAGGGATGACAGAGAGATTTGCTCAGTGCAACTCAGTAAACATTTATGAGTACCAAGTCTTCATTCCTTTGATATTCCATTCCTTCAACAAGTACTGACTAAGAATTAATGTGAGTCAGCACTGTTCCTGGAGTATGAAAGAAGGGGGAATACACAAGTAAAGCCCTAGGCTGCTACTAGGAGAATGCTTATGAGCAAGCATTATGAACTATGTGAAGCAGTCAGACCACAAACCCCATTGCTAAATCACCTAAAGCTGGGCTGTGGACACTAAACAGACATATGGCCAACAAAACTGCTAACCAATATATAAGTAAGATTTAAATAAGAACAATAGACATGAGAGAAGTCAACAGGTCAAATAAAGTTTTTTTCCGCCAGATGAAGAGATGTGAACATATTTGGAGGCAAGGAAGAGTGACGGCCAATTTAATTATAAATATCTTTACACTTTTAAAATTAAACTTTCACACTCCTTAAAAACTGAATCTTATTATCAGTACTTCTCAGATAATATATATTTATCTCCTAGAAGTAGTTCTAGAAGCTTTTGTCATTTTAACTGGTCCCAGTCAGGGAAACCCCATCCTAGAATTGAGGCAAGAGGAAATGGTACCCAGAATTCATTCACAAACCTACACATACTGCTTACAGTGGACTGAGAATTTTTTAAATGGCCATAAAATGGCCACCAAGGATGGAAAAGACCTTAAAGATCATCCAACTTGACTTTCTTATTTTCCACAGGTGGGGGGAAACTGAGTCATGAACATATGAAACACATGGTTTGTCCATGGTGAATCAGTAACCTTGGCAGACTCAAATCCAAGTTTCCTATACAGATCCTATAGGAAGAAAAAGAACTGTCTGTCTAGGAAGAAGTGAGGAAGCCAGGGAATCTCTGAGATCCTTCTGAGCCCTGAACAATACCTTTATTGACCACCCCCCGAACACCTGTCATGCTCTCTGCCTGACTCTTATTCCCTCAGCCATCTCAACTCTGGCTACAGAATAAGAGCTCATCTGACAGGTCTCTAAAAGTTCCAACATAATGGTCCTGAGACTCTAGCCAGACACAACTCAGAAAGGCCAGCTCAGAGCCGGTCCGAGTTTCCTCGGGCTACCTAGTTCTGACCAGAACTTTAAAGTCTAGGAAGACAAAGCCTGGAGGATCTGAAACCCATCTCAGTTTCTCAAAGCAAACAGAGACAAGGGCACCAGGCCACGTGCAATGGCAGAATACTTGGTGGTTCTCTTTACCAGAGTGTACCAGTACCAGCCAGGGCTGAGGCAGAAACTCAGCAACCCAGCCCTGGTCGCCACTAGTCCAAGGGAAGCTATCAGAGCTACTATGTTCTCAAGTGCTCAGACCCAAGATGAGGAAAACATTTAAGGCCAGTGACAGAGAACCCAGGGCCTCTGGGGGTCGGAAGGAACCAGAGAAGGCCCACCACTACAACTGCCTTGAGTGGGAAAGGAAAGAAGGGCTCTTGTTTCTCCAAGAGGCTTCACCCTGCCCTGGGGAGGAAGCAGCTCCCCAGAAATGACACTTGAGGACTTGGCTTGGGGCCACAGGCACATATAGTTCAGGGTTTTTGTTTCTACTTTATAAATGGAGGCAGGCGAGAAAATGAATTCTTTGGCTGAGTAACACAATACTTCTCAGTCCAGCCCACCAGGCTTGGCCCTGGGAAGAGCAAACAAGCTGCCTGCCCTGTCCCAACAGGTTTGTGGACACTCACCCCTGGCTGCCATTCACTGCACTGAGGTGTGGATGCTGGGGAGAGGGGAAAACAAATCCCCAGAAAGCATGGGAATGGGGAAAACCTACAGCCCATTCCTCTACCCCCAGAGTGAGGCCAGAGCCTGGTAAGGCCACCAAGCCATCAGATACAACTCTCTGCTCCACCTACCCACCTCAAGCCATTTCAGTTCTCACTTCCCTTGCTGACCCAGACCCCAGACCCCACCTGTCAGTCCAAGATTTCTTCCCCTCAAACCAAAAGACCTCCCAGTTGCCACCAGACCAGGCTGAGGGTCTCTCCCACTGATGTGTATGTGTCCTGCAGGTCACCAGCCAAAAGTAAGCACCCAGATCATCTGCTGTGATCCAACCGGTCAATGCAAAGAAAACAGCAATAAGAGCATTCACACAATATTTTGCAGATTACAAAGTACGTTTAATAGACACTTTTCCATTCTCACAACCACCTTCTAAGTTAGGCATTATCATCTCCCTATTTTACAGAGTGGGAAGCAAGAGGCTCAGAGATTTCAGGTCTCCGGTCCAAGCTACCTAACTCTACCTCTCACTCTCAGTGAGTCTCTACTGATCGTGGGTACCATGAGCAGTAGAATAGGTAATAACTAACTCAAGCTATTTAACCCCTCATATTTCAGACCCGGCAGCTGAACAAATGAGAGGCTCTCACCTGGCAGGCCTGAGGGGGCCAGGCAGATATGATACAACCTCAATTGACCCCTGCTCCTGCAGTCAGCCCAGCCACAGCCTGGCCCCAGCAGGGGCCCTCTGGCCTCTCCTGCGGCCGCCCTGCCCCACCCCTCCACACACTCCAGCAGGGCACCCTCAAGCACTGTTTGTTTTGCTGAGAGTTTCCGTTGGCTCCTTGGCTGGCTCGCGTGTGGGTGTTTGTTGTATTTCTCCTGCAGATGGCAGACAGCATGCCCTCCCCAGCATCGCCCCACCCCAAGGGCTGTGTGGAAAGCAGACGCTGCCGGGCCGAACAAAAGCCTAGCAGGTGAACAGCCCCGTCTGCCTTCTGCCGGCATCTTTTATCCAACCCAAGTCACAGACAATATCTTTACAAAATTCCTTTCAACTCCCCCATCATCTGGAGCCTTTCCTGCCTGACTCCCATCCTGCTGGAGCCCCCAGCACCTCAAAACCCCTACCCTCACAACACAGCTGCTGCTCTGATGAGGCAAGGGACACACAGTTCCAAAGAGGTTTTTTGTTTGTTTCCATCCATTACCTTCCTCAGAACCCAGAGACCCCATGATCCAGAAACTTCCTTCAAAAGAGGAGGAGTGCATTGACCTTGTAATACAGAAGATGATTGTCATGCTCAGAACTCAGCAGAAGGGCTCACGGAGGCCCTTAGCTTTTTACTGTCCCATGAGGCTAGGGGTGGGAATGGGAATGGAGGCAACTAGAAATGTTGCCTCCATTCCTAGAAAAGGAATGTTTTCAAAGCTGATGTTCCTCCTTCCCAACCCAAGTGTGCTCACCTGACAGACCTGAGAGGGCCAGAGAGATGTGTGTTACAACCTCACCTGACCCCTGGTCCTGCAGCCAGCCCAGGGTGTCTCACCCTCTGTGAATATGCTGGGCCAAGGCCAGTGAACCAGCTACTGCAGAGTACAGGTAACAGAGAAAGTCTGAGTGTCCTTACTGCTGGCAACTGTGGTCAGAGCTGCAATAATGGGTGCCCATAGACGTCTCCTGCATCCCCCACCACCACCACATCCAGCAGCTCAGGAGCAGGTTCTTCCCTCCATCCCCAGGCTAGACAGCCAAGTTCAATCCTGTTGTCTCTTACCTGCTTCTCCACTCTGCCCAGGTCCTCAGGTGCTAGTTTGCTTACCTAGTCTTCCCAGGTTTTCTTGTCAGTTCTCATGATGTCTTTGGTGGTCGTCTTCAGCAACATGTCTTGAAGGCCAAGGACCAATCTCACTACACCCTCATGCTTAATTCAGACCCTGCCAGGCCCAGAGATCCTGTAGAATGGGGGAAATAACATCTATGACTCATGACCCTGCTAGACATCTTATGGTCACCTGGATATTTCCAGGGAGGTGTCCAGACTGACCCTGTTATTAAAGGCTGAGAAGCAGCTGAAGATATTGCTCAGGAGAAGAGGCAGAGGAAGGTTTTCCCTGATAAGTGGAGAATGATATATAATGGGGGTGGGGAGGTGGGAAGTGAGAGAAGAATGGGGGAACATTAGATTATGTAGAAGGAAATGAGAGGGAGGGGGTATGAAAAATGGCAGAATGAGACAGACATCATTACCCTTTGTACATGTTTGATTACACGAATGGTATGAATCTACATTGTGTACAACCATAGAAATAAAATGATGTACCCCATTTGTGTACAATGAATCAAAAGGCAATCTGTAAAAAATTAAAAGATAAACTTAAAAAAATAAAAATTAAAAAGAATTTAAAAGAAAAAAGAGGCAGAGGAGGATCCCAGAGCACCCACAAAGCCATTAGAGGGCAAGATACGCAAACACCATTACCCTATGTAATTGTATGATTACACAAATGGTATGCCTCTACTTCATGTACAAACAGAGAAACAAGATGTACCCCATTGTTTACAATAAAAAAAAAAATACAGGGCTGGGGATATAGCTCAGTCAGTAGAGTGCATGCCTTGCATGCACAAGGCCCTGGGTTCGATCCCCAGCACCACAAAAAAAACAAAAACAACACACAAAAAATACATATCTCTGTGAACCATGTATTGGAACAAAAAGAGGGGGGAAAAAAAGGCAAGATACAGAAACCTCCAGTGCTACCCCAATGGCAGCTCTGCAGGGGCCGAAATCCCTAGATCTAATGTTTGTGGGTTAGACTTCTGACTTTGATTTGTGCAGGTCAAACTCTAGCACAAAAAGAGACCTTGGGCCCAATATGAATAAACTACCTCCCCCAGTGCCTGAGACACTGTGTCATCCAGGCACAGGGAATCTGTACCCTGCCCTTGGCTCCTGCAGCCCCCATCCCTTGTATGCCTCAAATTCCAGAACTTTGAGGCCAGCTGACATTTCTTTCTCTTTGAAGCTTTCTCCAGCCCCTCCAAATAGCCCTGATCAGAAGCCAAGCATCCCCAACACTTACCAAATTCTATCAGGTATTTTAATTACCTGAGTAAACAAACACCTTATCTCTAAACTTCTAAACAGAGATACATTATTTATCTCTGTTCTTACCCATAACCTAGCACTGTACCTTGCTCAGAGTGAACATTAATAGAACATTTTCTGAATTAATAAATGCAGGATAATCCCCCAGAATCATTCCTCTGATCCTGGTCAGTGGCCAAGGGAAAATAAAATAAGAAAACCAAAACATGTCCCCATCTCCTGGGTGACTACATACATTACTCTAAGTTTCAAGATAAAGAATGCTAAACGATGCCATGGGTGATATGGTCAGAGGGTCCCTTGATCACTGCTCTGAACTTCCAGTTACACTGTCCTGTTAGTATGTCTGTCTCTAACTCCTATCCATCAGAAACCTCTGGATGACATGTTAAACATCTTTTCAAAACTCCAGTTCCCTGAATTGGAGGAAAAGCAGGCTTCCTTGCTGGGTGCTGGTACTGCCAGACCTACACGTGTGGCTGCCCACTCTTCTACACACCCACCCGGCCAGGCAGCTAAGCCTCTGTGGCCAGGACCCCAGAGAGGCTTCCCAGTGATTTGCATATAATCACACAATGCCAGGCACAACAAAGCCACTCAATACAGCAGAGCCTTCTCAGCTGAGTTTAAGGTTTAATCTCCTTAATACAAAAGTTTCTGCTTTGCTTTTGCTGGATTCTGGGACTCTTGCTAATGATGCTAAACAAATAATCGCCTTTATCCCCTTCTAGAAGCTTTGCCCAGTGCATTGTGGTCACACAGGCCCTGGTTGTTGTGGTTTACGGGCCAGGCCTGCACCTGCACTGTTTGTGTGAGCTCATTTGGGCGCCCAGCAGGACTCTTTAAACACAGTCAAGCACAGGGACCTCTGCAACACCATAAGGCAGTACCAGCCCAGGGGCTGCTGGAACCCCTGGCAGAAACTAGCTCTATGCTCCCCACACTCCTGTAGCCCCTGCTTATCCTTCTGGGAAATATTCACTTACCCCCTATCCTCCTTCCAAAATCCAGCTTCTTTTTTTTATGTATCTTCCAAGTTGATCTTCCTCCAGTGTCCAGTACCCCTGACAACATGCTTCCCCTTAGACTCTCACCCCTCAGATTCTGCAGCCTGTTCCACACATCTTGGATGTCATTTCTAGGTCAGTCTTCCTGTTTACTTCAGTACTTCACCCTTAGGTCTTACCAGGCTACTCAGGCAATCCCAAGCCCAGAGCCTCCAGGACACCTTGTCAAAGGCATGCTCAGGACTGTCAGTCTCCAGCCCTTCAGCCAGGTCACTTTTAGAATGATCCAAGATCTTCCATCTCTTCTTTTGATGGAGAATTTGGAAATTGACAATTTCCGAAACTGGTAATCTAAATGGGGGTGCCCCAGATGTCTTGATTGCCTATTTTTATGTAACAAATAATCTCAAAATATAGTGGCATAAAACTACAATATTTTATTATATCTCGTAATGCTTGTAATTCAAAAATCTGTGCAGGGCTCAGCCAGACAAGTTTTCTGCTCTATATGGCATCTATGCTATTTTGCTGGAAAACAGACAGATCTGGGGGTTGCAGATGGTCTCACATGCATGGCTTCCATCTTGGTGGGTGGGGCTGGAAGGCTTGGCTTAGTTGGGATTATTGATGAAAGGGTCTACATGTGGTCTCTCCAGCATGGTAGTCTCAAGATAATGAGAATCCTTACATAGCAGATCAAGGCTCCTAGAGAGTGTTCCAAAAGAACCATGCAGACATTACAAGCTCATATGACCTGAGCTCAGAAATCCTAGAGTCTCACTTTTGTCAAGTTCTATTGGTCATGTAGATTCAAAATAAGGGAATGTGCAGATATCTCTAACCTATGACACCAGTTAAAAAGATCTTATCAGAAGTGACCAACCCCTATAAAATACAGGGACAGAGATTCCCTGGACTCAAAGGCTGCAGGGACTAGCCTTGCAAATAGAACATCATGGTTACCAGCCTGTGAACACTAGGGAAAGAAGTATACCTAGACTCTCATTCTTTTCCAAGAGACTCAAACCAAAATGCTACCCCTGGCCTAGTACAGTGTCCCCAGTTAACCAAGTGCTTGGCCTGCTTCTTACCTGCCTTCTCACCTGTTGACAGGAATTTTAGTTTTTCTCAGTTGCTTCTAGACCCAGAACTGCCCTTCACAGGTTTTGTTCACAAATGCTTTAGATGGGGGACAGGAAGCTTGAGTCAGGTCAGGTGAGACACAGAGATAGAGGAGTTATGCCCCAAACTTAAAGTCCCATCCCAGCCCCTGCAGAATGACTTCAGCAGGAGTCCCTAATGTAGAAAAGGGTTGTCACAAGGTCATAGCTCTGAGTCTCTCTGGGAATCAAAGGCAGGTCACGGAGATGAGAGGGGCAAGGAAAGTAGCAAGAGCACAGTGTTCTGACTGCCGCACCACTTGGTACTGAGTCACATCAACACCTAAGGGACACCTGATCAGACAGGCTCCAGCAGACCTATCTGGCCCAAGCCAGCTTCGCTTTCCCTGGCTCCAGGCTGGGAGTGGCAGGCATCTGGGAGGACAGTCCCTGCTCCTAGAGCAGGGAGGTAGAGTCAGTCACTCAGGCCAGGGCCACAGACAACTCTTTTTTTATTTTCTTCGTAAGTAGGTTTCAAATTTTATTATGAAATACTTAAGTCATACAAAAAGGGATGAAGAATACAATAACAAACTCCCACAATTTAAGAAATAAAATATTACCACATTTATTATCAGGGCTCTGGGTAGTTGAAGAGAGTCCAAGATCTGCTCATTTTCATGCAGGTAGAAGAAGCACAGGTAGGAGAGAAGTGAGCAAACCTTAGCACTGGCAATGGCTTCTCCATCCAGAGAGGAAGCACTCACTGGCTGCCACAGTCAAGGAGATGGTAGGAATTTTGAAAAAGACTAAAGAGAACATAGAACATTCCTTCTTTCAAATCCCAGCTCAGAGGCTTCCCATAGCTCACAGTCTGGATTAGTCACAAGTTCCTTAGGGACTCCCTAGGCATTGTGTGCCATGTCCCTGTCTGCTCTCAAGCTTTTTAGATCCGTCTCCCACACTTGACTGTAAACTCTGACTGAGCTTTATGACTTTCATCCCACAAGTTCTTATATGCAGTCAGGACTCTTTTTGATTGAGTTGAATGTGTGATTCACTCTTGGGAAACCCCTGTAATTAACAGACTGGGGACAGGAGAATTAACAGGTAAAAATAAAAAATAAAGTAGATTGAAAATCAAGAGACCAGAGCACATCTAGCACCCAGATTCTGGATTCTCAATAAAAGGAACCAGAACTCATTGAGAAAAATGACTGATTCTAGGACTGGGGCAAGAAATATACAAGAGCTTGGGGCATCTTACCATGCCAGAAAAGTAAGAAATTTCTCACACACACAGAGTCATAGAAAATGTCTAAAGGACCCAGTAGGCAACTAAAAGCGCTCTCAGTGGCCAAGAGTAGATCATTTTGAGAAAAAAAGTAATAGTTTTAGCCCAAATCATGAAATAAATGATTGAATAAATAGATAAGAAGACAAATCTTGTTCAGAAGAATCTAAAATAATTTACATGGATGCTCCACCCTCTCAGAGATGGGACACAATTCCCCACGCATTCCGTGTGGGCAGGTAAATTTTTTCCCTCAAAAAGTACAGTATGGAAAGGGGAAATTTTTAAAGCAAATTTCCAGTGGAAAACCTAACAAACACTACTTCAGCCAGGTGATTGAGGTCAACATCAACAGTGAAGTTGTGTTGATTATATGTGCCCTTGCTAGGATGCTATGAAAATGGACTGTATCACTCCGGTCTTCTCAAAAAGCTATAGCTCTAGTCTAATCATGAGAAAAAATGCCAGATAAATCCAAACTGAGGAACATTCTACAAAATACCTGTCATGATCACCAGAAACAGAGAGAGTCTGAGAAACTGTCACAAACAGGAGGAGACAAAAGAAACAAGTGACTAAATGTAATGCACAATCCTAGAACAGAAAAGGACAAGAGGTAAAAACTAAGGACATCTGAACAAAGTGTGGACTTCAGTTAATAATAATGGACTCGGTCCTTAATTATAACAAGCATGTCTTATTAATGTAAGATGTTCATAAGAGGAGAAATTGATGAGAGGTACATGAGAACTTTGTACCATCTTCACAATTTTCCTGTAAAATATAAAATTGACTCGAAAATTTTTCCTCAAAACCATATATTTCAAGAAAAACTTAACTGTCAAAATGGGAGAAAGTCAAAGAAGAGACCGAGGGACTTTCGGAATCATGAAAGTCAAGAAGTCCCCAACCTGTAAGACCTGTGAAAAGTCAGGTGAAAAGCAGCATCCAGGGCCACCCTCAGGCGCTGGGAGAGGGCAGTTTTAGGAAACAGTGGAAGTGGAAGTCAGGGTGCTAGGGGAGACAGTGGGAGTCCTGGGAAAACAAATGTAGATCAGCTCTCAAAAGGGATGGGCAAAAGAGGATGAAGCCCAAGCCCCCATTAGAAACCTCAGGCTAGAGATGGACTCAGCCTGGGCAAGTCTCAGAACGGCACTGGGGGCAGGGAGTGAAAATCAGAATGAGTAGCACAGCATTCGCTTCTCCAGCCTTTTCAGCATGTGTCATCTACGCACAACCTAGCACTCAATTCTAGATTTGGTATTGTGTCCTCATTTGTCATATCTGCACTCCTCTAGGGAAAGAGTCCACTCAGGCCTTATGCTTCTTTTGTATTTCCACAGGATGGAGCCTAGGAAAGGGGCTCAGTGAATATTTCACCACATCGCAGACCCAAAATATCCCCAATGGCCAAGGACTCTGAGGCCAAACCTCTCAAAGTTGAGAACAGTTAGGATCAGATTTTTTATTTTAATGTCAATCTGAGGAGCAACCTGAATTTTCAAAAATATTTTCCCAGTTTGCTATTTCTAGAAATTCTATGCAGTGACCTAATCTTATAGGAATTTTTCATCTTATCTCATGTTGACCCAGGACAAGTCACTCCATTTCTCTGGGCCTTAGTTTCCCCATCTACAAGATAAAAAAGTTGAAGCACATCATCCCTGGGGTCCCTTCCAACACTACTATCTCCACGCACTGGAGAAATCTTATCCCCAGGCCCCTAGCTAAGTACAATCTCACTGTCCCACTCACCAGGAAGAAAGTAACTGTTGAGGTTGATTTCACAGATGGAAGGAAAACAGAGAGGGCTGCTGGCCGTGATTGTAATAGACACAGAATGCAAACAGAACAGAAGACCACACTTCCCATAAGATCTCAGAGCAGGAGGAAACTCCCTACCTTCTCACAGAGGAAGAAAGGTTTATAAGATGAGCCCACATTCTGCCACTTAGAAAACTTACGTCACTGAAATGAAAGAGCATGTTTAGGAGCCAGAACACCCGGGTTCTGCTTCTGATCTCACCTCCCATTAACAGGATGATCTTACTTAACCTTTTTGAGCCACCATTTCTTACATAAAATAAGGTTCATTACTATGTCCATCTCATAAGCTTGAATCAAAAAGGGTGGTGCTTGTCAAATTTCCTCACAAACTTCGCTACTTAAAGTGTGGTCCTGATGGCCACAGCCTTATCTCAGAGCTTGTTAAAAATGCAAAATCTCAGGCCCCATCCCAGACTACCTATAGACTTGAACCAGAATCTATTTTTCCCCCTAAAGAATCCCCAGATGATTTGCTGGGGCAAGAAAATTTTAGAAGACTTATAAAACCTTTACATGGTGTTCATCTTAATTTTCATCAAAATAATTAAGAAAATGATACCAATGCTCTTTCACACATTGTGGACCCCCCCCCAATGTCTTCTACTTGTAGGACTCCCTCACCCTACCCAACCTCACCATCCACCCCAGCTTAGCACTTCCTGCAAGCTCACAGTGCCACCTACTGGAAAGACAAGGACAGAATGACTGAACCACTTAGGAAAAAAGCAGATGACTGAAGAGTTGTGCAGTTCAGGGGGCTACTCACAAGTTGGAGGACCCTGCAGAGAAGTGGTTTTCCAGGAGTTAGCCTGTGCTGAACAATATAGAAACCACTAGCTACATATGACTATAGAGCATTTGAAATGTAGCTAGTTCAAGTTGAGATGTGCTGCTAAGTATAAATGGACAATGGATTCCAAAGACTTAGTTAAAAAAAAATAATGTGTGTAAAATATCGTATTTTCACATTTATGACATACTGAGGTCATATTTTAGATGCATTGAGCTCATAATATACTAAAGTTAATTTCACCTGCTTTTTACTTTTTATTGTAGTTACTAAAGCATTCATAATTACATATGTGACTCACATTATGTTTCTATTAGACAGCACTGTGTAAGACATGTTTTCTCAGAACATGGGTTTCCAGGGATGCTAATCTCTCCTCAAATATGACTCTACAAGAAGTTTTACTTCTGCACACTGGTAATTTTCCTTCTAGTTCCAGCTGCAAAAACAGCATCTCACAATCCCTCTGCACTTGCAGCACAGTCTTTTAAGTATCATCAGCCCCAGGAGAGAGCCCCATGCACAGTAAGTACACAATAAATATTTGTGGAATGAATGACTAAATGACTGAGTGAATGAAATGCCCTCAGTTGGGGGATACTTGTCCTGGATGGGTAGATCTCTTTTAAAAGCAACCAAGTCGTAAGTCATTTGGAGAAAAAGTTGATGAATTACAAAGGGATAGATCAAATCAGATGTACCACCTCTTACTCTTAGGCCCAACTACAAAGTAGTGTAATGAGTTTTCTGTAGTCTCTCCCATCCTGGCACTATTCAAACTTGAAATCAGAAGCCCCTTTACAAGTTGTAAATTGGGATTACAAACTGGGAGTCTCAGTTCCCTCTCTTTAGCAGGCACATCTCACTATTTGCATTTAACCTTATCCTTTCCAAGCCCTTCCTGACTTGTTAGTTTGATTGATTTTCACAGCAAAAATACTACCTAGAATACCACCTAGAAAACTAGGTAATACTACCTATTATCACTTTTGTGTAAGGGATAAGTCAACTAATTATCCAATTTTGAAAGGTAGCTTTTCTACCACCTTATGAACATTTTATCTATGGTGGCACCTGGTTATATCAGGAGCTCACTGTTTTACGAGTTCTAGTTATTTTGTGTATGCGTATTCTTTAAGAACATGTGACTGATTTTTAGTTTGTTAAAACTGAATTCAGTCTTTCTGGACCTCAAGACTTACCCTCAGTAAATTGGGAGAAGAGAACTAAATGATCTCCTAGGTCCTTTCTAATACTAAAATCTTATGGGTCTCTGAAACCAAAGACAGAAGCTTTGAGTTATAGTCCCTTTGCATCTCTCCTGCAGGGTTTGCATATTGAAAGTGCTTAAAGGAGGTTGACCTAGTAAAAGGAGGAAGCTAGGACGTCTTCGCCCTAAGCCCACATGCTCCCCAACCCCACCACACACACACATGCCCTGCTGTAGGAAGTAAATGGAGCATAGAGAGAGGGAAAAGGATGTGGGAACGCTTATATTGTCTAGGCCAAGGCTGCCCAGAGGACCTATATCTCAGATTTCATCTTCATGAAATATTTAGTGAGTGCTTCCTAGAGCTGCCCTGAGTGGCAGAGGCTGTCCTCCCTGGGCATCTCTCTCTGCATTCTGATCCGGGGCTCAGATCTCTCTGGCTCTCTACTGAGCCATCCTTGTCTAGTCTTCTGCTCTGCCCCTTCTCTCTGTTCATCTGCTCCCCCTGAGATCTTTCTTGGTTGTGTCCTCCACCTGTCTCCAAGTCTACCTCTCTCCCTGCCATAGTCATGCCTGTCCAGAAGGTAAGGATTCTCCCCTTCGGGGACATCATGGGGACATGGGCCTTGATAGCTCTTTTCTGCTTTGTCCTCCAGAGGGCCAGTTGCTTGATCAGAGAGAATCCTCAGGAATGTGGGGATGAGATGCCCTGTGCAAAAGAAGAGTTGGACCCATCAGGATGCGCAGAGGGTAGGAGCTGGGAATGATTTTGCACCAAAGGCGTTGGAGGTAAAGTTGAGGAGAGGGGACAGAAAAACAACTCTGAGGGTCGCTGGTGGTTTTATGTGACACCTGGGTTTGGCTAAGGGTCAGAAGCTCCCCGGTGGGGGAAAAGGGTAGTCAGGGTCCTTTGGGCTCCTGAGAAATCAAGGGGACCTATAGCTCCTGGAAGCCAAATCTTATCCTTAATTACATCACAGCTATCATCCACAGGTGAGCTCTGTCCCAGCCTATCACCTGCTCCCTGTCCCCCTGGAACTTTCTTCTCCAGAGCTGGTCCCCACAATGTCCCTTTCTGCCACCTTTGCCCTCCGGAGTTCTTCAACCCCTGGCATGGCCAGGATGCCTGCTTCCCCTGTGGCACGGAGGCCACCCAGCCAGAGGAAGGCAAGAACACGTGTGTCTGCCGCGAACCTGCGCGAGTATTCCAGGTATGTCCTCTGATGAAGGGACCCAAGGACTGGCTGCATTTTCAGGACTGTGTTGGTCCCAGGTAGGGTTTGGCTCAGGTGTAACCTGACCACAATTGGCTCAGGTTTCCAAATCATTTTGGAATAGTATTAATAGTTGGAGGGTGCCCAATTAAAATTGAATTTCAGACAAATAACATGTTTTTTTCATTACTGCATGAGATATACAAAAAACAAAAACAAGTCTTTATTATACATCTGAAACTGAAACTAAGTACCCCGAGTTTTTATTTGCTAAATCTACCTACCCTCCTTAAAGGACAAGATTATGTCATTCTTTATCATGATCACTCCCAAAACACCCTAGTCCAAGCTCTTCCAACTTGAGCTTTCCTCATAAGCCAATAAATGTGCTTGTAAATCCTTCCTTTATTGAAATTCTCAAGTCTTTTGGAATGAAATGACAGCATCAGCTGGACCCTTAGCAGTACATGCCAGTAACTTCCCCTCTGAACCAGCTCCTTCCCAGCTCTGTTTATTTTTCCCTTCCCCTCCCTTGCCCTTCTCTTCTAACCCATCTCAGGCAGGGTCACAGCCAAAGGGTTTTGTGTGGTTCACCGCAACCAAGTATTAACCAGCCAACCTGAAACAGCTTTCCTCCCATTCTTCCCACCCACCAGCCCAGTGATGGTCGATGCCCCTGCCTCCCTGGCTACCAAGACATTGGCAAGCCACTGGGCTGTGTCCCGCGAGAACACAAGAGTTGCAAGGATGGGGCTTCTTGGAACCAGGAGGGACTGTGTTTAACCAAAGGTCAATGGAATGACCACTGTGCCTATGAGGTAGGAGGCTGTCCATAACATGACACCCTTGCCTTCCTGTTCCTCTGTCCTCTTATTCAAATACTCAACCTCCAAGCTGCTGGGCTTATTCCACTGGCCCCTCCCTGGAAACATGGAGATCTGTGCCCTACACTCTGGGGCAGTTCCTAGAAGAAGTTGGAGAAAATGGGGGGAGACTTCCCCAGGGAGGTGTCCCCAAGAAGTTTGAGTCTTTGCACAGGTATGTGCCACACCTGGAGATGCTCGTGGCTATGATGCAGGCTTAGGGCTCTGCCTGTGCTGGGAACAACACTCAAGTGGAACGTGTGGTCCCCTGTGCCCAGAGGGACAGAGACATATCCTGCAGCTCAGTTGCCCTAAGGGCATCCCACAGATTTCCGTCACTGAAGGCATCAGGAGCCAGGTACAGTGCCCTGAGGTCCAACCCTATGCCTGTGACTTTTGCCTCCCAAGATAGAACATGGAGGATGTGAATGCTCGTGGGGCCGAGGAGCTACTGCTCATGACCCACACCACTGACACAACCTCTCCTGCCTCCAAGGTTCTCCAACCAGAAAAAAGGCCCCTATGTCACTTTAATTTCATTTTATAAAACTCCTTAAAGAAGTAGAGGTCATTGTGTTCCTTACTGAAAAGTGATACCATCAAGAATCATGACTCCACATTGCTTTTGCCCACAGAATTCTAAGAACTCCTCACCTGGCACTTCCCCACCATCCCTGTCAGGACACTCAGGGCTCAGGGAAGGCCCTGGGCTCTCCCCACCTCCTTGCCGAGCAAATGTGTCACTCTTGATGTCTTGACACTGCCCTCCCTCATTTCTAGAATTTCTCTCTCCTGGACAGACCTTCCTCACCACGTGCTGTGGGCCATCCCTGCAACTTGGGACAAGAGCAGAAGCCTGTTCCTCTATATGTGGTCAAGGTGGATGGTAAGAGCTGGCAGAGGGAGGCCACTGCTCAGGACCACAGGCCTGCAAGCCTTGTCCTTCCCATGGCACATGCTTTGCCCTTTGGCAGAAGATAGAAGGGCAAGGATGATAGGGCAAACCCTCCCCTCAGGAAGGGTTCCCTGAGAAGTGCATGTGAATTATGACTCATCCTTTTTTTAAAAAACCTGAATCCTGCCATGTGCAAATTAGGACTGGACAGTTTGGGACTGTGGGAAAACTCTAGCCCCAGTCCCCACAGGGTCAAGGAGAACCCTGACATATTCTAGAGCTTGGCTTCCTGGGCATAACCAGACCAGGTCGTGAGCTTCTGCATCTACTTGGCCTGCCCCTCACAGATTCCAGGCAGCCAGACGAGGGTCCAGGTAAGCAGCACAGCTTCCCATGCCCTTCCCATGTCCCAGCAAAATCCATCTGAAAAGTGCCTGCTGTCCCTCATGTTCAGAATCTTACCTAGGAAAGTCCACAGAAGGAAACTGGACTTCCCTTTGGTCACTGAGCCTCAATGCTACACACCCTGGGGATCTGTCACCTCTAGAGCCTGGCATTCGAAACCCCACAGTCTGCCTCCAAATCAATGATACTCTGGCCTTCCTGGTCACTCGTGAGCACTACCCTGAATATGACCTGTGAGTATGTAAAGTCACAGCCTGCTACCCTGGAGGCTCCTGCATCTGCCACCACCTCCAAAAGGCAACATACTCTCTCCCCTCACTATGCCCAGGGGCCACTTCTACAACACACTGGAGCAGTTTGACTGGGGGCGCTTCCGGGCCCTGGCTGAGGAGGCCCAGCTCTCTGAGAAAAGCTCCCACCTCTTTCTCCAGCAATTCCAGCTACCTGGGGTCTACGTCTTTCGTCTGAGCAGCAACCAGCATCGAAAGATGGTTTGTCTATGATGATTTGCTTCATTTAAGGTATTATGTCACCATTTCCCCCTTTAAAAAAAAAAAACATAGCCTCATAACCACACCAGATAGATCTCCAGGAAAGGAGATACCCCTGGCGTCCCCATCAAAGTTCAGGGTCCCACAATGCTAACAGAGATTTTGGGGATGCTGAGGTTCCCTTCACAACAGCCCAACATGTGATAGGTAAGGAGCAAAACACTGTGAGGTTGGATATTCAAGTGTGTATTGAAGGACACTGATGGCATGGAATGGCTCAGGACTTCCGTCTCTCACAGCCACCCCTCTTTCATCCTGAAGGCACATACCCGAAGCCAGTCTACATAATGATTTATCCTCATGACCTGCACTGATCCAAGTGCCCTGTCTGTGTCACACACACAGGATTTAGTATCTCAGCCTGTCAGCATGACCACCTAAGAGGTCATCTGATGTGAATGAGTTCCCCAGAAAAACTTAGATTCTGCCTGCCAGACCCCAGATCTACACAAAGATCTAGACTATTTGGTTAGTGTTAACATGCCTGGATTGCCACTCTGTGCCCTAGCCAGTCTCTGGCAAACAGTGACCCAAAGACTGAACAAACCTCTTTCCACCCAGTACCTCCGCACTCTCCCACCTGGAGGCCAGTGCTTTGGGATCGGGCCCTTTGCCTCCACAACTCCCAGGTATCTCATCCAAACTGGCATCGCCAAGATCCCAATGCCCCTGAAGAAGTCTGACTGGCCAGGTGTCCTAGGGGAGATTGTGCTGCTCCTGGGGCTCTGCGTGCTTCTGTTGGTGAGTAGAACCGGGCAAGCGACATCTTCACAACTGTGCATGATGACCTCTAAAGGCCCCTTCCTGTAACTGAATCTCCCATTCCCTGTATGCAGTAGGCACTGTAACAATTGCTAAGATGTAGAGTGAGAAAGGTGCAGCCTTAGGCCACCAGTGCCCCAGGCTTAACTGGGAGAATACAGACCAGGAAAGGAATAAATATCAGCAAGTGTGACAGAGCTAAGGGACAGCACATCCAGGAAGCCCATGTCACACAAAGACAGGGTGACTGTTCTCCCTCAGGTGTCAGGATAGGAGATATATGAGAAAGTGGTCTCTGTACTAAACATGGGGTTGGTGAGTCAGGCCTGGGGGGTATGCACTTGAGCAAGGGGTGGGGATGAGAAAAGAAGTATAGCCGCCCCCTCCATATCCATGGGTTCTGCATCCACGGATTCAATCAACCACAGATGGAAAACATTCAGGAAAAAACATGGTATTTTACTGAACATGTACAAACATGTACAGAGTTTTTGCTTGTCATTATTCCCTAAATGATATAGTATAACTATTTATATGGCATCTACATTGTAGTAAAAATCTAAGGATGATTTAAAGTACAGAGGAGGATGTGTGTAGGTTATATAAAATAATATACCGTATTATATAAAGAACTTGAGGGGGGCTGGGAGATAGCTCAGTCAGTAGAGAGCTTGCCTTGTAAGCACAAGGCCTTGGGTTCGATCCCTAGCACCCCCCAAAAAAAAATAAATAAATAAGAAATAAGAACTTGAGCATGCATGATTTTTGGTATCTGTGAGGGAAACTGAAATCAAACCCAACTGATACCAAGGGATCAGGGAAACAAATGTGAAATTCCATGACTAGAGCTCAGGCTATTAAGTACATAGATAAGGCTGAAATAATTTGTTCTCTCTTTCCCAAATTGTGGATGATCTCACAGGCCTGATAAGAAGTTCAGACTTCACCTTCTAGTCAGCAGATAAGAATTTTAAGCAAGGGACAGAGAACAAGGACAAGGACAGAGAATTAACATTTCCAATGACCCAAGCAAGAGAGACTGAAGCACTCCCTAACCACAGCTAAGCAGGGAACTGGTCCTTTCAGAGTCTTCAGAAAGGATGCCTCTCTCTTGGCTCCCCACTGCAGATTCACTGTCACAGCCTCAGCTGGGCTCGGAAGGCCGCTCCCCACATCACCTTCAGGACCCATCAGCAAGGATACAACCTTGATGCCTATTCTTCCCCAAGAACGGGGGTGACCTCAGTGAGGAGAGGCCGATCACACCAAAACTCTGGTGCCTCCAGAGCTGAGAAAGTTCACAGTGAGTGACATGCTAGGTTAGAATCCCAGAGTTGCTCCCAAGTCCCCCTGGCCAGCTCCTGCTTCTTCTTTTGTTGCTACTGCTGTTGCTATTGTTGTTGTTGTTGTTGTTGTTGTTACCAGGGATTGAACTCCATGGTACTGGACCACTGAACCACATCCAAGCCCTATTTTGTATTCAATTTAGAGACAGGGTCTCACTGAGTTGCTTAGCAGCCTCACTTTTGCTGAGTCTGGCTTTGAACTCGCAATTCTCCTGTCTCAGCCTCCAGAGCTGCTGGGATTACAGGTGTGCATCAGTGTACCTGGCTCCTGCTTCAGTTTTCATCCTCCTAGGTTACTCATTGCTCAATTCCTCTCCATTCATTCACTTGTTCGCTTAATAAATATTTATTGACTGGCTACTGTATGCAGATGCTGCCAGGCACTAAGGTTGCAGAGGGTAAAAGGGGAAGAGACACTTCCATACAAACTTTCCAAAAGAAACAATATAACCATGTATAAAGTGTTCAAGAAAGTATCCAGCACTACCTAGAGAAAGAAGTTGCAGATTGTAGTATATGTCACACTGAGACTTTTACCTTCTACTCTTGCTGCTCAAAGCATGGGCCCCAAATAGCAGCACTGGAATTAGTATGCAAATAAATTTCCTGGAATGGGGGTGGGGGGCCTTCTGAGTCCATAAAGTTGGGATGAGACCTGTGATTCTACATTTCTAACAAGTTTTCCTGTCAGGCTAATCCTGCTCATCCAAGGACTACACCATTAGTTGGTTGAGTCTAGACTGTTGAGAACGTATAGAAGATGCACTGAAGATGTATACAGATCTGTACTTCAGAGGATAATCCCAATTCCCTTCCCCCCACAGGTGGCAACTGGGAAGCTGAGGAGCAAGTGGACCTGGAGTGGTTTGATGCAGAAGCCTTCTTCAGGATCCTGTTCAGGCAGTCTCTGACAGTGACGACCAAACTCAGCCAGACCAAGGAGGAGGTAACTGGCACCTCCAGACAGTACTTCCACCCAAAGCTGAGGAAACAGTGGGGCTAAAAATGGGTTCATCTTTGGGAGAGTTGGTTATGGGATCTAAACCCTAAAGATATCCTCAGTCATTTGATAAAGAATCAGAAGAAAGGGGAGCATATGGGCAGGGGAGATCAATTTCAGATTAAATTTAGGGCTGGTATTATGAAACCTGGGACCTCAGATCTATGGCAGGGAATCTACCACAGCCACACCTAGGATCTCTTAGATTTCCAATCCTCGTCCTCAGTAGCCCAACTGGGTAAGCATATTCATGACAGTAGGTGACAGCTACTACAATCAAAGACAATACATTGTAAGTCCAAGTAGTAAAGCTGAGCACAGGGTTCCTCAGGCAAACTGTACATGATGGGCCTTGCTGGGACTCACAGCTGGTCTTCATCCAGTTCAGTGTTGAGGAAGGGGGTTCCTCTGGAGTTTCTCCAGCTACTGGCAGCAGGGGGTGCTGCAGTCCCAGCAGTGGAAGACAGAAAGGCTCCAGAGAGCCAGAGAGCGGAGCTTCACAGGCTAACTCCACATTCTCTCTCAGCTCAAACTCCTCTACCTCAAACTTCTGAGTGAAGCCCGTTCTCTCCGGCAACTGTGGGGTACTCGGCGATGCACCCCAGCCTCCACCAACCAGCTTCTGGGCAGCACCCAAGGGGAGCAGCAGCAGGTTGGGCTTTTCTCACCTGGTCACTGTGCCCACATGTGACATCCCCCCCAAGGAGACCCAGACTCCCTCCCTTAGCACTCCTCCCACCTATTCCATTTCCCTGGCCCCAGGACTCAGGGCAAAGCCCCCACCACCATCCCTGAGAATTCCTTACCCATTTTGACACTGCTGCTGTGTTACTCCTGCCCAGAACATTCCGCAGTCCCCAGGGCTGCTGTCCCTGGTGGCTGTAGCCTCTTCAGGTGAACAGGCAGGATTGTCTCTAACCCAGGCTGCTGAGGCAGCTGCCAGGGCTGCAGAGGAAGAGGCCAGACGGAGGGGGCACCTGGCAGGTGAATACGCAGCAAGCCTCAGTCACCAGCTGAAGGTCCTCCACCAAGACCTCCATGACAGGCAGGAGCAGTGGGCCTCCTTCTGCTCTGCACTGATGGAGGCCCAGCGGCTACTGAAGGCACTGACTAGCTCCAGGCCACAGAAGTCCTCCCAGGTCGGGCAACCTCCCAAAGGGTGTGTACCTGCTTAAATCAGGTCAAGGTTAGTGAGATAGGGGTGGAGAGAATGGCTTCATGGGGTCCCAGAACTGGCCATACCATAGTGTCCTCGTCCCACCTCTTATTGCCCCTGCACCCTGACGGACCCTACCCTGTACTCCTACAGGCTGGTTCCCCAGCTGGATACTGTGCTGGGCTACTTGTCCCAGGTCATGCTGCAGGAAGGCCACCGCTTGAAGGCCTGGGGCTTCTTGGGCACTGGCACTGGGGCAGAGCTGCTACAGCCAGGTGAGCCCTACTGGGCCTCAGCCAGGGCCCCCAGGAAAACCTGGCTCTGCTTTCAGAAATTCAAATTCTACCTGCAAGACACCCATCAGGGGAGAAAGGGAAGAAGGGAGGAGGAGGGGAAAACAAAGAGAAGCCCCTGGGGTTGGGAGGGGCTTCCTGTGCAGTGCCCTGCAGAAAAGAGAGAGGTTCAGAAATAGGAAGAATTGAGGAGGAAACAGACAAAACCACCACAAATTATAGCTCTACAGGCCAGGTGGCACTTCCGAAAAGTAAAACCTGACAGATAAATGCAAGCAGCCATGTTTGGGAAATGCTGGACCTCCTGGAAAAGAAGTCCCTCGGGGCCTTTCTTGATGGATGCCCGGTTCAGGGAATCCCAAGGCTCTTCCAGTCTCTGGCAGCCAGCCATCTGAAGATATCACAATGCCACATCCAAATTTGGAGTTTTGCCCTGGACTCAGAAAAAGACAAGACTCCTGACTTGGGGGAGCACCACGTCTGGGGTTGGGTGGAGTTGTCACCTGCTGTTTCCAGTCACCTGCCTGCCCAGGACCCAGCAGGCAATGTTTGCTTCCTGCAGCTACCACAAGCCCGCAGGGGTGCGCTGATCACATCAGTATGAACCCCATCACCAAGCTTATGGTCCCGGGCCCCAACTGTGCAATGCTTCCAGCCAGTGGCCATGCAGGGCCCATCCCCCCAGGCTACTTCATCCACCCTGACACTGGACGTGTGCTGCCTGAGGCCGGACACCTGGGATACGACCTGCTGAGTGCTACTCTGGTGCCCACTACTGATTCTAATGCTGGTGAGACCCTGGCCTACCATGTTACTCCAATCTTGCTTTGGGTTTCAGAGATAGGTCAGAGCTCACTGGGGGCCTCAGGTATGAACTCCCATGGAGCACAGCACAGGAAGAAGGCCCTATTCGTAGCGCAGCTTGGTGACCAGCAGAGAAATAAATACCTCCTCCCCTCTGCAACTTAATATTTCTGCTGGATGCAGAGGGTCCCACCATTGCAGAGAGCTGCTCGCTGAATGAAAAAGAGGAGGAGAAAGACTGCCTCTGCTTTGCAGGGTAAGGGAAGCGGGGGGAATTTTAAAGCGTACCAACACCACCCCATCTCCCTGTCCAGGTGGCGTACGAACATCAGAAGCCGCCATCCTCCCCTATGTGCCCTACCCAACCTGTCCTGCCACAGGTTGCCCTCCACCCACGAACCTGCCTGCCCTGCAGCCAAGAAGGACATCACAGCTGGGGGCTCTCATGACGGACCCCCTTACGGGCATCGAAGTGCCAGTTCTGGCTGTGACACTACACCCCCAAACAAGGCAGTGGCTCACTCTTGGGGGCACATACTGCAATCCTCTCACCAAGACCTTGGCCCCTCTAGAGTTGGGGGGCCCCATGGAGGATCCAGTGACAGGAGGCATCTCGCCAATCCTTGGAGTCCGGTTGGATGAAGACACAGGTCTTCTGGCAACCCGCATGCTATCCTCCCACCCTGCCCTCCCTGCCTGGCCCAGCTGCTCAGTTCCTATCTCTCGATCTCTACACCCCCAGGTTCTGGTCCAGGCTGCAAACTCCACCTCATCCCACCTTTCCTCTTCATTCTGCTCCTGAACCCCAAAATTACCTCTCCTTCTCAGCTACCCTGACCCACATTTGCTACTGTGCCCCTGGGAGGGGAAAAGAGAAGCAAGGTGACTTAACATCAAAGCAAGCCCCAGAGGTCCATCCCTCTTCCTGCCCTGCATGTGGATGCCCCTCCCTCACCCCATGCACTGACTCTCCTGCAGGTCGCTTCTTTCCTTTGGCCCTGCTTTACCCTATCTCTCACCTGCCTGCATTCCAAACAGTCCCTTTCTATCTTACCCTCTTGGTTTCTTACTTCCAGGTCAGGTGCTTCCTCTGGGAGGGCTGCGAGATGCCACGGGGAACCTTATGCTGCCTGGTGACAGCTTTGTGGAGCCATTGAGTGGGAAGACAGTCTGGCTCCAAGGAGTTTCCCAACAGGAGGACCAGACATTGCCCCATATGGGAGGGTCACAAGCTCTGCTGGATGCCAATGTGCTGGTGGCCCAGAGGCAAGTGATTACAGTCCTCCAACAGTGCCAGGAGAGTCCAGGGTGGAGGGTTCAGGAGCTTCTGGAGGCTGCCATCAAGGACATGAAACAGGCTCTAGCCTTGAGTCTACACCACATCCTGCAGCAGGCTCGGAGACTGGCCAGGCAGCTGGAGGCAGCACATGGCATTGAAGCCAGTGGCGGCAGGATAGGTATGTGTTGTTAAGCAAGGATGAGGATTAACGAAACCTGAACTCCCCTCCCAGAATAACCTGGCACTTCTCTGCCCCCCAGTGCATACGTTCAGAGCAGGGACGCAGCTCTACTGGCCATGAATGTTTGTGACCAGGAGAAGCAAGAAGGGACTTGGTGCCTCCATACCGACACCATGAGGACTTAGCCGCATGCCTATCTTTCAATCTCTTGTCAACTCCATTAAGTCTCACACTTCATGTCTGTGAAGTGTACAGTCTCTTGTTATTTCATAGCATCCTCAAACACTGTAACAGTCATTATGATCCCCATTTTATAGTGGGAAACTGAAGTTCAGAGAATTAAGAACCACGTTTAATGCTGGAATCTCCTGAGTCCTCAACTCCTTTCTAACTTCTATTCTGGCAACAGTCCTCTACTTCCCACTCATAAACTCAGGAAAGGAGCCCACCCAACCCCTCACCCACCTCCTACAACCCCAATACAAGGAAAGGCAGGAAGAGGAAGTAGGAGTGGCATCTTCCTGGAGCTTATCTCACTCTTTCTAGAAGCTTCCTTCTACTTATGGTGTGACAGAAAAGAACCAGAGTTTGAGTAAGAAATGACATGAGTTTGAAGACCTGCCCCTCTATCTATTAACTCTTTTACCTTGGACAAGTTACTAACCTTTCTGCCATCATTTTGTCATCTTTAAAGTGAGGACAAAAATAGCACTATTGCATAGATTTAGTCAAAGACCAAATAAACTATGACTTATATGTAATTCTTAGTTCAAATTCTGATACAAAGAAGGCACTTGAGACTATAAGTTCTTGTCTCATCCCACCTTTCAGTGTGGCCTGGAAATTGTTCCCAAAAGGTTTGGTGCCACTCCATTCTCACTTGCTCCTTCCAAAATAGGCCATCAGAACTTCAATCTTTCTTCTCTTCTGAATTCAAAATGCTAAGCTGGGTTCAAAGGCAACAAATGCAGTCTTTATAGGGTGGAGTGGTCGAGGATCAGACACTTTGAACCTGGAAATACTTTAGGTGGCTTAACCTCCATTCCTCTTCTCCCTTCAGGAATGATGTGCTATCCTGGGACAGAGCTATGGATCTCAGCCCTGTATGGGATGGAGATCCCAGATCCTGAGGGTTCTGGGCTCATGGTGCCCATTCTGGGCATGGAGCAAGATGGGAATTCTGGTAATGCCACACCCCTGGCAGGCTCAATGGAAGATGCTGATGGTAAAGGTAGGAGGGAACTTATAACCCCTAAAAGCTCAAGGGAATCAAGAATGTGGGAGAAAACCCAGTAAAGCTTGGGAGGGGTACCCCTGGTTAATTAATGAGTGAATTAGGGCTACTGAGACCCAAAATAAAGATGCCCAGAGTTCCCTAGTTGGAGCCACAGGTCATTTATCTTCCCTGAGAAAATTATGCTCTTTCAAAGACCAGCACTTTAGAAACTCACCAGCCATTCCCAAACTTCAGGGCCAGTGACCATCAGGAAGTCCCCTACTCCAACTCAGAGCCCACAAAGGGTAAAAGGAGGTCAAGGGTCTCCTTTAGCTCCCTTCCTGCCATGTTTTCTCCTTCCTGTGACTACCCCTTCCTTTGTTCTCCCGTCTCTGGTTACTAAAGCCAGTGGTGGGCTTGACATCCCACAGGTCTTGTCCCAATCTCCATTGGGGCTCAAGCTATAGACCCCCTGACTGGGGAGCGTGGTCCTGTCATTGGTGCTCAGACGGATCCTTCTGCCAGAGTGGTTGTACCCGTGGTACAGGTGCTGGAGGCCTTGCCTCGGGGAGCGAGGGACCCTGGTCTGGTATGTAGAAGTTTATTTTGCTCATTAATTCATTCAGCAACTCTATGTGGAGAGTCTTCTAGGTTCCAGGATATATGTGAGGGATTTAGACACAAAGATAACTAGACAGGACTCCCTCCCCCAGGGATGGGCTAGCCATAGGTTTCAGCAATGATTATAATTTATGAAGATGTTAAAGGACCTCAGAGGAGCCAGGCACAGTAGAGCACACTTGTCATCCCAGCAAGTCATAAAGCTGAGGTAGGAGGATCCCAAGTTCAAGACTAGCCTCAGCAACTTAGCAAGGCCCTAAGAAACTTTGAAAGACCCTATCTCAAAATAAAAAATAAGGACTGGGGATGTAGGTCAGTGGTAAATGGCCTCTGAATTCAATACCCAGTAAAGCCCCCCTACACAAAAAAGGACCACAGGGAAGACATGTCATTCAGGGAAGAGTTCAGGGAAGGTTTCCTGAAGGAGATAACACTTGGGCTGAAACTTGAAGATAAAGGCAGAGAAAACCACTTGGTCTCAGGACAGCAAGCACAAAGGATACAGGTGGGGGACCACGAATGTTCCTGCAGAATGAGGAGGACAGAGGAACAAAGATAGCAGAAAGGCCAATAGGGAAGACAGGAAAGAAATCATGAACAATATGTGCTCAGAAGCCAAGAAATATGACTGATCATGAAAGGCAAATGGAGCCACCAAAGGATTATGAGTAGGCATGTAATATGATCAGATATTAATTTTTAAGACTTTTAAGTTTGAAAAATGTGGAATAATGAAAACAATTACTCAAAAGCCTGCTACATATTTAAAGTACACAAATGAAGAAGCAAAATTCCCCTTCCCAACCTTCCCCCACCACCATGAACACCCCCATGTTGCTTCCACCTAGGCACTACTGGCCTCATGCAGTCTCTCCCTCCAAATGCAGCCACTGTTAACACGTTGGCAAATGTCCTTCCAGACATTTTTGTGCTTATGTATAATCAGCATTCTTGAAAGTTCTGTCTGGCAGGCTTGCAAAGGATGGATGGGAGCAGAGCCAGACCAGAGCTGGAAGCCCCATCAGGAGGTTATTTCAGTAATTCAGCCCTTGGCAGATCTCCATCAAAATTAAAATGATTTAGGGTCTTACCATACATTCTAAGTCTAGTTATGGTTTCAGAAACAAAGATGAATATGTAATTTTGTTGGAAGCCAAGAAATTTACATTTGAACCCTGATACTATTTCACAGATCAGTATGAAGGAGATACTTAGGGAGTGATAGCTACTCCCCACTGCCACAAGCCCATCTCCCCTGACCTCCCCCAAGAGAAAACTGGGAGCAGGAGGCCTAGGGGACACTGGAAAGGTCAGGCATTGACAGGAAGGAGGGACTGGGGGACTTGAAGGAAGTACGTGGTCATTATATTTCCATCTGCAATCAAGTCACCTGCTGCGCCAAGCTCAGTCATGGATGACCACAAGCATCTTGAGAAGACTTTGCTGCCAAATTGGGGGGAGAGGGGCTCTGATTGGAAAAGCCTAAACAGGCTGGAAATTGTAGCAGGACCTCCTGGAAAGGGAACTGACAGCCCGGCAGCAGTTCTGGCACCGTCAGGAACAGGAGGAGGCGTGGCTAGTGGAATACCTGGGGCGCCTGAGCCAGGAGCTCTGCTTCACTCCAGGCAACGACAGCAGGCTGCAGGTGAGGCCCAGAGGTGCTACCTCATGGTCCCAATCCATCTTCCAAGACTTCACAAGTTTCTCTGAATATCCGAAGTCCTTGTCTCCTCCCAGGCCACAGGAAGGAATCTCTCTCAGAGTAGACAGTTCCAAGACTCCCCAGGCCCTAGAGTTCAGTCACTCCTAAATGCCTAAGCAGGAAGGAGGGGTCAACATGAAGCACCCCAACCCAGAGGTCTGCCTTCCCTCCATGGCTCATTTCTTTGCATTTTCTGTCCTATATAGCTGAGGGCTGCTGAGGAGGCCTGTGCAGCCCTGGAGGCCTGCTACCTTCAGGAGGCAGAGCGGAGAGTCAGAGTTCTGAGCACATTCAGCAGCCCAGAGCGAGGCCTTCTCTCTCAAGGTGGGAAAGAGGTGGCCACAGCAGCAATCTGCTAGGAGCAGGGGCAGTCCCTCTCACCCCTGAATGTGCTCCTCTCTCCCAAGCTCCCAGTCAGGCCTTGGTTCACACCTAGCAGATCCCCTGGCTCCAATAAAGTACTGTCTTCTCTCTTCCTCCCTACCTTCAATGGTAGCTATTGTCATGTGACCCTTTACTCTGCCTTTTGCAGCAGACAGAGAGGAGTGGGAAGAGGAGGCACGGGTGGCACTGGGTCTGCAGGAAGTCCTGCAGAGTTTAAGGCAAGCAGCAGAAAAGCTCAGGCAAGCATCTGGACGGCTGCAGGGCCAGGAGGAGGAAGCATGGCTGCAGCACAGGAGGAATCAGAGCCCACAGGTCTGGAACCGTCCCAGAAAGGTAAGGCTCAAGACCGACAAGGGGACACTGAGGGATGAGCACATCCTCCCATGTCAGCATGCGGTTCTTCAGGCCCTTACAACATTCAGGGGCAGGTGAGCCCAAGGAATAGGCTAAGAGGGAGCAGGACAAAAAAAAGAGAGAAGGTCCACTTTAATTTGGACATTATGTTTCCTGTGATCCAGGTATTACAGCATCTCTCTGATGAGTTTCAAGAGATAGTGAAGGAGAAACAGAGCTTCTTGGATAGGGCCCTGGGTCAACTGCAGTACCAACGGGAACTGAGCCGCCTCCAGTTCTTGCACAGCCAGGTAAAGACCTCTGGATCTGATCAATGAGATCTGTATTTCCATTTTTCATGGGGGCTTTAGAGAAAAACTCCCAAAGTAGCCATATGGGACAGGGGAACCAGGTATGGACTTCAGTTCTATTTCATCCTAGATTATTGCCTCAGGATCCCCTGTATGTTTGGAGAATTACCCTGGAGACAGATTCTATGGAAGAGTCACTACTTATACCAGGGACCAGGCTGCTGCCTGCCCACTGTTGATCCCATTTTTGAAGAGCCTCACGGCAATGCTAGTGGGAGATCAAGGTCATGGCCTTGAAGATCAGAAACCAGGAGCAGGTAAGGCTGGTCACTCATCCAGCATTCCCTTCTTCTGCCAATCCTGGTCATGTTTAGATAAGTCCTAATACTATAATTAGGTCTCAGGCACCATAGGAGCAGGCCACAGATTCTTTAGGAAGGACACAGAGAAACCCAATGTATTGATTATCTGTGGCTGCATAACAAATTGCCCCAAGATTTCATGGCTTAAAATAATAAATATTATCTCACAATTTCTGTGGGTCAAGAATCTGGTACAGCTTACCTGGGCACCTCTAACTCAGGGTTTTGCACAGGCTGCAGTCATCTCAAGCCTTGACTAAGGGAGGATCCACTTCCAAGCCCACTCTGTGGCTGTTGGCAGACCTCGAGTCCTCGCTGGCTGTTGGCCAATGACATCAAAACCTTGTCACGTGGACTTCATAGGGCACCTTCCAATCTGACAGCTGGCTTCCCTCACAGCAAGCAAGTGAGAGAGAGAGCATGAGCAAGATAGAAGCCAGATTTTTTGTTTGTCTTAATCTCAGAAGTGACATCTCATCACTTTTGCCATGTTCTATTCACTTTAAATATATTGCCAAATCCAATCTTCACTCAAGGGGAAGAGATTACACAAGGGTACTGACACATTTTAGGGAATCAGAGGGGCCATCTTAGAGGCTCCCTGTCATACCTGATGCCACATCTTGTTCTTTGGGGCTCTGGCCACCTTCCTATACCTTTATTCTACTATTATAATATTCTTCTCTGTTCAGATGCAGATAAAGTTGACACCATCCAGACATCACCACTCTTCTCAATCCTGAAGAAAATAGACATCTGGTCCCAAGCTCACAAGGAAGGAGCTGAACCACAAGTGCATCACAAACCAGGTAATCTTCCTCCTGGTGGTCCCTAGGAATTATCATGGGGCACTGAAGGTGTGTGAAGGTGTGACCCCCAGGAACTAGGAATGCCAGAATCCAGTCTTTCCAATCATCCCTTTCTCTTTGTCCCCATCCAAAGACTGCCAAGGAATTTTTCTATTTAAAAAATAACAAGTAGGAATAAAGTACCACTGTAATTATACTTGACCAATTACCAAAAGGGAATCCCTAACTGCCCTCTACCTCCCCACCAAATACTGAATCTAAATCTTGGGATTTTTGTCCCATACCAGTCAGCAACTTGTTAAAAGGAGTTAATGGAAAAGTATGAGACATAGGGAGGAAAACAGGGGAGATGGAGAAGACCTTGCCCTGTAGAAACCCAGATCATTTTATCAATACCACCCCTTGGAATTAAACTCAAGAAAATGTGGCTGGTCTACACCAAAGAGCCAGGTCTGTTTCAACTCACCCACCTCCCAAGTAGGAATAACAGAAAACAAGTGTGTACCTTTCCATAGACCATGCATGTTACAGGCCACTAGCAGGCACAGTTCCACAAACATCCCTGAACTTGAGCAGGGATGGGTCAACCATGGCCCATTGGCCAATTCCAACCTGCTACTTGTGTTTGTATGATGTGTGAGCTAAGAATGGCTTTACATTTTTAAGTAATCAGGGGAAATTTGAAAGGAAGAATAACATTTGTAGGGGACGTTTTACAATACGTCATGTACAGTTCTAAATCCTTACATATATCAATTAATTTCATCTTTACAACAACTCATTGAGGTTGGTGCTATGATCGTTTTGTAGATGAGGAACTGAAGCTTCTGGACAGGTCAAGCAAGTAGTCAAAGATCTTTTTGCCAATGTGTAGTTCTGTGGGAATTCAACCCTAGCAGTGCCTTCCCCAGAACTGCACTCAAAATCTGCTTCCCCATATGAAAAACTACCTGATTACAAGGGCTATACCAAAAAAAAAGAGGAGGCAACACATTCTCATGCGGTTGCAAGACAGCAGATCACTATTTATCAAAGAAGCAAGGAAAGGCTTTGTAAGAGAACAAGGTCCCTCTTCTACCATAAAGATAGGAAACACTCAATTTGAATCCCGATTTTGGCTTTTGGATTAAAAAGCCTAAAATACTATCTGACTCTTTACAAAAGAAGATTACTGACTCTGGAACTTAACCAACCTTATGATTAACTCCTCCTCCCTTTTATGGGAACTAAAAAGAGGACAGGTAAAGAGATGAGGCCTTCTTTAAGGGTTCCCATCTTCACTTCAACCTGCTTACAATTCTATCAACTGTATCATCCTGAAAGCAATTTTATGTTCACTATCTTATTTATACCTGGAAAACCTAGCTCTAATTCTAGAAGATAGTGAAATAGTATTCTTTATTTTATTTATACAAGAGAACCAATGCTCAAAGAAGTGACTTCCTCAGGGTCTTACAGACCCTGAGCCAGAATATAGGTCTTCTGACTACTAGTTCAGCCCTCTTTCCTATACTTTGCTACCCAAACCATTTTTCATTATTCTCTCAAGAAAAAGACAATAGAAATGTCTAAATACCCATTTAAATTGTCTAAAGGCCATTAGAAACAATTTGTAAGAAAGAAAAATTTTAATACAGCCAACATTTACTAAGTGCTTACTGTGTGCCAGCTACTGTTCTGAGTGCAATACACCTAATTATCCAAACAACTCTATGAAATAGCAGAGTATAAATCTGCTGCCATCTTCTCTGTGCCCCCCTTATGGCTTCTCTGTTCTAAATCAGTCTTCCATGAAGATGGGAAAGAGCTCTTTAGACATAGTACATATATAGCATGGGAAGATGGATGGATGGATGGATGGATGGATGGATGGATGGATGGGTGGATGGATATACGGATAGATGGATTTGTTGGTTGTAAATAAACATTTTCCTTAACTGATTTGTGGTGTTATACTTGTGGTTAATCTACTTTGTTACAATTTAAATTGATGTTCCAATATATTTACTTCCCATTACTATACTAAAAATCAGTGAAATCATTACTGGTTTCTCTTGATTTTCATAGACCCAAAAAGCTCTTTGCAGGATCTCCTAGAAATTCAGACAATGCAGAAAGAAGAGCTGATACCTGTGCAATCCACAGACCTTTCTGCTAGGGAGTTTGTGGTTTACCAGTATGGCCTCTCCATCCTGGACCTCCTCGTCCCCCAGCTTCACGTAAGTCTGCCTCTCTGTGGAGCAGTCACTGGGGAACTGCAGAGGTCAGGTGGCCAGGAAGGAGCTCTGTGGCACTGAATCTTCCCTAGCATGAATCCTGGAGCTGTGAACTTTCTAGTCCCCTTGAAGGCACTGATGGAAGTTATAGCACCAATCTACAGTACAACAATTTGATCGATGTTAATCATAGGTAGAATGAAGTAAGTTCTTTTTAGATGCCAGAAAATGTTGTAAGAATTTGCATAAATTAATTCCTCTAATCTTCACAAAACCCAATCACACTGATACTATGATTTTTCACATTTTTGAGGGAAAAAGATGCAGAGTGGTTGAGTAAACTTACGCATGATCACAGCTAGAAAGGTAGAGCCAAGGTTAGAATCCAGGCCACATGGCTTGTGAGCCCTCATGCCTGATGGCCAGCCTTTAATGAGAAGTAGTAAAATAAATTTTTTTTTTTTGTACCAGGGATTGAACTCAGGGGCACTCAACCACTGAGCCACATCACCAGTCCTATTTTGTATTTTATTTAGAGACAGGGTCTCACTGAGTTGCTTAAGGACTCACTAAATTGCTGAGGCTGGCTTTGAACTCGCAATCTTCGTGTCTCAGCCTCCCAAACCACTGGGATTACAGGCATGTGCCACTGCACCCAGCAGAAATTAATTTCGAAAACAATGAATTGTCAGTTGGCATAAATATTAAATACATAGTTAAATACTTTCCATTTTCCCATAGTGTATTCTGAATCTACTTACTCTGTACAATTTAAATTGATGTTCCAATGTATTTATTTCCCATTAATTTGGTTGATTCTATGAAGTGGAACTGCATAAGAATTTTTTAGCAAAAGCATGGGTTTTGTTTTTGTTTGTCATTCTCTTCAGGCTCCAGAAATCACTCTGCAGATTGCTTCTCATCTTCCCACAACAGAAGCTTCAGACAATGCCTTCCAAGGTTCCTTCTTCTATAAGGTGCTGTACATTCATTCCCAGATCAGGGATATTGTATTCTTGGGTCTATTAAAGATAAGCAGAAGCAAAAGGAATAAATTTTATAAAGGATTTTTCTTTCTCAAATCCTGATATACTTTATTCCTCTTGGAAATAAGTCATTTAGCTAAGGCATAATTAATGTCACCACGTAAGAGCTTTCTCTAATCAGTGAAGTGAATATGTCCTGGCTTGTGCCCAGGGAAACATAATGGCTTTGTGCCATTAATAGATCTCTGTCATTCTCCAAGCTGGTGGTTCCACACTGGTATTTCCCGTAAGAGTCATGGTTCCAGCTTCAGGAAATCTATGCAATCAGCATCTTTCTACAGAAGAGGATCTAAATTATTCCTGTCCTAGTAGTTCCTCAGATATGTAGGTTGGAAGTGCCTTGCAGATAACTCTAAGCTGGTGTATATGGACTTTAAACACTGACAACAGTCCATTGGTAAATGATTCTGAGGAGGAACTGCTAATCAACGGTAAAGGATTAGAAAATGGTTTACATTTGCCTAGTAGATCACTAGGGGATTTCATAAAACAAAAAAATATATATATTCATACATGGTACTCTCCAGACATTATTTCACTTGAGCCTCAAACTAACTCTATGACGGAGGGAAAATTTAATCCCATTCTACTAATGGGAAAACGAACTCAGGAATCACTGAATGATGTGTGCCAGTCAGGCTCATTTATAACTTCTAGCAACCCTCTGGAGTAGATAGTCTTGTTATCTCCATTTTATGAATTGATAAATTGGGGTTCAGAAAATTAGAGTAACTGATAGAAGATCACAGAATTAGCAAGAATTGAGACTTGGGTCCAAGTGACATCAAACTCATTCTCCTAACCTACAACTGATTCAAGGGACAGATCTCAGGCTAGTTCCAATCACCTAAGGCTTTTTCATGTCAATCTAGTGCCTCCTAAGAGAATGAATGAGGAAGTTATTTCAAATCAATTGCAACACCAGTGATTTGAAAACTTGATTACAACAAAAGCATGAAAGACTAAAAATTCTGACAGCCCTCTAAAGTAGTGATTCTTCAGTTGTGGTCCATGGACCTCCTGCATCAACTACCTGGGGAGTTTGGTAAAAATGAAAATGCCTGGGCCTGCCCAAAGCCCACAAAACCAGAGAGACTCCAACAATAAAATCACCCCTTGTGATTCTTATTCACACTAAAGTTTGAAAATCACCACCTAAGGGAATAGTGATTGGAGAACATTAATAAGAGACACAGATACATAGATAACTTTGCTCTGAATTTCTAAACTTGTTTTCTGTAAGATGGAGGTAGCAGCAAAAATTAGGAGACAGTGCACAAAATGATTTACTCATACAATAGAACTAAACAGTACTTTTTCCTGCCTCTGAATTTTCCCTCTGGTACATTTCCATTAAGCCTAGGGAGTCTTATTTTAGACCATATAAACTTAGAAAAAGGAAGAGGCAGTGGAAATGTTCCCTGAGGTTGACATCTCTGTGTTTGGGTATCTTCTCCATTTAGACTGCTGAAAACACACTGTTTGTTGGGAGAGAGTGTTTGGCATCTGTGGGAAGCTTTGTTCTACTGTTGATCCACTGCCTGGCCCACATCATTGCTGGGGACTTCCACCAGGACTCCAACCCCACCTTTCTGAGGTCATTTTATGAGGTAGTAAAAACATACATGGGACTTTTTTCTTCTTTGTGACTCAGACCCCATTCCCCAGGATAATAAATGCTTTAAGTTTTGTAACATTTCCATTCCATTTAGTCCCATTGGTAGTCTTTGTTTTCTACTGCCAAGCCAGGAAAAGGATTTTCCTAATCAAATTTCCTGTAGCAACATACAACAAAACATATCCACTACTCTGTGGTGGTGCATGCATATGATAATGGAGGCAGCACTTCTTGGAAGAAGTGGTCTTCCTATGAGAACAGCATCTCAGCTTTCTGCTGATATTTATTTGTCAATGCACAAATCTCACCACAATGGTTAGAGGGCAACTGAGGATGATAAATACCAAGTTCTGTTTCAACTATTATTTTAAAGTTTTAATAGCAATTGCCTTAAAGTTATACCAATCTATCTCTTTTCTTCCTTGACCAGGGACTGAAGGTCTATTTCAGGCAAGCATTCTCTACCACCCTACAAATGTCAGCCATTTCCTGGGACAATAAATTTGACCAAAGCATACGTGCTATTCTGTGGGAAGAGCAGCCCATCTCTGAAAGAGAAAGGAATCTTCTCTCTAAACTCATTGAAAGGAAGCACAAGTCTCTCCTAGAGCCAGCTTCATCAGAAGAGGTAATAACTTTATCTTGTGTATCATATGGTCTTGGTTAACACTGACTTCCTCACAAAGAAAATGCCTCAATGTATGACCTATTCAGACATTTCTGGCCTCTGTATGTGGCACACTGCCTTGACACTCAGCCTGCTTCTCAAACGGTGTATGACTATATTGTTTAAATCCTATATTCTGTAGGACAGACAGTGCTTACATGGATCTTTGAGTCACAGGATTGAATATTTGAATCTGTAGTTACTTAACTTTATGTCTGACTAACATTATCAATGAGTAAGCAGAATTCCATCTGTAAAACTCATTGTGACTCAGACACTAAATTTAGATGCCCAAGTAAGAGCATATTTACCCAAACTTACATTGTGCTCTTTTCTGTGCAAGCTTGACAATAGTCTTCTTAATAATATGGTATTTATAGCACTTCTATGAAAATAGTATCATCTAAGCCTTTTACACAGTAAAAATAAAAGATCTGACTAAATAGAGATGCCCAGCATTCACCTCCTCCTTCACAAAAAAGAACCAAAACTTTAAGTGTATAGTTGCATTTTAGGTGAATGATTATGGAAGAACAGTAGAAATCAGCAAAAGAAACTGGAAACTTATAAGAGTCAAAGACCTGGAATGACATCATAGGAAGACAAATGAAATAACCTATCATCTGCCACCCTGGCTCCACAGCTTGTGGGGAGGAGGGGGGTCCCCTCTATAGGGGCCAGGGTAAAAAATAGTCCCAGAAAACTCTACCAGTGTGGATGCTAGCAATCCCAGTTACTGGAAAGTTTCACAATCCTCACAGGCTCACAACCCACTTAGATAAGAAACCTGAAATCTGTCCAGTAGTCTTTCTTTAGAAAAGGATCTCACATCATCTCTCAGTGTACATCCAGAGTGCTGTAGTCAGGAGTCATCTTGAGAAATGAGCTATTATCTGAGTTTGGACTGCTGTAGAGTCAAGAAACTCCTGCGTATTCCCATCTCTGGGACCCCACGGACATTCTGCTGCGCTAGCTGGCAGGGGCAGGGGAAAGTCAGGTAGCTGCCTTGCAAACCCAACTTGACCCGGCAGATTGACTATAACCTAAACCCTCTGGGTAACCTGCAATGTAGGGGGCAGATAGTGTGAGACTGAGGAGAACAGAAGAAGAACCAGATTAGGATGTTTGACCTCTGTGCTAAGGTCAGGGCCAGTCTTATGTGAACTCATGCCAGTGCTGAGACTGAAGGAAGGAACCCATGCAGTTCCTGCCACCCATCATGCGCCATGCTCAGATGCCTTTTACTGACAAGGCAGTGAGGGGATACTGTGGCTTTCACTGCTGCCCTGCCCACTGGGTTGTGCTAAGGGGACCTTGAACAACTCTGTGGCTGACAGTCGCACTGTCCCCAGACATTCACTACAGTAGGAGGAATCAAGGGGAGAAAAGTGTCATCACCCTGCCAGGAGGTACACATGGCCAAAGAGAACCAAGAGGAAAGTTGACTGGCACAAGCCACAGTTCCTCTCCTGGACATGAATGGCCGCCAACAGAAAGGGAGCACTGTAGCTTCTGATGCCACCCACCTATGTAGCTCCCACTGCTGCCCTACCTCCATACCTTATCTGACTCCACGCTGCTGTCAGGACTGTTATGACTGCCATAGAAGGAATGTTCTCCACCTTTAGCATCCGGATCCTTAACAATGACTGGTCAGAAAATAAGTGTATCGGGCCCTTCACCACTGCTAGAGCTGTCGGTGCCAGAGGCCCTTGCTAGCACAGAACTGGTCTGAGGAAACTCCCATCCCTTGCTAGAAGCGACCTGCCCCCTACTGTGGGAAGAGCCACATGGTGGGCATTCCACTACCACTGCTCTCTGTATCACACCTGCCTAAGCCACTAGTGTCCCCATACTCTCTCATGGCCCAGACACTGTGTGTCTCTCCAACTTTGCCGTGGTATGTTTCGTGCCCAAAGTCAATGATCACAGTCAAAGAAGCAATCAGGAGGATACACTATGGTATCCAACCTTAAGATACATCATCACACACACAATCAAAGACACATCATCAGGAGACAGCCACTTAAGAAGCCTGCCCCATAAAATGGTAGAAATATCCATTCCACCAAAATCTCAACGTAGGAACATAAAAATATGAAAAAAACAAAGGTAATATGATGCCTCCAAAGACCCTAACTCTCTAGCAACAGAACCCAAAGAAATAAATATGGATGGATGCCTGATAAAGAATTTAAAAAGCAACCAGTATAAGTCCACATCATGTACAACCACAAGAATGGGAAGTTATACTCCATGTATGTATAATATGTCAAAATACATTCTACTGTCATGTATAACAAAAAAGAACAATTTAAAAAAAAAAACAAATACTCAAAAAAAAAAAAAAACTGAGACAATAGCTATTACCAGAAAACTGCATTTTAAAATCTGATGCAATGATCATGAAATTCCCATTCCCTTTTTTTTAATTTATTTTTATTGTAAACAAATGGGATACATCTTGTTTCTCTGGTTGTACATGAAGTAGAGGCATACCATTTGTATAATCATACATTTACCTAGGGTAATAGTTTTTGATTCATTCTGTTGTTCCCCCCCACCCCTCCCACCCCTCTTTTCCCTCTATACAGTCCCTCCTTCCTCCATTCTTGCCCCCCTCCCAACCCCCATTATGTGTCATCATCCACTTATCAGCGAGATCATTCGTCCTTTGGTTTTTTGAGATTGGCTTATCTCACTTAGCATGATATTCTCCAATTTCATCCATTTGCCTGCAAATGCCATAATTTTATTATTCTTTATGGCTGAGTAATATTCCATTATATATATATATATACCACAGTTTCTTTATCCATTCATCCATTGAAGGGCATCTAGGTTGGTTCCACAATCTGGCTATTGTGAATTGAGCAGCTATGAACATTGTTGTGGCTGTATCTCTGTAGTATGCTGATTTTAAGTCCTTTGGGTATAGGCCAAGGAGTGGGATAACTGGGGAAATTCCCTTTCCTTATACCCCTAACCATGCATCTCCTCATTTAAATATAAGTGATATGACACTGATTGGTTGCATGATAAGTACCTGCTGTACTTAGTCTGCAGAGAAACTGACTGTGCAATCTCATGCAGTTGGGTGTTCAGAATTTACAAATACAGATTCCATTTTGCTGTCTATGGCTCTGGGTGGCAAACGTATTCCACTCTGGGCTTCTCCCCACTTTTGCTACCCAATATAAAAATCTTTGGTTTAACTGGGCAACACTCCAGCTCTTACATCTCCAGTCATTGCTCCTTCTGTTACATGCCTCATTCCTCCCTATTCACAATACCATCACATCACTGAGCCATGGTGTAAGGTGCTAGGATGAGCAATATGTACACCCAGGTATGACTTACCTTCAGTGCTCAGAGGGAGCTCAGAGAACATGCAGGTAGAAAGGACTGCAAGGGCTGCCTCATCCCAAGAGATGAATGCTTTAAGGTCCTCCAAATATCTCCTTTTACCTTCTTTTGTCCTGATACCCATTCATAATTGTTTGAAAAATAGTTCATGACTATTTGCAAAAACTAAACTATCAAAGAACACTTAACCCTAGACTGTGTAACAAATAACCCCATTGTAACAAGATTTAAGAAACAGAAAGGCAATCTCGAAGTATTGTTGTATCCTTTAAAATGAGATTGTTATTTATATATGGCACTCCACATCTGGTTATGATACCAGACTGTGCATCTGATGGATTTATAGTTTATACCTGTGCTGTCTAATAGAACTTTTTGTGGTGATGGAAAGGTTCTATATTTATAATAGCCACTCAGCACTTGAAATATGGCCAGTTCAACTGAGGAACTGAACTCTTCCTTTTATTTTAATTCATTTACATAACCACACTTGTCTACTCTCTACAACTATATTGAACAGGTCTAGAGTCTCATCACCTTTATCACAGAAATTAAACCTGTATCTCCTTAAAAAAGAATTTTAAAAAGCATGATTATTAAAAATTCAATGAGATACAAAAGGATGCAGATAAACAGTGACATGAAATTAGGAAGGCAATGAATAACATGACTGAGAAATTTGGCAAGATACAGATTTTGAAAAAGAACCAAACAGAAATCTTGTCAAATAAAATCAAATTTTAAAAAATACAATTGAAAGCTTCAACAATAGACTACACATGTGGAAGAAGGAATATCTGAACTTGAAGACATTTCTTTTAAAGTATCCCATTAAGACAAAATAATAAAAAAGCACACAAAGAAACCATGAAGAGTGTATCAAAGACCTTTGGAATGCCAGGCATGGCAGCACATACCTGTAATCCCAGTGACTCTGGAGGCTGAGGCAAGAAGTTCATGAGTTCAAAGTCGGCCTCAGCAATTTAGCAAGACCCTAAGCAATTTAGCAAGATCCTGTCTCTAAGTAAAAAATTGTTTAAAAGGGTTGGGGATGTGGCTCAGTGGTTAAGTGCCCTTGGGTTCAATCTCTGGTATAAAAAAAAAATCTTTGTGATACCATTAAGGAAACAAATATCCACATGTTTTTTGTTTGTTTTTGAATACCTGAAGGAAAGGAGAAAAAAGTTAAAGGCATGGAAAACTTATTTAACAAAAGAATAGCAGAAAACTTCCCTAATTTGGGGAAAGATATGGGCATCCATGTATAAAAGACTTATAGGATCCAAATTAGACATGACCAGAAGTGGTCATATTATAGTCAAACTGTCAAAATCACAAGACGAAAAAATCTTCCAGGGAAAAGTGCCAACCCATATGTAAGGGTATCCCCATTAACTATCAGATTTCTCAGCAGAAACCCTATAGGCCAAGAGGGAATGGAAAGATATAATCTAAGTCCTGAAACAAAATAACTACCAGGCAAGAATTCTATACCAAGAAAAGCTATCCTTCAGACATGAAGAAATAAAGTCCTTCTAAAACTAGAAAAACTGAGGGAATTTAGTTTATAATAAATACTTAAAGGAGTACTACATCCAGAAGTAAAAGAAAACTACCATTATGAAAATATAAATTCCCCTAGAAGAGCAGATATCCAAAATAGAAATAGAAAACAATCAAGAATCATCAATACAATAAACCAACAATTCACAAAAATGAGTGAGAAGAAAAGAATAAGGAACATTGAAAACTAGAAGAAAAATCAACAAAATGACAGGTATAAGTTTTACCCATCAATAATAACCTTGAATGTAAAGGGACTTTAGTCTCCAATTAAAGATACAGACTGGCTTAATGGTTTAAAAAGCACAACTCAGCAATATGCTGCCTATAAGAAATTCCCTTCCCCAGCAAAACACACACACACACACACACACAGATTGAAAGTAAAAGGACAGAAAATGATATTCCAAGCAAATAAAAACCTAAAGCAAGCAGGAATAACTATATCTGACAAAATGGACTTTATGATAAAAATTTTAGAAAGAGAAAAAGAAACTCATTATATAATGATCAAGTGATCACTAACAAGAAGATATAATGATTATAAATCTATATACAATATAGATATAATATTGGAGCACCCAATTTTATAAAACAAATGCTATTAGATCTAAAGGAAGAGATAGGCTTCACTACAATAATAATTGGGGACTTCAATGTCCCACTTTCACCAATGGTTAGCTCATTCAGACCAAAAAATTAAATATATATATATATATATATAATATATATATAAAGAAATATCCAGTATTACAGTTACATAAATATAAATTTATATGTGAATATATATAGAAAGTTTCATCAGCATGTGAAACTTTTTCAGGAATAATCCAAATATTAGGCCAACAAAAGAAATTTTAGAAATTATACAAATACATAGAGACTGAATAACACACTTTTAAATGAATGATGGGTCATCAAAGAAATCAAAAGGAAAATTTTAAAATTTCTCAAAATGAATCAAAGTGGACACACAATATACCAAAACTTATGTGATACAGCAAAAGCAGTACTAAAAGAAAGTATATAGCAATAAGTGCCTACATGAAAAAAATAGAAAGATTTCAAATAAACAAACTCATGATGCATCTCAAGAGTTTTAGGAAAGAAAAAACAAATCTAAAATTAGTAGAAGGAAAGAAATAACAAATATCAGAGCAGAAAGAAATGAAATAGAGACTTAAAAATGCAATGCAAAAGAAACGGTTTGTTGTTTGAATTGACAGTTATACTAATAAAGGAAAAAAGAGAGAAGACTCAAATAAAAATCAGATGAAAAAGGAAACAAATGATACCACTGAAATACAAAGGATTGTTAGCGATCATTACGAAAAACGATGCTAATAAATTGGGAATCCTAAATGAAATGGATCATTTCTAGATACCCATCACCTACCAAAATTGAACCGTGACATAAGAAACCTGAAAGACCAATAGCAAGTAATGAAATTAGATCAGTAATAATCTCCCAACAAAGAAAGACCCAGAACCAGATGGCTTCCCTGCTGAATTTTAGCAAACTCTTTAAGAACTAATGCCAGTTCTTCTCAAACTATTCCAAAGAATTGAAAGATTGGGACCCCATCCAAACTCACATAAGGCCAGTATAATCCTGTTACCAAAACCAGACAAAGATACACCAAAAAAGAAAGCTATAGATTAATATCCCTGATGAACACAGATGCAAAAAATTACAACAAAATATAAGCAAATCAAATTCAACAGCATATTGACAAGGCCAAGTACACGTGAGGCACTGGGTTCAATCCTTAGCACCACATAAAAATAAAGAAAGAAAAGAAAAAACAAGAATAGTAGATCTACTGTGTGATCTAGCTATCCCACTTCTGGGTACATATCCAAAGCAAATGAAATTAACGTACCACAGAGATATCTGTATGTCCATGTTTACTGCAGCAGTATTCACAATAGCTAAGATATGGAATCAGATTAGGTGTTCATCAACAATGAAAGCATAAAGAAAATGTGACATATACACACAAGGGAGTATTATGCATCCCTAAAGAAAAGCAAATTTTTGTTATTCACAACAGAATGTGTGGAACTGGAGGACATTATATAAAGTGAACAAAGTCAGACCAGAAAGACAAGTACCATGTGTTCTCTCTTCTATGTAGAAGCTAAAAATAGTCCACCTGAAAGTAAAATAGTAAGAGACTGGGAAGGGGGTGAAAAGGTGGATGAGGAAAAGGAAGTTGAATTTGAAGCATGTACATTATATAGATGTAGAGAAATACCACACTGAGCTCCATTAAAATGTATAATAAAGTCCAGTGTGGTAGCCTGTAATCCCAGTGACTCAGAGGTTGAGGGAGGATGATCAAAAGTTTGAGGCCAGCCTCAGCAACTTAGTGAGACTCTGTCTCAAATTAAAAAATAAAAGGGGATGGGAATGTGGCTCAATGGTAAAGCACTCCTGGGTTCAATTCACAGTATAAAAAGAAAAAAAAGAAAAGAAAAGAAAAAAGAGAAAAAGACTTACAATAAATATGTATGAATAAAAAATGTTTAAAAGAAAAACATCTTAGGATTAAATCTATGATCTTTAAAAGATCATCCTGTGCTAAATATCAACCCATTCTTGAACTGTAAACAAGAACATGGCTTTTTTCCATTATTTCCATTATTTCCATTATTTAAATCAAACTTTATAAATTTCAAAGCCACTTATATAGTTTCAAAACTATATATATATATATATATATATATATATATATATATATGTCTCAATTAAGCACCAGCAATCCTGCAAAATAAGTAGTACATGTATTTCAGCCACATTATATATTTAAGGAAAGAATAAGCAATTTGCCCAAAGACATGAAGCTACTTATGGCAATGAATCTGATCTAGAATCTAGATTCTAGATCTCCTGATTCCTAAGTAAATATTCCATAAACATCTCTCCATGATCAAATCTCCATCAGTGACTAAGAGACCGACCCTATGATGGTGATGTTTATGGTAGTGTGGATCATCCAGACCACTGATTTCTGCTACAGCCCGACTCCATGAATCACAGAACAGTCAATTTTCTGTCCTCATCTCTCAGCAGCACTTGACGTGTATCTGATCACTTTTTTCTTCCTCCATACAATTCCTTCATTTTCCTCCCAGAACACTGACCTCCTCTCCTTCTTTCTACTTCTGTCATTTCTCCATCTCCTTTGCATGTCCCCCTTCTTGTTCCTGATCTCTCAATCTTGGAAGACCAGTATATAGTCCTCTCCTCTTCTCTTCTTTATTTTCTCTCCCTGAGAGTCTCATCTAGTCTTCTAGTTTTAAATTCCATCTGTATGTAAATGACTCCCAAATCTTTATCTTCAGCCCCAACCCAGTTCTCAAACTCCACACTCATATATCCAATTGTTGACTGACACCTCCATCTGGTTGGCTAATAAGTATCTCAAAATTCAACAGTCCAAAGCCCAATTTCTGATTTTCTCTTCAAACTTGCTTCACCTAAAACCTTCTTCATTCCAGTAAATGGCAACTCTATTCTTCCAGTTTTTCAGGCCAAGGACTTCCTTGAAACTTCTGTTACATATGCCCCACAACCAATCTTTTAGGAAATTCTGTTGTTCTGCCTTCAAAGCACACCTGCTGCTCATCAACTGCACTGCTACCACCCTGGTGCAAGCCACCACCATCTGCCGTGCAGATCTCCACAATACTAATCGGTCTTCCCTCTCTTCAGTCTGTTCTCAACACGGGAGTCAAAGCAACCTCTTTTAAGATGAAAATCAGATCTGCTCAAAATCTTGCTGTGCTTCCACATTTCACTCAGAGTAAAAGCCAAAAAAGCCAGGTCCCTCTTTTTCTCATCCACTACTTACTCTCCCCCTCATTCACTCAACTTCAACCACACTGTCCTCCTTGCTGTCCTTCAAATTTCTGGATACACTCCCCTCTTAAGAGTTCCTTCCACCTGCAACGTAACTTCCTCTAAGGCACAGGTTCTCGGTCAGGTGTGATGACAAACACCTGTAGTCTCAGCTACTTCAGAATCTACCATAGGAGGATCGCTTGAACCCACGTGTTTCGGACCAGCCTGGACAACGAAGTAATAGGCCATATTTTTAAAAATAAGGTAGTGGGTCTCACCCAGGAGCACTTTTGTTCCACACACAATATTTGATAATGTCTGGAAACATTTTGATTAACATGACTCAAGGGAGGGGGGTGTTACCGACAATTAGTGTGTAGCAACCAAGGATGCTGCCAAGCAGCCTATGATGCATAGGACAGCTCCTAAGGCCAAGAATTATCCCCAGATGTCAGTAGTGCTGAGGTTGAGAAACCCCGGTGTGATGAGCTTACAGCCTGACTCCCTTGCTCCTTTCATATCTTCTCAAAATCATCTCTCAACAAAGCCTACCCTATCCTACCTTAATTTGCAAAGCACTTTACCCTCACCTACCCACTGTCCCTTATTCTGTTGTTAATTTATTTTGCTTATATCACTTCCTAGAATATTACTAAATTTACCTACTCACACTTATTACTTTTCTTCCCCTGCTATAATGTAAGCTACGCAAGGGCAGAGATGGTAGCTGGTTATATTTTCCGCTGTAGCCCATATGCCAAGCTCATAATAGACTTTAGACATATTTACTGTGTTAATAAATATACTTATATGGCCCCTGATACTATATACTGAAACATGTCAATCTCCCAGAGGTAACCATAAGATAACAGCATACATTTATTATGTTTGTCAAACATTTTACATGTTACCTCATTGAATCCTCCCCATATACTATAAGGTAGGTGGTCCTTTTATTCCTAAATTACAGATGAGAAAACTAGGCTTAGAAATGTTAAAAACAATGGAGACAGACATAGTTGTAGAACTGGAATGTTAGTTCTCTGCCAACCCCCTTTATGAAGAGGTCTCATTTTAAAAGTAGAATTGGATTCAGTATTCTTGGTCTTATTTTGACTAAACAGGTCCAAGAGTACTTAAAGACTGTTATGATTTGGATGTGAGATGTCCCCTCAAAAGCTCATGATTAGATCATACAACCTAATCAGTGGATTGATTGATTTGATGGATTAATAATCTGGAAGGACTACTGTACTTGGTGACAACTGTAGTCGGGCAGGGTGTGGCTGGAGGAAGTAGGGTATGCTTTGGGGCTTTATATTTCTTCCTTGGCTCCTCACTCTCACTTCCTGGCTGCCTGAGCTGAGCAGCTTCCCTCCACGGCACCATGATGCTCTCTGCCTCACCTCAGGCCCACAGCAATGGAGTCGGTTGAGCATAGACCGAGACCTCTGATACCATGAGGCAAAATAAACCTTCCCTCCTTTAAGTTGTCAGGTATTTTGGCCACAGGGGGAAAAAACAAACAATACAAAGAAAAATGAGAGCAAGCATACTAACTGTCTTCCATACTCTCTACAGTATATTAGGAAAAACAAAGATCTTCTTCTCTTCACCAATATGGAACATTTCCTGAAAAGCATCCTTGCTGCAGAGCAACAAATCCTAAGAATACCAAAATATCAGTTTGGGGATGAAGATAAGGTGAGATTCCTGTATAAACAATAGCCTTGGGATTATACTTTGCCATATACATTGAAATTTATTAGTATGTGTTTGAGCCATATTTATAATTGACATTGATAGCAAAACAAATGACTGGGAATTAATGGTTGTATAAGTTACATCATCAGTTACTTTAAGAGTTTTCTCAGTAAGAACAGATGATGAATCTAATCTTATGTTGATGTATATGTGAGTATTTTCCAGTCTGAAATTATTACTATTAATCTTGCACACCTTCTGGTGATGATATGTAGTTATATATGTATATACATTTAGGATTAGGATTATATACTCACACACACACACTCAGGGTTAGAAATCCTAGGTTTTAAGGTATGGATGTTTAGCTTTAGTAGATACAACCAACTAGAATTCCAAAGTTATTTTATAACCATATACTACCACTAAAAGGAAATAAAGTTTCTCATCTTTATCAAAACTTAGGATTTTATATCTTTTGTATTTTATCCATTTTTCTAGAAATGTGGTTTATCACTGTAGTTTTTTAATTTGCACTTCCTGATGACCAGCAAAGCTCAGAATCTTTTATATATTTATATACCACTTGAGTATCTTTTGTAAATTGACTATTCAAGTCTTTTGCTCATTTTCCATTGAATTGTCTAATTTCTTACTGATTTCTAGGAATTACTTATTCTGCTACTAGTTTTAATTTTGTAGACTTTTTAATAACTACATGGTTTTTGTTTTACTTTTAGATCTAGAAAAGAAAATGGTGACCTCATTATAGACTGCATGATTAAAGGTTAAATATATCAATACATCTGATGAAACTAAGATTTGAAAATAGCTGTAGTATTTATGTACACATCACATAAATATATATTATAGTTTGGGGTATATATGCAACCTAACAGGAGCAAACATTTGTCACAGAAGAAACCTGCTGATATTTTCACTGTGACTAAAAGAGATCATTTGACCTCATATCTTTTAAAGTATTTATATTGAACTCTTTCTAGACATGTAAAATTTGTATATATTATCACTTAATCAGCCTATCTAAAACTATTATTGAATCATATGAAGTAGATGGATATATTTGTACAACATTTGAGAATTTCAAATAAGAGTGCTTAAAACATAGGCCATGAGACAAAATTCTCTTTGGAGGCCCTGGTTGGAACAGATAAGAAGCCATCTGAAACTGAAGTTTTGGGAATGGACTAAAGAGCACATCAAGACAGACACTGCCATCACATTTAATGTAATAAATGTAATAAATAATTTAATGTAATAAAAAAATTTCAAATACAAAATGAAAGCCTGCTCAGATTATAGATTCAACCCCTACAATGCAATCTTCTTCTCATATGGATAATTCTCTTTATTGTGCTTCAAAATGAATAGCAGAAAGGGTATTTTTTAATAAAAGCTGTTAAGTCTCCTAAGCAATGGAAGCCAGGAAAGCTGGTAAAGAATTAAATCTTTTTTTTTTTTTTAATGTGGTGCTGGGGATTGAACCCAGTGCCTCACCCATGCCAGGCAAGCACTCTACCACTGAACCACAACCCCAGTGCAAGAATTAAATCTTAAAACTTGGATGAGCAAATGATTAGTAACTAAGCAGTAAATTCAGGGTCCAGCTCATATTTAACATTTTTACTTTGCAGATCTTTTGTCATAATGGATATTCACACATGACTAAGGATTTTGCTCTATATCCAACCAATTAAAATACTAATGTTAAATTACTTCAGAGGAAACAAGTTTAAATAAAAACACTTGAAACAATGTGACAAGATTTACAGTTAAAGTTTAAGATTTTTAAATTAAGCCATAAAGACCATCTGCTCAGAATCAACTCACTATATTTAACTCCTCCACTTCTCCCACTTTACACTGACACTGAATCATGTGTCTCTGTTGCTAGAGCTTAACCACTTAGCTTAGTTCAGTTTAAATAGTTAGATTGGTCATCAAAGTAAATATCGAATTTGTTACCCTTAAAATTGCCTCATTACCCAGCTACTCAGAAGGTTGAGGTAGAAAGACCACAAGTTCAAGGTCAGCCTCAGCAACTTAGGAAGACTCTGTCCAAAAGTAAAAAAAATAAAAAGGGCTAGGGTGCAAGAGATTCAAGATGGTGGAATAGAGGAGGTCACATTCCTGGCTGCTCCATGGATTGAAACCAAGAAAGCAAATGGGCAGCTTTTCCACAAGTGAGGTACTATAAACCTCCAAGGACACTTTAAGTCCACAAGGTAGAAACTATTGCTCAAATTCATACTTTTAGATGGGTAGACACACAAACAACATGAAAAAGCAAGGGAACAAATCACTCCAAGCAAATCTAGATACTCCAGTAACAGAATCCATTGATACCACAGTGGAAAAAATGTCAGAGAAGGAGTTTAGAATGTACATAGTTAAACTGATCTGTGAAATAAAGGATGATGTAAGAGCAAATACGGATAGCAAAAGATCACTTCAATAAAGAGATAGTCTGAAAAAAAAATCCTTGAAATGAAGGAAACAATAAACCAAATTAAAAATTCAATAGAAAACCTCACCAACAGACTAGACCTCTTGGTAGACAGAACATCAGGCAGTGAAAACAAAATACATAATCTTGAAAACAGAGTTGACCATGGAGAAATGTTAAAAACCCATGAACAGAACTTCCAATAATTATAGGATAACATGAAAAGGCCAAATTTAAGATTTATTAGGATAGATGAAGGTACAGAGATACAAACCAAAGGAATGCACAATCTTCTCAATGAAATAATACCAGAAAATTTCTCAAACCCAAAGAATGAAATGGATAATCAAATACAAGAAGTTTACAAGACACCAAATACACAAAATTACAACAGATCAACACCAGGGCACATTATAATGAAAATGCCTAGCATACAAAATAAGGATAGAATTTTAAAGGCCACAAGAGAAAAGTATCAGATCACATGTAGGGGGAAACCAATTTGGATCTCAGATTTCTCAAAGCTAGGTGGTCCTGGAATAACATATACCAAGCTCTGAAAGAAAATGCATGCCAACCAAGAATCCTATATCCAGCAAAATTAAGCTTTAGATTTGAAGATAAAATAAAAACCTCCATGATAAACAAAAATTAAAAGAATTCACAACCAGAAAGCCTGCATTTCAGAATATCCTCAACAAAATATTCTGTGAGGATGGAATGAGAAAAAAAATGAATACCAGTGAAGGGAAGGACTACACTAAAGGATTCAGTCAATCAAAGGAGAAATTAATTCAAATTAAAAACTAGAAATAAACCAAAATGACCAGGAACTCAAATCATAGTTCAACAATAACTTTTAACATTAATGTCCTAAACTCATCAATCAAAAGACATAGACTGGCAGATTGAATTTAAAAACAAGACCCAACAATATGCTGTCCCAAAGAGACTCACCTCATACTTAAAGCCATCCACAGACTGAAGATGAAAGAATGGGAACAAACATATCACTCACATGGATCATGTGAATACGCAGAGGTTTCTATCCTCTAAAGGATACCAAGTTATGTAAGTTAAATAATTACAATTATACAATTTTAATATTGCCTTAATATATTTTTAGTATCTGTAGGGTTGTTTCGATAGCTCCCTTTCAATTGATGTTTATTTGTTCTAATTAGTTGTTCATGATAGAATGCATTTGTACATTTTAATAGATCATACATAAGTGGAGTGCAATTCTCATTTTTCTGATTGTACATATTGTAGAATCACATCAGTCATGCAGAAATGTATGTACATGCAGTAATAGTGTCTGTTTCACTCTACTATGTTTCCTATCCCCATATCCCTTCCCCTCCCTTCACTCCCTCTACCTAATATAAAGTAACTCTATTCTTTCCCATCCCCCCTTCCATTGTGAATTAGCATCCACATATCAGAGAAAACATTTGGCCTTTGGTTTTTTGGGTTTGGTTTATTTTGCTTAGCATGATATTCTCCAGCTCCATCCATTTACCAGCAAACGCCATAATTTCATTCTTCTTTAAAGCTAAGTAGTATTCCATCGTATACATATCACATTTTCTTTATCCTTTCATCTGTTGAAGGACACCTAGGTTGATTCCACAGTTAAGCTATTGTGAGTTGGGCTGCTGTAAACATTGATGTAGCTGTGTCACTGAAGTATGCTGATTTTAAATGCTTTGATGTTTTTTCTTATTTTCTTGATTAGATTTGTTAGATTTTTATCAACTTTTAGTTGTATTATCTCTTTTCTATTTCACATATTTCTACTCCTACTTTTTTACTTTCTACTACCTAATTTGAAAATAATTTGTTAATCCAGCTTCTTTCCGATACAAATAGCCTAAGTTATAAGTGCACATCCGAGTACTACTTTGTCCTAGACACTCTGATATTTTAAGCTTTTATCACTTAGTTCAAAGCACTTTTTATTTACTTTTTTGAGCTTTCTTTGATCTGTGAGATATTTATAAGTGTGCCATTTAATTTTTGAACTACTTGAGATGTGGGGGTGGGGTTCTATATATCTTTTAAGGTAATTGATTTCTAATGTAATATATCATGTAGGAAACAGTGCATAATTTCAAATTTTTAAAATTTCTCACAGCTTATTCTATGACAGAATGTAGTCTATAAATAACAAATAGGTCAAGGTGGCTGATAATGTTGTTAAGCCTTCTATATCATTACTCCTGCCAGCAAAGTAATAGGGCTTAAAATCTCCTAATATGATTGTGGATCTGTCTTTCTAGTTGGAATTTTTACTTCATGTAATTTGAAATTTTGTTATTAGGTACATACACATTTAGGATTGTTATACTTTCTTGAAGAAGTATTCTATTATGGTTATGAAATGTTCCTCTTTATCTCTGAAAACACTTTTTCTTGAAATTTATTTATATTAATAGCTCTACTTCAGATTTCTCATGCTTATTTCCCCTTCTTTTGCTTTTAACCTATTGGTATATTGATATTTAAAGTGTGTCATATGTATAGAGCATGTAGTTATTGCTTGATTTTTACATATGTTAGACATTTATACCTTTTAATTACAATATCTAGATTATTTACATTTAGTTACTTTTAGTTGTATTATCTCTTTTCTATTTCACATATTTCTACTCCTACTTTTTTACTTTCTACTACCTAATTTGAAAATAATTTGTTAATCCAGCTTCTTTCCGATACAAATAGCCTAAGTTATAAGTGCACATCCGAGTACTACTTTGTCCTAGACACTCTGATATTTTAAGCTTTTATCACTTAGTTCAAAGCACTTTTTATTTATTTTTTGAGCTTTAAATTAATTTAAATTAATTTAAATTTACATTTAAATTAATATTGTTGAAAAACAAGAACACCTGACATGAAGATCAGTGGAAAATTGGGTAAATGATAGGTTTGATGATGTAATATTTTAGAAAATGGATTTAATAGTCCTGCTATCAGGCTCAGAGATTATTGGAATGCTTTTGTTGCAATTGTTCATTCTCTCATTTATCATATGGCACATAGCATATGATTTATTTTATTGTCAACACTTATTTTGCAAATAAATATATACATACTAATTATATATATATATATCCGGCACCATAGGCAATCTATTAGGTATCCCATTATGGTTTTAATGTGAAATTCTCTAACAAATAATTCTGGGTTTTTCATATGCTTATTTACCATTTAATTATTCTCTTCAATGAAATACCTGTTAATTTTTAATTGTGTTATTTGCTAATTGTTGAGTTTTTCAGTCTTTTTATATTTTGTACACATGTGTATTACAAAAAATAATTTTTAAAATATGCAAAATAAAAAGGGGGCTAGGGTGTAGCTCAATGGTAAAGTGCTCCTGGATTCAATCCTTAGTACAAAAAAAAATTGTCTAATTACTATTTCAATTAAAATCACTTGCACAAATACCAATCATGGTAGTTTTCCATAAGAGTGAGCTATGAGGGGACTGTTCTTCCATTTCTTCCATAAACTAGGAATTCTTAAACACACACCCAAACCAATGCATAACAAGTTCACAAGATTAAAGACTCTCTAGCACTTTTGAGGAAGGGGTCTTAGTTTGATTTGATTAATATTAAATGTGTGTCCTCAAGAACTTTATTTGTCTACTCACATAAATTATGAAATGTATTTCCCAGAAAGCAAAGTGAACATTAATCAAGCCAGACACATAAGACTATTTAGGACAGTTAGGCCAGGAGTCCTGGTCCTCTGGGAGAAGTGGGAAAGAAACATTAATGCAGAAATTAGGAATATTTCTTCTGCATTCCTTATTCTTGGTGTTGAACAAACATCTACCAGAACACAATCCTATTAATTTCTTGACTGACTGAGAACCTCCATCCAATTTCTATGAATACACTAATAGTTGCAGGATTTTAGTAAGCCCATGCTTCTTAATTGAAATGCCACAGATCCAAAGCAAGGATCATGTTTTCCTTCTCCAATGCATTATGCACATTTATTACTGAATATAATCAATAGGATGTTTCTTTTAAAATTTTTGAGATGCTAGTTATGTTTAAGGAATAGTTTGTGTACAAACACATCTATACACAAGTGTAGTCCATTGACCAGAAAAAGGATAAAACCTCGATATAGAAATCATTTTACCATTTTATCAAAAAGGATCATTTCCCAATACTTAAGAATTATTCTTTATATCAAAAGTGATAGGGACATGGACTCTCACTTATAGAAAGATGGACTAGACATATTCTTCCCTACTCCTCCCATGAAATACAAATAAAATTCTTGGTTATTTGCATATAAAATATAAGCAATGCTATGAGGTATAGAGAAGGCATACTAAGGACCTCAAAACCTGAAGGAGGAAATGGTGGTGAGGTCCATAAATTTTCCTTTTCCCCTAAATGTACCAGGCTTATAAATGTAGAAACAAACAATCCATGAACCCCACTGGATAAGCACCAATAAAAGACCCCCCAAAAGCCTGCTCTCCCTAGTCTAAGAATGATAAAAGAAATAGCTTACCAAGACAGGAAACTTTTAGACAACAGTTGTTTTACTCCAACATAGCACCACAGAAATAAACCATCACCCTCCTACTAGCAAAAGTTAAGTAGGGAGTCTAGACTCCAGCCCATCCTGCTAGAATGGTGTTGGAGAACTGGAAATTTTCATCATCACAGAGCAGTATTGAGGTCGGTGGAGACCTGGTGGGGAGTCTCAACTCCCATCAACACCTAAAAGTAATGACCCCACCTCTCCTTGACTCCATCATCTCTCTGCTGCAGTGAAATCAGAGGAGGCCAAGTGGAGAGTAAGGACTTTTATTGTCCAACGGTAATGTGGACACCCTCATGACTATGTGAGTGAAGACCATGTGGGAAGCTGGGATTCCCACCCCTTCACAGCACTTCTTGGGTATTAACAGAGGTCAGACGGGGAATCTGGACTTGCACTCCCATCAGGCAGTAACAAGGTTGCACCTGTCATTCCCTCAACACTCACACAACAATAGTGTCAAAAGTAAGCAAATTTAAATAAGACCTTGTGTTAGTCATGTTTTCATTATTGTCTCAAATACCTGAGGAAAAAAACTTTGAGGAGGAAAGATTTATTTTGGCTCATGATTTCAGAGGTTTCAACCCATGGTCAGTTGACTCCATTGCTTTGGGGCTGAGGTGAGGCACAACGACTTGGCAGAAGGGCATGGCAGAGGAAAGCTGTTCATCTCATGGAAGCCAGGAAGTAAAGAGCAAAAGAGGGGCTGGTGACAAGATAAGAGTCCCCACAGACTTTCCCCCTTCAACTAGGTCCTATCTCCTACAGTTTCCTCCATCTCCCATAATGTCACTGAACTCTTCATCCACCAGTGGATTAATCCACTGATGAAGTCAGAACCCTCATGATCCAATCACTTCCCAGAAGTCCCACCTCAGAACATTGCTGCACTGGGGACCAAACCATCAACATATGAGTCTTTAGGGGATGTTCCAAATCTAAGCCATAAGAGCCCAAGACTCATATTTAAAATGTCCAGGTTTTAGCAAAAAAATAAAATAAAAAATCAGTTATCATACCAAGAACCAGAATAATATTGAACTGAGAGAAAAAAAGACAATAGATGTTAATATTAAGATAACAAAGTAGTTAGTATTATATGACAAAGATTTAAAGTACTCATAAAAATACTCCAACAAGCAATTATGAGCATATTTGAAACAATAAAAGTCTGAGCAAGGAACAATAAAGTTATATCAAGGAAACAGGAAACAGAAGACAAAGAAAAACCAAGTGGAAATTTTAGAACTGAAAAATATAAAAGCCAAAGTAAAAACCTTAGTGGTTGAACCCAACAGTAAAATAAACAAGAACACGCACGTGTGCACGCACACACACATCAGCGGATCGTTAAATAAAACGATAGAAATTACCCAATCTGAACAACAGAGAAGAAAAAGACTGAACAAATGAATAAATAGAGCTCTGAGAACCTATGGTACAACAATAAAAGATCCTACACTCAAGATGTCAAAGCCTTAGAAGGAAAAGAAAAAGACCACAGGCTGGAAAAGTCCTCAGAGAAATAATAGCTAAGCAATGTAATTCCAGTGACTTGGAAGGCTGAGGCAGGAGGATTCCAAGTTGAAGTTCAAATGCAGCGATTTCACAAGACCCTGTCTGAAACTAAAAAATCAAAAAGGGTCGCATATATAGCTCAGTAGTAAAGGACCCTGGGTTCAATCCCTCTGCATGAATGAATGAATGAGTGAATGTTGAAAACTCCCCATATTTGAAGAAATTCATAAGCCTGCATATTCAAGAAGCCTAGTGAACCTCAAACAGGAAAATTCCAAAGAAATCAACACCAATAACAACTTAATTAAACTTCTGAGAACCTAAAGCAAAGAATCTTGAAAACAACTAGAAAAAATTCCACATTACCTGTAGAGGAAAAAACAATTACAGTAAGAGCAAATCTCTCATCAGAAATCATAAAAGTCAGGAAGAAGCAACAACACATTTTCCAAGTACTGAAAGAAAAGAACTGTCAATCCAGAATTCTAGAACCAATAGAATTAAGAGAAAACACAATGCATTCACCAAAAAAGTTAAGAATATGTCTCAAGCAGACCCAACCTAAAAGAAGGACTAAATGAAGTTCTCAAGATAGAAAACAAGCTTTCTACATAGAGCCAGCCACAAGCCCCCGAGCCAATGGAGAGCTTCGATCCACAAGCAGCCTCTGGGATCAGGGCAGGGCAGCCAGAGACTTCTTCAGGCGGCTCTGCCCACTCCGGCCGCAGGCTCTTTCCACGGGGTGATCCAAGATGGCGGCCTAGAGGGTGACTGCATCTCCAGTCACTCCAGAACCCAGGACTCAAGAAGGGGAGGCATTGAGAGACTTGGACAAAAATAGAGTCACGCAGTGAGTCTCCCCCACTGGGCGAAACTTGGTCTGGGCAGCAGGCACAGATAGGGGTGGCTTATCAGAGCAGGGCACGGCAGCTAGAGTCTTCCCCAGGTAGCCTTCCACACTCCGGCGGTGGGCTCCCCCCACATGGCCAGCTGCACGGTGCAGGCCCCCAGTGAGAGCCTTTCCGCACAGAGCCAGCTCCAAGCCCTGGAACCAGTAGGGGGCTAGGGGCAGCTTTCTTCGGAAGCACTGCATTATCAAGTTCCTCCAAGACTTCAGGCTACTGAAGGCTCGGAGGTGATACACTGGAAATCTACCAGGACACTATAAGCCAATAGAGGAAATCTGCAATATCTCAGGGTCCCACTGACAGCTGACCAATATGAGAAAACAAGGGAAGAAAATGTCCCAAACAAACCTAGATACTACATCAATAAAACCCAATGACAGCACAGCAGAAGAAATGTCAGAAAGGGAGTTCAGAATGTACGTAATTAAAACGATCAGAGAAGCAAATGAGGAGATGAAAGAGCAAATGCAGGCATTGAAGGAGGAGATGAAAGAGCAAATGCAGGCATTAAATGATCGCACCAATCAACAGTTAAAAGATCAAATACGGGAAGCAAGAGATCATTTCAATAAAGAGTTAGAGATACTGAAAAAAAAAAAACAAACTGAAATACTTGAAATGAAGGAAACAATAAACCAAGTTAAAAACTCCATAGAAAGCATAACCAATAGGATAGAACACCTGGAAGACAGAACCTCAGACATTGAAGACAAATTATTTAATCTTGAAAACAAAGTTGGCCAAACAGAGAAGATGGTAAGAAATCATGAACAGAATCTACAAGAATTATGGGATATCATGAAAAGGCCAAATTTAAGAATTATTGGGATTGAGGAAGGCTTAGAGAAACAAACCAAAGGAATGAACAATCTATTCAATGAAATAATATCAGAAAATTTCCCAAATCTGAAGAATGAAATGGAAAACCAAGTACAAGAGACTTATAGAGCTCCAAACATACAAAATTACAACAGACCCACACCAAGGCACATTATTATGAAAATACCTAACATACAAAATAAAGACAGAATTTTAAAGGCCGCAAGAGAAAAGAATCAAATTACATTCAGGGGGAAAACAATAAGAATATCAGCAGATTTTTCAATCCACACCCTAAAAGCTAGAAGGGCCTGGAACATTTACCAAGCCCTGAAATAAAATGGATGCCAACCAAGAATCTTATACCCAGCAAAACTTACCTTCAAATTTGACGATGAAATAAGATCCTTCCATGATAAACAAAAGCTAAAGGAATTTACAAAAAGAAAGCCAGCATTACAGAACATTCTCAGCAAAATATTTCATGAGGAAGAGATGAAAAACAACGATGCAAATCAGCAACAGGAGGCACTAGCCTAAAGGAATAGCCAAATAAAGGAGAAACCAAATCATGTCAAAAAACAAATATGAGTCAAATGACTGGGAATACAAATCATATCACAATAATAACCCTGAATGTTAATGGCCTGAACTCATCAATCAAAAGACATAGACTGGCAGATTGGATTAAAAAGAAAAATCCAACAATATGCTGCCTGCAAGAGACTCATCTCATAGAAAGAGATACCCACAGACTAAAGGTGAAAGGATGGGGAAAAACATACCATGCACACGGACACAGCAAAAAAGCTGGAGTATCCATCCTCATTTCAGATAATGTGGACTTCAAGCCAAAGTTAGTCAGAAGGGATAAAGAAGGATATTTCATACTGCTTACGGGAAGCATAAATCAGCAAGATATAACAATCATAAATATCTATGCCCCGAACATTGGCTCATCCACGTACGTCAAACAAATCCTTCTCAATTCCAGAAATCAAATAGACCACAACACAATAATACTAGGCGATTTTAACACACCTCTCTCACCACTGGATAGATCGTCCAAACAAAAATTGAATAAAGAAACCATAGATCTCAATAACATAATCAACAATTTAGACTTAACAGACATATATAGAATATACCATCCAACAAAGAACAAATACACTTTCTTCTCAGCAGCACATGGATCCTTCTCTAAAATAGACCATATTTTATGCCACAAAGCTACTGTTAGCAAATACAAGAAGATAGAGATACTACCTTGTACTCTATCAGATCATAATGGATTGAAATTAGAAATAAATGACAAAATAAAAAACAGAAACTTCTCCAATACTTGGAGATTAAATAATACACTATTATATGATGAATGGATAACAGAAGACATCAGGAGGGAAATAAAAAAATTCTTAGAAGTAAACGAGAACAAACACAAAATCTCTGGGACACTATGAAAGCAGTACTTAGAGGAAGATTTATTTCATGGGGTGCATTCAAAAAAAGAAGTAGAAGTCAACAAATAAACGTCTTAACACTACAGCTCAAAGCCCTAGAAAAAGAAGAGCAGACCAATACCAAAAGTAGTAGAAGACAGGAAATAGTTAAAATCAGAGCTGAAATAAACAAAATTGAAACAAAAGAAACAATTGGAAAAATTAACAAAATAAACAGTTGGTTCTTTGAAAAAATAAACAAAATTGATAAACCCTTAGCCACACTAACAAAGAGAAAGAGGGAGAAAACTCAAATTACTAAAATTCGTAATGAACAAGGAAACATCACAACAGACACGAGTGAAATACCAAACATAATTAGAAGCTATTTTGAAAATCTATACTCCAACAAAACAGAAAACCTCAAAGACATCAACAAATTTCTAGAGACATATGAATTACCTAAACTGAACCAGGAGGACATACACAACTTAAATAAACCAATTTCAAGCAATGAAATAGAAGAGGTCATCAAAAGCCTACCAACAAAGAAAATTCCGGGACCAGATGGGTTCTCAGCCGAGTTCTACAAAACCTTTAAAGAAGAGCTCATTCCAATACTCCTCAAAGTATTCCATGAAATAGAAGAGGAGGAAACCCTCCCAAACTCATTCTATGAAGCCAATATCACCCTGATACCTAAACCAGACAGACACATCGAGGAAAGAAAATTTCAGACCAATATCCTTAATGAACATCGATGCAAAAATTCTCAACAAAATTTTAGCAAATCGCATACAAATATATATTAAAAAGATAGTGCACCACGATCAAGTTGGTTTTATCCCAGGGATGCAAGTTTGGTTCAACATTCAGAAATCAATAAATGTCATTCACCATATCAACGGACTTAAAGTTAAGAATCACATGATTATTTCAATAGATGCAGAAAAAGCATTCGATAAAATACAGCATCCCTTCATGCTCAAAACACTAGAAAAATTGGGGTAGTGGGAACATTCCTTAACATTATAAAGGCCATCTACGCTAAGCCCATGGCCAATGTCATTCTAAATGGTGAAAAACTGAAAGCGTTCCCCCTAAAAACTGGAACAAGGCAGGGATGCCCTCTTTCACCACTTCTATTCAACATCGTCCTTGAGACTCTAGCCAGAGCAATTAGACAAACCAAAGAAATTAAAGGGATACGAATTGGAAAAGAAGAACTCAAACTATCCCTGTTCGCTGATGACATGATTATATATTTAGAGGAACCTGGAAATTCCACTAGAAAACTTTTAGAACTCATAAGTGAATTCAGTAAAGTAGCAGGTTACAAGATCAATGCTCATAAATCCAATGCATTTTTATACATAAGTGATGAATCTTCAGAAAGAGAAATTAGGAAAACTACCCCATTCACAATAGCTTTGAAAAAAATAAAATACTTGGGAATCAATCTCACAAAAGAGGTGAAAGACCTCTACAATGAGAACTACAGAACACTAAAGAAAGAAATTCAAGAAAACCTTAGAAGATGGAAAGATCTCCCATGTTCCTGGATAGGCAGAATTAATATTGTCAAAATGGCCATACTACCTAAAGTGCTATACAGATTCAATGCAATTCCAATTAAAATCCCAATGATGTACCTTGCAGAAATAGAGCAAGCAATTATGAAATTCATCTGGAAGAATAAAAAACCTAGAATAGCTAAAGCAATCCTAAGTAGCAAGAATGAAACAGGGGGTATTGCAATACCAGATCTTCAACTCTATTACAAAGCAATAGTAACAAAAATGGCATGGTATTGGTACCAAAATAGACAGGTAGATCAATGGTACAGAATAGAGGACATGGACACAAACCCAAATAAATACTATTTTCTCATACTAGACAAAGGGTCCAAAAATATGCAATGGAGAAAAGATAGCCTCTTCAACAAATGGTGCTGGGAAAACTGGAAAACCATATGCAACAGAATGAAATTAAACCCCTATCTCTCACCCTACACAAAACTCAACTCAAAATGGATCAAGGACCTCGGAATCAGACCAGAGACACTGCATCTTATAGAAGAAAAAGTAGGTCCAAATCTTCAACTTGTTGGCTTAGGATCAGACTTCCTTAAGAGGACTCCCATAGCACAAGAAATAAAAGCAAGAATCAACAACTGGGATAGATTCAAACTAAAAAGCTTTCTCTCAGCAAAGGAAACTATCAGCAATGTGAAGAGAGAGCCTACAGAGTGGGAGAATATCTTTGCCAACCATACTTCAGATAGAGCGCTAATTTCCAGAATCTATAAAGAACTCAAAAAACTCTACACCAAGAATACAAATAATCCAATAAACAAATGGGCTAAGGAAATGAAGACACTTCACAGAAGAATATGTACAAGCAATCAACAGATATATGAAAAGATGTTCAACATCCCTAGTAATAAGGGAAATGCAAATCAAAACTACCCTAAGATTTCATCTCACCCCAATTAGAATGGCGATTATCAAGAACACAAGCAACAATAGGTGTTGGCGAGGATGTGGTGAAAAAGGAACACTCATACATTGCTGGTGGGGTTGCAAATTAGTGCAGCCACTCTGGAAAGCAGTGTGGAGATTCCTCAGAAAACTTGGAATGGAAACACCATTTGACCCAGATATCCACTCCTTGGCCTATACCCAAAGGACTTAAAATCAGCATACTACAGAGATACAGCCACATCAATGTTCATTGCTGCTCAATTCACCATAGCCAGATTGTGGAACCAACCTAGATGCCCTTCAGTTGATGAATGGATAAAGAAACTGTGGCATATATATACAATGGAATATTACTCCGCAATGAAGTATGATAAAATTATGGCATTTGCAGGCAAATGGATGAAATTGGAGAATATCATGCTAAGTGAGATAAGCTAATCTCAAAAAACTAAAGGACGAATGATCTCGCTGATAAGTGGATGAGGACATATAATGGGGGGTGGGAGGTGTTAGCATTAGGTTTAGGGTTAGGTTTAGGGTTAGGGATAAGGAGTGTGGTAAGAATGAAGGAAAGAAGGACTGTGTAGAGGGAAAAGAGGGGTGGGAGGGGTGGGGGGAAGGGAAAAAAAATAATGAATCAAACATCATTGCCCTATGTAAACGTATGATTACACAAATGGTATGCCTTGACTCTATGTACAAATAGAGAAACAACATGTATCCCATTTGTATACAATAATAATAAAAAATTTTTTAAAAGACAAAAAAAAGATAGAAAACAAAAGAAGAAATCATGAAACATATAGAAAGAAATGATAAGCAAAAATATGGGCATATACAACAGACTGTCCTTGTCCTCTTGAGTTTCCTAAATTGTTTGACCGTCAACATAAAAATTATAACACTGATGTTGTTCTAAATGTGCTTTCAATTATATTATAAATGAGAGGGGAAAAAATAAGGCATAAAGGGAAATAAAATTTCTGTACTTCACTGGAACTGATAAAATGATAATAATAATAGACTATGACAAGTTATGTTCATATAATGCAAAACCTACAGGAGCCACTAAAAGCACTATACAAAGAGATGTGTTCAAAAACACTAGAGTTAAGCCAAAATAGAATTCCTTGCCATAGGAAGGCAAAGGGAAAAAAGTAGAAAAAATAAAAGAACAGAAAACAAAAATTAAATGGCATACGTTAGACCTAAAATACCTGTATTTACAATAAATATAAGTAGTCTAAATATACCAATTAAAAAATTGGCAAAATGAACTCAAAACAGGACTGAACAACATGCTGTCTAAAAGAAATTCACTTCAAATATAATAAGTGGATTGAAAACAAAAAATATACCATGCAAACATCAATTAAAAGAAAGCATGAGTGACTGTGTTACTATCCAATAAAGCAAACATCACAGCAAATTATTAGGGATGAAGAGAGACGTAAAATGATGAAAAGGTCAATCTACCAAGATACAGCAGTCCAATTATTTATACACAAAACAGTTGTAACATAAGTGAAACAAAAACTGATAGAACCAAAAAGAAATAGACAAATCACAATTAGAGACTTCAACGATTCATCTCAATATTTTATAGAACAAGCAGACAGAAAAATCAGCATGGATACAGAAGATCACCACCAACAAAAGAATTTAACATTTATGGAATGTTCCTTCCAACAAGACCAGGATACATATTCTTTTGAAGTACCCACAGAACATGTAACAAAATAAATCATATCTTGGGTAAAAAAAACTTCAACCAATTTTTAAATTTTGAAAAATCTACCAATATCTTTTCCAACCAAAATGAAACAAAACTAGAAATCAAAAACAGAAAAATAGGCTAGGCATGGTAGCACATGCCTATAATCCCAGCAATCTGAGATACTGAGGGAGGAGGATTATAAATTTGAAGTTTTTCATATGTATAGACAAGATTATTCCAAAATTTATACGGAAAGTCAAAGAAACTAGAATAGCTAAATTTTTCAGAAAGAATAAAGTAAGGAGAATCAATCTGTCCAAATTTTAAATTTACATGTAGTTACAGTAATCAAGACTGGCATTAGCAAAAGAATAGAGATATATTGATGGAACAGAGAACATAGAAATATCCCAGCTGAATTTTTGCAAGAAAAACCATTCAATGGAGGAAAGATGGACTTTGCAACATATGGTCCTGGAGGAAGCAAATATTCACAGGGTGGGGGGGAACCTTCGAAACCTCAATCTACATTCTACACCTTATATAAAAATTAATTTACAATGGATCATAGACTTGAATTTAAAACATAAAACTATAAAACTTTAGGGAAAAATAGAACAGTTTCCAGGATCTAAGCCTGGGTAAAGAGAGCTTAAACTTGACACCAAATAACATAAAAAAGGAATGAATTAGGTTTCACCAAAATTATAACTTCAGTGAAAGTCTATATTAAGACAATAAAAAGGCAAGCCACAAAATAGAATATTTTCAAACCATACACCAACAAAAGACCAATATCTAGAATAAAGAACTTTTAAAACTCAATGGAAAAACAATCCAATTATGACCAGAAAAGATGCAGGAATATTTCACCAAAGAGGATATACGGATGGCAAATAAGCACATGAGAAGATGTGCAACATCACTAGCCATTAGGGACATGGAATTTAAAACCACAATGAGATGTCACAAGGCAGAGTAACATGGTGGCCAAGTATGATCCTCCACCAGTTGTTCTCCCATTTGAAAAATTATTCCAACTCCAATCTTCCTTTACGAGAGCTGGGGAAGCCAGGTGAGAGACCATAGTGATTGGAGAAGGCAGGAAGGAGTTGCCTGAATCACCCTTCCCCAACTCCAAGCAGAGCAGTATGCAGAGACACCTCTTCTACTTTGCGGAGGTTGAAGGAGATAAATCCAGGTCTTGGACTTGAAACTCAGTACCAGGCCCACCAAGCTCTGTAACCACTGCTCCCAGACAGTACCAGCAGACTGAGGCTTCGGAACTGTGTTTTCCAGGCAACTAGTGAACTGCCTCCACCAACCTACCCCCAACAACAGGCAGTACAGCTTAGAGAAAGATTCCACCCACTGGGGAGTGGAACAGGAAAGGGAGAATAGGACTAGAAACCCAGTGGCAATAGAAATGAAAACAGGCCAAAGAGTACAAACACACAGGCAACGCTTTAATTGGGAGGTTTTACTTCAAGGAGAGGTGAGATAGCACAGAGAGAAAACAGGCTGCTCCCCAAATAAGAAAAAAGAGACAAGCCTTTAATCAGGTTGCTGAGGTGGGCTAGGGTCTGACTGATCATTATCTCAGTTCTGTTTTTGCCAGGTGGCTTCAAAGAAGTCATTACCACTTGAGGGGACAATTCAGTTCTCCCGAGATGCTTGTTCCTGCTTAAGGGAACAGCCTCAGTTCTTATCATGGGGTAATTGCTTCTGCTTGGGGTAGGGGATGATCTGTCTGCAAGGCACTGCTGTTCCTGGAATCCAAGGGGTGTGCAGGTTTAGGGCAATAGCTGGAGATTTCTAGGTGCCACTCCAGGAGGTTTGGAACAGGATGTCGTAAAAGTCAGCAGCTGAATGTCCCTGAAAATCTTGAAAATACCTCTTATTTTGGTGTCCTTAGTCTTGAAGAGGGACAAGATAGGTTAGGTAAATTTAAGGATAATAAACCTTGTGTTACCAGCTTTTAGACATTCCATACCCACCTGGGCCCACCAGGCTGACCTTACCTGTGGGGTTCTCTCAGCCATGTCTTGCGTGAATGAGAAAAGGGTTAACTGCCAGAGGATGATGTTGGCTATAAATCAATTACCCATAAATTTATCTGATCAATAAACACACAAGAACCAATACTCTTCTTAAATGAGAGGGGGAGTGATGGGTCTGGCCATGCCAGTTCTGGCCTCTAGCAACCTGGAGTAGCCCAACTCTCCTTTATTATATAGTCACACAGGTAAAGGGACCCAGACCAGGAGGTGCTTCTTCTGTGATGAACAGGATAGGGTGGAGTTAGGGGAGCATTTTCTCAGGGGAACTATGGCAGAACCAGACAGGGAACCACTCCCAACTGTGCCACATACCCCCCAGCAATCTGGGACAGACCTCTGTATCTGCCAGTTCTGGGAAGTCAGACCTCTGTGTCATGAGGCTCAACCCTACCTGCTAGATAAGGATGGCTTCCCATACTTACCTCACATGACTCCTGGAAGTTAACAGTCCCTCACAATCACAATGTGTGCCATACCCAGAGCAACACAGTGAACATACCCTGCATGCCAAGTAGTGATACAATCCCACAACCCCTGCAACCTTGGCCACTGAGACACCATAGACATTGCCAATATTGATAACAGTTGATGCAGCTGCATGAACAGTACACCAAAGAACACACTTGGAACCAAAGCCAATGCAGCATATCCAACCGGCACCCTAGCACACATCACCAGCAGAAAGTCTTATTACTAAAGCCACCCCATGAAATTGGTAGAAGCAACTGACCCACCAGATGCACAAAAACCAACACAAGAAACGTGAGCCAGGCATGGTAGTGCATGCCTATAATCCCAGTGGCATGGGAGGCTGGGGCAGGAAGATCATAAGTTCAAAGCCAGTCTCAGCAACTTATAGCAAGGCCCTAAACAACTTAGCAAAATCCTGTCTCAAAAGTAAAAAGGGCTGAGGATGTGGCTCAGTAGTTGAGCACTCCTGGGTTCGATTCCCAGTACCAAAAAGAGAAAAAAAAAAGAAATGGGAAAAAACAATGTAACACGACACCTGTAAAGGAATGCAATAACTCTTTAGCAATAGGCCACAAAGAAAATCAACTGATTGCCTGGCAAATAATTCAAAACTATCATTTTAAGGAAATAATGAGATATAAGAGAATACAGACAATTCAACAAAATTAGGAAGACAAGTCATGATATAAATAAGGAATCCTGCCGATATAGAGTTCATAAAAAAGAATCAGAAATCTGAGTTAAATGCAATTCATGAAATTTAAAACATAGCCAAGAGTCTCAATAGCATAATAAATCAGGCAGAAGAAAAAACTTCTGAGCTTAAAGAGAAAGTCTTTTGAAATAACCCCAAATATATATTTTTTTTAATTTTTAATAAGAAAGTCTTCAAGACTTATCAGACACCATTAAGCACATCAACATTTGCAATATGGGTGTTCCAGAAGAGAAGGAAACAGGTATAGAAAACCTATGAGATAATTGCTGAAAACTTTTCAAATCTAGGAGAAAATGTTAGCATTCAGGTCCAGGAAACCTAAAGGACCTCTAATATATTCAATCAAAAAAGATCCACTCTGAGGCATATTATAATCAAACCATCAAAAGTACAATAGAGAATGCTGAAAGCAAGAGAAAATTGTCCAGTCATTTAAAAGGTAGTCCCCATTAAGCTTCTTGGCAGAAACTCAGAGGCTAGGAGAGAATTAAATGAGCTATTCAAAGTCTGGGGCTGGGGGCAGGGAGAATGCCAGCCAAGAACGCCATACCCAACAAAGTTATCTTTCAGAAATAAAGGTCAGTGACAAGTAAAAACCAAAGGAATATCCGACCACCAGATGGCCTTACAAGAAATGTTTAAGAGAGTCCTAAAATAAAAGATGAAGGGTGGTACCTACATCATGAAAACATACGGAACTATAAAATCCAACAGTAGAACAGATACACAAGAGAAAGAATCAAACATTATCAACACAGAAAAGCATCACTCTCGAAAGATGAATAAAAGGAGAGGAAGAAAACTAAGGATATATAAAACAACCAGAAGAATTAAATCAGAATGAGGCTGGGGCTGTAGCTCAGTCAGAGCACTTGCCTAGCATGTGTGAGGCAGTGGGTTTGATCCTTAGCACTTGTTATGGTTGGGATGTGAGATGTTCACCAAAAGCCCACCTGTCAGACAATGCAAGAAGGTTCAAAGGAGAAATGATTGGGTCGTAAGAGTCTTAACCCAATCAGTGGATTAATCCCTGATGGGATTAATTGAAGTGGTAGGGTGTGACTGGAAGAAATTGGAATTGGGGCATGGCTTTCGGGTATATATTTTGTATCTGAATGGAGTCTCGGCTTCCTGATGATTCAAACTGCTTTCCTCTGCCACGCTCTTCTGCCATGATATTCTGCCTCACCTGGAGTCCCGAGGAATGAAGCCAGCCTTCTGTAGATTAAAACCTCTGAAACCATGAGCCCTCAAATAAATCTTTCCTCCTCTATAATTATGCTGGTCAGATCATTTGGTCACAGAAGCAAAAGAGCTGACTAAAACAAACCAATAAAGTAGAAATAAACAGACTGGGCAGAACTGAGAAATTGGCAGAAGAAAGACTTAAGAAAAACTTGGCTAAAATTTAAAAAGATGAAAGATTAAAATAGGTAAAGACAGAAAAAAATGATTCAACATGAAGGCACTTGGCATCTGTGAAGGTGGATGAACAAAGTGTTCAAAAATAACATTACTAAATATTAATAAAAAGACTAAATATGTAGATCAGAAAGTCACACAATGTCTCCAGAAAAACTGACACAGAATGGTTGACGGAAACATACTTCGAGTATAGGGAATGAATCTTTCAAAGAGGAAGACAAACGTCACCTAAAAACTATACATAAGTAGGTGTGGTGGTGGCACACACCTGCAATCCCAGCTACTCAGGAGGATCACTAACATCAACTGGGCAACTTAGTGAGATTGTTTCAAAATAAAATTAAAAGAAAGCACTAGGGATATAGCTCAGTGGTACAGCACTTACTTAGTATGAGTGAGATCCCAAGTTTGACACCACCCACACACACAAAAAAATTTTTTTAAGTAAATATACATGTTTGTGTAAGTGGTAGGGAGTTCAAGCTATCAAGCTGGCCTTGCGGCTTAGATTTTCCACAGCAACATATAATGCCAGAAACATTCGATTAGTGTGAAGTCTACAAAGTTGCAAGGTAAAGAAAACATGACCTAGTTATTCTTCAAGTTATTTCACCTTTGAGCCATTTGTTAAAAACTTCAATAAAATTCAAATAACCAAAGATGAAACAAAATAGATCTCACACACAGAGATTACTAAAGAGCAGTTAATCCATTTAAATATACAACCATAAAAAAAATCTATGTAAAATTGTATCAAGGTCAGAAACCTTGACATTAAAAATGTTAAATGATATGGGAACCTGGTGTGGTGGCTCAAGCCTGTAATCCCAACAACTTGGGAGGCTGAGGCAGGAAAATCACAAGCTTGAGGTCAGCCTGAGCTACTTAGTGAGATCCCATCTCAAAATAAAAATTAAAAGGGTTGTGGATGTAGCTCAGTGGTAAAGCGCCTCCAAGTGCCCCTCTAGTACCAAACACACACACACACCCCAAACAAATTATGGAAAATAAGGGACAAAAAAAATTAAGAATGTTAATTCCTATAACTGGCATACCAATGAAATCATCAATACATATAAAACTGGGGGGGAAAGTTTTAAGAACTGCTTCCGTCTCCTTATGTTTTCCTTCTGTCAATTCTAGAGAAAATTTACATAAAATACTAATAGAAAAGCTGATGGATATTTCAGCACCACTTTCAGTTTCACTTCAGGTGTTGTTTTTTTTTTTTTTTTACTAAATTAAATTCAGATATTTAGTGAGTAGCTCCTCTGGTATCATTCTCTTATTTAATTATTTGTGCATCAATTCTTACATCTGTATTCATACAGAGAAAATCTGGAAAGATGGTTGCCAAATATTAAGAATGGTCATTTATAGTTGGATGTTAGATTCTTATTCTCATGATGGTATATTTTCCTGCTTAGATTGACTTCTTTATAATGAGCATGTATCATTTTTATAGATTAAGTCTATTACAAGTCTTAGGAAGGAGCCATATTCTTAAAAAGACACATAAAGAAGGGAATGTTGCAACTTAAAGAATTTTCAAACAAGCTGTTACTGGACTTATGAAATAGAAGTTATGACAGGCAATAAAGTGGAAGCCAAGATACTTCTTATCAGGATCACTCTCCCCAAATGAAAGACTAAAAATGAAATTTTAAAAAAGGATAGGGAAGAAACACAAACTTTTAAAACTTCCTTGCAACAAAACAAATCTTAGGAAGTTATTTAAAAACACAGCACATTTATTTGAACTGTTAATTTTCACAATTCATTGACTCTTATCACAGGTCAATAGCTTCATTCCATACCATATTAATACATTTACTGGTTTTACATAAAACTTCCCATAAAACTAAGAATTAAAAGTACAACCAAGAGAAAATACAGAAATTTCCCAAACACTTCCTGCCCTTATGTACACACATAACATCCCAAAACAGTTTGGCCCATTTGTTACAATTGTCACTGTAGTTTTAATTTTCATCTGCCTAATTTCCATCTCCTTTATTGCCATTTTTATATCTTCTAGGTGAAGAATTCAGAATTTTTTACCATTTTGTTATTTGGTTATTTTCTCATTGAATTTCAAGGGTTTTTAAATATTATTCTGGATATCTATCTCAGTCAAAATGTAATTTGCAAATATTTTCTCTTAGTCTGTGGTTTGTCTTTTGTCTTTTGCAGAACAAAAGTATTCAGTTTTAATAAAGTCCAGTATATTTTTTTTTAAAAAGCACAACTAAGAACAGAGCCGGGATTTGTGTGTGAGGATTCACCATCATGCAATCCAGTCCCTAAGGTGGTTAATTTTTTTTCTGTTTCATAGGCCTCTCAACCTTAAACTCGCTTTCCTTTTAGGGAAAATAAAGCCTCTCCTCTGAGCTCGCGTCCACCGCATGCCTGGCCACCGTGCTAGCGTTTTGTGTTGACCCAGTGGTACCTGTCCACCCGGTGCCCAACGCCAGGCCTGTAACATTTAAGATTCTTATGCAAGGCATGAGGAACATTCCATGGGAGGCCCACACGCCCATCCATCACATTCTTTTTGCGAGGGATGTGGAACCAAGATTGAAAGGGCTGTTTTAAGTTTTCAACCTGGAAAAAAGAAAATACAAAGATCACTAAACTAATAGGTAACTCTAAAGACTAAACATGAGCCCACAACTCAGAAGTGAAATCTTTCAAAAGCACAAAGAATACAAATGAATGGAAATAAAAGTAGATGATCACCTATGGAAAATTTGCCAGCATTTTACAAACCTTAAATTTAAATATTACCTTATATCTTTCAGCAAAACTAATTCTTTAATCCAACTGAAAAAATTTTAAACCCATTATTCAAATCTGCGTATATTCTTGGATTCTCCCTCACCCCATTCCAACCTGACCTCTGCCACCCCAATCCAAAGCTGCCTCATCATGATCTCTGGGGCCAAGACCCAGGAGGACCCCTTGTAAATATTTCAGATGACTTACACAAATAGTTTATAGACAACGCTTTGAAAAGACTTATAAAAGAATTTAGCTGACTACAGATCTGATCCTTAGATGGAAGAAATCTTCCTAAGCCTAAAATAAAATCAAGGGCAAATATTTTACTATTTAGTTTTAAACTGTTATACATATGAACTATATGTAAACTATACATAGAAAGTTTAGAAGGCTAGGGAAAAATATTTGCCAATAATATAAAATACTTCCAACTATCAAGTGCCTATAATGCTACATTAGGTGAGGAGAAAATTCAGAAGACAGTAACTACCTAAAAACATTGGGCTTATGGAGATTTCTTTGTATATTTAGCTTCACAAGCACTATTATAGATGCCATTTTTTAATCAAAGTATCTTTTAAATGAGAATAGGAAAATTTAGAAGGAAAACAAGTAAAGCAGATGCTTTTGCATGTTGCTTGTGAGACTACAACGAAAGTACACTCCCAGTAATTTTATATTTGAGAATCAAATCTCATGAAATAAAATTCAGACATCACCATACAAGTTAGCAGTTTTTTAAAGCAGTGATGAGAAAATAATCTAGAATGTTTGCTGATGACAGTAAATTACAAGGAAAGTAAGTGAAGGTTAAAATGTTAAAGTCATTTAACATTTTGAAATATAATTAAGATACAAATGTAAAATACAAAGTGTTAGAAATTCTAGATCAGTCTTTTTCAAACTGAGTCAAGAAATCAAATTAGGTGCTTGAAATCAGTTAAGGTCACATATGGGGCATATCTACTAGTAAGGATAAGTATTGTTTCATAAAACTAATTTCTTATATAAATATGCATATCTTGGGGGCTGGGGTTGTGACTCTATGGTAGAGTGCTTGCCTAGCATATGTGAGGCACTAGGTTCCATCCTCAGCACCCCATAAAAATAAATAAAGGTATTGTATCCATCTACAACTAAAGAAATATTTTTAAAATAACTGAATAAATATGCATATCTTTCCATGGGTTGTGATTTAAAGAAAAAAATTTGAGAGAAAGCATCTCTAGCAGCAAGACTTTTGCTCTTTATAGAATATCCCAAAATTTCTATAAACATGTTATTTTTTATTGACCCCTCCAAAAAAATCCTTAATTTTACTCTGAGGGAATTTAAGTGGAAGGAAAAACATGTATGTCTTCAAATAATGTATGAAGAGACAGGTCAAGAAAAGATCAAAGATCCTAAAAACTCAATCAAGTAGAGGTAATATAGAGAGGTTGTAAGACCAGAAAAATTTTGCCAAAATATTAACATTGTAGGTGGTTTTTAACTGTAATAGTTTCATTCTTTCCACATTTTCTTTTTGACAGTGAACACAACCTTTCTAGAAATAGAATAGAAAAAAGTACAGAGAAGAACTGGAACACACTTGACCTGATAGATACTCTTCGGATTGCTGACTTTAGGAATGATCCGAGGTTCCCTGCTACAACTTTCTTCATCAGAGGAAGTACCAGAGGAGTAGTCTAATGTGGCTCTATTAACAGCATAACTGATTTGTTGGGATAGTTCCCATTCCTTCCATCTGCCCTTAAAAGAAGCAATTATAAATGGATGGTTTTTCTCACCATACCTAAGTAGGAAAATAAATTATTCATTAAGGATTCAACTTCCCACAAATTTTATCTCTAATCCTGTCTGGAGACATGTTAACATTTAAAACGAGTTATTTTAAAAAGGGATGGGTCTAAAAATACAAATCAAAGGACATTATGACCTTCAGCTACTACACTGTTGTAATTAGTGAGGACATCCTATAAGAGCTTTTTTGGTTAATTGCTTAGAAAAAGACTAAGACCAATTTCTTTTAGTTCAACTAATGGACTAAATTGCCTCCCATGGTAGATAATTCCCCTTCCTTCCCAATATTGCTTGCATATAATGCTTAGAAGTTAAGTCTACAGTTTGCAACAGGGTGCACCCATTAAAGTCATGTTGTAAGTATTTTGCAAAATTTCTGGCCAACCTTCTCCATCCATTCCTAGTGGAGATCCATACCATCTAACAGAAGTTTGCATCTAAAATAGTAGCCAAACAGTGTCCCGGCTGCTAAACTGAGGCTTTGGAGCATTGTCTTTCACAAAGGTGTACAGAGTTGACTAAACAACCTAAGGCTTCCCCAAGTAACAGCACACAAACTCTGAGGTTACTCACCTACAGCACACTTCCAAGGGATCTACCCATATGGTCATCTCCTTTGGAAGCCCCAGGTGAGAAAAATTCACATTACTCTCGACACAAGCCCTTTCTAAAATGGGGTCTTTATTCTGATTGTTTATCCTGATACACCTTAGTGAGGGAAAGGAAAGGGGAAGGAAGTGAGGACATGACGACAGGTACTTCAGCAGCAAAATCACATTGTGGGTATACTCCGCCAGCACGCACAGCTCCACCTCACCCCACCCTCCTCCAACCTCCACTCTTAGAACTTTTGATGCAATGGCTCAGAATGTGTGTTGTATCACTAAGTCATGTGATTAGGTCACCAAACATTCACTGTGTATCTTTCATGAGAAAAACAAGTTAGAAACTATCTAAACCAGGCCTCACGCACTGGTAGTCCCAGCTACTCAGAAGGTAGAGGTGGAAGGATTGCTTGAACCTAGGAGTTCCACGCCTGCCTGGGCAACACAGTGAGACCCCGTCTCAAAAACAAAGACAGAAAACAAATTGTCTAATCCACCTCACATATAAGTCTATAGTTCTCAACTACGCTGTCATATCCCCATCTCTTTCAAACCCACATTCAGGCAAACTAATTCGAGCCCATAACACTTTTGTATGTGTAGACAAACAACAAAATCCCTGCCTTCTCCTAGAGAGGTCAATGTCCACTACTTCCCTTTGCCATGCCACATACGAGCTCTCTCACCTGAAGCCCTGCCCTTTAGAAGGGCAACCAGGGTGCCAGTGACCTCTGTACGTTTCAAACATGATTGTCATCAGCTTTTCTGCAAATTTTTCTATTTTCTCTTTACTCAGTTTTTCATGTTCCTTCACCAATCTTGTGACAAAGAAAACTGCTGCTGCAATTTCATCTCTCATGATTCAAGAACAATCTATGAGGAGACCTGAAACCACTAAAAGGAAGAAGAAATTACATAGAAACAAGGGCTTAATTATTGATATGGAATTGCCATTTGCAAATTTTATATGGTTTAAATCTGGTAAAACATAAATCATTTGCTAGAAAGAAATCCTTAGTGAACTAATTAAGCACATCAACAGTATCAATCAAAAGAACAGCCAAGAATGCCAATTCCTCAACTTAACTCGTTTTTAAAGTCTTCCAGAGGAAAAAAAAATCTTTAAAAGCTTAAGAAACAAATGAAACATCATTATGCAACTTAAATAAAATAGATCCTAACATGGAACAGTAAATTACACCCAACACCAGTTTTTCAAAAACACATTTACAAAGGGTAAAACATTTTAGCAGATAGTAGGTTGAAAACATGGCTTGCAAAGTTGCATTTTTTAAGATTATCAAACATATACTCGCCAGAAAAATCTCTTTAGTCCCCACAAAAGTAGACCAGAGTTCAAAGACCAAGTGTGCTATACATTTCATGCCGCCCGATCTCACTCACACCTGTTTTGTGAGTGCTGGGCTGCAGTTTATATAAGCCTGGGCCCTTAAGGCTGATTGGTGGGCAGCCTTATACAGGTGCTGTCCCTTAGGATAAGCATATAACTTTTTTCCAGGATTCCAACAGATTGCTCTTTGGCAGATAGAGTAGGTTCTTCATTTAAAGTGTTTAAAGGTTTTCAAGCAGGATTTATATCTTCTATTTTGCTACTAACATCTAATCCTTTATGACAAAGAGTAAGAATGAAGCCTTCTCCTTCCAGATCCTAATATCCTACAGTCCAATAATTTCATCTCTAATTCTGTCAACATATTAAATTTCATCTCGGATCTTTAATAAAACTTAAGATATATATCTTTGAATAGTTTTTATGTTGACTATGCATTAAAAAAAAAAACTAAAATGTTTATTTGTAGAATAAGTGGAAGAGATCTGAGTTTAGTTTCACTAGTTCCCAAAGGGTGAGCCAGTGGCCACCTGATTGCACTTTGGGGGCATCTTGCTGAATCTGTAACTTTCAGTTTCCTATCTGTGAATAGGAGGTACCACAGCAACCTCATAGACTTGCTATCAAGATCACAATCAATTATTAAAGCACCTGGTCTTAAAGTTACAGGAAGAGAGAAAGTACTGCAGAGTAGTTACAAAATTAACCTTGTGGTATCAAATCCTAGTCCTCCAGGTTACTAGAAACTCAGGGTAAGCTTCTCAACCTCTCCAGTCTTCAAGATCTACAAGAAAAAAAGGAGAAGAAATGTGCTGATGAAGAATTTGGAACTACACTGCTGGCTTTGGATCCCGACTCCATTTAATGTGTTACCTTAGCAAATTATTTAACCTCTCTGTCACTCAATTTCTTCATGTATTTAAGGAATAAAAGAGTACATACTTTATAGGGTTGTTACAAGAATCAAATATGAAATGTCTAGAGTAGCACCTGGTATTCAGTAAGTACTCTGTAAATGTTAGATATTATTACTATTGCTCCTGTGGAGTAAAATTGGCCAAATTATAATGTTATATTGTGTGCATGTACAAATATATAACAATGAATTCCACTATGATGTGTAAATATAATGCATTAAGAAAAAAATTAAGTTAATAACATCTCTTTTAAAAAATATTGCTAGTACTACTACTACTAATATTGTTTTACAGGGTTCTCATCAAGATTAAATTATAAAAGTATGTAAAGCACTTAACAGAGTGTCTGGTATAAAGCAAGTGCTCAAGAAGGGGTCCTTCTTATTAACAAACATAAGTAAAATGATTTTATACTTGTCATTTTATTAGGACACTTTTAATGCTGTGTAGTATAAGTGGGGTATATACATATACCTATCATAATTCTTTGTGCTTATTTATTTATTGTTATGGCACCAGGGATCAAACCCAGGGCCAGATGCACACTGCCACTGAGCTAACATCCCAGCCCATCTTGATAAATTTAGATCCTTGCTATAGTGTGTCAAGATTATTTAGTGACCCTGATTTTGTCATCCAGTAAATTGTTTTTTTGGCTTCCTGTCATCTGTATATTTGATAAGAATACCACCTGTGTCCTCCAACAAGCAATGAATAAGCAAGTTGAACAGGATAAAGATCAAGCAAGTGTTTTGGCAAAATTCTAGGAAATTGCACCTTAGATTGGTGTTCTTCCTACTTCAATAGAAAGATAATAACTTTCTATTATCACACAGTGGAAAGGTAATCAGTGGGAAAGCTGCATGTAATATTACTTTAATCTACTAGGAGATTCTCAAAAAAAGAAAAGGCAGTTTAACCTGACATGCCTTGTTCTTTGGGAACTGTTATTCCAAGTAATCCTAAATTCAACCATGCCTTATTTTTAAAAAGTTAAAACAAATAAAAAGTTATTTTAAAATAGTAAACTTAGAAAAATATATAGTTTTTATCCAACAACATGTCAAAATTTATAGTATATGAACCTGGTATTTATAAAAATAATATATGACTCTAAAATTTATCATCAATAAGCTTCAGATCCTAACATCTGAGAGTAGAAATTTGAACCACTTTGGTTTCATAAAATTAGTATAAATCAGAATCCTTGTACTAAGATAGTATAAACCACAAGGACATAAGTAAAGATTGCACTCATGGATTTCATGGATTTCAGTCTCAAAGGTAATATCTGTGGTCTGAACCCTGTAACTTATTTGTTCCCAAACTAGTTTTGATAAAATGAAGTCAAAAATCCTAAGCTATAGTTACATCTCCCCTTCTCCTATGGTCATGGACAAATTTATCAGTCTTACTCTACCTTTGTTTTATCTTACTCTCCCTGTCTCAATTTGGGTGCCTTGAGTTCTTCAGGAATAAGAGCATAATAAGATGTCTAATTCAATATATAACATGAAAGACAGTGGTAAAATAAAGCTTACTTAGAGGTTCAAGTGACTGGAAAATCAAATGTGCTGATCTTTAGGATCTACTATGCGTACAATCTAACAAGATGAAAATCATAACTGTTGACAACCCTACACACATACACACAAAAAAACATTTCAAGTGACTCTAGAATACATTGAAATATATTCTAAAGATAGAGCTTCAAGGATTTATTTTTTTAAAGTCTTTCAGTAGCCTAATTATTGATAGTCATATTAGTAGTACTATTTTAAATGATCATATGAATATATAGAAACAAATAGGACAGAGTAGGGTAAATCATATATTTAATGTTCATAATGAAATAAGATTTTTAATATAAAAAAGAGATAAAAGTGTAAAATCAGAGAAATTAAGTTAAAAACCCTGTAGTGTTAAAGTTGAAATGGCAATATTAATTTGAATTTGTGATTTTGTTTTCAAAAAAATACTTATTTTAGTTCTGTCCTCTGAAAAGACCTAGAATTGCACAATAAGCAAACCTCATTTTGTGGTCTCTAAATACCATTTCCCACTTTAAAAAAAGAAATTCTTTGGAGAAATAGCCAAATCCAATTCTAGTTCAGATAATGTATGAGATGAATCTGCAATGTCTTTCTGATAGCTATTAAAAAAAAATGAGTCATGTCAAAGGACACAACAGCCAACATGAGGAGCTCCCATTCACCAAAGTAAGTCAGTGTGAACACTGTAGCAGGTGCCATGGTCCTTCAGGAACAACACAGTCATCCCCCAACTACTAGAAAGATCAGGTGCTGACAGTTCATAGCTGCATTTAGGAACTCTTGGCCTCAGGAACTGCCTCACCTAAAGTTATCCCCATCTCCAAGATATTCACAGTCATTGGCAGACTACTCTGGGATATAAAAACCTCTCCCCTTGGCTTAATTTGCAACAACTCTAAAGGGCCATCCCATCTCAATAGCTTTCCTTAAGATAGGCCAAGGTTTCCCTTGCAACTTGGTCACTGGTGGCCTCTCCTTCTGCCCAATCCTATCTTCCCCACTTCCTCACTCTCTGAAAAGCAGTATGTCTTCCCCATGAAACTTGTATCTCAGAGTCTCTTTTAAGGAACCCAGTTGAAGACAGCTGGTAACAGGAGTGTTCTGAGAGCATACTCTATCTTAAAATCCGATTCTGGAACTAGATTACTCACTTGCTAACTGAAATGAACACCTCATGACCATTAGTGGTGGAATATGAATATGAATCCAGTTCCTGGCATGCTGGAGTATGTGATTGCTAAAACTTTCAACAGTGTGGAACTGAGATGGAATATGGATATTAGAGCCTGCCCTGGTCATTGTCATAGCTTTGATGCTTGAGAGGAATAAGCGGTAAGTATGAGGACTATTGAAATGGCTAGCTGAGCACCTTGACATCTAAGAATGGTGATTTAAGATTTAATAAAAGTTAGTTCAATTCATTCAGTAAGTATTTAAACGTCTGTTATGTTCACACAACATGAAAATGAACGTGAGTCTGGGATCTTAATGATCTTCTGCCCCCCGATCCCATATCATATTAATTTCAACTTTCCATGATATATTTCCCTACTCACTGTCAGGGGATTCCCAAACTACTACATTTTGGAATCACCTGAAGATCTTTTAAAAATAACGAAGCCTGCTTCCTTCCCTTGACATTCTGATTGAATGGTATGGCGTGCAACTGGGAATAGAGAGTTTTAAAGAGCCTCCCAATAGATCATAATGTACAGCGAAGTTCAAAAATCATTAAGACAGATATCTCTCAGTCATAAAGGATTTTTAATTTATTTTACATATTTGATTACTTAATAATGCTTTAAGCTTAGCAGAGATTATTATGACAAATTTGTATCATGTATTCTCATCTCTTCTAGGCTTTTGCTGTGGTAACTTCTGCAAATTTTTGAAATTTATGTTAAAAGTGACAAAACTAAAAATCAAAACAACTCCCTGCACATTACTGAAATAAAACTTGCTCCTGAACTAATAGCAGCATATATTAGCAAATATACAAATTTTTCCTATGGAGATGGTTGTGTTTGTGTTCGCATTATTAAATTGGTGCCAGGTGTTTAAAAATTCTTTCATTACTTCATCTCCCAGATGACATACTGTTCCATTGCTCTTTGAGTTAGTGAAGTACATTAGTTGATGAGGTTTTGAACCCTTTTCCAGCATTATATTCTACAACAGGTCCAAGCAGGCCTTGGAAGTCATGAATAGAACAGTAGAATAACAATGTACTTAGATTTCAGGAAAGAACAATCAAATAGAAACTAAACATAACGCAATACTTTCTTCAGTTACCGGTTTATGACTTCAAATGCCTGATTTAAATCACTTCCTCTACATTAATGACAACTATCCCTTCTGTTTTAATTAATATTTACTCAGTGACTACTGACCACCTACTACACATTACACACTGCCATGTGTTGAGGGGGAAAAAACAAAAATAAAACTCAACTTTTCCTTTTGAGAGGCTTATAATCTAGAGAAGGAAATCAGATATATATACAAGTGATTTTTTGCAGGGTTTCAGAAATGGGAGACAGTGTTTGATTTTGATCTGGGAAGGCTCCCCAAAGGCTCATGCGTTGAGGGCTTGGTGCCCAATGCCGCAATGTTCACAGGGAGAATTTTAAGAAATGATCGTATCATGAGGGCTCTGACCTCATCAGTGGATGAATCCATTTGATGGATTAATAATGCAAATGAACTATTGGGAGATAGAGGAAACTGTACGAGATAGAGCCTAGTTGAAGAGAGTCCTTGGGGACATGCCCTTGTGAACTAACTATATCATGTCTCCAGCCACTCTCTCACCTTCTACTTCCTGGCTACCAGGAAGTGAACAGCTTTTCTCTGCTATACCCTTCTGCCATGTCGTTCTGTCACCCCTCAAGCCCAAAGCAATGAAGCCCTGCCAGCCATGGATTGAAACCTCTGAGACTGTGAACCAAAATAAATCTTTCCTTCTTTAAGTTGTTTGTGTCAGGTATTTTGGTCACAGCAATGAAATGCAGACTGACACGCATACCCAAAAATTACTTCAAGCACTAGTAACCAAGAGAATAATCTTATGTTTGAAATAATGAGTTTTGTGGGAGAGCCAATGTAAAATGAATGAAGATTAGTTCAGATTGAATTCACTGAATTTAGTTCAATGAGTGCACTGAATTGTCAATGGCAATTAAACACCCAGGTAGTAATGTCCATTGAAAGGATATTAGAATTTAGCAGAAGACCCAACCGGGGTCAGTCTAAGCCAATACCAAAGTTTTAATGACAAAAAAAAAACCTCTCACTGTTTCTGTATAACATCTAAAATTTCTACTATGTGACATTTATTCCTTTGCTTAAAACACAGTCTTTCAAGGATTTTGTTTCCCAGTACTGGGAATTGAACCCAGGACACTCTACCACTCACTGAGCTATAGCCCCAGCTCTTTTATAAAATTTTGAGACGGGGTTTTGCTGTTGTGTAGGTTGGCCTCCAATTTGCCATACTCCTGCCTTAGTCTCCTGAGTAGCTGGAATACAGGTGTGTGCCACCATGCCTGGCCAAAGATTTCTTTTTGAAAATGTCAGGTGAGTTAACCACAGTAGAACAAAAGGATGGTGTTCTGCCTGCAGAGGCTCATTTGAGGACACTGATTTAAGCTGGATGAGGCACCACAGAAAACAGGGAAAGTGAGGCCCCTGGTCACTTGGAATGAGGATGAACAGAAAGAGGGGAAGCATCGAAGATGTGTGTTTTATTTTCTTAGTATATTTGTAACAGAATCGAATGGTACAAAGCATGAAAATTACCTTGTGCCAGTAACAGGTTCCAGAACTGCATTTCTTCTTTTTAAAATGGGGTAATAAAACTTAATGGCTAAGGTTTATCAATCAAAAAAAAGTAAAATGTGAAAATCTGGTTCTATTGTCTTCTTTGTTTTAGCTGAGCTTTAGCTTCATCTATAAAATGAAAATATGTATGCCTGTAACAGTTTAAAACAGGCAAAATTAATCTGAGCTGTAATCTAAATTGACCATATTTCCTGGACTTATTAACCATCTTATACTTAACCCTATTTGATTTCTTTAGCATACCTTCCATAAACTACAAGTTATATTTCTAGGATGACCTATCCATTTGCAAATGCATGTCATTGCTACAGGTGAGGGTGACCGACTATAGATGTTTTAGGAAAACTACTTCTGTTAGGGAAAGTGTATTTTTTTTATAACAGCAAATAAGTAGCACCATTTTATACAACAAATGAATTGATTATTCAGTCCCATTATGTTCAAACTATGTTTAAAAGAAGTTACAGTAGCTGTTGAGACAAATTTTTAAGTTTCAAGTTAGAAACCAAGATAACTCACTACAAATAATTCAGAGTGTAAGAAAAATGCCTATATATACAGCACTCATAAACTAAGTAAATATATGTATCTATGTATCAACACTCTATACTATCATATTTATGTGATGCATTCAAAATACAATTAGAGTGTAACAGAATATTTTTAATAATGGGAGCTATAATTGTAGGATGAACATATTAAGTTCGAAAGTGGTTAAAGAGGATGAACCCAAACTAAAGGCATCACGGAAGATTTCTATCCAGGAGATAGGCTTTGAGCTTGAGATTTAAACACAGGTAATAGATGAACTAAGAAGGAAAAGGACAATATGAACTCTACTAAATGTATGCATGATGAAATCTTTGAGATAATATTCTATGGCTGTAAGGAAAATAAAGATAATGAATGATTTATGAGTTATGTAATTTTAAAAAAAACTATATGGAAGTTCCAAATAGGAAAGAAGGCATAAGTGCCAAACGAGGATAGTAGAAATAAAAACAAAAATAAGTGGACATAGAAAGAGATGCTAAAGAGAATGACATAAAGTATTGTTACTATTAAAAGTAAATTAATTTCACAAGGTAGTTAATTTTCTTCTTTTGGCTTCATAGAGTTAAAAAAACACCCTCGAGCTCTTAAGAAGAATAAACTTTCTTCAACCATTGCATCCAGACTACTATCTAGCTGCACTGAAAGCCTAAAATTACTTTTACAAACCTAGAAAATCTACCTGAGTGTTTTGGAGAGGTGATGGAGGCCAATGGGTGGCCAGGGAAGTTAATCTAGTTATAGCCTAGAAACCATTGATCCTTCACAGACTCAATGAATTAAGCCTTGAACAAAACATTCTCATAGAGCAAATCTAATCGCTTGCTGCCTATGACTAGTTCCATTGACCAATCCTCATGATGTGATGGTGCTCGGGCAACCATTTCCCTTGACTTTCTTTGTATATCTGACCCTATTAAAAACAGTGTGACTTTTATGAGACTCCACTGTTCTGCTTTCTCTCTTTGGGCTAACTCCTCTCAAAATATACTTCCTCCTGCCAGCCCCTGAGTAGAAGAAGGACCCTCTTGAAGTTGTTCCTGAGTCCTCTGCTTTTCCTCTAATTGAAAATAATGCATGATTATCAATCATCTACTCTGTCAATCCTGGGTGAACCATAGCAGGTGCTGGAGGGTCAGTGAAGAAGAAGCCAATGAACCTTCCTTGGTGCATTCATCCTCATGACTTTTAACTATCACAGCTTCAGAAAACTGCTAAATCTCTCTTTTCAGTTCTGGTGTCTTTCCAGAATTTCAGTTTCATACGTCTGACTCCATCACAATATTCTTCCACTACCTAAAACCAGGCATGCCTAGCCCTAAACTCATCACAATTATCCTCTCACTCGATTTGTGCCCCCTCGGCCCCACTACTTGTTATCAAAAGCTAGAAGTTAATCTTGTTCTCTCTTCACTTAACCAATCACCAAGTCCTATAAATTTTCCTTCATAATTTCCTCCACTCATCCCATATTTCCTACATTACTTCATACCAAGATTTATTAAAATAATCTCCTAAATGGACTTTACATCTCCTCTGTCTCTCCCTCTTCTAATCAATTCTCTTTTCATCTCCAGAAAACAATGAACACACAATACACATCAGGGGCTCCTGGGTCAGAAGAAGGAGAGTGAAACTTGCTGTACTAATAGAGTCCTCTATGATATATTCACCTGTACTGCCCATATGCATTACCATCTCCATGAATTTGCTTGTGTATTTCCTTCACAAACTGTTTCTGCTACCAAAAACTTTCCCTCTTCACATATGTTGTACTTTCCTTTCTTTTTTTATTTTATTTGTTCTAATTAGTTGTACATGATAGTAGAATGCATTTATGCATTTTGATAAATCACACATAAATAGAGCATAATCTCTCATTTTTCTGATTATACATATTGCAGGATCACATCTGTCATGCAGTCATACATGTCCATTAGGTAAAAATGTCTGTTTCACTCTACTATCATTCCTTTCTAATCTCAGTTCAGTCCCACCTTTTCCATGTCCCAACCTTTATAATTTTCCGTGTCCTTTCTCCTAAATACTGGCAATAATGAAGTTTACACTAGTATTCAGGATTCCTGAAGCACTTATTCATCTAACCATCTTGATATTTAATATAGTTATATGTGACATAACTGTAGCATATAACATTAACAGTTTATTATTATTTTAATAATACAAATTATTATGTGAATATTAATTTATATATTAATATCACATGTGTTAATATGATTAACATAATTTAACCATCTTAATTAATAATTGATGTATACAAATTGTCCATCTCTCCAACTAGACCATAAATCCCTGGGGACTATGTTTTCCAAAAATAGTAAATATACAAGATGTTTGTTCCTACTGCTGAAGTCGTAACTAAGGGCTCCAGCAACTTTAATTATGAAGCCCATGTTGTTAGATTGTTTCTGATTTACCTAAAAGATAAATTAACACCCTTACTCTGAAAACAACAGCATTTAATCAATGAATATAAACAAGAAGTTAATTAAGAATCTAATGCACTCTTACTAATGAGAGTACAATGAAATGGAGTCAGAAGTATGGAATTGCAAACACTGCTGGCAGTTCATTTTAGCTCAAATTAAACAGATTCATTGATTTTCAGTTTTTCAAAGGCACTAAATTGACTTCAATTTAGTCTTATTTCAAAATCTCAACTTAGTTCCTAAGTATATCATGAATGCTAATAAGGTAATCTGACATTTGCTAATCTTTATAAAAACCAAAACATGTTTTTATATTTCATAAGAGAAAACATGCATTCAAAACACAGGTTTAAAAGGAAACTTCTAAAATCCAATAATTTCTAATCAGTCTCATTCTTCACTTCTTCCTTTCCTAACAACATCCTTCAAAAGCTTTGGAAGAGAGCAAATGTTCAGATGGTGTGTTGGCATGTATTGAAGGGAGAGCTAGGCTGTCTCCACCTTTTGTAACTCTCAACTCCTATTGCTGTAGCCTTTTATCTAGGAGTGGTAAGTTAAACCAACATAAATTTGTCAAAGCTAAAGTAGGTGTTTGTTTTCAGTGTTCTTCTTGGTTTCTTCCTAATCACCAACTTCACCTCAACTCCTTAGAGCTCCTTCCCCATCTCCTTGAACACCAAAAGCCTAGAAATTAAAACAGTAAACAATTCCCCTGAAAGGTGCCTTCCTGGTGCTGTCTAAATCAAACGAAGTCTTCTGTGTGGGCATTTTAAACACCACAAGCATTCTTACTTAGATTAAATCATGGGTCTCCCTGGTCTCCAGGCATGCCTAGACATGACCCATAAAGGCGATGAGATCCTTGGAGTTTCTCTAGTAACTGCAGGCCAAATCAACAGCAACCCTATGAACAAGCATTCTTTTTTACAAACAAAACTGGCCACACACATTTCTTGCTGTATTTTGCTTTTTTAATTGTACTACATACAAAATAAGCTACATTTTTTAAAAATTATTTTAGTGAACAATGGATTTTGATGACTTTTATATAGTTTATTGATTACCTTTGAAGAAAAAAATTTTTAAACCTAACTTTCAAGACATCTAATGCATTCATCGCTTTGGATGGCAGCAATTCAGCTCAGGTAAGATTATTTAAGATGAAACTAATAATTTAAAAACTCAATTAGGAAGAAACATTACATATGATATTGTGTAAAAATGACTAACAATTTGAAAAAACAGACTGTTTCTATAACTATCCTCACAAAATTTATAAGTATTCATATTATTAATGGAATGAGAGCTATTTCACTCCTATTTTCATTTATATGTATATTTTTAAATAAGTATGATTTGTTTAATGTGTGCTACAACAGTGTGCTTCTTCCAAATATAGGATAAATGAATGCAAATCTCATCTGAAAGTGATCTTTACAATTTAATTTTACAAGTTAATTTTTACAATTAACATTTTCTACTTTATTTCTTATTCTTCACAAAACAAAGTATGCCTTTGGCAAAAAAAAAGAAAAAAAATCTATGGTGTCTTCAATGGTCAAAGATAATGTTATAACTTACTCAAATTCATCATTGGGAAGTTCTTGTTTTAATAGTTTGAGTTTGGAATTTGTGTTGAATGATACAGATTGCCTGTCCCTATTCTTGTTATTAGTGGCACCTATGAGGCCATTGGCTGGTTTCAGGAGTCAATCTATAGCTAGGAAGTTTTCCTTTGTGGAAAATAATTAAGAACTAAGCCTTCAGAGTCAACAATGAGTGCTCTATACTGGGTGCATGACAATCATATTCCAGAGGGACTATTTCCAATTGAGTTCTACCATAAGTCTAATCAGAGAATACTTCGTTCTTCTCCTGACTCACTCATTCAAGGAAAAGAGGGGGAAAGTAACTAAAAGGAAAGTATTATTAGTAGAGATCACCCAGAAATCCTAACTGTCCCCTCTGCCTGGCCTATTCCAAATGCACACAGACACATCCACATCATCAGATGTAAAACTGTAAGAACAGGATAAACAAAACTGTCTCTAGACAGTTTCTCTGGCCTCAGCAGACCTCACCCTGAACACCCAAATTTACTCTTGCCTCCAGGACCTACTCGAATCTCACCTCCTCCAGGAACATTCTCATTCCACCCCTCATTGGTGTCCCCCTATCTATTTCTATTAGTGAAGTCTATCCAGTTTAGTAATTTATTGTGTACGGTCTTAAATGGCAAATAATGTGTGTTCACTTTGTGTCACCACCTAGACTGTCCTAGACCATATGGAGAGTAGGACAAATGCTTTTAAAGGTGCTGAACATGTAACAGGTATTTAAACAAGTGCGCACTGGAGGTAGTTCTGCCTAAGGCCGACCTTGAGGAGTACAAAATTAGGCTTTGATCTCAAAAGGACCACACTTTGAACTACTAAGGAGATGGCTGGTTCGCTATTGACTAGAAAATCAAGCCCTCACTTCAGTGCATGGCCTTCTAAGATACAGCCCAAGTCCCCAGTGTTAAGCAAGTGTGCAGCTGGGCCCCTCAAAGAGAGTTCTCCTGCATGTCAGAGGCCACTCAGGCCTACCTCCATTTGGAAAACTCTACACTCTGAGGTACCTGGGAAGTTTTTTTCTAAAAGCATAATGGACAGGAAAACTGGGTGGGCTTGTGGAACTTCTTGGGGAATGGGGGGAGGGAGAAGGAGCTCTTTGCCCTTACAGCTACACCAGGAAGAGAAACTCATCAAGAATCTGTGCCTCCATCTCCTCCATCTGCCCGCAGGCCCCACAGGGGCCGCCCACAGCCCCATCTCCCAGCCTCCTCCCCTCCCCCAGCGCTGCCCCCACCTCGCGCCCGCCCCGCCCCCTCGGCCCGCGGGATTCCAAGGGCGGTTGGCCGGCCACCGCCACCGCCACGGTCACTTGGCGGCTCGGCGCTGCGGGGCGCACGGAGTTAGGAGCGGCTCTAGGGTCTGGGCTGGGAACTGAAGAGAAGTTTTCTGATGCGGGCTAGACCCGGCGTGAGAGAAGTGGGAGAGCAACCCGAAGAAGCGAAGGGGAAGGGAAGCTGAGTAGAAAGGCCCTGGGAGGTGGGGGAGACCGCGGGGAAGGGAAGCCGGCGTTCCCGCGGGTCACCTGGGCTCGGGGTGCGGCCCTGGGGATGCAGGACCCTTGGGCAGCGCTGCTCCCAGGTCGTACAACCCTCGGTGGGCGCTGCCGGTCCTGCTAGGGCCACCGCATTGGTGCGGGTCGGTGGAGCCTGGAGGCGTCCCGGGAGGACCTCGCTCAAGGCCTCGCGCCCAGTCCCTGTCAGGTGTCGGCCCAGGTGCAGTGGAGGTGGCGGGGGACCCAGGCCCCGCGGCCCGCCAGCCCGCTTGGGGACACCACATCGGCACTGCGGACCATCCGGGAGCTGCAGCGGCGGGCGCCCGGTGCTCGGTTTGTAGGCAGTGTAATTAGCTGATTGTACTATGGTGCTTACAATCACTAACTCCACTGCCATCAAAACAAGGCACAGCATCACCCGCTGCCCCGCGGAGGCTTGAGAGGAGAAAGCAGCGCTTGGAGGTGTGATACGTCAGCGTTGGTCCAGCTGCAAGTTGCCAAAGTGCGAGTGAACCCACGGAACGGGCTGACTGCTCTCCAGACACAGTTAAATCGTTAGCTATCACTAGGAGTCAAACCAGGATGGTCCAGTCTCATGCAAGGAAGAAATACGCGGAGTTTAAAGGCTTTAATTTTAAGATACAAAAGACATTTAAACTGGGGACCTCCCTCCTCCATGTAACCGTTACTGCTGTATGCTATGGTTCACTGCTATTTTCCATTAGTAACGTATTCAGCAAGCCAACAACTAAAGTGAACTACAACGTAACCAATGATTTGCCTATCACAACATATGGAGGCATCAACTTAAGACTGCAGTTATTTTTCTGTGAGTCTAGTTACTAGGCAGTGTAGTTAGCTGATTGCTAATAGTACCAATCACTAACCACACGGCCAGGTAAAAAGATTGGGATTCATCCAAATGAGCTGCCTGTGCAACGTCAATGTGTTTGAAGGAGAGGTCTATTGGAATATATTGGTATTGTCCATTGCCTACTCATGGGTTGCTCAACCAAGACAAATAACAATTAGCTGCTAAATATACAATATATGTAACGTATATGTATGTGTATTTCTTTTTCAATATTCCTCAGACTCAACCAAAATTATTTTAAATGTATTCAGCAGCAGTTTTTCCTTTAACTGGTTGATCTATTATATTGACTTGTGGTTATCAATCTTTGTACTACCTATGAGACTACATTGTTAGCCATATTTTGAAAAAATAAAGTGCCTGAAAGATGTAAATTGTGCATAATAATCATGTGTCCATTTCCTTTCCTCAGTTGGCTTTATGTCCATCTGCCATAGTAATCACAATTTTTCTATTGCTGAAAAGGTTAAATTGTTCCTAGATTCATAAAAATTTCCCAGAAAAGCTATTCACACTTGTTAATACTTTTATTAGGATAGATTAACAAAAATTTTCATTATTTTTCATGAAAGAACTAGGTCCACTCATTAGATATATCCCTCCTTTCCCCTAACTGCCCAGTCCAGGCCTCTATTTTCCATAGGCTAAAACTTTAGCTGCTAGCAGCCCTATTGAATTCTTCAACGCAGGTCTCAGAACTTCTGCAGTAGCAGGTGCTGAACCTCCACAATCTGGTCTGGGAGGAGAGACTGGGGTGATGGAGTCAAAAGAATTTAAAGTTTATTCAGATATCTTTTGGTGGGGTGGCGGGAGGAGGGTGGAGACTGCCAGAAGGTATATAAAAGGCTAAACTGCTCCCTCACTGACTCTGACAGGACAGGACGCATCCAAAAATGATGTTGTGGCTCCCACCTCGACTCCAAGTCTCCGCTGGTCCCAAAGCCTGAGATCATCGCAGAATCGGGCTTCAAATGGGCCACAAGGTTGCGCTGGACCCCAACACCTACGCAAGAAACTGAGAGCTTCGGGCGGGCGGTGGCTGGTACCAACTAGCCAGGTCCGCAGGGGCGGGGCTGAGGGAGGGGTGAGGGAGCTTGGTGAAGCGTCGTGAGTTGCCATGGAAATAAGGCCCTGCAGCAGCTCTAGTAGCGGACAGGAGTCCCACGAAATTTGTCCTCCGGGATTACTGGTGTTCGCCGGTTGCTCAGAACAAGATGCCAACCTAGCTAAACAGTTTTGGCTCGGGGCGTCGATGTATCCCACTAACGAATCGCAGCTGGTGCTGAGCAGAGGCAGCAGCCAGCGTCTGCCGGTGGCGCGGTCCACTAAGAGCTCCGTGGCTGGTGAGTAAAGTAGCGGCCTCCCAGAGGTAATCCCTCCTCTGCCATGACCAACGTGGAGGACATCAGATCCCCCTCCAGGAGAAACTTCCCAACCTAATACTAAAATAAAAATCATTTCAAATGTCTGAAGGGTACAAAACTAGTAAAGGGCATATGCAAATAACACATGTATAAGAAGTTCCTGAACCTTGCCAGAGATCCTTCCACCCTAAAAGGATCACTGGTATCACTATTACATCTAAAAATACATCTTAAGTGTCTCTTAAATTATGGCATCTGTTTGACAAACATATGGAACAATCTGAGGAAATGGTATATGTTGGCTAAAAGGATTTTAAGGATCCTAGTTTACATGAGTTCAAACTTCAAAGCCCTAGAGAAAGTTGAAAGGAAAGTCAACTTTAGGAATCAAGTTCACTGACCAGTAAGCCTTCTGTGAGGCCTAGGATGTGAAAACTGTTATTATGCAGTATTTATAGGTATAGAAAATTTAGATACCTTTCATGTTGTGGTCGTTTCCAATAATTTCTTTACTTCCCTTTGTATTTTTTAGACAAAAGTCACTTCCAGTCTTTTCCCTTTGAGTCTAAGAGTAAGTACAAAGTTTAATGCTTTTCAACATCTGGAATGCCCAGGTACTTCAAAAAATAGGTAATAAATACAAGGGTACAACTTTACATTTTGGCATAACTTTCTGAATTGCATACCTAAGACCCTGCCTCAGGGACCACACTATTTTTGTAGAAAGCAATGCCTAAATATCTACAACAAATTGAATAGAAATGTAGAACCTGGAATATCTTCTACAGATATATTCTCTTTAGAGACCCTCTCTTACCCTGACTCAGGCTTACTCATCACCTAAAGAGATTAGAGCTTCCCTGAAGTCATAGCTAATTAAGCTGTTCTTCAGTTATTTATGAATCTGGTCATACAGTATTAAGACGTATTATATGTCTGTGTAAACTTTCCTACTCTTTTAGCCCTTATCTAGTTTTATATCAATGTTCTTGTAAAATCATGATAAAATTATTTCATATTGAATTTGACTTTATTTCCTCTAGAGGATACAGATTTCATTGCTAACATCCTGAAGATTCAGGAATCGGAGGAGAAAATAAAATATCTACAAAAGGTAAGCCAGTATTGCATGTCATATGATTCCATGCTATTTCTAAATACTCCTCATTATTCTTTTATATTTATTTATTAATTTTTGGTGCTGGAGCTATTCTTTTTAAACATACACATATAAAATTTGCTACTTCTGGTGTTTCATCTTAGAAATGCCTTTATTAGAATTCTAATTGAAAATTAAGTCTATTAAATTTGGGCTATTCTGTCTCTGCAAAAGCCCAAAGATGTACAGGAACAACAGAATCAGAGAGAAATGAAGAAAGATAGACTCACACTTTTCAATAAGGCCCCAAACCATATACAATGTTCTAAGTACAGAAATACTGTTAAGAACAGGAAAAGTGAAACCATTTACTTTTTTTTTTGACAAGATTAAAAGTCTGTTCATGTTTAGTACAGATAGTTTTTTTCCAACTATTTTCTTTTTTTTATTGTAAACAAATGGGATACATCTTGTTTCTCTGGTTGTACATGAAGTAGAGGCATACCATTTGTGTAACCATACATTTACATAGGGTAATGGTGTTTGATTCATTCTGTTATTTTTTCCTTCCACCCCACCCCTCCCACCCCTCTTTTTCCTCTATACAGTCCCTCCTTCCTCCATTCTTGCCTCCCTCCCATCCCCCATTATGTATCATTATCTGCTTATCAGCGAGATAATTCGTCCTTTGGTTTTTTTGAGATTGACTTATCTCACTTAGCATGATTCTCCAATTTCATCCATTTGCCTGCAAATGTCATAATTTTATTATTCTTTATGACTGAGTAATATTCCATTGTGTATATATATATATATATTATATCAGTTTCTTTATTATTCTTTATGACTGAGTAATATCAGTTTCTTTATCTGTTCATCAATTGAAGGGCATCTAGGATGGTTCCACAATCTGGCTATTGTGAATTGAGCAGCTATGAACATTGATGTGGCTGCATCACTGTAGTATGCTGATTTTAAGTCCTTTGGGTATAGGCCAAGGAGTGGGATAGCTGGGTCAAAAGTAGCAGGATATAAGATCAATGCTCATAAATCTAATGCATTTTTATACATAAGTGATGAATCATCAGAAAGAGAAGTTAGGAAAACTACCTCATTCACAATAGCCTCGAAAAAAATAAAATACTTGGGAATCAATCTCACAAAAGAGGTGAAAGACCTCTACAATGAGAAATACAGAACACTAAAGAAAGAAATTAAAGAAAACCTTAGAAGATGAAAAGATCTCCCATGTTCTTGGATAAGCAGAATTAATATTGTCAAAATGGCCATACTACCAAAAGTGCTATACAGATTCAATGCAATTCCAATTAAAATCCCAATGATGTACCTTACAGAAATAGAGCAAGCAATCATGAAATTCATCTGGAAGAATAAGAAACCCAGAATAGCTAAAGCAATCCTTAGCAGGAAGAGTGAAGCAGGGGGTATCACAATACCAGAACTTCAACTATACTACAAAAGCAATAGTAACAAAAATGGCATGGTATTGGCCCCAAAATAGACAGGTAGATCAATGATACAGAATAGAGGACATGGAAACAAACCCAAATAAATACAGTTTTCTCATACTAGACAATGGTGCCAAAAACATGCAATGAAGAAAAGATAGCTTCTTCAACAAATGATGCTGGGGAAACTGGAAAGCCATATGCAGCAGAATGAAACTAAACCCCTATCTCTCACCCTGCACAAAACTCAACTCACAATGGATCAAGGACCTTGGAATTGGACCAGAGACCCTGCATCTCATAGAAGAAAAAGTAAGTCCAAATTTTCACATGTCGGCTTAGGATCAGACTTCCTTAACAGGACTCCCATACCACAAGAAATAAAAGCAAGAATCAATAACTGGGATAGATTCAAACTAAAAAGCTTTCTCTCAGCAAAGGAAACTATCAGCAATGTGAAGAGAGAGCCTACAGAGTGGGAGAAAATCTTTGCCACTCATACTTTAGATAGAGCACTAATTTCCAGAATATATAAAGAACTCAAAAAACTCTACACCAAGAATACAAATAACCCAATCAACAAATGGGCTAAGGAAATGAACAGACACTTCACAGAAGATCTACAAACAATCAACAGATATATGAAAAAATGTTCAACATCTCTACTAATAAGAGAAATGCAAATCAAAACTACCCTAAGATTCCATTTCAATCATCAAGAATACAACCATTAACTCTTTGAATGTGTCAAAATCATATGGTCACAGGAATGAGTCTGTCACCTAGACCTGTTTTGACTAAAGACTGAAATTAAACACATTGGTGTAGTCAAATCAACTGAGCACAAGTCTCTTTTTGGCAACATTCCTTGTTTGCTTTTCATAATACAGGCATAGCCTCTAACCCAGCAATTAATGCAGTGATTTATAGCAACATTTTTGTTTGATTCATGGGTAAATTCTATTTCTGAAACAGTTCCTGTACTATGAAAGCAAAGATAGAAGATTTGTTTTGGTCTGATGTCTTTAATCACTGGACATATTGACAAACTCTGAAGGCTGTATCGGGAATTCTACATAAATTACAAAACAACATATTTGAGTTTGCTGATTACAATTCACTTTGTTGACTACTGGTGATTCCTTCAAACAAATTAGGTGATTACCAATAGTGAGTCAGCATTTTCTTCTCTTCTTAGAATATTATGTACTATATATTTAAACCAAAACTTTATGGAGATTTTAAAAAGGCTTACTTCCAGAGAATTAAAAATCATTTAAAGTCCACTTCTTTAGTACTTTTGGAATTCAGTTTTCACTGCATTTCATTGTAGGAAGGGATTAGAAATGAAAATTTAAATACAAACTATTAATCAATTTTATAAGATTTTGTCAAACAAGATGATGTGAGTTACAGGTGGCTATAATAACTAATGAACTGTGGTCATCCAGATGCAGTGGCAAATGCTTGTAATTCCAGCAACCTAGGAGACTGAGGCAGGAGGATAAAAAGTTGGAGGCCAGCCTCAACTTAGTGAGACCCTAAGCAACTTAGTGAAATTCTGTCTGAAAATAAAAAATAAAAAGTTCTGGGGATGTAGCTCACGGAAAAGCACCTCTGGGTTCAATCCCCAGCACACATACACACACACACACACTAGTGGACTGTGATATTAATAATCTTACAACTGGTTTCCTTACCTTGGGTCCTTCTATTAATTTATTAACTACTCACTTAATTCCACAGATATTTATTGAGAGCTTCAATGTGCAAGTGCTATACTAGATGCTGGAATGCAAAGATAAGATGTGGGTCCTGATTTCAAAGAGCATTCAGTCTGGTGGGGGAGATAGTCAGTTAAAGTAATTTTGATCTATTATATATATATATATATATATATATATATATATATATATATATATACACACACACACATATATGCTTATAATGTTATAAGAACACATTGGAGGACATCAGAATCAAGCATATGGGATCAAGAACCCTTCCCAAAATCACTTAGTTTTGAAGGATGTATTTTTGAATGATGTAGTGTTTGGCAATCCTCCAGGATGAACTAATTATCTTCCTAAAATCCAGACTCTGCCCCACCCCACCCCATGGCTTCCCATTTCCTACAGGATCAAGACCTAACTTCTCAGCATGTTCTAGTCCCTTTCTGACCTGACCATAACATACTTCTATCTCTCTCCCTCTTCCCATATGTCCCCTACACACACTCCATGTAGTTTGTCCCCAACTATTTAGTACAAGGCATTCTCTTTACCCCACCCATATGCCACTGAAATGATCAATAAGTAAAATATATCTTGGCTATGCTTAAATATGCACAATATATGCCAAATTGTACATTAAACTAAGGAGTCTTATGATGCAATAGAGAAAATTATTCTATTTGCTGAAAGTAGAAGATAAGGGGCCTAACAAAACGTTAAGACAGCAGGAAAGAAAGCTAATATTAACTACACTGTGCTTTCTAAGTATATAGAAAGAATTAATAATATAATATGGTATAATATGCTGGTTTAGTATACAGTATGGTTCAGTACACTGTGTTAATCAGCTTTCCATTACTGTAACAAAATACCTGAGATAATCAACTTCAAAATAAGAAATATTTATTTTGGCTCACAGTTTTGGAGGTTTCAGTCCATGATTGGTTGGCTCCATTGGTTTTGGGCCTGTGGCAAAGTAGTACATCATAGAACAAGTGCCTAGGGAAGGAAGCTGATTACCTCCTACCTGGTTGCAAAAGAGAGAGATAGGAAGAGACTGGGGTCCCACAGTCCCCTTTAAGGACATGGCCCCAGTGGCCTAAAACCTCACACTTGGCCCCATCTCTTAAAGTTTCCACCATGTGCCAGGTATGGTGTTGCACACCTGTAATCCCAGTGGCTTAGGAGGCTGAGGCAGGAGGATCACAAGTTCAAAGCCAGCCTCAGCAACTTAGTGAGGCCTTGAGCAACTTAGCAAAACCATGTTTCAAAATAAATAAAAAGGGCTGATGGATGTGGTTCAGTGGTTAAGCACTGGTACCAAAATAATAATAATAATAATAATAATAAGTTCACCACAGTCCAATAGCATCATGGGCTAGGGACCAAACCTTTAACACGTGATCCCTATGGGAATATCCCAGATCAAAAATTATTCAAACACCATGGTGCAAAAGGGCAACCAGGAGAATCTTGCAAAAACTACATGTTTTTATAGTTATCTTGAGGTATTATTGTGATGTAGTTTTAATAAAAACCAACTTGCTCTATCGAGATTCTGTGCTATAAACTAAGCTAAGCAGTTTATGTGTATGCTCATATGCTCCTTAAAAATAGCCCCTCATGATTATTACCATTTGACCAAACAAAGGTTGAGTGATTTTCCAGAGTTCCTTTAACTGATAAGTGGCAGAGCCTGGATTCAAAACCCAGTATCCTAACTCTAAAACCTTCGAAATAACCCCATAACAGACTCACTGTATCATAATGATTGTTAACCATGGCATTGTTCAGGTATATTGCCCAAAATTCTAAAATTCTCAAAACTATGGTACGAATACACCAAGTGTGAGAAACACCACTTCCAGCCTGTGGGACTGTAAGCTGTGTTTTCAACCTGTGGAGCACCTCTGTGTCTCTGCCTAACACGCTTTCCCCACTTACCTCCAAGACCCAGCTCCAGTGCCAGCTTCTGAAAGGCCTTCCCAGAGGTTACCCAGAGACTGACAGAATGAATGGCTCTCTTCTCTGGGCACCCCTGGCAAGTCACAGATCCTCTCTTAGTGCCTTGACAGTCTCTGATTCATATCCTAGGTAATTGTGTGTATTTCTGTTTCCTGCTAGATTACAAGCACCACAGTGTAGTGGGCTTCAGAGACAGCAAGGTGAGTTTAGTGCCTAACTCTGCCGTTTACTATTTGCATGACCTTGAGCGATCTATCTAATCCTTGTAATGCTCAGCTTCCTCAAATATAAAAGGAGAAATGATAAAAAGTATCCACTTCATCCAGTTGATGTGAGATATGTAAAGCACCTGACCATAGTTTGTCCCAACAAATGCCCTCTGTGAGAGCAGAGAAGCGTGTCTTATTTGCTCAACCCAGGGCCTTTCTGTTTATTGAAACTCAAAAAAAATTTGTTGATTAAATAAATGAATTCATAATTTCAACTAATTAATGTTCTATACTGTGTGCGAGAGAGAAAGAGAGAGAGAGATTAAACCCAGGGCCTCATGCACTTGAGGCACATACGAATGGTATGAATACACCAAGTGTATATACCACTGAGCTACACCCCCAGTCCTGTATTATTTCAATTTTGTTTAGCCTTTTCAACATAGATTTATCTAGCAAGTTTTTCTAGGTTTTCTAGGAATGCTGCCAAAATCTAATGTGTTAGCATATCTCCCCTCTTCTCAATTTTCTTTTGTCTCATGGGTCTGAATATGATGGGAGAAAATGTAATTCCCTTAATAATTGAAACTGAGTCTACTTTTTGATACCACTGTTTTTCTCAGTCTGTATAGTCTCTCTACATTGCTGCCCCCACCATCTTATAATTTTTAGTCTGATGATATAAAATAAGTGGGGGGATGGGAAAATATCTTTTTAACTAATAAACCATTTATAATGATCTCTTTAATAAAATCTTCTCTCTTAAAGGTGTATCCATCCTCTTTCTCCTTAAAATTCATGAAAATCTAGAAATTTATTTTCCATCTTTCCTGAAAGTGCATTTATAGCCCTCTTTCCCTAACAGATATTGATTTTTCAGTTGTTAAAGTTTTTTTAAACTTTAATGTTATTCTCCATTTTAGAATGTTATCCAGGTATACATTATAAATGCTTTTGGTTAGTGAACAAAATGCTATTAATCACAACTACTATTTCTATGATGGATATCCATGGCAGGAAATCAAAAACAATTGAGTCTGTCAAGATTAAATGCCTTACTGTATCCATAAAGGAAACCTTATAGCACTATACTAGACCATTATTCTTCCTTTGAGAGTTCTAAAGTAGTCTGAAAACATTATAATAAATGAATAGTCAGCTAATTCTTTGAAATCATAAAACTAATTTTCTTTTCAGTTTTGCCACCTTTAAGAAAGCTCTTTAGCTGATTATCCCTTTATGAAAAGAATTATAAATAATTCATTTTCTGGGAGAAGGAAAAAGAGGTCAGAGTTTTTAAGACTTATTAAGTATTATATATATAATATTTGGAAATGTCCACCTGGAATCAAAATTTTAACATGAGTGAATAGAAAACCAAGGTTTTTACAATGAAATATGCAGTCTGCAGAACAGCATCTCAGATAAGCTCTTTACTGGGAATGGGTTTTTAGTCTATTCCATTACACATTCTTTACAACCAATACTGACATAGAATAAGACTTCCTCAAAAATCTGCTGTACAACACTTCTTGTACCAGAAACAAGTCATGTCATGATGACATTTTTCTTAGAATTTTCATAAATGCGTATTTTTAGCTACTGAGGCATGAAAGTAGAAAACTCCTGTTTTTAAAACAGGACTGGAGATTGAACTCAGGGATACTGTATCACTGAGCCATATTCCCAGCCCTTTTTTATTTTTGATTTTGAGGCAAAGTCTCTCTAAGTTGCTGAGGTTGGCCTCAAACTTGCAATCCTCCTGCCTCAGCCTCTGGAGTAACTAGGACTATAGGTTTGTATCACTACACCCAGCTGGAAAACTTTTTAACATTATTATTCAATTATCATTATGTCAGTTTCTAAGAGCCAAAGTAGAAATGTATGGAATTTCCTTCATGTCATTGCCAGGACGGAAAAAATCCCCCTTTGCATCAAATTGATAGATCAAACTAATTAGCTTCTTAGACAAATCTAAATATTCCCTGCAACAGCATTACCTGACATTTTGTTATGCTGCCCTAACATAATATTTATAAAATTCCTTTTACCCCATAAACAGAATACCAACATAAAGTGCCAATTCCTCCTTCAGCAATAAACAAGAGATAATTTGATCACCGAATTCTTGTTCCTGTTTCATCAAGGCATTTGACTGCAAGGATCATAAAAAGAGGCTGTGCAATTTATATATCAAGGAAATAATAAAATACTACATAAATGTGTTTTGCTCTTTTACATCATCTATAATACTACATTTTAAAAAAACTAATCTTGGAGGATATTTTCAGGTAACAGATGACATTTCTCCCTACTTTTCTTTATTAACATCTACAATCCATGAAAACATAGGGTAAGAATGAGATTTGGGATCAAAAAACTGAATTCGTTTGCCCTATTAAGACCCAGTCCCAGACTTATACAGGGCCATTTCCCAGATATATCTCTTCCTTTTTCCCCCAAAGATCTGCATACTTTATCTTCCAAACACTTCATCTTAAAAACAAAATGAAAATAGTTCAAACCATAAGGTACTATTGAAAAAGATCTCACATTAATTATCTGCTTATAAAACATAATCAAATGAAACTATTGAATTAAAAATGAAACTAAAAAGGGATTGCACATTTTTTAAATAAATATGAAACTATTGATTTGATTCCAGTTACAAGAAATCTTGTTATTCAGATTAGTAAATACTTACAAGTAATAGGACAAATCAAATAGAATTTATTGAAAAAGTAGAATTAGTCTTTGGATCGGGAAACTCAAATTATTATTATGACACACCTGAAATTAAAACCATAATCTTCGTCCTTTGTCTATATTGAAAGCAAGAAAAAGGTCCTTCAACAAATTATATTATAGGCACAAGATGACTTATGTATCTATACTTACTTCATCACTCTTTCATTTTCTGTGATCATGTACTTTAGTCACATGAAATATGGTCAGAAACACCCTTAAAAACTGAAGTAATACAGACATTTATCTATTATCTCTTGAGATTTTATAGTTCCCAAGTCACCATGTTGATAATATTATACATACTCATTATTCATAGATCCCATAGTTACAAATTTGCCTACTAGGTATGAATAGTGTTTTTGTGTTCATTTGTGGAGATGCCCTAAATGGCTGAAAAGTCTGAGTTGCCCAACACATGTCCCCAGTTGAGGTCAAACAGTGCTACACTCTGCCTGCATGTTTCAACTCATACTATAAACAATTGTCCTTTTGCTAACTAGTCCTTGGAGGGTGGTGGGGAGAGGATATTTTGGTGTTCAACATGGCCTCCACGTGCTGAAGTGCGGCTTAGTGTTCCTAAGTGCAAGGTCCGTCATGATGTGCCTTAATGGAGAAATGCATGCATCAGACAAGCTTTGTTCAGGCATGTGCTAGAGTGATGTTGGCCTTGAGTTCAATGTTGGTAAGTCAACAGTATATTTTAAAACACAAACACACATAAAACAGGGTTATGTGCTATTCCAATGTTGAAATGTGACTAGAGGCTGACAGGAACCTAAATCAGTATTCACTAATTCAGTGTTTGTGATGACTTTTTGTAACTATTGTAGATAATAAAAATCAACTGTCCTGAAAGTGATCATACCACAGTATAATATGCAGAGACTTTCAATATCTGTCTCCCTCCCCAGCCTCATCTACCACCATCCCTCTTTGTTTACAATTTATACCACAGCCAATTTGAACCACGTGCAGTTCCAAGAACCCACCAAGGTGTTCCATAACTCTGTGACATTGAACCTACAGTTTCTTTTCTAGAAATGCCTCTCTCCCATTTCTTCCACTACACAATACCACCTACTTATACTGCAAAACAGTTCAATCGTCACATTCAAGCCTTTTCCCACCCTCACATTTCCCTACTCTAATATAAATGCCCTTTTCTTTGTTTCCCTAGGACCTTGTGCTTCTCCTGTCATCATCCCTGAAACATAGTACAGTGGGGCAGTTCACGAATCTTTCCTGCAGGTTCTGTGTTCCTTAGGAGAAGGGCCATAGCTTTTTTAACTTTATAATCAAATTGGCAAATTGTAGGTGATCACTTAACTCACCAAAGAAATGTTTATGAATAAATGGATGTAACTTGTCTGGACCAGGATGCTGCATGATAGCCCCATTCTTTGAGCTAACTGTCATATTAGATATTCCCTTAATAGGCAAATAAACCAGAACAGGATTGACCGAAACCCAGAAGGCACAGGTGCTGAACATACTTGTGGTCAGTTATGCAAAAAGAATATTGGAGCAATAGACAAGAGTGGAAATACGCTATAGTCTATAGTTCACAGAAAAAAAGTCACCATACATGACTTTTTGAGCACTGTATCCTCTGAAGGAAGATCTCAGAAAAAGGCAATAGAAATTTAAGGGCATGCTGCCAAGGTTTAATAGCTGAAGAGAAATCTTGAAGAGAACTAGAATATAAGGTCAGGAGTTGAAAATAAGACAGGACCATTGTCCAAGAATATATGGAATTCTAGACAAGGAATTGGACATGGAAACAAGACAATATTCTTTATTCTGAAATTTTGAATCTCCATCATGTAGGCTTAGGACCAGACTTCCTTAACAAGACTCCCAAAGCGCAAGAAATCAAATTAAGAATCAATAAATGGGATGAATTCAAACTAAAAAGCTTTTTCTCAGCAAAGGATACAATCAATAATGTGAAAAGAGAGCCTACAGAGTGGGAGAAAATCTTTTCCACATGCACTTCAGATAGAGCACTAATCTCCAAAATTTATAAAGAATTTACAAAACTTTACACCAAAAGTACAAAGAACCCAATAAATAAATGAGCCAAGGAACCAGTCAGACAATTTATGGAAGAAGATATATAGATGATTAACAAATATATGAAAAAGTGTTCAACATCTCCAGTAATCAGATAAATGCAAATTAAAACAATTCTAAGATTTCAACTTGCTCCAATTAGAATGGTTATTATTAAGAACACAGGCAATAATAGGTGATGGCATGGATGTGGGGAAGAAGGCACACTTGTACATTGCTGGTGGAGTTGCAAATTGGTGCAGCCACTCTGGAAAGCAGTGTGGAGATTCCTCAGAAAACTTGGAGTGAACCCACCTTTTGACCCAGTTATCCCACTTCTAGGTTTATACCTAAAGGACTTAAAATCAGCATACTATAGTGATGCAGCCACATCAATGTTTATAGCAGCTCAATTCACAATAGTTAGATTGTGGAATCAACCTAGATGCCCTTCAACAGATGAATGGATAAAGAAACTGTGGTACATATACACAATGGAATATTATTCAGCCATAATGGCATATGGCATTTACTGGTAAATGGAAGGAATTGGAGAATATCATGCTAAGTGAAATAAGTCAATCCCAAAAAACCAAAGGCCAAATGTTTTCCCTGATAAGTGGATGATGATGCATAATGGGGGTGGGAGGGTGAGGAGTAAGAGAAGAATGGAGGAACTTTGAATTATGTAGAGGGGAATGAAGGGGGGGAGGGGCGGGGGCTTGAAAGATGGTGGAATGAGTCAGACATCATTACCCTATGTACATGTATGATTACACAAATGATGTGGATCTACATTGTGTACAACTATAGAAACAAGAAGTTGTGCCCCATTTGCGTACAGTAAATCAAAATCCAGTCTGTAAAAATAAAATAAAAATAAAGATGCCACTGAAGGGTTTTTATAGCAGGAATGACAATACCAGATTCACTTGAAAAAGATCCAAGAGTTTCATATGGAGAGCCTACCAAAGTGACCAGAACGGAAGGGAGAAGTTGGACTAGAGGCCATTGCAGTTATTCACTTGGGAGATGATCGTAGCTTGGATTAGGATGGTGACCATGGGGTGGGAATAAGTAAATTTGAGAGATATTTAAGAAGTAAAATAACAAGGACTTGGGTTATTAAATGGATATGGAAGGTGAGGCATAACAAAGTATTAAAGATAACTCATGGTTTTCTGGCTTGCATAAGAGGATGTTCAGTGCCCATTCTCTGAAATAAGGAGTATTAGATGAAGGTCAAGTGTTGGTTTTGAGGGGAAAAGGAATTAAAAGTTCACTTTAGACTTACAAAATTTGAGGTGCTCTAGGGATTAGCAAGTGGAGCTATCAAATAGACCTGTGAATATCTGGGCTAGAAAATCAGAGACTTATGGATCAAAGAGAAAGTTTGAGGGGCATTTGTGCCGGGAGTCCTCTACCCCCTCCTCCTCAAGCCCCTGTGGGCAGGACAGGAAACACATATCTGACAGATGAGGTCAGTCCATTCACTTATTCATCATGTCTGTGTAACTACCAAAATGATGAAAATCTTAGCCTCAGCAGTCTTGTTCACTAAGGACAAGCTTTGATAATTATTGCAGACTAAATGGTCAGCAGCATATAAATCAGTCATGTAGTGAGAGGTATCCTTAATATATGTATGGTTTATGAAATTTAAAAATATAATATTCACTTTATGCTTTTGTGTGTGTGTGTGTGTGTGTGTGTGTGTGTGTGTGATATACTGAACATATTGAACCCAGGGGCACTCTACCACTGAGCTACATTCCCAGCCCTTTGTATTTTTTATTTTGAGACAGGATCTCACAAAATTGCCTCAAACTTGTAATCCTCCACCTCAGCCTCCCTAGTAGCTGGGGATTATAAGTGTGTGCCACTGTGCCCAGCTTGTATTTTTCTTAATATTAAAATTCAAATTCTATTGCTCTTTTTATAAATATGTGCCTGTTAAAGCACTATTAAAAGCTTTTTTAACCACTCATGTATTTGCCACGATGCATTTGTGTGTGTGTGTGAATGTTTTAAAACAAGAACTACATTCTTCAGGCAATTATTACTGCCTTGCTATTTAAATACAGATAACATAACTAAGAATATATATCTAACAGAATGAATAACAGATAAATTCATACTTGTTTGAAATCTATGTTTAAGAAAAATTGTAGTGACTAATATGTTTTTCTCATTTTAATAAGTTGTTATTTTTCAAATGAAAATTATATATATGGCAGAGCTGGGAACTGAGCCAGGATCGAGCAGTTTCCAGTTGGTGTGAGAAGGTGCTTTCCTCTGCATCTTTTTCCTGCCAAGTCAGCATTCTTCCTCCCTCTGATTAATAATCCTCTATCATCTTCCATCCACTCCCATAGATTATTGCAATTAGGTCTACTTTCTAAAATCAGATTAGTACTGAAAAAAAGCCTTTTCACTGATTATTCAGCCTATCTTTAAAAGTGCATAGTAGATCATTTGAGATCCAAGAGTTCTGTATCTTATTACTATAGGAGATATAAATTTACTCTATGGCAGTTATATAATCTACATTATACGTTTCAGTTAAAAGATATAAGAATGGTAGTAAAATCAGTAAATTCATAGATGATGCATTCTGTTATCAAACTCAACAAGCTGGGAAGTGCCTGCTGCCTTTTGAAATCAAGCCCAAATATGAGGCTTTTTACCAATAAATAGTTTTACCCTAAGCCAATAATACTTCTTGCCTTCCTCAACACTGAATTTGTAACAAAGTGAAATGGAACCTACCAAGGATTAGAATTCCCCATAGAATAAGAACTGAAATTTCCTAGTGGCTCTGTAGGCAGTTAACTCTCAATCATTAGCCTAGAATTAAAAATTAAATTCTGGAACCTAAGGAAAATGAAAATTGTAAAATATTCACAATCTCCTTAAGGTATACAACGCTGGTTCTTCTAGGTTATATTCTAAATTGGGAGTGGAATTCCCATTTTATATTTATTCTAAACAAAAATACCATCACAAATATTTAGTCTACATTAAATAAGATCTTAGAAAGCTCATCAGTTTAAAATAGAACTATAATTCAACTATTTTTTACCTTTTAACTTTTTTTTTTTTTTTTGGTAAAGTGCTATGTGATACTATAATTTTGATCAAGGCTGACCTTAAACTAGATTAGCTCCCCCTGCTGTCTAGGTACATAGCACATATTTTCTGCTAGAAAATAAATTTTCTGTGAGAGAGCGAGAGAGCGAGAGAGAGAGACTATATTTGTTTTCTTCACAGCAATTAATCCTAATTCTTAATTTTTGGAATAAAGACTGAAGAAAGTAGTGCGCGTGTGTGTGTGCATGCATGTGCACACACACGTGCATGCACACGTACGTGTATCCCCAAATCTCTAGTATGTGTTTGAAGAAATGTAGCAAAGAAATCATAGGATATGGAGTCAAACAGAACTGGAAATGAGCTTGAATTCTTGGCTCTGCCAGTTAGTGATTAAGTGACCCTGAGGGGAAAATAAAGGTTCATTTTTATGTGTAAAGAGGTAATAATAATAATTTCAACCTCACTCTATTGTGACCATTAGATGAGATGACCTGTAAGGTCTGCCATCTAGAAGTTATTCAGTGAGGGTTGTTTTGTTGTTTTGTTTCTTTCAATCTTCTTCACTTTGTCTCATTCCTTATCTTTTTACCTCATAATTGAAAAATAAAATTTTAAAAGATGAAAAATAAGCTTCAGGATTAAATGGAAATGCTTTGACTAAAAGGGTAAATCTCAAAGAATGATGAATTACTAAAGCCACTCTCACCCAGGTGTCTACATCCTGATTAAAATATACAATCAAAGTTGGCTTGTCCCAACTATTAAAATGTCTCATAATATTTTCCTTAACCGTATCTTCAGGTATCACCTGCAAAAAGAAAAATTACCACTTAAGGTCTATTTTGAAATTTCAACCATGGAACAAAAATATGTGAGCAAAGCTAACTAACCCTTTGCAGGTAAATAAAAGGTAACAAAGTTTACCATAAGGTCTCTCTCTACAAGTATAGATGAAGAGGTATGCATCATGATAATTTTGAGAATATGAATCAGTGATTCTCAACCAGAACACTCCATAAAACCAACTAGGAAAGGAATATCTTCAACTATCCACACAACTCAATAGTTCTTGGAAACCTAAAGAAAGGCTTTCTTATGGAAGATAAATTACTGAAGCTAAAGCACTATTAGAAGTTGTGACTAATATCGCAGTTAGATAAGACAATCGAAGGCAAACCCAATTAACTAGCTAAATAGTGAATGAAATGAGTTGAGACGATAAAGATGCCCTATTATGTACAAGCACTATAGGCTTGGTTTGGTTTGCATATTTATTTTGTTTCTGTGTTTGGGTAGATTTGAACCACTTTGGTAAGTTATTTTTTCCTAGAAAATTTTCTATTTCCTGTACACTTTCAAATTTGTTGGTGTAGAGAGTACATAGTTTTAAATCATCTTTCTAAGCACTGCCATTGTTTGAGTTATTACCCTTTTAATTATTTGCATCTTTTTTTAAAGTGGTTAAGTCAAAGTATTATCTATTTTAACAGTCTTTTTAAAAAACCAACATTTGACTTTATTATTCTCTATCATATTTTTGCCATTATTTATAATTGATTTCTTGTTACTCCTTCCTTCAAATTTAGTTCCTTTTTTTAGATTTTTAAGTGGCTGTATTTTTTATTGTTTGTAAAAATGTAAACATACATTCTCACATATACCAAATACCTATTATTAAATTATTTATGTGTTGCCAATTTCAACATTAGGCAAGAAAGAATCTACAAATACTTTTTTCTTGATCTAAAAGGCAGTGTATTAGTTGTAATGATATTGGCTATGTTTAGCAATGATTCAGTCTACTTCTATTGTACTGCAGCATAACAAATTCATCTTAAAATGTGTCTAAAATGTAAAGAGCATTTTATCTTGCATAACAAAATAAAGTGAGTGGCATGTACTTCCATGACTGGTTAATTCAATAGTTCAGTGATTAATTTAGTGGTATTTTTCCTACAAATTTCCTTCCCTTTTTCCCTTCATTTATTAATTTTCCATTTTCTCTTTTCTGGCATATGCATTGAAACATACAGATATCCCTCGAAATTCTAATTTAGCTACATCTCATAAACTGTCTAGAATTTTCATTATTATTCTGTTTCAAGTATAAGTATAAATTTTTATAAATTCAAGTATAAATTTTTAAATTTCTGATTTCAAATGTTTCCTATAAATTATTTAGAAGTATGCTTTTTAATTTCCAAAGTATCGAGTCTTTTTTAAATTAACTGTTATTTATTTCTAACTTCATTATACTGAGAAAAGAAACATAGTTCTGTCTTCTACTAAATACAGTTTAAACAGAGGTATCTTTAGGCTGAAGTCTTCAGTTTGATCCCATTCATATAAGCTGCCCTCTATGCCCTGGTCCCCAGGACACACATCTGGATCCCATCAAGCCAGGCTCATCACCACCATCAAGTTTATTCCTACTTCTACATATACCTTTATTTTTAACTGACTGCTGTGTTCTTTTCATCTTAAAGATAATTTTTGTGTAACCCACTGCTTCTTATTTTGACTTTTTCCCTTTGGTGTATTATTTTTAAATCCTTAGAAATTTGTTTTGCTATCCCCTCAAGAATCTTCTTAGTTATTTTTTTTTGCCTTGTCTTTTGAGGGTTAGGGTTTTGGGTTTGTTTTTATTTTGTCTTGTCTTGTTTGTTTGTTTCTCTTGGGTCTCTTGCTCTCCTTTCTTCTCCTGCTAGGAGCCTAATTCTCTCATTCTCTCTCTCTCATTTAACTTTGTTTTCTCCATTTTTCTCCTCTTATAACTATCACCTACTACATCTCATCTGCATTTTCTCTCTTCACATTTTGAACACTGTAAACTCCCTTCTACCTTCCTATTACATTTTCTTTTCTCTTAATTAACTGTGTCTTTACCATCTTTTAAAACTAATTGGTTTACATAGCTTCTGCCCCCACCATTTATGTTGTTGCATTTATTACTGCTATGGATGATATAGTTGACAACTGCTGTTTGCTTAAATGCCAAATCTAGTACATGATTACTTGTTGTTTTTGCTGTTGAAATTTGCTGACACCATTTCTGTTTGTTTGTGGTTATTAACATTGTAGATAGCATAATAGAAAACAGTTATTTATTTTGACTTTGTATATTACTTGCATTGGTTGTCACTATTGTTTGTTTCCCCATATTCTGTGAAGTGCTAGGAATCTACAGGGTTTCATGTACATGAATAGGCAGAATTAATATTGTCGAAAAGCAATATAAAGATTCAGTGCAGTTCTGTCCCAATAACATTCTTCACAGAACTAGAAAAACAGTCCTAAAATTCATTTCAAAGAATAAAAGCCCCATAATAGCAAAAGTAATTCTTAACCGAAAAAGCAATACTGGAGGCATCACAATACCTGACTTCAAATTATAATACAGAGATATTGTAACAAAAACTGCATGGTACTGCCATAAAAACAGACATGTAGACCAATGGTACAGAGACTTAGAAACAAACCTACATATTTACGGTTATCCAATCCTTGACAAAAACATACATTAGAAAATTTTAAAAATGGAGCTGGGAAAACTGGTTATCCATATGTAAAAGAATGAGCCTAGACTCTTATCTCTCATCCTGCACAAAAAATCAACTCAAAATGAATCAAAGACTTAGGAATTAGACCAGATACTATGCAACTCCTAGAGGAAAACATAGGGCCAACACTCCAGAATGTAGGCACAGGCAATTACTTTCTCAAGAATACCACTAAAGCTCAGGAAATAATGTCAGGAGTTAATAAATCAGATGGCATTAAATTAAAAAACTTCTCCACAACAAAGTAAACAAGACAGTAAAGAGAGAATGGGAAAAAATTCTTTGCTGGCTACTTTTTTGATGAATTATTAATATCTAGAATATACAAAGCACCAAAACTTGACACTTAAAAAACAAATAACCCAATTAATAAATGGGAAAACAAACACTTCCCAAAAAGAAGGAATACAAATGGTCTACAAATATATGAAAAAAATGTTCAACATCATGAGCAATTAGGGAAATGCAAATCAAAACTACACTGAGATTGCATCTCACACCAGTCAGATTGGCAGTCAGCAAGAACACAATAATAAAACCTGGAGAGGATGTGGAGAAAAAGAAACACTTTTACAATGTTGGCAGGATTGTAAATTAGTACAACCACTATGGAAATCACTATGATGGTTCCTCAAAAGACTAGGATAGAACAACCATATGACCCAGCTATATCACTGCTCAGTATTTATCCTAAAAATTAAAGTCATCATACTACAGCCATACATGCATACCCATGTTTATAGCAGCACAATTCACAAAACTCTGGAACCAGCCTACATGTCCATCAACAGATGAATGGATAAGGAAAATGTGGTATATATACACAATGGGGTTAGATTCAGCCATAAAGAAAAATGAAATTATGTCATTTGCAGGAAAATAGATGAAACTTGAGAACATCATGTTAAACCAAATAAGCCAAACTCAGAAGGTCAAGGGTCATATGTTTTCTTTCATATTTGGAAGCTAGAGAGGTAAAGGAAAGAAAAGTAGGGGGATCTCATGAAAATTGAAGGGAGATCAACAGAGGAAAGGGACCAGAGGAGGGAGAGAAGGGAGAAAAAGGAGAAATACTAGGGAATGATATTAGCCAAATTATATTGTGTGCATGTACAAATATGTAACAACAAATTCCACTGTTAGGTACAAATACAAGGCACCAATAAAAATATGTGGATTAAAAAAATATTCTCCCAAATTTTTATGTTTTACATTTTAAAGCTTATATTAAGATTTTATATTTAGAAGTGGATTTGTGCAAATATTAGTTCTTTTATGTACTTTTCCCCACATTTTCTAATGTTTGTACCATTAACATATTTTGCATTCATATTCAATGGAATTTTAGACTTTTAATATTCCCATTTGAATTAATGTATTTCCTCCAGTACTTCTTAGTCTATTTTCTTCATGTTTTTTTCCTCTCAGAACATGTTCCACTTATCATATAATAATACTTTTTTTTTGAGAACTAACTAGATATTATGTACATTGTAAGTGCTTTGCTCACATTCTTTGTTAATCCCCATATCAACTTTTAAAGGCACCAATTACTCCCAATTTAACAGATGAGGAATTCAAACGTGAAACATGTTAAGTGACCTTTTCAAGGTTGCACAGCTTAAAGACAGGAGACAAAGTTTGAACCTGGATCAATCTAACAGCATAGCCCAGGTGCCACACTGCTTTACCATATTGGTTTCAAGTGCTTCTTGATTCTCTGTGTGTTGGAATGATTGCCAGGCAACTGAGCAAAAGCTAATTTTGGAATCAACCCAATACTCTTTTAAGACATCCTTAAAATTAAATTCAATAATTCAGCTTTTATACTATGGTGGACAAGAGAACATTTCTCTGTAATATACATAGGTAATTACAGAAATAAACAGTGCCTCATGGTGTTTGTTTTTGGGTACTGGGCATTGAACTCAGAGGCACTCAACAATTGAGCCACATCCCCAGTATATTTGTATTTTATTTAGAGACAAGGGGGTCTCACTGAGTTGTTTAGCACCTCACTTTTCCTGAGGCTGACTTTGAACTCATGATCCTCCTGCTTCGGACTCCCATGCTGCTGGGATTACAGGCTTGCCCTTGATGAGTGTTTCAGTCACAAAATTTTAATCATAACCCAAGGAAGAAATGCAATTTTCATATGAGAAACAAACCTTAAGAAGAAAGGATCTTGCTTTTAATCTGGTGTTTATTCAAAGCTCTTTTTTTTCAATAACTGAAGATTAATTGGAGAGATGCTTATAGTACATTGAAGAAATTTCAGAGAAATTTGCATTGCATATTTAACAGCAAACAGTATCTTAGATATTCCTCCTTGTTTTCCTTTCCTCTCTTTAACTGTATTTACCAACTAACCATAGGTCAGAATTCCTCCATGCCTATACACAGATGGTAGATAATCCATCCTCTTTTTTTTTCCATTCTTTTCAACACTTTGAAATAATTAAAAGAAAATTTTTCTCTCATTATAATAATGTTATAATAGCTACCTTTTATCAAATGCCTACAATATGCCATGCATCATATTAAGCAAGTTTGTATTATTTCCAGTACTCACTGCATTCCTCATAGAGGAGAAATACAAGACTCAGAGAAGTAGTTCTCTGATTTTACCCAAGATCATAAACCTCCAACCTACATGTTAGTGATTACAGTTAGAGAAAAGGAGGAACCAGGAGGTATAGTTAAGATCATATTTACCATTAATCACACAGCAGAATTGGAATCCAAGCCCAAATGTATTCGACCCCACTAACTGATGTTGCCACTGACTCTGAAAAGCCAAAAAGAGAGAATAAAGTAATCTAACTGTTGAAGTGACACAAATATTCATTAACCACCTATGAAACATAAATTTATATATTATTATATAATTTCCTCATTTCCTGGAATCAATTTTATCCTATAATTTATTTTTTTCAGAAGTAGTATAAATATAGATAATATAAATAAAATGTATAAATATAAGTAAATAGAAAATATTAAGATATTATAAGTACATATTATGATTCATTTAGATTATTTTAAGAATTAATTAAATGATCAAAATGTCTTATAAATAGAAACTTCCCTTAATGAATACAACCAAAACCACTGTGATTAGGAATGATAATTTTTTTGTTATGATTAAATTAACAAGTAAATTATTTGTCCCTACTAACAATGTAAATCGTAAGAATTTTTCTCTTCCCACTGACTAGTATTTGGCTTTCCTGACAGATTTTTTAGAATAATCCACAACATCTTTGTTCAGATGACACAGTTGTTTACTGTAGTCTTGTTATTCATTCCCAGGAAACATGTCCAGGAAGCAGAAATCAAATCACATTTGAAATCTTTGTTTCTAGCATTATATTATAAAACTTATTATGGACGAAAATCCATTGTAATAAAAAAGGGTTTGAAGTCCAAAGGGGAAAATGAATGAATATATTTTCATTCTACTTTTATTTTTGAGTCCTGTAACTAAATATTTGTCCTTTATGTTGGAAGTATATGTAAGCATACTTTACATATACTTTTTATATATAATATACTTTATATATATATGTAAATATACTTATATAAATATACTGACAATATAATTTGCCTATGACTTCCCAGTAGTTATACAGACAGTAACCATATGTTGGTGTTCATGGAAGACTTTAAGAACTAAATTTACCTATTGTTTAATTTCATCTTTTAAAACTTTTCTTCACTTGGCTAATAATTGTGTACTAGTAAAATATTCCATTCATACTTCATGACTCAATTCAATTCAACAAAAATTCATTACACATCACAGACTAGGCATTGCTGAGTTCTAAGGAAAGATAAAAAGATGAGTAAGATTCTGAAAGAGACACATAGCAACTAAGAAATAAAGCAGGAAGAGTAAGATCAATACCATAACCAAGGTACAAAATGCTATGTAATCATAGTATGGGAGCAATTAATTCCAGTTGAGTACACTTGTAATGGAAAAATTGGAAAAGAAACTAACATTAAATACCTACAATGAAAATATCTTTATTGATAGACATTATTCAATCTGTAACAAGTTGACAGGTATTGTGAAACTTAGTTTTCAAAAGTACTCTTAATTTTTTCCCTTCAGTAACTGCAATACATGAAACCTAAAATTTAAGTACAAAAGTAGAAATCCTCTCCCAAAACAAATAAAATTAAAACTTTGTAGGCTCATAAAAAGCAAGATCCATACAACTTGAACAAAATGAGGCAAAGCCCTAGACCCTTACTTTCAAGTGTTTCAGTGGATCATTCCTGATGTTTTTAGTCTCTTTTGCAGTTTAGCCTTGAGGACTTAGGGAATCACACTGAGCAATTAGCAATGCAGCAGATTGTCAGGTTTTGCACATGTGCGCGCGCACACACACACACACACACACACACACGCAGTCTTTCCTCTGTCTCAAAAGGTTTCTTCCCTATCTTTCCATCATCATCTGGGGCATCTTCTCTTTGTACCCACCCCCAATCCTTACACAATCTAGTCTGAATACAGTTCAGGAGATTATCATTCTCTAATTGCACCCTATACTAAACTCATCATGGGGCATTTGAAACCATTTATTGTCTTTTTCACCACAAGTCTAAGACACCTTGCAGGCAGAAATTGTGTTTAATTAGGCCACAGCATGGCAATGTCACATCAGAAGTGCCTATTATATGTGGAAATATGTTTTCTAAAAAAGATTTATTGAAATCTTAACCTTCAGCACCTCAGAATTGTGATCTGATATGAAAATAGAGTTGTTTCAGATTAAATTAGTTAAGATGAGGTCATATTGGTGTAGGGGTTTTGCCTGAAATAGGGTGGGCTCATACTCTGTATGACTGGAGTCCTCCTAAGAAGACAGCCATGTGAAGACAGAATCACAAGAGAGAAGGCACAGCTGGAATTAAGTAAACCAAGGAATATCACAGATTACCAGCAACCACCAAAAACTAAAAAGAAGTTCCACAGGTCTCAGAGAGAACATGACCCTATGCATCCTCCAGTACTGTAAAACAATAAATGTTGTTTTAAGTCACTCTGTTACTTTGCTAAAGCAGCTGTGGGAAAACAGCCCAGTAATCAATAAATTTGGATGAATAGGTGGCTTCAAATTTTTCCCTGCTGTGAAAAATTCTGTGCCTTATTCTTATTTCCTCTAGCCTTGGTCTAAACTGTATTTCTTTTTACCTGTATTTGCCTATTTTATAGTCTATATGTTCATAAATCTTCATCCCTGCACTAAATTTGATTTTTACACTTAGAAAAACTTACCTGCAGATGTGCATTTCTTGACAACTAACACAGAGAAAGGAGAGATGCTAGAATAAGGCTTTGTTCCCATATGCAAGCAACTAAGAAGAGAGCCGAAGAGCCTTTTTTTCTTTTATCTTAACAGGTTGGCAGAATTTTTTTAATTGAATCATTACTATACATTGGATTCATTATGCCATATTCATTCATGTAACATAATTGATTAAACTCATTCCCCAGTATCTTCCCTTTCTCTTCCCTCCTCCCTTCCCTCCAATCTGCTTGTTCTGCTGATTTCCTTTCTATTACTATTATTATTAATTAGTGCATTTTTCCTAGATATATATGGGAGGATTCAATGTTGTATATTTTTACTTGGACAGAGGATAATTCGGTAGATTTTATTCCCCATCTTTACCTTAGACTTAGGTCGTGGTGTGCTGTTTTGAGTTTGTTGATCCTGTTGTCTTGGTGCCAGTTAGTGGCAATTTAGTATGGTGGTCAATAGCTTAGACATTGTCACATGGGCTGCAATAAAATCCAATCTGCCATTTAATAACTGGGATAAGTTATTTAACATTCCTCCACTTTACTTTCCTCACCTATAAATGGAGAAACAGTAGTATCAAATTTCTGAATTGTTATAAGAAAATAATGATATAATGTCTATAAAGTTCTTAGCATAGTTCGTTCTTAGCATAGTTAGTAAGGTCTTGATAAAAGTTAGTTAATGTGGGTAGAAAAAGGCCTCCATTTAGGATCAAAACCAAGCTACTCTGTAAAGCAAAATCCTCTGGAATAAAAACTGGATTGTGCTACAAATGAAAAAGTATAAATCCATTATGGAAAAAAGGTATTTCAAAGTTCTGCCTATACCAGAAAAAAGAAAAGAAAAAAAAAAAAAAAAGAATTCCACCTTCCACAGGCACAAGACTTTCTTAAAAGATTCACCCACTTTTTTCCCCCTTTTCAACAGGCTAAAAAGAGAGATGAGATTCTCCGACTCTTGAGAAAACAAAGAGAAGAAAGGATCTCGGTGAGACTGATAGTGAAGCATTCCAAAAAACCTAACTGTAGGGATGAACTGCAGCAAGTTTTCAGAGGTTTTATAACGGATGCCTTCAATCTAGACACCTGCAGTCTACAGCCTTCTGTGTATTGGAGATGAGCAGGATATAGAGACAGAAATCAGATAATCTGGCAATTCTTAATAAACCAAAGTTATCTCCAGAGTTTGCAACTCCCCTGGCATAAGAAATGAGATGTTATTGTCAGTGGAATCTTTTGTTCACATATTATAAAGCTATATGATATTGACAAAGGCTATGTCAGTGCTAATATTTGTTTACAATGATTGATCTTTTCTAGATCATACAAAAATAAATGCTAAATGATAACAAGCTTTATAAAAATAATAATGACACACTGTAGACTTATGGAAGCACAAACACACACTCCTGAATCAATCTTAAATGCCTTTATATGGAACATTTCTGACCTGATAGTTTCCAGATTTAAGAAGTTGATCTTTATAAACTCTGTGATGATTTTACCTTTCAAGTTGAGTATATTTTGGTCAGTGCAAAAAATAAAATTTTCCTTTTTGATTTTTGTTTTGTTTTGTTTTTAGAAAGAACTGATTTCCCTTCCTTATAAACCCAAGGCCAAAGAACACAAAGTAAAGTAAGTTTACTTCTGGCAAAAATATTCCCATCTTTTTACTTACTGTCTAGATAAGCACTTCTTTTTTCTAACCTTGTTCCCTACCATCACATCTTCTAAAAACCCAACCCATTATGTTAGGGTTTTCTTGCCCTGAATAAACTTTCTTCTTGTAGATATTAAAACCTTTGTACCTACATATATATATATATATATATATATATATATATATGTATATATATATATATATATATATATATGGAATATGCAAGGATAAGTTTGTGCTAAAACGGGAAAGCAGATCAATCTTGAGTATCCGTGCACAACATTTCCTTCTTTATCCTGGAGTGTTGAGTCCACCTGCCCCTACCCCACTCACCCTGCCATCTTTAATGTATCAGCAGATTTTAGATAGCCAACTCTGATCCCCCAGTGATCTGTATAAGGTTGCTAAAACTAAGTTCATGTAGAAAAGGTTTTAGCTTCTCAGTGATGGTTAATAACTTTATCCCTGAAGTAATGTTAGAATGCGACTGGGAACATGCTCTAGTGGAGTTTTAAGGAAATCAGCTACCAATTAATCATTATAGCACCCCTAATTTTTTTTAATCTTCATTTTTGTATTAGGACTGAAAACCACTGTGACTAACTCAACATTAATATAACAAATATTTATTTTCATACTGCATTCAGGGGAGAAAGGAAGTAAGAGTGGTGATTTTTATCTCATCCCTTTACTGTTATTAACATAATAGCCTTGAAGAAGAATAAATATGTCTATACTTCTTTTTAAAATTAAAAAAAGTCCTTTAATCACCTGGTTAAGCTGGGTACAGTGGTATATGCCTGTAATCTCAGCAGTTCAGGAGGGCGAGGCAAGAGGATCACAAATTCAAAGCCAGCCTCAGTAATTTATCAGAGCCCTAAGCAACTTAGTGAGACCCTGTCTCAAAATAAAAAATAAAAAGGACTGGGGTTAAATGCCCCTGGGTTCAATCCCTAGTACAAATCATCATCATCATCATCATCATCATCATCACCTGGCCTTATTGTCTACATAATGCTCTGCAACTTACTTAGGTTCTTACTATTTGGCTAGATGATTTGACTTATCTTCTAAGGGTGAAGAAACACTAGCCCAGTCAGACACTTACTTAACTGATTCAAATAATGGATGAAGACTGCTACTTGAGTCACATCAAACAGACACGTTGGATGCCTTAGATTTCTGCATGTATTTTTTCTTTCTTTTTTATGTTTTTATTAATGCATTATCATTATGCATAATAATGGGGCTTCTGCATACATTTTTACAGAACTTCCTGCTACTACCCATGGTGATCTACCTGAGAGTAAAACATTATTTCAAAGCTTAGATACTTATTTGAAAAATTTAAATGTTTATCTACTTACTTTTAGAGTATACTAATTCTTTTCTCCATCCTGAAGCTAAATTTCATTCCATTTCACAGTGATATCTTCTTCCTCTGAACCTCTCAGAGTTACTGTCTGTACATTCATTAGACGACTGATCATTATCTCTTATATTATTTAACATTTCATATATTTTTTTCTATAATTATAAGCTCCATGAGAAATTGGGTCAAAGTACCTAGCACACTACCTACACATTGGAATTCAGAAAATATTTGTAGGGAAAAAAAAAAGTTTAGTTCAGGGCTGGCGTTGTGGCTGAGATAGAGCACTTACCTAGCACACAGGAGGCACTTGGTTCCATCCCCAGCACCACATCAAAAAACTAATTAAACAAAATAGAGGGATTGTGTTGGTCTACAAATAAAAATATTTTTTTTTAAAAAAGCTTAGTTCAACCTGGACATGGTGGTGCATACCTGTAATCCCAGCACTTAGGAGGCTGAGGCAGGAGGATTCAAGTTCAAAGCCAGTCTCAGTAACTTAGTAAAGTCCTAAACAACTTAGTAAGACCCTGTCTCAAAATAAAACATAAAAAGGGATGGGGATGTGGTTCAGTGGTTAAGCACCTCTGGGTTCAATTCCTGGTACAAAAAAAAAAAATTTAGTATGAGAATATTATATCATTCAAATCAGTAATAGCTAATTGGTGTTTTATACTATACATTGATTTATAAACATTTTTTTTAAATTTTGTAAATATCTTAGACACAATTGTAAAATACTTTAACTTTGCCCTCTTTTCCTCCCTCCATTCTTGCCTCTCTGCCCAAAACTCCGCTACACACAGATGCAGCCTTAACTTTCCTCTTCAAGAAATCTTTTTAATCTGGATGCCCTTCTATCAGAAGAACTAGAAAGTATGTTTCTAGCAAGGTTTTAGTAGCAATATGTTTATTATCCACCTGAGGAATATTTTCATTTTAAGAGGGTTAAGTAGAAGGAACAACAGTTAGTCCAAAGAAATCACTTACCAATGATGAAATCTCAGGAATTTCACTCTTTAGTGAGCAAAATATATTTAGAGTAGGTCTACTCCAAAGTCCTTCAAATCACACTGCAATAACCACTTCTCCCAATATAACTTTAAACTTGGTTGCAAAGCCTAATGTATATTCAGAATCCACAACAGTGCATTTTTATTGGGGAAATTTTCAAAGTTGTTTTCAAGCTATAATGTTCAGAATGACAGAGTTCTGTGTATAGAAATTGATTCATATTATTACCAACAGGGAAGAAGTATCTGTGTCAGATAAAGAGGGCCAAGAAGAAGTCAAAGCCTTGCACTGATCTGCTTGGCACAGGGTAGAAGATGGCTTACTTATATCTTCATGTTGAAACAACCTACACTTACATCAGGATCGCTGGGATCACTAACAAAGTTTTTTAACTTTGTCAAAAGAAATAAAAAGTTGATGAGGAAAGTTAAATGTGCATTATTCCAGAAATTTTACCAGTTACTGAATACTTGTGTTCAAATGGACAAAAAAGTCAAATAAGTACAAATATGTGCATTTTATTGTACTTCAACTTTACCTCAATAAAGCTGTGGGGGGAATAAAGTTAAATAAGTAGACTTCCATGAATTTTGTCATTTACTGAGTATTTGTATCTATTTTATTTATTGTATACTACTGTGTTTGACATCACATCATAATCATCTCTCTCACCTTACACATTCTCAAAATCCTATTTACAACTTTTGTTTGAAGAGTATTTTCAGAATTTTTGTACATTGTGGATATCACATAAACAATAATCAAAGACTTTATGTGCTCCAACTTGTAGACTATTAGTAGAAATAAGGAAAAAGGGATGAAAAAGGGCAGTCTTGAAAACTTAAAAAGTCTTTATTGCGTTAAAGAATAGTCCCTTTTACAAAATGTGGTTTATTCCATTTTTAGAACATGTCTGAAATCAGAAATGAACTGTTTCTAGTTCTGTAACCAACTCAGCTTGCCTGTGTTTTACACACAGGTATATAACCCCACTGACAGCCTACCTCACCAAAAGTTATTCCTTTTGGTACGTATTGAAAAAGAAAAAGTTAAGGTTTAGTCCTGTCTGCATTGTGCAAATGGCAGTCCTACTCAGGGTTGTTCATTGTTCCCCAGTGTTTGAAGCTCTATTTAGAACCATCATTCACTTCAGAGTCCTGGGCATAACCTCCGTAAGATGCAGCCATCATCCACAACACACCAAGCTGAAATGGAGGCTGGAAGTAAATCTTTTAGATGGAGGAGGAGGTATTTGCCTCCTTAAAATTCAAGGACTCTATGGCTAAAAAAAAAAGTAGAGGAGGGTAACTGCAAGTTTCTGGCACAACAATATTTAGAGAATGAATAGTCACCTTTTTATTGCTATGACTAAAATACCTTACATAAACAACTTAAAGAAGGAATAATTTATTTTGGCTTATGGTTTCAGAGGTTTCGGTCCATGGTCAATTGGTTCCATTGCCTTGGGTTTGAAGTGAGGCAGAACACCACGGCAGAAGGTCGTGGCAGAAGAAAGTAGCTACTCAGCTCATGACAGACAAAAAGCACAGTGGCTGGGGGAGGCTGGACACCAGAAATAACCTTTCAGTGACCTGCTTTCCCACTTGGTCCCACTTGGTCAGTTATCAGTAGATCAATCCACTGATGAAGTCAGAACCCTCATGATCCAGTAGCTTCCCAAAAGTGCCACCTCTGAACATTGCTGCATTGGGAACCAAGCCCATGAGACTTTGGGGGACATTCCAAATTTAAACTATACCAGAGAAAAAAATATGTGGAACAAAAATAAAGATAATAGGGCTTAGATAGGAGAAATTTTAAAAGTTATAAATTGACAATCCCACCCTAGCACCATCAAGAATAAAAAGTACTATGTCAGATTGATTTATTTGTCAGATCTCTATTGTGAAGATGGACAGAGCAAACTATTAAAGCCTAAACTTTTCTATCATAATTTATTCTGATTCCAAGTTCACTGAGAAATCTTTTCTCATCCAGAGGAAGAATATGTGCTCAACAGGCTAACATAAACATCAGTTTACCTGACAGTTACATTTCTCAGTGTGTGATTATAGTACAAGTTCAGCATCCCTAATCCAAAAATCTGGAAATAGGAATCCTCCAAAATCCACATGTTTTTGAGTACTGACATTATGCCACAAGTGGAAAATTCTACACTTGACCTCATGTGGGATTGCTGCCAAGATGGAGGTGTACTAGAAATATTGTGTAAAACTATACTCAGATCATGAGTTTAAGGTATATATGAAACATAAATAAATTTTGTGCTTAGGCTAGGGTCCTGTCCCCAACATATCTCATTATGTATATGCAAAGACTCCAAAGTCTGAAAAAAAATCTGAAATTCAAAACACTTCTGGTCTCAAGCATTTTTGGATAAGGGATACTCAACCTATAGTCTCTTCAATTATGTTTGAGCTGGTTGAAGTAAGGACTGATCTCTGGGCCAAGATAACTTTATCAAGGAAAATTCTACTTTATGAGCATTCCTATGTGGTCAGGTGTGATGGTTAACTATTGCTGCAACAATACTACATAACAAAGAAGTCTAAAACAATTGTGTACTTTCAGGTCAGCTGGGATTTGGCTGATCCTGGTTTAGCCAGACAGCCTACTTCAGGCTACAGAACCTAGGTCTGTTCTGTCACACTACCAGTCTATCAACTGACTGAGGCAGCTTTGCTCCATGTATCGTCCTCTTGGGGATATATGTGAACCAGTAGGATATCTGAACTCTGTTCCTCCAACACAGTGTAGAGAAGAAAGAGAGCAAATAAAAATGTGAAGCTTTTACTGGTCTACACTTAGAAAGTTCTGGCTCATTCTGTTGGTCAAAAAAGTCAATCACATGGTCACAGACAAAGTCAAGGGAAATATACTCTGCCTGTTTAGTAAGGGAAACTGTAATGTCAGGGTAAAGGGTATGTGTAGTGGGAGATGTGAAGAATCGGAGTCATTATTGTAATGTACCACACTTGGTTGACCATAAACCCTAACAAAGTCAATTTAGACCAAGGTCAACGTTATGATTTGGATGTGAGGTGTCCTCCAAAGGCTTCTGTGTGAGACAATGCAAGAAGGTTTAGAAGTGAAATGACTAGGTTATGAGAGCCTTACCTCAATCAGTGAGTTAATCCCCTAATAAGGGATTGAGTGGTAACTGAAAACAGGTAGGGTAGACACTGGGGGTGTGCCTTTAGGGTATATATTTTGTATCTGGTGAGTGGAGTGTGTCCCTCCTCTCTCTCCCTTTCTCTCTTTCTTTCTTTCTCTCTCTCTCTCTCTCTCTCTCTCTCTCTCTCTCTCTCTCTCTCTCTCCCACCCCTCTCGCTCTCCTTTCTGATCATCATGTGAGCTGCTTCCCTCTGCCACACTCTTCCACCCTGATGTTCTGCCTCACCTCCAGCCCTGAAGAATAGAGCCGGTGGTCTATGTACTGAAACCTCTGAAACTGTGAGTCCCCAAATAAACTTTCCTCCTCTAAAATTGTTCTTGTCAGGTCTTTTAGATACAAGAGTGGAAAAACTGACTAAAACAGTCAGGGTATTAAAGGCAAAACTCAGGACACAATTACTTGGAGCAAAGTGATAGTTTCTTTAAGTTGTAATAAATGTTGTAGTGTTGGAAATAAATCCTTCCAAGTGGCATTAAGTGTCCATCTATCTGCACATTTACATGCATATTTGCCTTGCCAAATCTTCACAAAACTCTTAAGGTAACTAGCATTACCAAGAGTTAAATGAAACTTAGGCAAAAGAACTTGCCAACGGTCACACAGATATTAAAAGCAAGATTCAAAACAGAATATCAGATGCCACTTCTAGTGCTTCTTTCCACCATAACAGTTCCTTCTTTGATTGCTTTAATAACCAAGAGTTTCTAGGAAGAATGTGTGTTGGACTGAGATGTTCTAATCAGGACACAGAGAAGGGTTATGGATGAGCTTGCCATAAAGGTCAGCGTTCATCCTGCTGATGATGCTGTTTTCCACAGTAGTACAACTTTCCCATATTCTCTACTGATGCTGAACTTTTTAGAACTGTAGTGGCTCAAAGTCTTAGAAGTATCACTGTTTTTTGGCTGTTGTTCTGAAAATCAGGATGAGTAGGTAAGCAGAAGCAAAGTGGGACCAAAATCCAGAAGTTCATAGCCCAGAAGAGATTACTTCTGTGCTTCACAACAGCATATTGTGAGGAAACTGCAAGGAACCCAGACCCACTGTCTGCGATTTAGTGCCTTAGGTTTGGGCAGGCTCACTTTGATATTGTTAAACATCTTGTTTACAATAAGAAGCCAATGTAAAACGTAATTTTTGTGGGAGTTTAGAAGATCAAATACACATGGAAGACAAAACTGGTTAAGAAAGCTCTTCCAGAGGGAGTAGGATCTTCTTTTCTAGAGCAGGGAAACTTCCTCTGCCACCAGTCCAACTCCATAAACACCATCCCCACCTCCCAACTTGAAACAGAATCATTCTCTTGCTGAGATCTGCGACACTCTTTGGCTTCCGATGGAAACCACTCTCCTCTCAACCAGAACAACTCAGCCACCTTCCATGGAGGTTATCCATGTAGGTCCCCTACTTTTCCGACCAGGGAACACACTGCCTGCTTCAGCATTCATTTGTCAAATCCACCCTTCCTTTCCAGCGGGTAACCCTGAGGGCTGGGACTGGCCTACTTAGCCCCAGGTATATAGAGCCTTGCCTCTGCTTTTGGCCCACCCCACAGAGCTGAGTGAACTTGGCTATGGCCCTGGGGAGTAGGGGCTATATATGGTATTGTTTTTAGCCACACTGCACTCTTCATTCTATTTCAGAAAAGTCATTCCTGCACCCTGCGCCCTAGGAAACCCAGGATCTCCCTGGGAAGCTCGGAGAGGCGGTGAACTGGCCCTCTCAGCTGCTAGCTCCCCTCTGGCGGGCAGTATGTCTGGCGCCTACCGCGCTGGAAGAAGAGGTCTGGGGCGGGACAACCGGCGGGGCTGCCCTCTCGCAGTGACGTCCCAGGGGGGCGGAGGGGTGATCAACTGACTCTCAGCCCTCCTCGCCTCTCCCAGAGCCGGGTCCGTCGGTCCTCGGGATGCCGCTACCACGACTGGTATTGTCGCGTACGCCGCCTCCGGTCAGCCTGCTCCACCACTGTAGCGCCGGAGGGTCCGAAGGAACTTCAGCCAGAGTGGTGCCATGCAGCCAGGAGCGGGTCTGCAAGCTGTGCTGCTGGCAGTGCTGCTGGCGGGGCCACGGGGCACGAAATGTCGCCTGCTGAGCGGTGAGTGAGTGCGCCGGGGCAAGAGCTGGTACCCGGACAGTCTGCACCCCAGCAGCTGCTGACAACCTTCGGAGCTAATGCACCGGGTGGGGAGGGAGGCGCTCCCCGCTCCTCTCCCGGACCCAGCCTTCGGAGCCCCCTGCTTTCAGGGACTGGAACTGGGATCAGCGCCGGTTCCGGGGCTGTCCATTACCCTGGGTGTCCTGGAATCCTGGAAGTCCGCTCCCCGTTAAGGGTTATCCTAATGGGTCGGAGAATCAGGTTGGGTGGGGCAGTGGGCGAACCTGCGGGTTCGGGTGCCCCTTTGGCAGCTCCGTAGAGTGCGGCAACGTAGTGCCTGAGAATCCCACGCGGAGCAGGCTCACCAACCCCATCTACCTCCCACTCGCGAAGGCCGCCACGCAGACGGCGGGGTGGGCAGCCTGGGTCCGCGGTGTTGTGGGAACCTTGCTTGTTACTCTTGGTCTCCTCTGTGGGGAGGATGGCTGGCTCCAGCGCCTGGAATGAGAACGCTTAGAGATCGGGAAGGCAGCTTAGTTAGCGCGGGACCGGCCCCGCCTGACTCTGGGGAATGACTCTCTCTGCTTCCTTCCTTGTGTCGTGTCACCGCAGCCTCGGATTCGGACCCCAGAGGAGGTACTGTGCTCTGCTTTTTGCCTCTTCCAGTTGTTCTGCATGTCCAGGGAGAGGGGAGGGCGAATATGGATGCCCTTTTTCTTCTGTGTTTGGCGTCGACAGCTTGACCAAGAGGAGGGAGTTAGAGGAATGTCGACCTTCTCCTCCGGGGTATCCCGGCTTGTGGAGCTGATTTAACCCATCTAGAGTTGGTTTCAAGATGGGGTGTGGTGTGTGGAGAGTAACTGAATTGAGTTGCTTAGGTTAGGGCTGCAGGAGCTTAGTAGTTGATAGTGGCGGGTAGAAGGCCCGCCTGCTCTTCCCTTTCCTGCAAATGAGAAAAGAAAGACACTTCCTGAAGGCAGGGGAACCAGATGGGCCCTCGGGCCTCTTTCCAGCTTTGACCCTCTCTGGCACTCACTGCAGAGTTGGGATGTGCGGCCAGCCTGGACCATACAGGAAATTCAATTGAGGTGTTATATTTTCCCTTGACAATCTAGCATGGAAAAGTGAGGGCTGCCAGTAAATTCAGCTCCAGCTTCCAGTTATGCTGGTGGCAAGGTTGGGGGTGTTCCTAGTGGCTCATTTGCCTTCCATTCACTGCCTGATTTGGAGCCACCTTTAAGGAATCATATAGAGGCTTGGCTGGCCCAGCCTCCTCCCCAGGCAGTCTGGCTGCTGTCACAGCCTCTCTGGAACACCTTCTTGGTGAAAATATCCATCTCAAAAGAGCCCTCTTAATTTGCTGGTGGACCCATCCAGTGAGAGCTTCTCTATTTAGCAGAAATAGAAAAAAAAAAAAAAGAAGAAGAAGAAGAAAGAAAGAAAGAAAGTAAGAGGCTCTTCTCTTTTCTAACTTGTTGCTTATTGAGAATTTCTTTATAAAAGCAGTAAGAGGAGAAATAGAAAATAAAAATGCACTGGAGATTTTCAATCGCCTTTAGGTGCTCTTTTCCATTTAGCACCAATAATGTAGTTAACTGTCTTCGGCCTTTGGCCTGTATTCTGGACAATATTAGGCATAATGAAAGCTATCTGACTCCCTGAACAACTGCAAAACAAGTTGGGAAAATGAGAACATACCAGAAGGTCTGGGAAGAGTTCCTCAAACCCAAATCCTTTACCCCTTACTCTGTGGTAGCAATTCATACCCACAACCCACAATTTGGCTCTGTCATTGCAGGGTCTACTCTCCTTGTTGAAATGTGGTTTTCATTTTGTATAATTTAGATCCAGAGACTCATGCTATGTTCTCCCCTGGGCTAGAAATTGGCATCTGTTTCTGTATTCCCAGCACCTAGCACAGTGCCAGGCAAAAAGGTACACTTAATAAATGTTGATTAAACAAAGGAGTGATGAATTAAAGAAAAAAAAATTTTTTAAAGAACAAAAGAGTAATGAAGCTGAGGCTTGGTTGCAGCAAGGCTTCAATCACCCAGACACAAGGTGGGACAATGTGTGCTGAGGAACAATTTGTTACTTCTCAGTAGAATCCCATCCATCTGTCCAAAACAGTCTTTAGCCCTTTAGGTATCAGTCCTGTGAGACACACTGCATAGACTCCTAAAGCAAACCCAAGCCTGGTGTGGGGAATGAGCAGGCTAGTTGAGACATATTGGTCTTACCTTGGAATCAGATCTGGATTCTGACTTGAATAATGCTGATGATAGCTATGTGACCTTAGCCAGTTACTCAATTTCTCTGAGCCTTGATTTTCTCATTTGTAAAATGGGACATAAACAATATCTACATCAAGGGATTGTTATAAGGGTTAAATGAGATAAAGTCTGTTTGTAAATGTAAAACCCTTACCACAGCTGATGGCACACAGGAAAAGTTCAGTAAAACTTAGCTATTGTCTTTAGATCGGGGGACTATCAGCATTAGAAAACCCCACAGATATCGTGCACTTAGCTTCTGCCCACACCAGAGGCTGAGCAAATTAGTTCTGCTGTCATAGGCAGAAGGTTTCAGGGTAGAGGAGTTCATGTACGACTTCAGAACACCTCTCTTACCTGAAGGAATCACTCAACAGAGATACGTTAAGCCACACTCTCCCCTGAGATTTCCTAAGAGCATAAAATTGTTATTTATGTTCCTTAAGCAAAGCCATAAATCTTCATCAACCTCTCTTGAAAGATAAAAATGTCTGCCTTTCAAGAATCTGTAATTGAACAAACAAAACATGTGTCCCTACACAATCTGAGCATCAGAGTTTAAATCACCACAACTCCATGTTCGAAGGAGTATTAATTTTCTCTGAGAACTCTGACGTAACAGTCTGCTGATAAGTAATTCTGATTCCTGCCCAGAAGTAGCTCCCTTCTGATGTCTCTGAGCCTCCTTGCTCTGGGATACATTTCTGGTACACTGAAACAGGTTGCCTTTTTCCTCTAGGGCAGCTGGTTTGCCGGGAAGGGACACAGAGGCCTTGTTATAAAGTCATTTATTTCCATGATGCTTCTCGAAGACTGAACTTTGAGGAAGCCAAAGAAGCCTGTAGGAGGGATGGGGGTCACCTGGTTAGCATCGAATCTGAAGATGAGCAGAGATTGATAGAAAAGTTCATTGAAAACCTCTTGGCATCTGACGGTGATTTCTGGATTGGACTCAGAAGGTATGAAGAGAAGCGAAGCAACAGCACAGCCTGCCAAGACCTTTACTCTTGGACTGATAGCAGCATGTCAAAATTTAGGTACGTATGTGGAGCTGATTCCTTTGACATAACACAGAAAAGAGACAGGCTGAATCCACAGTGCCAGATCCATGGGGAACAGGAGGAGACCCAGCAAGGCAGAACCCTAAAGGTAGTAACACCTGAAGAACCACTGACCAGAACAGTGTGGTAAAGGTGGTGAACTTAGCCTTGACTTGGCCCCAAGGATGTCCAAAAAGTTCAGGTGGGCAAGGTCCAGCAGCATTGTGTCAATGACACATGATGCTTGAAGTCTTTGCCCTGTCCATAATATATAACAGCAAACCTACTTCCTCCTGAGATTACAGTCAACTACCTCTTGAAGTCAGTAGCTCTGGCTGTCTGTCTTTTTGGCTAGGTATCTGGCTATAGGTAGAGTCCTCGTTAAGAGACTGACAGTCGGTCCATAGAGTTGGAATCAGGATAGGACTGCAGACTACAGAGAACTGTGATAATGGGCAGGAAATCAGTACCAAGACCTAACTCTACAGATTAGCCAAGAGTGGGGACTTTGGGAAGCCTGCAGTTTGAAGGACCCTCCTGAACCCATAGCATGGAGACACTGATGCTCACACACACCCCACCATGACACAGTGACATTGCCATTATCCCTCCCTATAAATGCAGTTACATGGAAAACATTTTTAAAATATCAAAATTAAGAGACAGACATAGGGGTCTTGGGTTGTGGCTCAGTGGTAAAGTGCTTGCCTAGCATGTGTGATGCACTGGGTTTGATTCTCAGCACCACATATAAATAAATGAAAAAATAAAGATCTATCAACATTTAAAAAATACTTTTTAAAAAAAGAGACAGACATAGAACTGTAAAACATCTAACAGAGAGCTAGATCATAGTTGTATGATAGTTTATATAAGTAATAAACACTAAGGCCCCAAAGGATAAAGAAGCAAAAGACCTGAGCAAATAGTTCACAAAATAGAAAATCTAATTGACATACAATCATATAGAAAAAAAGTTTAAAGTCATTATTAATTGAAGAGTAAAGATAAAAAATTTTTATTACCTGTTACATTTAAAACAGTATGTAGATAGCATCCATCACTGTCAACTCTTTATGCAGATCAGATCCTGAACTCATGTAAGTTCTGAGAGTAGCTCCTCCAGTAGTCTCATGGGCTTTTCTTCCTGAAAGAAAAGACACTTAAAAGATGATGGTTAGTAGGAGGAATAGAAGGTTAGTACTCTCCCCATCACTGCAGCTTGCCCCAGGGCCGTGACTGACATCAATCTCCCTCCTCTACTATCCAGTCCAGATTCTCCCACCCTCTGTTGCTGTCAATGACTAACCTTGTGGCATGAACCAGATCCTCATATCTGAATAGTCTTAGGCCCTAGTTACCTTGCACTTCTCGGGCTGAAGTTAATACACTTTTCCACTGGTCATCAAAATTGGGCAAGTGAGTATAAAAAGATACCTAACTAGATAACCTAAGAGTCTTCTCCCTGTCTATAATATATAACAGCAAACCTACCTCCTCCTGATGATTACAGTCAACTACCTTCTGCCAAGATAATGACATCTCTTCTTGCCTGCTTGTCCCCTGGACACAAGGACCCCAAATGTCCAAGTGGTAGCCAATGGCTCAATGACACTTTCTGTATCTTCTAGCCAAACTATTCCCCTCTGGAAACTAAGGACCTCTAAACTCCCAAATCCCAGCATTGCAGAGACAAGAAATACAAATTCCCTGAGTGGGCCATTATCAGTGATGGGACTCCTGTTTTCATCCCTTAGCTCCCAGACTCATGTATTTTACTAGTGGAGGCACAGGACTATACAAATCATCAATTTAAAATGTACTTCTTTTTGGAGATGGTGCCCTGCCAAAAACATTGCCTCTAAGCTGATGCTTCAGCTGTGTTTTCAACAAGCTATTCCATCACTCTATCAAGCTAATACCTTCAAGATTATGCAATATGTGATATGACAAGTGAATCCCATGGCCAGGTACCTACTCCCACGCCTTCTTTGCTATAGGGTAGGTGACTTTGTCTGATGAGATGTTATTTGGGATCCTGTATTGGTAGATTAAATATTATGTACACCTTTGAATAGTGGTGCTGACTAAAGTTCATAGGCAGGAAAGGCAAACCCATGCCTAGATTGTGTGTCTGTTCCTACCAAAATGAATCACTGTCCCTTTCAGGGATCCAGTGGAGTAAATTTGCCACCAAGTGTAGCAAGTATCGGTGCAGTGTCAGACACAGCATTGACCTCTGTGGCTGCTACATTTGGCAGTAGTAGTAGCCAGATCAGTCTTGGTCAGTGGGAGCCAATCTGCAGAGCCCAGGCATAGTCTCCATTCTGCCTCCATTTATATTTGCATATCTAATGTGCTAGTACTAGGGTGACTGATAACCAGCTGGCTGGCATTACCTGAATGAGTCATTTGTCTCCTTGGCTGTTTAGTGCCTCTTCCATGATAGATGCTCCCTGTTAGGCTGTAACATGTGACAGAAAAAGTATATTTTATGCCCAGTCACATGTATGTCTGTTCACGTCACTCTATCCAAGAAGTCCTTGTCCCCAGTCTTCCAGTCTTTTTCCCTTTAGATTCTTATCCGCTGGTCCTACTGTTTGCCTTTCCCCTGAATCTTTATATAGTCTAATCTTCCATAACTTCTATTTCCATACAAAGTGGTTAACTAGGTGCATCAACTAAAGCTATGTCCAGTGAGTGTCCCCCTAGCACATTGTCTTTCAAGGCCATCTCGAAGTGGCACTACAGTTCAGCTGCTGTTCATTTTGGCTTGTTTCACTCATATTTAACTGACCTATTCATGAACCAAGCTCAGGCTGCTTGTATCAGCTAGTCATAAGGAACATCTCATGAACCATAAGCGTGAGCTGAGGCAGAGGCTTTGGAACAGTGGTAGATATCGTGGTAGTCTGTTCTACCTGTTCATACAGTGCCCTCTGGTCCTAGATATACCTTTTCCACCTTATAATGGATTGATTCTAGCCTACCTGACTTGTGACAAGGTGTGTCTAACAGGAGCTAGTTCATAATGGGCAGGTTGGGCTACGTGGTCTCTTGGTTGGTGTCCTTGCTTAGTAAAAAAGTAGCAGTTGCTTTTCAAAAGATGACTAGTTCTCAGCTACAGATGATATGACTCTGCTCCAAAACCATAGCAATCTGCTCTGTGATTCTCTCATTGGGGTAGTCTTGAATCCTATATGGCAATATGTTTCCCACCACTGACACCTCTGACAATAGGGTCTCCTGAATCACATGACTCAAGTGACAAGTCTAGTTGAACACAGCCTAGACCTGCTTCAGAGTCACTTTCTGCTCTAGATTCCACTCATTTCAGCTGTTATTTGAGCCAAAGAGGTATGCCTAGGTGTGAAATATGCTACCTCTGAAACCCAAAGATGCCTACTAAGTATAAAAGTTTACTTCCTAAAATTATTGCACAGTGTAATCGTTTGCTCTTTAATTTGAAAGGGATGGTCTGGCATTGTCTAGATCACTAGTTACACATTTTAATGAAGTGGCAGGTCCCTGAATATTCACAGAGTTTATCTCCAATCCTCTGGAGAACGTGAGTCATACTAAGACCTCCAGGGTAGTAACTACTTCTTGCTCATCTAGTCCAATTGGCATGATGTCAGCAATACATCGAACCAGTGTGATTTTCTGTAAGATTTCTAGGAAGTCCAGGAGGACTCTTCACAGCATATTATAAATAAATACAGCCTTAAGGCAATATCACGAAGGCATACTGTTGCCCATTCCCAATAAGCGCAAACCATTCCAGATTCTTTCTGATCCAGATGGCAAAGAATGTGTTCACCAGCTCTGCTTATTAAGTAATGGATGGCATATCAACCTGCTGTAGCACAAATGCCACATATGGCACAGCAACTAAAATCAGGGCTTCACCTTGATTGAGTTTGTGCTATCACTGTTAGTCAGCTTCTCACTGCTATGACCAAAACACTGACAAGAACAACTTAGAGGAGGAAAAGTTTATTTTGGCTTACAGTTTTAGAGATCTCCATCTGTGGTCAGCTGACTCCATTGTTCTGGGCCCAGTGTGAGGCAGAACATCATGGCGGTAGGGCATGGTAGAAGAAAGCTGCTCAGCTCATGGCAGCCAGAAAGGAGAGAGAGCACGATGGAAACCAGGGACAAAATATAATCCTGAAGTGCATGCCCCAGTGACCTACTTCCTGCAGTCACACCCCACCTGCCTACAGTTGCCACCCAATACTGATTCAAATGATTAATCCATCAAATGCATTAATCCACTGATTAGGTAACAGCTCTCATAATCTAATCATTTCACCTCTGAACATTCCTACATTGGCACATGAGCTTTTTGAATTTTTTGGGTGACATCTCATATCCAAACCATAAACATCCTTTAAGATCTGCTTGGTTTTTTCCATAAGTCAGACTAGTAAATTAAGTAGGGATATGACGGGGAACACCACACTGCATTCTCTAGGTCTTTAAGGAGGGTACCATTGTCTGCATTCCCCTGGATAAGATATATTGTTACTTTACTAACGTGGTAGGGGTGGGAAGGAGTGTAGTTTCAGAGGCTTCTTACTTGATCTGCTTCACTCTGATAGCCTAAGGAACCAATATGGAATTCCACCAACTATCAAATATGTCTATTCAATTCACATATGCTGGGACTGGGACAGTGACTACTGACTGGGTCCTTCTGTGAGTGGACCTCTATTTAATACCTGGCCCCAATATGTTCTCACACTAAATGGGTAATAGTACTTCAAGTCTAAATATCAGTGTCAACTTACATCCTGTGTCAAACAGTCCTTGTAATATTTGAATATACCCCCTCCCAGTGTATGGTTACTTAAGTACATGGCAGGAGGTCCCTTTGTGGGAAGAACAGGGAAATTACACAGGTGCCTGCCATGGTAATGCAGAATCCTTCTTCCTGGGAATCTGGCCTTTCCCTCTATCAGTTAGTTATGAGTCTGAAAACTTACTCAAATTCAAAAATTACATTTCAGGCATGATGTTCCATATCTCCCTGAGATGAAATTATATAAAGTCATAAAGCCAATAGGGAGCATCAACGGGTTTGGAAAAGGGGGTGGAGGTAACTAATGAGGTACAAAGCCCAGCTCCTGACAGGTGTCCAGCATAATGTCTAAGGAGTGCTTACTGCAAGCTCATCTATTGTTCAGGAAATTCAACCCAGTGAGTAGAGCGAAGGACCTTCCTTCTGCCAGACTGCAAAATAGGACTGAAGCAGAACTATACTGTGGCATGCCTGCCTCTTAGCTGTCTCTTTGCTAAGGAGGGGCTCTGATGAGAGCTAGGCAGAGCAGAAGTGCCTGGCTAAATAGTCTGTGCATCAGGGCAAGATCCTAGCCCTGGAGGGAAGCAACTCAGGTGGGTGATCAGGCAGACTACAAAGCCCAGCCCTGAGTCAATACCTGAGGTTGGTGCTTGCAGATGTAGACTTTCTATGGGATCAAGGCTTTAACCTAGCACCCACATATGCAACTGGTGGCAGCACCATTTAATTCCAGGTTCTAATGGATAGCTGCTAATGCACCCTTTCAAGAGGCTAGGGAGACAAAGTGAAAACATCTGGTAGTGGAGGCTGAAAGCTTATCAATCTGATCCAATGGAAATGACATAAAAAGTGAAAAAGATCAAGTGATCCTCCTGCCCTTTTCTCTACCCCTTACCTTATTTAACAGCCTCTATATTTTGGAAGATCATGCAGTGGTGGCTAATGAAAAGCATGAAAGATGGAAATAGAGCAAGTTCTGGGTGAGAAACATCATGCCTCTTGTCAATGCATATGATCTCTAAAAAAGGGAAACAAAACACAATTAGCCAAAAGCAAGCAAGAAAGAAGTAGCCCTGCGAGATGCCTTTTCTCATAATTCCTTGCAGACATAATATGGAAATATATTCCTCCATGCAGAGACGTTGTGGCAAGTGTCAGATGATTGATTGTGATGTCCATGTTAGAAAGTATGTGGTTCTGTTTATTGGCAGTGCTTCAGTTCCTCACTCTCTCTGTATTGTGTTTTGAAGCAGAGTATCATGTTAGTGTCTCAGTGGAACCTAATGGGAAAACAAAGGCTGGAAGTCTGGGGTGTGTTTCTCCACTTGCCTCCATTCTTGATCCCTTTCCTACAGAAACTGGTATGGTGGATGAGCCTTCCTGCGGTAGTGAAGTCTGCGTGGTCATGTATCATCAGCCTTCAGCCCCCGCCGGCATTGGGGGCCCCTACAAGTTTCCAGTGGAATGATGACCGATGCAACATGAAGAACAACTTCATTTGCAAATATTCTGATGGTAATGAATTCTCTCCCAAGTTATGTAGCTGAATTCTCAATCCCCTCTCTTATTTCATAAGCAGCTGCTTGTACCCAGAATTTGTTATGTAGTCACTAAGAAAACTTGTCACAAATGCCAGCAATGTTAAACTTCAGGAATTCTGGTAAAGAGATATGTAATGACACTTTTTCACTTTCTCACTGAGTAATAATTCTAGGAAAGATTATCAGATGCTAAGAGAATGGATGCAAAAAAGAAAGAATACATCTCATGTGTGATAAAGCAAGATTTATGAGAACATTCATAAAGAAAAAGTCCTCTCTCTGGACAAACACAAATTCTTACTCATTCTACATGTAACAGTCAACTGTAGCTGCTTGGAATAGCTGACCATTGCTCCTACAAGTCTTCCAACAGCTATGTGAGATTATTTTCTCAGAATTTAAAGAAACACACTAATCACCAGAGGAGCAGATGATAAAATACAACAATTTCACTGCACTAGGCAGAAATAGCAAGCACTTTGATGATTCAGTTTAATTCCTAGGCTTCCCCTTATGTATAGGTCTTACAAATTCAACTTGCATTTGCTTCTAGATCTTTCTTTAAGAATTGGCTATAATCCAGTCTCACTCTGCTGAGGTTTTCAGACTCCTTTATTATAACTGACATAGATCTAAACTTGAACTGATTCTTGACCTATCCCTGAAGTTTCCTCACCTCCCTGAAGGCTACTGCTTGGTCCCAGTTCTGCATTCTTTCCTGACAGAAGTAGAGTGACTTGTTAGTTCAATCTAGTTTGGGACTAAAATCCTGCCATTTAAAATAATTTAAATTAGACTATGCTCTGAGGGCAAATTTTGCTGCTAAAAGATTTTCTTCATCTCCTTAGATAATTCTTTCCTCCGTGACCTGATCCTCCCCACCATACTGAATTGTCTCAGGCTAGGAGGTTTTAAAGAACTAGACTGGATTAGTAGGTCATCTTCATAGAGCAGTGAAAAGGAAAACACTTGCTACAAACTGGTTTTTCCATTACTTGTATTAATTATACTATTATATTAACTCCATGGCTTAAACATTCATACTTTTTAACATTTTTTGAAATATGAGATTTTGAAATTTGCTTTAATATCCTTTTATTTTTGAGCTTGGTCCCATTCTAAAAATAAATCATATTCATCATTACTTTTGTTATTGCTTTAGTTAGACTGAGTTCTGTCCAGAAAAATATGGCACTCCAAAGAATTTAATAGGAGAGTACAGTAAAAAGGGTATTTGCAGAGATGTAGGCAAAGAGCAGGAGATGGTAAAGTATCCAGGGGCTAACTACAATGAGAAACTCTCACTACCTCTAGGCCTAAAAGGGCAAAGGGAGAGAATCATTTTAATGGAATCCAGAAAAATCTTGGGGTCATAAAAAGAGAGGCCACGCAACAGAAATGGTAGCCACAAAATGCAGTTATTGTTAAATCATGCTGATGTGGAAGGGGGCATGAAGAATAAATACCATGACCTTTCTCTCCTACCTTCTGATTGCCTGCCTTTGCCTCCCATTGGCTAAGTCCAATCAGATACCAAAGGAGTTCCACTGAAACAGTCCATAGAGATCAGAATGGATCCAGTAAGTGGAAGGTGAGCACATGGAGAAGAACTAACACATTGCCTTTATATGGTTTCCCATCCTCAGAATAAGTTCATACTACTCAGCATGCTGAAAAAGGGTTGACAAGATCAGCCTCAGTTCTCACCATTCTGACACCTCTCCCATCTTATCCTAATGCCTTTCTGCTAGTGTAGTTCCCCAAGAGTGCTTAACTGTCATTTCCTGTATGTAGAACACCTTTTCCCTCTCCCTTTCAATTCGTTCTCACCCTTTATATTCAGGTTAAACAACTAAGTATCACAAGTCATAACAACTAAGTAAAACACGTGATCCTGAATTGGATGATGATGATGATAATGATGGTGACAGTGATGATGACTATTTTATATAAATGACATTTTTAGGACAATTGGCAGAATGTGCATATGATCTTTAAATTAGATAATAGTATATCAATGTTGATTTCTTGGTTTTGATCAATGCATCTCTCCCTTTTAAACATAAATTGAAGTTGTTAAGAGTAAAGGGACACGATGTCTGAAACTTTCTTTCAGGAAAAAAGTTATATATGTATATATATATGTGTGTGTGTGTGTGTGTGTGTGTGTGTGTGTGTGTATAATAAATATAAGTATATATATAAGTATATATAGACATAAGGATATAGAAATAGGTGGAGGATTGGTACAGATAATAATTAAGCAAATGAAATATGGTAACATAATAAGGTGAAGGATATATGAGAATTCCTTGTACTATTCTTACAAGTTTTCATAAATTTGAAATGATTTCAAAATCATTTCTGTGGAAAAGTTTTCCAGGACCCCTCAAGGTTGGGTGATTCTCCTGTGAGGACCAGAGCACCTCACACACAGTACTTTCACTGCCTGTTTCCAGGTTTGTCCCTTTCACTACATGGTTACAGGAAGTCTAGAAATACCCTTGTCTAGCCAACTGATGAAGGAGGATAAGATCCCTTCTGTGGTTCCCAAAGGATGACATTCTGTCCTATCACACCACAGTATCAAGAGACTAGGGTGATAATCATCTCTCAAACTAGGTTTGAGAAGATGGTCATGTGGCATGCTAGCCAGATCTGAACACTTGATTACTCCTGGAATATGGTAAAGGCACAGGGACATTCAGGGAAAACTAGAGAAGAATCATTCAAGGTATGGCAGATGCACCCCTCAGCTGTATGGCAGATGCATGGCATTGAGGTGCCATGTTTACTGCAACTTTGCACAGTAGATTGAATTGTGGAGGGACAATATGAATAGATCATTAAATGCCACTGAATATACTATGTATTTCAATGTAATATCATGAAATTAATATGAATTATATTCTCCTACATGTCCATATTGTACGGTCATCTTGTAGAATATAAGCTTCTTAGAAGGCCAAGATTATTTCTCATTTGCTGTTGTATCTGTGCTACCTGGCACAGTTATGTCTCCTTATTCTTTGAATTTGAATTTATTTGGTTGAAATTTCAATTTAGCTACTTATTGGTTATGAAATTTGGGCAAGTTACTTGATCTCCCTGACTCTTGGTTTCCTCATGTACAAAATCAAAACCTGATTCCCTCATCAGGCCATTATTGAGATTGAGTTTGTTCTATAAAACATTCAGAATAGTTCTATCATATTGTAGGCACAATATAAATGAGTTTGAAAATAGATTTGCATCACCTCTACACACACACACACACACACACACACACTTTATAGGAAGATAGTTAAAAATGTCTATCCTTTCTGAATGAAACTTCAGAATAAACTTGCCACCTGGGCCTTAGGACTATGAATTCTAAAGTTTTGCCCCCAAGAACTCTGCCCCTATCAACTCCAAAGCTTCTGAATAACCTAAGTGACTCACTGTCAATACAACAGCTCAGTCAAAAGCCAAAACATTTCACATAGGTTGACTGTGTAACCTCACTTTCCTGAAGTTCTTGGAACTATTTAAATAATTCAGGGTCAGTCACCAGTTTCTGCTTTGGGGCCAGCCAGTCCTTGACCACTTCTGCTTGGAGATGGGTGTTTGTTGCTCTCTGAAACACCCCAATATTAATTGCTAAAATATCTTGGATTGCTTTAAAATAGTTCAGGAGTAAAATGGGGAAGTAATACTTTCTGTTGAAACCAGATGAACTATGCATTGATAGAAATAAGAGCTTCGTGACAGCACCGGGGTGTTCACGATACAGACTTTCTACTTTTGTGTATCTTTGGAAATTCTCATATTTAAAAGTTTTTGAATAGTTTTTTAAGGTTAAAAAAAAACACCTAAGTAAAGCTAGGGGAAGGCTAGTCTTTATGCAGAAGGAATTCTTTAACTTAATAAACCCAGATCATTTACTGGTAACAGTAAATAATCTGATAACAACAAAGCTTATTGGAAATGGTTGCTGTACTCGAGCCGATTTTATTCAGATGGCAGGAAATTTTTGTTATTATTTTCATTTTTGTTTCTGCAGAGAAACCAACAGCCCCTTCCACAAGACCTGGAGGTAAGGCTGTCATTTGGGATTTGGGTTAACTCAGCCCCTCTAATCATCAGTCCTTTAGATCAGATTATTCAACAGAAGATGACTGGTGTTAACCCAGACAATTTGAATACACCACATTCAGCCATGACAATTAGTTCATTATTCTCACTCTTTGGTATTGTCTTTTTTAAAACTGAAGAACAGCGGTAGCAAATTCAGTTTGGATTATCACTATTATTATTGACAATATGAAGGGAATCATTTAATTTAATGAGACAAGAAATGAACCAGACCAAATGGTCCTAGCAGAGAGTCACTGACCCTTCCCCTGGGCACTCCTTCATGTGACTCAATGCCAGTTGCCTGTCAGTTGTTTTGCTGCCTGATGCTCACCTAAAGGCAGTAAAATTCATATCTTTACGTTTCTATGTTTATAAATGTCAATAGCCAAAATGCTACTGCTTTGTAGCATCCCACTTTGAACATGGTAGGACCTCAGAGATATCTGGATTAAAGTTCCTTTTTCCAAGTTCTCAAGTCCATGTGTCTCTCTCCAGGTGAGGGAACAAAGCCAGCAACACCCATACTTCCAGAAGAAACTCAGAAAGAAGATGCTAAAGAAACATTTAAAGAAAGTAAAGGTATATACAGAGCTCACTTGGGGAAAATAGATAATGAAACTCTCTTGATCACTTTACCATGGTTATATTCCCTATTTTGTTCATTCCCACAACTCCTTAAAAATGGAAATAGTTATCGTGACTTTGCAAAAACTGTATTTAATGCTAGATTTCATCAGTGAAATATGCAAACAGAGCTATCCTAAGACAATTGAAGAGATCAGACTAGACAGGAGGTAAAAGACCTGCCGGAAGACAAAAAAGTGCATTGGTTTCAGCATAGAGGTGGGATAGGGTGGGGACTGAAAGAATGGATGTAGAGAAAGAAGAGAGGAAAGACCTAATTAATAGGTTGATTAATATTCATCTGTGAAATAGAGGAAATGCACAAAAACATTTTAAAAGATCATAAAAGGTAAAAGAAAATGGAGTGATAAATTGGAGTGCTAATGGACTTTTGACCTCACTCTCACCTCGAGTTTCAAGAAGGAAGTCTGGGTTTTCATTACTGGGCAACTTTAAAAATAAGTACTTAATTTCTCTGTGCTTCAATTTAATTATTTGTATAATAGAAGTAATAATAAAATTTCTTAGCTACCTGGGAACATTACTGTGTCCATAAAATGAAATAGAATGTTGCAGTTCTACAATCAGTTCTGACACTAACCACCAGAGTTGTTAGCACGGACCCCACAGCTTAAAGGCACAGTCCACAACTGCACTGACTTCAAACATTACCCACAAGTTTAGGGGTCCTCAGGTCATATCGCTTCTGACCAAATGGCTACAAATCCAGGGGAGCCCATGACCCCCTCTCAGGTTCAATAAATCATTTACAGGACTCAGGAAACCCTATACTTAGGCATTTTATTACATAGGATACAAGTCAAGAACAGCCAAAAGAAGAGAACATGGGGTGAGGTCTCAGGGATTCTAATTGGGCCCTTCCATGTTCTCTCACAGTGGAATCAGAATGTATTGTCCTCCTCCTGGCATACTGATGGATACAGGGAGCTCTGCTGATCTTTGGTGTCCAGGGTTTTTACAGGGGTTTCCTTAATTACTTAGGTGGGGTAGATCTTATCACTGGTCATGTGGTGCAACTCAGTCTCCAAAGAAGGACAAGCTGATGCCAGGAGACTCAGAGACCCCACCCAACAATCACTTGTCCAGTTTTCTTGTGTGGCCAGCCCCAGAGACACAAGCCCACCCCTGCCTAGAGAGGTCCTTACGATAAACTCTAGTACTCTAGTACCACCTGAGATGCTCATGAATAAAAAAGTCAGTCCTATTACTTGGGAAATTCAAGGATTTAGACCCTCCCTGCCAGGATCCAGAGACAAAGACCAGTCAAATTCTTTATTATACAACAAATGTTATGGATGAAATAAAAAGCTTAGGGAAAAAAATAAAGTGTTATGTGAAGGTGTGTGGCATTTTTATTGCTTTTTGTTATTATAGTGGTATTTAAAGTGGATTTTTGGAGTGTTTTTGGTTTTGTTTTTTGATGGTTGTCAGGTTTGCAGCCTCGAGGTTGGGGGGGGGGGGGGGCGGCTCGTGGAACAATAGCCATAGGATGGCTAGGAATCTTAGATTAATGGGAACAGGAAGAGAGTTAGTCTAAAATTCTTGCTTCCTCCCAAAACCTGATTGCTGAGTCTAAGTCTTAAAGGAGTAAAAGGTTCAGAAAAGCAGACCTCTAATAGAATTTCACAGTCACTGCTCATGAACCCAAATGAAGCAAGTTGGTCATAGTCAGAAATGTTGGGAAGGTTTACAGTTCTAATTCATGTGCTCTGTGATCTTCTCTTTCCCATATAGACCCTGGGACTTCTGCCTTGATTCTTTTTCACTTCCTCTTCCCTACTCCCACTCTAGGAACTACCATGGCTGTTCTCAGCGGCAAAGGCATGAATACTGCACCAACATTCCCTGCTTTGCTATGAAGAAGGACAAGGGAAGAAAGAATATCTTTTCTCCAAAAAATAATTTATTTAAATTATCAAAAGTACCCTTTTGGTATTTGCAAGACTCAAAAAATTAAAATTATTTTCACTATTATTACTTAGGGTAAAAGGACAGGTAGAAAATATTCAATGAAACTAGAAGATGCTTTGTTATCTGGGTAACTCTGCATCTATCTCCTAGGAATGTGCTCTTCGGAATACTCTGTATTTGATTTTGCTTTTTGAAGCTGGTTTGAAGCACACACACGAAAAAAAAAATCACTAATGCTGATAGTGTGCTGTTTTTCTTTTCAGAAGCTTCCTTGAATCTTGCCTACATCCTAATCCCCAGCATCCCCCTTCTGCTCCTCCTTGTGATCACCGCAGTTGTATGTTGGGTTTGGATCTGCAGAAGGAGGCAAGTAAAACCTCTGTGTAAATCTTTGTGTCCTCTGCCTTCCTGGATATTTGGATATTGCCTGTTGACTTCATTAAAAGTCACAGAAGCCCCAAGAGAATGGCCACTATAGATTGGAGAATAAATTCTCAGGCAGACTCAGAGCATTCAGAGATTAAGAGAGTGATATTACATGCTTTATTTTGGGGTGTGTGGAAGACTTTAAACAATTTGAAAAGTGAAACTGTTATTCATTTCCTGTGTATCCACGTATCACCCAGCAAAAGTGCTCTCGTGAATGTAGGTCCTCCTTCTAAAAATGTGTGTTGAGTAAGGAGTGACTGGTGGGTCATGTGAAGAATGACTGTTCCAAAGCATTCTGATAAGCATCTGAAACCCAGCCACTTCATTCAGAATGAAAGAGTCAAATTCTTTTTAACTGACTTTTAAAAAATTGAATACACAGGAGTAGACTGCTACAAAACACTAGACGTACAGACAACCTCAGTTTGCAGGCAGGATCAGGAGTCCCCATTTTTTAGGCACACAAAACTGTTCTGTTACCTTTTCATTCCCCAGGATCATGGTATTCATAGAAGACTAGTATTCCCATTTTACAACAGAAAAAGGTTCCATTTAAGTTTTGGCTCTCTTTGATGACCAGTCTGAAACTAATTAGTAAGATTCCAATGTAGAACATTTATTTCATTTAATAACTTCCTTAAGGGATTATTAAAAGCATCAAAGCAATGAATACATGCACAGTGGGCATCTAATAAATACTCAAAAATAACATTCATTATTATGATCATTTTTATTAATTTCCTCTGAATCTAAAAATAGAATTCAGTTCAAAAATTACAAATTTTCAAAAACTCACTCTGTGGTCGATTCTTCATTTCCCTTCTTTATCTATTTAGCACTTCGCCAGGATTTGGGAACAGTAACTCAAGCTGGAGTCTATCTCCCCAAGAGTTCTTAACTTTTCTTTGTGCCACAGACCCCTGTAGCAATCTGGTGAAGTCTGTGGTCCTTTTCCCAGAACAATATTTTTAAATGCATAAAATTTACATTGGGTTGCAAAGGAAGCAACTAGACTTTTATATAGTTTAGCAAAATATTTCCAAAAATGAATGTGTGATACAACATTACATGTGCTTCTTTATTAATGACTCTTTATTTAGTGATGGGTATACTTATTTTGAAGTTGAGATGAAGCATCTACGATAACTGTGATGTGATGTGAAAATAATTATGCTTCCTGTTGTTGATCAAGTCAAAATATTATTAATTCTACTTTGGTTTATTAACTATATTCATAATGGAAGGACATGCTGAGTTTCACTTACAGATGAGTTTTTAAAAGTGTGACATTTTTTGCCCATCCAATTCTATCCCTGAACCCTCCCAGGACTCTAGGTGCCCAGGATAGTAACCTGTGTTACTTTGGCCTCAGTGGATGGCATATACATAATGCTTTGAACTTAACACTTTCTTTGTTTGTCCTCCTCCCTCCCCAAAGCATTGGCCTTTAGGTTTGGTAAGTGAGAAGCACAGTTTGAGGGATTGCCAGGGTATACTTCCTCCTTCCAGAGGAAGCTCAGGAATGTTCTCAGGGGAAAGTCTCAATTGCCTGGTCTCAAATACTCAGCCCTGTTTCTCTTCCTCCTAGGACACGGGAGCAAGTGGACCCTAGCACAAAGGGGCAACATACCATCTGGCCCTCTCCTCACCAAGAGCAGAGCCCAGACCTAGAGGTTTACAACATCATAAGAAAACAAAGTGAAGCGGATTTAGCTGAGCCCCGGCCAGACCTGAAGAACATTTCATTCCGGGTGTGTTCGGGAGAAGCCACTCCCGACAACTTGTCTTGTGACTATGACAACATGGCTGTGAACCCTTCAGAAAGCGAGTTTGTGACTCTGGCAAGTGTGGAGAGTGGATTTGTAACCAATGACATTTATGAGTTCTCCCCCGACCAAATGGGGAGGAGCAAGGAATGCGGATGGGTTGAAAATGAAATATACGGTTATTAGGACACATGAAAAAAACTTGAACTGACAAAAATGGGAAGTATATGAGAAGAAAATTCTCCTATTTTCTATAAAGGGACATACTCAGAAGGTCTATGAAAATATTCAGATCAGGTCCTGAGAGTGAGCATGTGATCTCCACTAACCCCTGTTGGGTCCCCAAGTTCTGGTTTTATCCCTTATCCCAGTCTCTCTCTCTCACCCAACTGGACCTTATGAAAAAGCACCTTGGCACTAGAGGAGTCTCAATAAATGTCAATCAGTTGCTTGTATCTGACTTTCAGGGAACAGTACTTTAACTGGCAGAGACGGAACTTGTGGCTATAGGATTTGGGAAGCCCACCTCTAAGTTCTATTTTTGTTGTCATTTTGGTTTTTTTTGCTCTGTACAGCAGCACACATAATCACAAAGAGACCAACTACAGCATCATTTTCAAAACCAAGGTATGGTGGCCCTAGGCTGGCCTGCACATCAGCAGTTCTCATATCTTTTTTTTTTTTTTTTCCTCTCTCTCAGAGAATAAAGTCAAATAAAAAGCAGGAAACAGAATGTTAGTCAGTCTGTGTCTACAGCCCTTCCTCTGCACGTGGCCTCAGGGGACCTTTTTTTTCCCCTCTCTCTCTCTCTCTCCTGACATCTAAACTTGGAAATATTCAACTTGGAAATACTTCAGGAACTAAAAATGAAATTGTGTCTGTGCTTCTAGGCTTATTTGTGCTCAAAGCCCTGATACTACATGTTGTTCTATTTGCACACTCATTTTACTACAGCATCGACATATTACTAATAAATGATAATGATCCTTTTTTTTTATTTTAGGGATATGATGACATGACTATTTTAAATACTTTTGGTTTCAAATCCAGAGAAAAGTTTCTTGGCCTGGTATCAGTCATGTAATTTAGTAAGTCATGTACACTTCAAAGATCTGAAAGTCATTATTTTATTTAAATCACCAGCGACCTCCCTCTACCAACTTAATAATCTTATCATTTAACCACTTCCCTCTTGGGACTTATCTTTTAATAGGTTAGCAATGTTGTCTCATACATGGAGCCCCAAACCAAACAATTAACTAGTCTGGGTCAGATAAGTATCAAATGCAGTGGATTGTAACCACTGCCCAACTATCTGCCCTACTGAGGCAGAGAACAGGGTGGGTAACAAAAAAATGTAATTTCTGCCTGTTCTGGAAGCGAGTTTTGTAGAGTCACAACATTTGAAGCAAATGAGCAGCATGTGGTCTGAAGGACTAATTCATTGCTCTAAAATGTCCAAATTCCCACTTTTTCTCATACAAGTTAGCTCTAAAACCTGTCTCTTCATCCTCCACCCTGTCCCCACTAGCCCCTGCTGCAAGGCTGCATGTTCCATGAGGATAGCAACTCTACCCACCCCTCTGCATTCTACTAGTTGCAACCTATGACAACACCTTGCAGAGCCGGCAACCAATGTCTGTTGAATAGATGCACAATGGCTCTTTCAGACTGTTGTAAAACTGCCTAAATATTTCAGATGAAAAATGTGTAGGACCAGTTTTTCACATGCCTCCTAGGTGGGGGAGGTAATTGAATAATTTTAGTTTGAAAAGACTGCCTGCTGCCTAGGAAGAAGGAAGCATAGCCACAAGGAAACAGACACTACTGAATCGTGTTAACAACTTACTTTAATTATGACACAAAAACTTGAAGGGTCTTTTTTTTTTTGGTACCAGGGGTACTTGGGATTGAACCCAGGGGTGCTCAACCACTGAGTCACATCCCCAACCCTGTTTTGCATTCTATTTAGAGACAGTGTCTTGTTAAGTTACTTAGGGCCTCATGAAGAGCCATTCTTAACCTCTAAAGGCAAGCAGGTTATGAGCAGAGCAGGCCCTTTGCTCTTCAGTATCTTCCCTTTATCATTACTGTGTTCTCTCTGCTGGGACCCACAGATCTCATCTACCTGTTTACACAGTCAGTCTTAGCCCATATTTTAATACACACAGTCAGCCTTAGCTTCTATTTTAATTATTCAATTTCTTTTTTCTTCTTCAGATATACTAGTTTTTATTTATCTAACTCCATTCCTATCTCTAATGATTGTACTTGCTTAACAAACATTTGCTAACTCTTAAGTGTTTGCTAAGTTCAAATTGAACATCAACTTATTCATTGAGCAAGGATTATTTAAAACTTTAGTAAGCCTGTTTCAGCACTTAAACTGGTAATTCCCCTAGGGCTGAGGATGTAGCTTAGTGGGAGAGTACTCGCCTAGCATGCACAAGACCCTAAGCTTGACACCCAACACCACAAAAATAAATAAATAAATAAAACAAAATAACAGTTCTTGACCTTTCCCCCCCACACACACACACTGTGACAAATATGACAGATGAAATATATGTATTAGATAACCCCTGGGTTCTGTCTACTCAACAAGTATTTCTTGAATATCCACCAAGTCCATTATACTAGAATATGACCCACAGCTGGATTTTAGGCTGAGGCTTGGAGAATCTGGTTATATGTAACATACACTGCCAAATGTGGTAGCTGTAAGGCTCTTTTTTTCTCTCACACTATTCACTCGTTCATTTATTTGAAAAATTTTAAACACACCTACTTTTTGTGGGGAGCTATGCCAGGTGTTAGACATATAGTAATAAGTAATATAGACAGACTCCAATTCATAGGGCTTATATTCTAGATGGGAAAAGAAATACACCAGACATAAGTGAAAGAGAAATTGCTATAATTTGTTTTTTAAAGTTATTTCCTGCTGTTTCTATTTACCCTTCTCCTTCCCTTCCCTTCCTTTCTGTTCCTGGACAATTAGGTCCTAAAACCAACATCAGGGGCTGGGATATAGCTCAGTTGGTAGAGAGCTTGCCTTGCAAGCACAAGGCCCTGGGTTCAATCTCCAGCACCGCCAAAAAAAAAAAAAAAAAAAAAAAAACCAACATCAGAAGAATGCAGGCATCTGTGTCTGGGGGATGGAGAGGACTTGTTAGCTCAGAATGGGATGTCAGGCCCGAGCAGGGTGAAGAAGGAAGGTTTGCAGAGGACAGACTGGGTGCTCAGGTGGCTTGAGCAGGTGAGGAGGCCATCCACACAGGGGAGGGGCAGCAGCAACAATGGGAGACTGGCTCCACACAGGGAATTGATTAAACAAGTAAGCAGAGTAAGGATAATGACAACCATGTTTCTCACTATCAGAGAAGGGGGTTACAGATGTGAAAAGGGAGAAAACTGGAATAGACTCCACAGTGTTAGATTGAAATTAGAAACATGGGTTTCACCTCTTGACTTTCTATATCAAATATAGATACACGTACATATGTGTGTATGTGTGTGTGTATATATATATATACACATTCGTTCTCCACTAAAATAAACCAGAACTTCTTGAAAAAAAATGGCTGATATCTGGGTGGAACCAGGAAAAATATAAGATTTGCTTAAGTAGTAGGTACCATTAGATAGAAGTGATAAGTTCTGGAATTCTACAGAATAATGAGGTGCCTAAAGTTCACAATAACTAATTGTATATTTTATGAATAACTGTAAAAGAGGAGTTGGCTGTCTCCAAACACAAAGTAATGGCAAGAAGATGGAAATATTAATTACCCTTGACTTCATCAGAGCATATTGTATATATGCAATGAAGCATCACACTGTATCCCATAAATATGTACAACTGTTATATGTTAATCAAAAAATTGTTTAGATGTTTAAAAATGTGAAAAAGAAGATTACTTTGGGAAATTTTCTGCTGGCAGAAAGAAAGGAAGTATTTAAGAACGCGGGGCATATATCCATAGAATACAGAGGACTGCTTATAGTGGCCCACTTTGACTAAATGGGATAATTTCAGCATCAAAATCAATAATTATAGTGATAGGATATAACCCATCAAATAAAAATGGAAAATCATGAGTCCACCATGGTATAAATGAATAAATAGAAATTTTGATGAAGAATGAAATATTTATAGTTTCAGAGTGTCTCCCCCACAAAATGCTCATTAATTACCAAAGCAACACTGCAGGTAGGCACTACCTTAATCAAATGATCCACGTGGAGATCATCAATAATGGGGCAAAATGAAATTACATACCACCTAATGTGACTGGAACACAGCATCACATCTGTGATATTTCTGCCTAAGTATACAACCTAATGACAAGGAAGCATCATACAGAAACAAATTAATGAACACTCTACAAAAAAACTGACTTGCAGACTTAAAGTCTCAAGATAACAAATGTCACAGAAAAGCTAGGCAACTGCTCTGATTAAAGGAGAGTAAAGAAATTAGAAACAAAAGGCATTACCTGATTCTTTTTCCTCCATTTTCTATGACAGAAAATACAGGAATGCATGACAAAACTTGAATGGAGCCTGAGGATTAAATGGTAATAATATATCATATTAATTTTCTGATTTTGATGGTTGTATTGAGATTATCTAAGAGAATGTCCTTGTTTGTAGGAAATACATATTAGAGTATTAAGGAATGAGGGGACATCAGGTTGGCAACTTACTCTCAAATGATTTGGGGGTGAGGGTGTTTATTATTCTATACTTGCAACTTTTTTCTTAGAAACATTTTAAGGAAGAGCATTTGCAAACATTGGTACTATAATTACTGGTAATATATTGCTCACAGGACTCCTTGCATCTAAGCTCAACACGCCAGCTTGCTATGATGTTGTGACTGAGGGCACCTGAGAGCCTCTGATCCAAGACAAAAATGAATCATTAATAAAGTATCAATCGGCACCCTACCCCCAGGCTCAGGCATAGCTCCCAGCCTTACTTTTGCCAAGTCCTGGCAGTCTACAAAGAACTATGACCAGCCCCCTGCCAAAGTAAACTCTAAGATTTCTTTCCTCCAAGATTTCCCATCTTTTCCCTATGAAAACGCAAACAGGTTGTGTGATCCAGACTGGGGAGCGGGGGGGCGGGAAACTCCATGGTGTCTTCCAGCACTTAAATTACTTCAATATGACTTTTCTCACAAATTATTACAAAGCATGTCATGCCCACATGACTTCTGAACTGTACTAAGACATACCTAATGGTGGAGATGGAGGTACAAATGAAGACCTAGGAAACTATACACCCAGAGATGGAGAAGCAACAATGCACAGCCCCATCTCTCATTCTTTCAAGAAACAGCAAATTGCTAAGTAATCTTTTTATTTTTTAATCCAGATTTTGAACAGCAGAAATAATGACAAGTATGATTCAAGAGAGCCAGGACATCAAAAGAAACAAGTTTTCCAAAGTAGAATAAGACCAGGTTTAAGGTTTCAAAAAATATATAAATCTAATACATTTATATTACCCTACTGAAGAAGTACTTCAAAGTTTTCTAGTTACACATTTTAATCAGTAAAATTTATATCAGGAGCTCAGAGTTTGTGTTGTTCTGTTTCATAGGCCCTGGTTTGGTTTAAAGCAGGATCAAGTAGAATTTATAACTGCTTGACAGTATAGTTGTGTTAGAAGGAAAGGTCCGTGATCAATTCCTATGATGCAACTTTGCCAGGAAGCTGGAGGCTGCTTTAATTGCTTACACCACCAGGTGGCAACATTAGGATGTCATAGAAATTTTACCTAATTCTAATGTTCAGTTTGGGGCATGTAACTCCCGGCAACTATAAAGAGAAGAAGAGGGAAGGGCACAAAAAGAGATAAGACACTACAATGAAGTAGTTAAAATTCTGGGTTCTGGAATCAGAGCATCTAGGTTCTAAGTTCTGTCACTTACTGGCTGCACAATCTTTTTTTTTTTTTTTTTAATTTTTTGTAGTTGTAGATGAACAAAGTGTCTTTATTTTATTTGTTTACTTTTATGTGGTGCTAAGGATTGAACCCAGAGCCTCACACAGGCTAGGTAAGCACTCTGCCACTGAGCCACAGCCCCAGTCCAGGACTGTGCAATCTTGAACCAACTACTTCATTACTTAAGCTTCAGTTTCCTTATCTCTAAAGTTATTCACGACAAGTGAAGTCACAGTCCCAGAGTCCAACCCGCTGCCACTGAGTGCTGGACCTCAAGCGCTATGCAGTTGGAGAAAACCTTCAAGCAGCGCCGCACCTTCGAACAAAGAGCAAAGGACGTGCACCTCATCCCAGAGCAGCATCCCACCAAGATCCGGGTGATAACAGAAAAATACAAGGCCGAGAAGCAGCTGCCTGTCCTGGACAAGGCCAAGTTCCTCGTGCCTGACCATGTCAATATGAGTGAGTGCATCAAGATAATTAGAAGGCGCTTGCAGCTCAGCGCAATCCAGGCCTTCTTCCTCTTGGTGAACGGGCACAGCATGGTGAGCATGTCCACACTGGTGTCCGAGGTGTAGGAGAGTGAGAAGGACGAGGAAGGCTGGCTGTATGTGGTGTACGCCTCCCAGGAAACGTTGGGGAATGGGTTGGCACTGCAAGGCTAGGGCCCTGTGTCAGCTTTCTAAGCCCCAGCCAAGGGGAAAAAAAGGGATGTCACCAACTGAGACTGATGAGTTCATCTACTCGCAGGCCATCAGAGCAATTGTGTTCCACCTGCGAGCTTTAGGAGTTGTTTTTGTATTTCAAGCAGAAAAATGGAGCTCCAATGAGCACACTTAGCTTTGGAAACTATATTATTTAAACTAGGCATCTTGTTTTCAAACTTTAGAAGTTTAAAAATAAAATACTTTGCATCCTAAGTTGCCAGTAAAGTAGACCTTCAAGTTATTTAAATGCTCTTCTTTCTCCAGTGGGAACCTGCTATCTGAGCAGCACCTTGCAAGGCATTCAGAACGAAGTCTCCTTCAGGTTCATGGAACCGGGCGTCTTTTCCTACAAGGGTTTCTACTCAACTAGAGCAGTCTCCCTAAGGGACTGACTCTATGCACAGGCTCCCAGCACCTTTGCTTTTGCACAGAACAGGGCCAGGGAAGGCTGTGCAGAAAGCACCTGTGCACGTGGCTCAAGGTGCCTGAGCAGCAGCATGCCAAGGGTCCACGCCCCAGCAGTGCTAGAACATTCTCCCTTGGTTTCTTCTCCAGTTAACACAGGAAATTACCCCTCCTCGATAGGAAACAGGGCCTTGAACTACATGTACTTTAGAACTAGTTTCTTAAAAAGCTGCAGAAAGGGGGCATTTTCTTTGTTTTGGATTTTTCTGAGACTTCAGACTGGTGCCTGCTTTGGTAGGTGACAAGCAGCATACCTGGGCGCCCCTAGGATGCAGTAGAAACCAGAATGGTAGCCAAACAGGACTGGCACTCAGATGCGCTCCTTTACCTTTTGACTTAAAGCTACAGATACCTTTTTCATGTTAAGCATGTAATTAAATGTAATTAAAAGGCTCTCATGTTTTGAAGAAGTCATCGAGTCCCATTAGGATTCCCCCACTCTACTTGCATGTCCACTGGGAGGAAAACATTCACATCCCACGTTACACACCCTCCAGGTCCAACCTGGAACAAGCCATTAGCTCATCGTGCTGCCTGCACCCTTCATGCTGCACCCTTCTTGAGAGTGTCTCAGAAAGACTAGTCACACAACTTCAGACTCTATCAGGTCACAGGTTGCCCTTGTGTCTGGAGTGGCTCAGCAAGAAGTGTGCACCAGTGAGAAGGGAAGAGCCACTGGGCCATGCCCACTGCTTGGGCTCCTCATCACAGGCCACCTCTCCCCCACCTCTCTGTCCACCTGGCTAGCTTTTAATGTCTATTTTACATTATGTCAATTCTTAAAGCCTGTTGTTCAGATTGTGTACATCATAATGCACATACCACTTTTTTATTGACCCATGTTTCCTAAGCACCTTTTGAGTCTCAAAAACCAGAAAAAAAGATAAATACAACCCTGCCCTAAAGCTGCTCATAATCCAGCTGGGAGAGGACACCTGGAAATAAATAAATGCCACCTTATATTACATGTCACAATCAACATACAGCAAAGAGGCAGCCTTAGCATACAGAAAGAGGAATCTGATCTAGCCTACCTCCTTCTCTTCACCTGGCCAAAAGACTTCCAAAAGTCCCACCTGCCCGTGAAAGTCTCCCAAGCTCCCATACTAACCTGTTTTCTCCCACAGCCCTCAAAATATGCCTTATTATAGCATCCTTACTGTCTGACTCACCTTAAAATTCATGGCTGTCCAATGGACCACCCAAAGGCAGGAACCATCTCCTATTCACCCTCAGCCTCCCAAATATTAGAGGAGTTCCTTGCACTTACCTAGTGATCAATGTGTTACATCAGGCAAGCACAGCCAGGATTAATTTTCCACTATACCAATTGCCCTTTCAATTTTCCTTATTTTGCCACTAGAAATATTCAACATAGAAACTCTTAAGAAATCAAATGGGTTTTAAATATCTATGAAATAATCAGATATAAAGAAAAATGCAAAGATCAAATCAGCTTCTATGAAATAATATTTCTTTCACAAAGTCCCAGATCCAATGTATTTTTTTTTTTTTTTTTTTTGCGGTACTGGAGATCAAACTTGTGATTGCGAGGCAAGCACTCTACCAGCTGAGCTATCTCCCCAGCCCCCAGATCCAATGTAAATAGTTACATTCTAGGAAGCTGCTGTGCTCTAGAAAACAACTAACCAGTTTATGTTTCCAAAAGACTGATTTGTTTTATTTTATTCAGGAAAGAAACTGGCCTCTTTCGTTTCACAAGAGATTAGTTTTTCCTCCTCTATTTCTTGAAAGGAACTTGCTCGAAATAGCTTGTTCAGGAAATATTGATCCATTTAACGACAAATATGCTCTTAGCATCTTGGGATTATCTCTTTTTTCCTACCAATCTGTCCTTCCTCTCCAACCTCCCCACGATAACTTCATATATTTCTGCTTTTTTTTTTTACCAAAATATAATGATAAATGTCTCCTCTGCTGGATATGCCCACAAAAACAACAAGTCTTCATCATCTCCTGAGTTCTGAGACTCTGTTCCTGGAAAGGGAGACGTATCATCAGTTAGGTGTTGCCAAGGTTATAAACAGAGAAACGGAGGGGAAGAAAAAGGATGAGACAAGATGTCAGTCCAGCCTGCCCTGTGGATTTATGAGTCAATCACTTTAGTAATAGGTACAATGTGGGCATTTGTAAGGTTACAATACATCTCCTAAATGGACAGATGCCCCAGGATCTTCCCTCTGATCTAAAGCCATCAACGAATCAATGTGAAAGTCATCTAAATCAAAATGGAGTCAAACCCTGATAAAATAGAATCACAAGACCTTAAAGGGAAAGCTCTCATGCACACATGCTTATTAGAAAAACTATTTCAATCCCCAGCAGTGCAAAATAAAAAAAAGAAAGAAAAACTATTATAAGATCTCTCTGAAAACTACAACAACCTTGCACAGTCTACTGCAACCTTTCACCAAAAAAAAGTAAACAAAAAATCCTTTCTGTGAGATTCTGCCCAACAACTCTCTATTGAAACTTAAACTGACACCCCCTTGTTATTGATCCTTATAGCCAAATTATTGCAAAAGAACTTATGTAGCCTTCCTCAGCTACCTTTAAAAACCCTTGTCTTCCTTTATCTCCCCAGATATGCCTATGATTCAGCATAGCACACATCCCCCAGATTTACAAATTTCCTGCTCATTCCTAAATAAAATCATTTTGCTTTAGAAAGTCTCTCCATTTTTGTTCTTTAGGTTGGTACTGTATGGAATGCAGTTTAAACTTATCCCAGCATCCAGTGGCCTCCTGATCTGCCCAACTCCCTGACCTTATTCAGTACCACTCCCCTAATTCTAAAATCAAGACTTTTGCACAAACTCAGCACATACTTTCCCATTGTTTTCCTTTGCTTGTCCTCTTTCCTCAACCTGGAATGCCCTTTCCCTACATCTTTATATGACAAGTCCTAACCATCTGCCAAGACTCAGTTAAGTGCCACTTCTTCCTTAAAGTCCTTTAGCCCTTAAATACGTATGTCATTCTCCTGGTTCTCAGTACTTGTTGCCCATAGGCATTGCATGGAGCAGCAGCAGAGTACTGCCCAAGACCTAGAAATAAAGGAGCCACTTAAACATCTAACAATGGAAAACAACCTATACCTGGACAATGACTTGTGACTGAAAAAGTGTCTTCAAGATATTAAAGAGTGACTTTCAAGTGAAGTCTGACTGTAGGTCTGTAGTTGCTGCAGAGCAAATATTATTAATATATTTATTCAGTGAATCAACAAATACACATTAAGCACTTGCTATATGACAGGTAGTGTGCTTGACACTAGAGATGTGAAATGGTGAATGAGTCTTTACCCTTGTGGAAGCTATAGTCCAATAAAATGCCAGATTAACAGTCAATTAAATATATTATGATAATGCTACATATAATAAGACAATGGGTGAGCCCAAAATACAGTGAAATCCATGGCACCTATGCAGGATTTCAAACAGAGCAGCATGATTGAACTCAGGATATTGGGTAAGGATGGGGAACAAGACTGAGATTAGAAGGAGTTAGATCATGAATGAATTCACAGGACTGGATTAAGGATTTGGACTTTAACCCTCGGCTGATTGTCTTTTGCCATATCTCACCAAATTCCCACTCAGATCCATTTTCTACCTTCCTGTGTACCCCTGCAGACTTCTTTACTTCCTTGTTCCATCTGGCTTGCCACAGGATGTGGGTAGTAATGGGAAGCTGCAGAAGGTCATCTGTGGGCAGGAGGGAAGGAAAGGTCATGGTATTTCTTCCCCACTCCCTTCATAACAAGAGCAGTACTTACATCCTCTGCAACTAAGGCTCCATCAGTTGGTTCCTCCTCCAGCTAAGATAGTCCAGGAACTCTGTTTGTTCTCCTTGTCCCTCAGTGCTAAGGTGCTCTTTGTCCCTTCGCATTCAGAGTTTGCTTCCTTTGCTCTATCTACATATGTGCACATAATACTTTCATTAAGGTCTCTTCCTTTGAACTTTATCAGACAAATTCTGTGTTTCATGTCATGATCCTAACTCATGTAATCCTAAATGCCATGAGGAGATGTGAAGGGTTTTAAAAGGGACATCACGTGTTCAGATTTGTACTTCAGAAAGATCATCATGCGGAGGCAAGCATGGTGATGCACACCTATGATCTCCGCTACTTGGTAGGCTGAGGCAGGAGGATAACAAGTTCCAGGTCATCCTGGGCAACTTAGCAAGACCCTGTCTCAAATTTCTAAAAAAAAAAAAAAAAAATGGGAATGTAGTTCAGTGGTAGAGCATCTCTGGGTTCAATCCTCTTACCAGAAAAAAAAAGAAAGTAACAGAAAAAGAAAAGGAGAGAAAGAATGAGCTCATCATGTTGAAACTGGAGATCATGTTAAGTGAATAGACCATACTCAGATAAGTATCACGTGTTTCCCACATATGTGGAATCTAGGGGGAAAAGAAGAAGATGGCATGCAAGTAGAAAGGAGACTATTAGCGAAGAAGAGGGGGAACAGGGTGTGGGTAGAAAAGTAAGAGAGGGTCACAGGGAGATGGGTAGAATCACAGCATGTTATACACACACATAAATATGCCCCAATGAAACCCATTATTCTGCATAATTAAAAGGCACTAAAAATAAATAAAAAGAAAGCTCATTATGCCCAAATTGTGGAGAATAGATTAGAGGAGGAAAAAACAGGGAGAATATGACCACTTAGCAGTTTATTTTGATAGTACTGGTAAGCAATTATGGAGACAGTGGAAATTAAAAGTAGATAGATTCAAGAGACATTAAGGAAGCAGAATTAATAAGACTTGACAATTGGTTGAACACATAAAAATAAACGGTAACAATCAGACTCAGATAACCAGCATAATGAAGAGAGAAGAGGGAATCACAGGAAAAATTATGGTGATCAATGTGCACCTCCAATACTAATTAAGGGACAAGGCCCTCAAATTAGTCAATCTAGTACCATTCCTCCACATTGCAGAGATGCACACATTAGCAATCACAGACTAGGAACCTCTGAATCATGCTACTAACCACCAAATCTGATGCCAGGATTGCAAAGCAACCTTATGAACAATCATAAGCTTCTCACATGGATCTAACAATGGGGAAAGAAATTCTCAGGTCATAGACTCTCTAATCTTCAGAACATTACTTCATCATAGATTAACAAATTGCTCTTCTGGTTTTCATATAACCCCACCATGAGTTTGACTCCTGAAATTCCTGAAATGTGATCTCCAGGCTCCAGTCCACTCTGAGAGCCTGGAAGGTTTCTAGCTCTGCAAAAAGAAAAAAGACACAAGTCATTTTCCATTCCAGGACATCTATCCGTATATACTGTTCCTTCGCCTTAAAGTACACCTTTTTGTTTGTTTGTTTGTTTGTTGTTTGTTTGTTTTTCTTTTTGTACTAGGAATTGAATGCAGGCGTACTCTACCACGGGGCTGTACTTCCAGGCCCTTTTTTATTTTTGAGACAGGGTCTGGCTAAATTGCTGAGACCAGTCTCAAACTTGTGATCCTCCTACCTCAGCCTCTAAACTATGGGATTATAGACATGCACCACTTTGCCCAGCTAAAATATACCTTCTTCTACATTCTGTTATATCTGGCTAACTCTAATTTGTCCTATATGACACAACTTCAAGATTAATTCATGAGGTCTTCTTTCACCCCTGTATACCTGTCCTAATTGTGTGGAACAACACAAAGTCAGGAAATTTGTTTACTTTTGCATTCCCAGCACTTGGCTCAATGCCTGGCCCATAACTTGTCTCCTTTACTGAGTTGAAATTAAATTGAGATCACATATATGTCTGATTCATTTTTATATTTTTCCAGAATGCCTAGAACAATGCCTTGCACATGAAAGATGAATAAATATTTGCTAAACTTATAAATGACAAAAAGTAATGTGTGTCCTTTCTTCTCTTCAAGGAATATATAATAAATAATCATACCAAAGCTAAATAAATCCAAGGAACCTCCCAGGAAACAAAAATATGCAAGTGTACCAAGAGGTTTTACAGAATAAGTACTTAAGGAATTTTGAAAAACACAAGTGCCATAGGATGTTATTGTGAACTGGATCTGCCAATATTAATGCTGGAGATGCCAATCCTAAAGCCAAATACCAACATTTGTTTCCCAAACACTGATTTCAACAAATATTTTTCAATTACCATAGCTTTTAGATCTATTTTTGACATGTACACTAAATGCAGCAAACAATACAGAAACTCTAGCTCCCTTCATTGCCATTCAACAATGAGGATTCTGACCTCACTTGGGGAGATCAGAAAACACCAGCTTTGCAACTGCAAGAGATAACTTTCCTTGATCCTAGGCTGCCATCTGCAGAACCATCTTTGGAATGGTTCATTATTTCTACCAGCTGCATGTGCTTTAAAACTGAAAACATCCTCAAAGTAGTCTTTAAGTCTGGAAACTAGTTAAAATTAGACTAAGTCCTATGTCTTTATAGGAAACCACTGGCAGAATCTCTTTGATAGTTTTTGTAGTCCTGATATATTATTTTAATTTCTATTATGGAAAACTTAAAAACATACCCAAAATTAGAAGAGTAAATGGACTTGATGTACCTTTCACCCAGCTTTGACAATTATCAACTATGAAAGGAGAACTCAGACACAAAAGCACTAAGGAAAGAATTTTGACTTTTGCTGTTTTGCAAGGCAGACCACACATCAGAACAATTGAGCTCTCTAAACAACGAACACATCAGGTATTTAGAGAAAAACATAAGAAATCACCAAGAGTGCAGTTACTTTGCTCCTCATATGATTGTCATATTTGTGAAGACTGTCACATATCTATAGACATCAATATAAAAATCAGGAGTAAAACTTAGGTTGTAAGCAGCTTAAAAGAAGGGTCTTTATTTAGATCTAGCTTCCTTCCACTAGGTCCCACCTCCTAAAGGTTCCTAAAGGTCCCACCTAACAATGTCATGAGCTAGGGACCAAGCCTTTAATAAATGGGCCTTTAGAGGACATTCAAGATTCAAATTATAGGGCTGGGGAGATAGCTCAGTTGGTAGAGTGCTTGCCTCGCAAGCACAAGGCCGAAGGTTCAATCCCCAGCACCACAAAAAAAAAAAAAAAAAAAAAAAAAAGATTCAAATTATAAAGCCAGGTATGGTAGTACATGCCTACAATCCTAGCTACTCCTCAGGCTAAGGTAAGAGGATCACAAGTTCAAAGTCAGCCTGAGGTACTCAGCAAGACTCTGTTTCAAAAAAAAATAAAAAAGATTTGGGGCCACAGTTCAATGGTAGAGTGCTTGCCTAGCATGTACACAGCCCTAGTTCAATACCCAGTAAAATAAAAAAGAAAGAAAAAAACTAGTAAGAAAATAAATCCAAACTGCAATAGTGTATAACCAAAAAAATTCATAAAATAAATGTTCAGGCTTAAATAAGTATATTTTAGTAGCATCTGTCATCACTGCTAGTTGGGCACAGAATGACTTTTACTTCTTTTTAAGAATAGGTTGTCTATGCAAAGCTCAATGTTCTTCTGAAATCTTTACCTTTCTCCTCATCAACATTTAAAAACTCCCTTTCCTTAATAAATTTAATATTCCTTTATATACATATATTTAGATATAAGCTCAAATGGCAAATGTGATTCTTTTTATTTTGATTTTTTGGGAGGAGTACTGGGAATTGAAGTCAGGGGCACTCAACCACTGAGCCACATCCCCAGCTCTACTTCGTATTTTATTTAGAGACAGGGTCTCACTGAGTTGCTTAGCACCTCACTTTTGCTGAGGCTGGTTTTGAATTCCGGCCTCAGACTCCTGAGCTGTTGGGATTACGGGCATGTGTCACTATGCCCAGCTCTTTTTTTAAATTTTAAAACACTGAATCTCCAGAATTTATAAAGAATCTTCGGAATTTATAAAGAACTCAAAAAACTTAACACCCAAAATGCAAATATACCAATCAACAAATATACCAATCAGCAAATACTTCACAGAAGAAGATACACAATCAACAAATATATGAAAAAATGTTCAACATCTCTAGTAATAAGAGAAATGCAAATCAGAATTATCCTAAGATTTCATCTCGCTCTAATTAGAAAGGCTATTATCAAAAATACAAGCAACAATAGGTGTTGGCGAGGATGTGGGGAAAAAGTTCACTCATACATTGCTTGTGGGACTGCAGCCACTCTGAAAAGCAGTATGGAGATTCCTCAGAAAACTTGGAATGGAACTACCATTTGATCCAGCTATCCCACTCCTTGGCCTATACCCAAAGGACTTAAAATCAGCATACTACAGTGACGCAGCCACATCAATGTTTATAGCAGCTCAATTCACAATAGCCAGATTGTGGAACCAACCTAGATGCCCTTCAATTGATGAATGGATAAAGAAACTGTGGTGTATATATACAATGGAATATTACTCAGCCATAAAGAAGAATAAAATTATGGCATTTGCCAGCAAATGGATGGAGTTGGAGGATATCATGCTAAGCAAGATAAGCTAATCCCAAAAAAACAAAGGCCAAATGTTTTCTCTGATAAGTGGATGCTGAAACATAACAGGGGGTCAGGCGGGTAAGGGAAGAATGGAGGAACTATGGATTTTGTAGAGGGAAATAAGGAGAGGTGAGGGGGCAGGGGTAGGACAGATGGTGGAATGAGACAAACATCATTACCCTATGTACATGTATGATTACACAAATGGTGTGACTCTACATCATGTACAACCAGAGAAATGAAAAGTTGTACTCCATTTGTGTATAATGAATCAATACATTCTGCTGTCATGTATAACGAAATAGAACAAACAACAAAAATTAAATAAAATAAACTTATTCTTGTCCAGCAAAAAACAAAACAAAAAAAAAAACCATTGATTTTACCAGAATATTACAGGATAATATTTATCCATACTAAATTTAACATCTTAGTAAAACTGTAACATTTCTCATGAAAAATAAAGACAAAACACTTCTATTACCTTATCTACACACATTTATCTCTTTGCAACAGCTGTATAGCCTCAACTACTATGCATATTAGTTCCAACTTTCAACCAAAGTAGCCAACATCTGCTCTCTCAAAGGCCTAGAGAAAACTGGGAGGTAACTGAGAATGGTCTATTGTGCAGAAGTACTTTAGCAGAAAAACAATTCCACTGAAGTTCACACGTTTGCCATGAGCTGTCTACTTTACATTTTTTGAAATTGCAACCATGAACACATGAATTAATACACAGCCTAATTTTTTTTTTTTTTGCTTTCTTACAACATATGGTCAGTTTTATTTCATCCAAAACCCTAACCACTACAACTCCACCACCCAGGTTATTTTGAAGTAAATTCCAGACATTATGTCATTTCATTTGTAAATATTTTGATAGGTCTCTAAAAGATAAAGACTATTTCTTATGCTCTTTAGCTATGCTCTTTAAACATGGCCATAATATAATTCACAATGCAAAAATTAATAATAATTCCTTAACGTAATCAAATATCCAGTGTTCACATTTCCCCAATTCTCTTGTAAACATTTTCAAGTTTATTTGCATTGGGATCCAAATAAGGTACATTGCAACTAAGAAATATGTCTTTTTGAGCTTAACCTATAGGTTTCTCTTAAATCCTATTTTTTCCCTTGAAGTTTTTTTGTTAAAAAAAAAAAAAAAATATATATATATATATATATATATATATATATATATATATATATATATCAAGTTGATCAGCCTGGTATTTCCCATAAGCAATACTTGCTATAGTGTCATTAAATGACACTAGGATAGATTCTCTATCCCTCAGGTTTTCTGTAAATCATTAGTTGTGATCTAAAGGCATAAACAGATTCAAGTTCAAGGTCTTTTGTTCATTTCTTTTGCCAAGATGTGTAGCAAAGAATTTAGTTGTGCCCCAAAAGCAGTCTGGTCTTTGACCTCAATTCTGGGAGGTAACCTCTAAACTCTTGGAATACCATGCCTGATGGGAGTAGTTTTGTTTGCTTACTGGCTTTGGGTCAAGCTGGATTATATAACACATGATATAGTGTGCGAGCTTTGTGTCACATATAATCTGACTGCTATAGGCCTGGAGACTGAGAAGTCATGTGGGCAGTCAGCCAAATAAAATCTCTGGACAGGAAAGCTCAGGTGAGTTTCCTTGCTTGGTAATAATCCGTATAGATTGTCTCACATCAAATACCAGAAAAGTAATGGGTTCTACAACTCCATAGTGAGAGGACAACTGGACATCCATATTTGAAATTTTTCTGGATTCTGCTCTATGTATTTTTTTTCCTTGGCTACTTTTTTTTTTAACTTCCCTTAAACTTCCCACAAGACCACTATATCATGATGTTGTCCATTAGGTGGTACATGATATCTGGCTCCTTTTTGGCTGTTATCAGCCACTGAAGATCATTGCTTAAGATCATTAACTTTTCAGGGACTACAAAATGGTGATATTCTATCATTTCTTCTTTATTAACTTGAGTCTTGCCTCTCATCAACTGCTTGATTATTTATGAAAGTAATATAAAAGAGAGACAGGGAAAAATAATTCTTTTGTTTATCAATTTTCAAAATCAAGAGGTAGTTTCTTGTATCTTCTAAGCAACTTTTTTCCTTCATGTTATAAATTTAAGCACCAATTCACTGAATTATCATTCTTACTGTTAATCTTTGACTATACTTGACCATTGAGAGTTTATATAAATTGACTCCTAAATAGTGTTTTTGCTATTGTTGCTGTTGTTTGGTTTGTTTGTTTTTTTTTGTTTTTGGTACTGGGGATTGAACCCAGAGGGACTTTACCACTGAGCCATATCCCTAAACTTTTTTTAATTTTGAGATAGGATCTCATTAAGTTGCTGCAACTGACCTCGTACTTGTGATCCTCCTGCCTCAGCCTCTTAAATTACTGGGATTACAGGCATGGGCCACTGTACCCAGCTGACTCCCAAATTGTTCTGACCTGACCTCAGTACTCACAGATAGCTACCTTACTTTCCAGTATCACAAAATGATCCAGGCTTAATATGGCATATTTCCTATTTCCAACATGGAATAAGTGATTTCCCTAAGAAGCCCTGTCTCAGGTTGAGTTCCACCAGGAATTAAACTGAATTGAATATTCCAGTGAAGAATTTATTGAGGACTGCGTCTAAAGCCAACACCTATAGAAGAAAAGACAAAAAATAGGACCCCGTAGAGGAAGGAGTTGAACCATAGCACAATCACAAAAATCCCAGAGAGCTAGAGATGACCTAGGCCTCTAAGATGTCATTTTATGGTAATGGTTCTCAATCACAGAAATTTTGCCCCCAAGAAATATTTTACATTTGGAGATATTTCTTGGCTGTCACAACCAGAAATAGGGTTCTATTGGTATCTAGTAAGCAGAAGCCAGGGATTCTGCTGACCATCCTCTAATTCACAGAACAGTCCCCCAAAACAAAGAATTATCTAGTCCAAAATGTCCATAGTAATGAGGCTGAGAAACTTTGGGTTAAGGCAATGACCAGAAAGTGACTCAAATAAGAGTCAACAGCCAGCAAACAGGGGACAGGAGACTCAGCTCTGGGGGTATTTAGTGGCACACTACAGCTTCCATGGTACACCTTGATAACTTTAAAAGAAAACTAGCACATAATGACCTCATTCTTGGTGCTAGGAGTGCTAGTTGTCACTGGTTTAGTCTTTATTTCTCAGCCTTTTCAGGGGACAGAGCTAGGAATTTTTTTTAATCACATCATTGATTCCCTATTCGAAATCAGCACTATAGGTAAAATTGTTATATTTGGAGAAGTTGGAAATTCATTGGCCCAAACAAGGGTCCTGGAAGCCATCTGGTTAAGCTCTTCTTGAATCTCATTAAGTTTGCAAATCACAGGGTTGCAAGAGTAAAGAAAAATTCATCCAGAATATTAGAATTAGAAGGAAGCTTAGAAGTCAGTAAGTGATGAAAACTCTGATTTTTTACAACTAAGAAAAAGGAGGCCTGAAAAAGATCAGTGAACTTGCTCAAAGGTTCATAGCTACTTAATGCTTTATGTAGGACCAGGATCAGGTCATCTAACTCCCAACATTCTTGTTTCTTTTTTCCTGCCTCACCACCCTGACTCTTCTCCTTAGTAATGGAAGAAGAAATAGAACAGAGGAACAGAAAGGGAGATGAAACTCACTCCCAATTTCACAGTGCCTTGGAGGAACTGAGAACTGAGTGCAGAGCTATATGAAGGAAGCAGTACTTACTCACTGTCAGTAGAAACATCCATTTCATTGTTTTTTCCAAAGTATTATTGGATTGTGTTGTGCCTTCTACATTCTCTCCTTCACTCTTGCCAATGACCAACATAACACAAGGTTAAGACCAAGTTTGGGTCATCTCAGCAATGGAAAAAAAAGAGTTCAATTAACCATCTCACATAGAAACAAATATGAATGGCCTACTCTCCTTAGTCACACACACAAAACCAAACAATTAAGCATGTAAAGACATATAATGCCTCACTCTTTTTCAGAGGACTCATTTTGGAATCTTCTTCCAGTCCCTCCCAGAAATTCTAATCTGAACTCTTTCTATCCTAGAGAGTTGTTTATTATTTTTTCCAGTGCTTCATAAACTTTTCCACTGAAAGTACTCAGAGATAAGAATGTACACTGTGAAATGCATTCAACGGAGAGAGAGGGGAGAGAGAGAGAGAGGAAAAGCATGTTCATGTGTGCAAGTCCAGACCTGAGGAAGTGACCCAGAGGCAAAATTCTTGAGAGAAATACAAAATTTTTCCAAAGCCCTATGTTTCTTTTTTTTTCTTTTCTTTTTTAATTTGTTCTAATAGTTGTATATGCAGTAAAATGCATCTTGACACATTTTACACAATATGGAGCATAACTTCTCATTCCTTTGGCTGTACATGGTGCCGTCACATTGGTCATGTAATCATACATATATATAGGGAAATAATGTCTGTCTCATTACTGTCCTTCCCATCCCCACACCCACCCCTCCCCTCACTTCCCTCTGCACAATCCAAAGTTCCTTCATTCTTCCCTACGCCTGCCACCATCCCCTGCCACTATGGATCAATATCCACTTATCAGAGAAAACATTTTGTCTTTGGTTTTTTGGGTTTTGTTTATTTCACTTAGCATGATATTCTCTAGTTCTATCCATTTACTGCCATTACCTTAATTTTATTCGTTAAGTCTGAAGTTCTATGTTTCTTAAATATTTGTTCAAGTCTCATAACCTACTATTTTTCTTAAAGAAATAAAAGTTTAAAGAGGAAACTGATATAGCAGAAGATGTAATATTTAACCATTTTTAATAAGAAAGACGAGCAGTTCTTTTTTTTTAATGTCATTGTACTTTTTATAGCTTTATTTTATTTATTTATTTTTATGTGGGGTACTGAGGATCAAATCCAGTGCTTCACACTTGCTGGGCAAGTGCTCTACCACTGAACTACAACTGCAGGCCCAGGTTTAACCATTTTTTAAAAATTGCACTTTATCTACTCATCCAATATTAAAGGACCATCTATTATCTTTCTTGCTTTTATTTTAGCAAAATCACTAAGATGTCATACTCAAGATTTTTACATAATTGTGTTTTATCAATACTAATGATATAAAAGATTAAAATTAAAATGCAAATAAATTCAAACTATATACAATTTTATTATATTTCAAAATTGTAAACAGAAGTAAATGCAAAAATTTTGAAAAGGTGAAATTATTTTTCATCTATTATCAGTTACAGCTCTTCTACAGCATTTGTTAATATTAAAAAGCAAAATAAAAATAAATATCAACATTTTAAATTAAACTTTAAAATCTGACATTTTAATTTTTTAAATTTTAATTAACGTTATTAGTTATAGAAATAAACTGATTCTTATTTAAATTTATTATCCTTTGAGTGTATGTGTGGGTGGGGGATGTGCTGGGCATTGAACCTAGGACACTCTACCAGTGAGCCACATTCCCATTCCTTTTTAATTTGAGACAGGGTCTTGCTAAGTTGCCCATGCTGGCTTTGAACTTGAGCTCCTCCTGCTTCAGTCCCCCAAGCTGCTTAGATTACAGGAGTGTGCCACCACACCTGGCAAGAATTCATTGTCTTTCTAGATACCAATGAAAATAATTCATATCATGCTTCATGTTTCATTTAGTTACAGATTAAATTGAACGTCCATATGTTGAAGGCCCAACCTCCATCCAATATAACTATATTTGGAGATAGGAGGTAATTAAGGTTAAATGAAGTCATAAGGGTGTAGGTCTCTAATCCAATAGGACTGGTGTCCTTACATTAGGACGAGAAAGCAGAGTGCTTTCTCTATGAGGATGCCACAAAGAAAAGGCCATGTGAGAATACATGGAGAAGGTATCATCCACAAGCCAAGGAGAGAGGCCTTATCAGAAATCTAACCCAACTGACACCTTGATCTTGGACTTCCAGCCTTTAGAACTGTGAGAAAATAAATGTCTCTTGTTTTAAACCACCCCGTTTGGGGTAGTTATGGCAGACTGAGAAGACTAACACTCCTTCACATATATGACTGAAGAGAAATGTGAATTATTTAATGTTGCAAAATATTCCTCAGCCAACATGTGTAACAGTTGTGAATATCATCCTAGTTTTCTGAACACCCAAAATTTAAAAGGGAAGAAAGAAAAGAAAAAAGGAAAAGATACGTTCCATTCGGTACTGTTGAAGAACAATACTTGAATAGGGAAAAATCTATTCATTCTTATTGAAAGAGAAAATCTGAAGAATTAACTTCTTTTTCTTCCGAGTTAGGCATTTTCATCACTCAAATGCTTTCTTACACTTCCAAGTAGTGTGGGACTCATCTGTGAAAATGTCACCACCCACAAACCTTTAAGCATCTGATGCAGCCACCTGCTGTGTTGAGAACATAAAACAAAAAATGTGGGAAAATGTTTTCCTGGAGTCAAAACAGTGTTCGTTATAAGACTAAACACTTAGGCTTTATGGCCATGCTGTGCCAGTGCTGAAAGCCCAAGTGAAAAACTAACTCATGTGCCCGTTAATAATTTGTGTGTGTATGCATGTGTGTGTATTGTGTGGTTTGTGATACATGAAACCATCTAAAACTGGGGCCTGCCTTGCTTGAGGCATTCTTTAACCTTCGGTCTGGGGGTGGATAATGGAGTACTAAGAGGGGATATGATATGTCCATCCCAATTCCCTACTCAGGAGTAAGAAGACCTAGGCACAATGAATTTACATTATCTACTTCCTCTAGTGAGTTAGTACATTAAGCAGTTTATTATTATTACTTTAAAAATAAGGAAACTGAGGCACAAATTAAATTGAAGGGCCTCTCCAATTATTACCTGACTATAACTTGGTGGAGACAAGTCCACAACCTAAGGATCCTGGCATCCCACCCAGGGAAACTTGCTGCTTTATACCTAGCTTCTTGATGCTCAGAGATTCTTCTATATTAATTTTAGGATTTTGTGGTCAAGCAGCACATGAGTTGAAAAGAATAAACGAACTATATTTTTTTAAGCTCTCTTCATTGTTTAATAGTTTAGAGGTTCAGGAATGGAGGAAAAAGGATATAATTTTAATAGATGTTTTCTGAACCTGATCATTGAACTTCAACATCTGGGAATCAACATATCCTGAAATGTTTCTAGTCAAATAGTGATTATGGGCACAACAATAAAATTACTGTATTTAGTCTTCTGGTATGTGGTCAGCATCTTCTTTCATCCTTTTGATTTGGATTTCCCTGGGCTACTGAATGGGAATGTTTTCTGTTCTTACATGGCAATTTAAGAGGAGTAGCTAAGTAACATAATTGTTATTTACCATGTGGTCTGCACTATTTGAGAGTTGGGGACTGAACCTGATAGAAAATTAAATGTGATTTCTGCCCTCAGAGATCCTCATTTTACTCTGATGAATAGATTTGACATGTAAACACAGGAAGGAGAAAAGAACACCACCTTTAGGGGGAAAAAAGGTAAAGGTAGAGACACACACAGCAAGACGGGTAGTGAGATACCTAATAAATTTAAATGGATGATGAGTTGAGGAAAATTAACGGTTTTGTTTTCTTTAAAGCAAAGACTAGAGATGCTACCTCTAAAGTTGATCTCCACACTGCCAATATTATTCCCTCAAAGTTTTGGTACAAGTTCAGTCTTATAGCATCTGCCCACAAGTCAGGTTCTTGGTGATATTTTGTCTTATTCGCACATACACGCACACAAAAATATTCCTCTCTCTTTCCTACTGCCAACTTTCTTCTCAAAAAAAAAAAAAAAAATACAGGCACTAGGAATAAGCATCAAATTCTTTCCTCATGGGAATGAATGAACACCTATTTACAATACCTGACAAAATGAGGCTGACCAGTAGAGGGGGCATGAGCCTCACATATGGCTCTCTTTAATGAAGAAGCCAGGACCCAGGGTGTGTGGGTAAGGTCACAAAGCAGAATAAATTAGGTGTTATAACAAATTTACAACAACCAAAAAAGTTTGGGAACATTCTCTCTATATCTGTACATTGTTGTGTGGGCATATGAAAGAGGAACATTGTGCAGACTCAGGGAATGAATCATTCTTCATCCAACAGTGCAGGCATTTCTTATTTGAGCTCTCTTGCATTCAAATTCTTATTACTCAATGATATGATAGGTGGTTTCATTTTAACACAGATTTTCCATTGTGACACACGTGTAAATTCTTCAACTTGCTATTGCATACTTTGTATGGCAAAATATTTCAACATTGGGTAAACTTTTACCTTCATGTATCTATAGAGATTGCTATCCTCAACAGAATCATTGCTCTTAGTGGAAATCTTAGTAAGTGAAATGGTCTTAATGTCTGGGAGTCCAATCCAGTCATTAAAGGTCAGGCTCCAGAACTAAACAGATGAGACTTTAAATTCTGAATTCTATGATATACTAACTTTATTCACTAGAACATGTTATATTAACTCACTTCAGCATTGATTCGTTGTAAAATGGGGATTATAATAGTAAAAAAATCTAGGATTATTGTTCGAATTAATGATAATAGTAAAAATAAAATATGGTTGAGTTAATTTATGTTTTTATACTAACATGCACAGGACTAGATTATCTTTGATTTGTGACATATCCTCATTCATAGCACCAAGGCCTATTTTGTTTTTATTTCTATCCTTATGCACTTTTTTATATATTTGCTTATTATTAATAATATAAATATTTGTGAACCAACCATCCCAGTATAAGAATTAGAACATTAACAATTATTTACACAATAAGAGTTTCCCTAATCCATTCCTCTACCTTTCTTTTCTTAATTCTCACATTTATTATTAGCTTGCTTTTGAAACTATAGCTTATTACATATTTGTATTCCTAAAATTATATTGTTTCATTTCATTTGTTTTTAACTTTTATAAAAAGGGTCAGATATTAACTCTTTATTAATGGTGCTGCTAGGAATACTCTGTTCATGGTTCCTATTGAGGATAGTTTTTCTTAGGAAAATACCCAGAAATAGAATTTCCTGAGTTATAGGATATAGGAATAGTCAACATTAGATAATGACAAACTTTTACCAAAGTGGTGTATCCATTTTACATTTTCAAGAGCATTGTAAGACAATGTAAGACATTCTGCTAATTTCACATTCTCTCCAACACTTGGTACTGTCACTTTTTGTAATTTTCGCCAATTGAATGGGCCTAAATGGTATATTGCTATTTTAATTTTTCCTTTCCTAGTCAATAATGAAACTAATCATCTCATCATTTTTTTATTATAATGTTTTTTGGTACCAGGGATTGAACCTAGGGGTACTACCACTGAGCCACATCCTCAGTCCTTTATATATATATATATATTTTTTTTTTTTTTTTTTTTTGAGACAGGGTCTTGATAAGTTGCTTAGGGAAGGCATCACTAAGTCACTGAGGCTGACTTTGAACTTATGATCCTCCTGCCTCAGGCTCCCCATTCACTGGGATGGGAATTACAGGCATTTGCCCCCATACCCAGTCATCTCATCATTTTTTATGAGTCACATGAGTTTTCTCTTCTATTAAATTCCTATTTGTATTCCTAATCATTTTTGTCAGATTGTTTGTCATTTCTTGCAATTAATTTTTTGTTGGTTAATTATGTTATGAATATCTTCTCTCAACTGGTATTTCTTTTTGTAAGATATCTTTTGATATTTGGAAGTTGTGGTAGTCAGTTTTATTTTCCTTTTTTCATTGTTGAGTGTTTTTTGTCTTTAATAAATTCTTCCCCAAGTTAGGAAGATACATACCTGCATTTTCTAATAAAATTTACTTTTAACATTTAAGTCTTTAATTTCTCTGGAATCCATTCTTACGTATGATTTAAGGTAGGGCTCAATATTATTTTTCTCATAACCATTTTTTTACAAGACTACTTATTAAACAATCCTTCCTTTATCCATTGGTCTGCCACACCACTTCTACCATATTATCAAAGTTCCATATGTACATAGGTCTGTTTCTGAGTTCTCTACTTGGTCAAATTCATGTTTCTATTTATGAATAAATACCATGCTATTTTCATATACTGCAGCTGTTAACTAGAGAAACAATACTGGATTAATAAACATTGTTTTTAATTTTTTTATATATTTGTTATATTTGTAACCACCTCATCTAACATATTTTCTACTGGTGGCGTATATAATCCAAGTTGTTGCCTTCTTTTGAAGTAAGTGTGCTTCTGAGATGTCTCATTACTTTGGCCTGTGAACATATATTTCTCTGATGGTTATCAGCGATTCTGTCTAAACATCTGCAGTGGGAAAAGACCAAAGGCCAGATCCCAGTGAGTCAACATCCAGTGAGCTCAAGGAAAGGAGGGCAAGTGCTAGAATGGAGTTCCAAGCACTAAAGGTGGCTGGGTATCATGCCATCAATAAACTCTCCAGGTCATAGCCCTACCTTAAAACTCACCCCTACCCCTGATCACCCTCCACCCCTGCCCAAGGAGAAGCAGCCTGAAAAGAAGGTACTTCTAGATTATAAATCATCATCCTTGGGGGATAAAGGGAGTGGAGCAGTGGGAGAGTTACCCCCAGTCAGTCAATCCCTACCAGTTTTCCATACTCTGGCTTCTGTAATTCCCTGATGTTATCCTTGTGAACACGTACACCAGAAGAAGTCTAAGCCTCTGGCGCCAATTTCCACAGAAGCCTCCTGTCCCAGGCTACAGATGCATGCGCGCATGCACACGCACACACACGCACACAATACATACATGCACACATATATACACATACCAGTTCAAAAAAGTTCCTCCAAGATTTATCTTGGGGTAGGCAACTAATTACCAATCTTGGCAAAATCCAAGGTTTCACATAGGTAGATATTAGACCAAATTATGAAACGAGTATCCCCAGGGCTTTAGCTACTCCAAGGCAGCCAGAGATGCAAATCTCCTTCACAATGTTTACCTATTGGAGTCTCCTATTCTCATCATCCATGGAAGGTCACTGCTCTGTTGTTTGCTTTCTTTCCCTTCTATTAATTAAAGCTTATTTGTTCTCTATTCAAACACCTAATTAACTTAATTGCTATGGTCTAAATATATATGCTCCTCTACCAAATTCATATGTAAAAACTTAAAGACAGATTCCTTATAAATGAGATCAGTGCCTTTATAAAAAGGCTAGAGGGGCTGGGGATATAGCTCAGTTCATAGAGTGATTGCTATCAAGCACAAGGCAAGGCCCTGGTTCAATCCCCAGCACACACACACACACACACACACACACACAAAAAAAAAAAAAAACAAAAAAAAGGGGGGGCTAGAGAAAACCTGTCCCTCCTTCTGCCCATTCCAGCAAGAGGTGCCATCTAGGAAACAGAGGGTAAGCCTTGGCCAAATACTAGCACTACTGGCACCTTGATCTTAAAGCTACCAGCCTCTAACCTGTGAGAGATAAATTTCTATCTTTTATAAATTACCCAATCTAAGGTATTTTGTTAGTAGGTATTAGTTAAGTTTTAGTAGCTCCAATGGACTAAGACACTAATCATGACACTAATAGGAAAAAAAAAATCAAAATAGCAGAGAGGAAGGAGACCTAGAGACTTTCTCTTCAGGACCAAAGTTCACTTTAATAGTGGTTTATGAAATGTTATTACATTTTATTTGTTTACTCCAAAGGAAAGGGCTTTGAGAAAAGAAGCAGCAGGCTGCTGGAGGAGATGTTTTTTAAAATATGTATTCTTCCAACCTTCAAATATGAGTAGAATCACAAAGCCATAAAATATTGTAATTCTATGGATGTTTATAAGCTGAAAACAACAATAAGTCAACTTTTCCCATTTCAAGTCTTAAGGATCACAAAAGTACTTCATGATTTAGCATATATAGGACCTCATGCAATATAGCCCTAACTAACCCCTTCAGCCCCATCCCTCTTCCTCCTCATTCTATCCAGCTGGAACTCTCTCAGCTTTTTTCCCACTTCAAGATACTCAGAGGGCTGGAATGTAGCTCAGTGGAAGAGCATGTGCTGAGCACATTACAGGGCCCTGGGATTTCCAGAAACAAAGGAAAAAACAAACTCAGAAAACTTTCTCTGGTAAGCCTCTCCCCATATTCCATCCCCAGACTATCTCCTACAGATTCTTCAGATTTCATTTCAACTGCCATTTCCTGAGGAAAAACTTCTCTTGACCTTCACCTCTCAGACTAGACCAGGACTCCCTATTATATAATCTCATAGCATGTAGTACTTTTCTTTTTATTTATTTATTTATTTTGATTCATTGTAAACAAATGGAGTACAACTCTGTTTGTACACAAAGTAGAGTCGCACCATTTGTGTAATCATACATTTACATAGGGAAATGATGTTTGTCTCAGTCTGTTATTTTTCCTTCCCCCCATCCTCTTTTTCCTCTATACAATCCATCCTTCCTCCGTTCTTGCCTCCCTCCCATCCACCTCCATTATGTATCATCAATCCATTTATCAGAAAGATCATTTGGCCTTTGGCAATAGGTGTTGGCGAGGATGTGGGGAAAAAAGTACACTTATACATTGCTGGTGGGATTGCAAATTAGTGCAGCCACTCTGGAAAGTGGTGTGGAGATTCCTTGGAAAACTTGGAACGGAACCACCATTTGACCCAGCTATCCCACTCCTTGGCCTACACCCAAAGGACTTAAAATCAGCATACTACAGTGATGCAGCTACATCAATGTTCATAGCTGCTCAATTCACAATAGCTAGATTGCATATAGTACTTTTCTTTGAAAGCACTTGCCATAATTATAGTTAATTGATGAAATAATGTGAGGAAGAGGTTAATTGGTATAGTATACTGGGAGTCAGAAAGGAAAGAATTTTTATTCAGTTTTTGAGCAAATACATGTTGGGAATTTATGGGCATTATGTTAGGTACTAGCAATATAGTAGAGAAGTGGCAGACCTTTTTATCAAGCTATCACAATTCACTTAAATGTCATTACCCTTACTCTCTTTTGCCAATAGATAATCTGCTTCCTATTTCACAAAGGAAATAGATACTAAGGGTAAACCTTCCATACTGCAAACTGAAGTACAGAAGCAGAAGGGTAAAACTGTCCTTGCTTCCATTCCTCACCCACATCAAAGTAAAGGTGGTGTCTCCCTTTCTAACTATATCTAACTATAAAAAGTCACCTGTATTGTGGAATGCCTTGTCTTCTTTAGGGTATCTTCAATCACCTTTACTTCACTTTTCCCTCTTTTGGCTCATTTTTAAAAATGTTCACCTTGCTAAAAATTAAAAAGAGGGAAAAGAAAAGATAAATACCAAACTTCCCACTTGACTCTACATCCCCTTCTATCTTCATTTCTTCAAAACCAGTTTCTTAAAAAAAATGGCTTACACTTACTTTTCTTTGCCACTCCCCATTCACCCCAATTTGGCTTCCATCTCCAGCACTCTGAAACGTTTGCAGAGATCAAGTTTCTCTTTGTGACTAAATCCAGTGAATTCCTTCCAATCTTTATCTTGTTTAATATCTTTTCAGGACAGGGACCTTATTTATGCTGTATCTTAAGCATGTAACAGAATTCTCAGCACATGAACATAATAAACATCCAACTAAACAGCATTTGTTGAATTCTGCTTAAAAATCTTAGGAATTAAAAAAATATTCTTTCCTTCTTGAAATTCTCCTTCTTAAAACTCTCTTTTCCCTAGATTTTAAGATATTTTCCCCTCTCTATCCATTCTCTTCTTATTCCTCTGGCCTCTCCTTTTTGGTAGGGAGAGAATGCTTCTCTTTATTTGCTTACTTTGTGAGTGATAAACTATATGATCCTGCCTTCTCTTTCATTCTTGACACTCCCATTCAATGATACTGTCTGTATCACTGATTTCAACTCTCATTACTATCAATCTCTACACTTTCACCCTAGATCTTGCTCCTGAGTTCCAGAATCATGTATGCAGAACTTATAAATGTCAATCTAGAATATTTGACTCCTAGCACAACTCATTTTGCTATGGTACACAGACATAATATGTATTGATTTCTGCAAGTATAAGTCTTTCACAATACCTTTGTAAGACATAAAAACTAAATGTTTAAATAAATAGATTATAATGTTCTTTGAGAGCTGGGACCATATTTCATCCACCTTTGTATGTTCAGTGCCCTGCAGAGTGAACGTTTAAGTGGTAAGTCCTCAGTAATTGTTTGCTCCTGTGAACAACCTGAGAGCAATCTTCAACATCTCTCTCTCTCCCATCCTTCACATCTTATCAATGCCTTTGTCAGATTACATTAGTTGAGCAAGCTTTCGTCCCAGTCGCATCTTCAGAACTCCTCTAAAAAGGTGTTCAGGAGCAGCAGTGTGGTTAGAAGGGGAAAAGAAAGACCTCCATAACCTGGTCAGTTATCTTTCAGTTTTATCCACAAACAATCTCATGACTAAATCTAGATGTTTCCAACTGATAGTAGTTATCTGAGCATATCATACCTGGGCCTACCTTTGGGACCATTGTTTTATCTCATTTCTTCAAATCCTCATCCAATCTTTTTTCACCTGGCTCTTACTAGGCCTTTACAATTCTACTCAGTTGTCTTTTCTTTTCTTTTCCTCCTCCCTCCCTCCCCTCCCTCCCTCCTTCCTTCCTTCCTTCCTTCCTTCCTTCCTTCCTTCCTTCCTTCCTTCCTTCTTTCTCTCTCTCTCTCTCTCTCTTTCCTCTTTCTTTCTTTCTTTCTTTCTTTCTTTCTTTCTTTCTTTCTTTCTTTCTTTCTTTTCTTTCTTTTCTTTCTTTCGGAAACCTCCCCTGTGAGCCCTTAAACTCAGTAAATGCCTCTCCTCTGAGCATACCTCTTAGTTCTTCCATGTTACATCAAAATTGTTTTTGTGTCTACCCTCCTCCCAATAATCCTCTGAGGTAGGTGCTGTTATTTAGCACTATTTAACAGATGAGAAACTCAGGCAGAGAGACAGGCAGGTTAAGGAACTTCCTCAAAAGTCACCAGCTATTAAGTGATGGAGTCACTTACTAAATTGGATTTTAGAGCTCCCATTCTAAACTGAAAACACTGAAGGACAGGGACTGTGCCTTATTTATGCTTGTATCCCAAGCATCTAACAGAATTCTCAGCACATGAATATAATAAACATCCAACTAAACAGCATTTGTTGAATTCTGCTTAAAAATCTTAGGAATTCAAATATTACTAAGATACGATCCTTACCTTCAAAGAAGTTTTTGATCTAGTGGAGTTGGGAAGATGGCAAAATATTCCAATAATAGAAAGGGATGAACCAAGGGGGAAGTAACTGAGATTGACAGCTTATACATTGAATCATTGGTATTAGAATGTCAAGGACATTCTTTCAAAATTTTATCCCAGAATCTTTCAGGAACTCATGGATCTATGAAAAAAAGTCAAATTAACTTCTACAAGAAATTGTAGTAACAAGCTCTAGAATACTGGACCAGATTTTACACTGTTTACCAGTTTCCTAATCCACACTCATGAACTTACCATGAGACATATACATGTACTAGGAGTGATAATATAAAGACTAATAACTATAATAAAGATGTATAAAGTATGCTGGTGGAATTTAAAGATCATTCATGAAACTAAAGAATAAGTATTATGATAGACGGCAGAATAAAAAAACTAAAATGGTTTTATTATTTGAAAAATAAGCAAAATCAACAAGATGAGATTTTAACTATCAGAATATCAATTTAAAGTTTTTTAAAAATCGATTGCCTAAACTTAGTGAGACCTGTCTCAAAATAGGAGAGAAAAAGGGCTAGAAATGTAGCTCAGTGATAGAGTACCCCTGGCTTCAATTACCAGTAAAACACACACACACACACACACACACACACACACACACACTGCCTAGGACAATTATAAGAGTGACTTAGTGTAATAATAATCATTATTTAAAAGTCAAATAAAAAATAAACTGATTAAAACATAGGCAAAGGACTTGAATAAACATTTCTCCAAAGACAATATGCAAATGGATATCAGATATATGAAAAGATGGTCAACTCCACTAATCACCAGGGAAATGCAAATCAAAACCAAAATGAAATATCACCTTATACCTTATAGCTTAAGTGGCTATTATCAAATTAAAAAAAAAAGATAGGGTTGGCAATGATGCAGAGAATTTGAAACCTGGATGTGGAGAATTTGGTACACTCATGGTGGGAATGTAAATCAGTACAGCTGTTAGGGAAAACAGTATTGAAGTTTCCAAAAAACTTAAAAATAAAACTATCACATGACTCATCAATCCCACTTCCATGTGCAGTTTTTTGGCATAAAAATCAGTTGTACCTCAATAAAGGTGTTAAAAAATCAAATAAAAGCACCAAAGAAAGTTTTCCTCAAAGAACCTCAATCCTCTAGTTTATTTCCATAGTAGTATAGTGGCACCCACATTTTCATTAACTTGACCAATTGATGGCTGTTTCACAAATACCCATATTTTATATGAATAAAGGCATAAGCCAATGATTTGGATTTTCTCATTTACTTTCAGCCTTTGTTAATATAAAAACTGAAGTGTTCCTTTTAGCTTTGTAACTTATTTTTTATAAGCAAAGACATCTCTAAGGATTTTACCAATTTTTGATTTAAAATAAATTTAAATCCAGGCCTAAGCTTACAAGTGAATTAACTTACCTTCGGTACTACAATGATAAAACAGTAAAAATACAGATGTTGTTCATAATCAAGGAAACAAATGATACACATATCTTGTTTTTCAAGTTCACAGGCTATTGGCTTCAGCAAAATATCTATACACAGCACTGTGAGCCATAAAATTCTCTTTCCTCAAATTTTTGTAGCATTTTTTTTCATTACCTTGTTGCTAACTTCTCACCTCATTCCATGTGTTTGTAATTCTACTTTACACAAGTGTGTTATAGAATTAATTCTTATCTCAGTTTCTCGCCATCTTTCTTAATTCTTTCTCTGTGTACACCCTTTTGCTTTTTGAAGTGCTAACCTTTTTTATTCAACTCAATGACAAATATAGTGAACTCACAGCATCAGCTGGGAATGTTGCATTTTAAAGGTCAAGTAAATAGAAATCTGTGGATTAGAGAGATCTACCTCACTTATACTAAAATCAGAGATAAAAAATATTCTCTTTCTTTTCTATATCCCTCATCTATTATCCTTTTTTCTTAGGAGCTACAGTGGTGGTGGTGGTGGTAGTGTGTATGTGGAGAGAGAAAGAAAAAGAGGGAGAGAGAGAGAGAGAGAGAGAGAGAGAGAGAGAGAGGCGCGCGGGCCGGGGTGGGGGGAAGGGAAGAAGAAAGCAGGAGTTGCATAAAATTAAAAATTGCAAAAATGTTTATAGCTATTATTTAATGGGAAGCAAAGGCACCTAAGAGACATACAAGGTCGAAATAGGAGAGGGAGGAGTAGGTCTTTTAAAGGATCAAGGAAACAAAACTGAATCAGAATCTGAAGTTGCAGTACTCTAATCTACCTATAGTTCCCTCAGGGGTACATTTACAACCTAGTAGTTATTTTCAGTGATACACCCATTACATTTCTACATGGTCAAAGTTATTTTTGGAAGAGTCCCTCCTTTCTCTCCCCTATCTCTGGCCTCTCTTTCTCCAACCTGAAGATACACAGCACACTCAACTGAACTCTGGTTTTTCAAAAATGTTTTAGTACTCCTTACCATCCCTTTCTTCTTTCTGGTCTCGAATTAATTCTTATTCCCAGATTGTGCAAGTAGGTAGTTGACCTGGTTATCCAATTAAAATAATCAGATAAAAATGAGTCCATTTCTGTTCAAAAGGTGTACTTTAAAGAGGAGGCTGTTAATTCTCGTAAGTCTGTGTGCATTTTCTGGTTCTCGTATAAGTGACTTTTCATCAATTCCCAGAAAAACCCACCCCCAGAACATGTAAAATACAATCATTGAAGTGGAAAATGTATATGGAAAATATTTTTGAAATGAGGTACATATGAAGGCTCCCACTCTAGTTAGAGGAACCCTCATTTACTACTCTCATCAATCCAGGAATCCAATCAGCCTTTTCCCACTTCTCCCCTCACTTTCACAAATAACATACCTCAGAGTAGAATAAGGTATTATCGGGGAGAGTGAAGAGCAGAAGCACAGTGAGAAGTGGTGGGCCCACAAGCCAGTCAATCTTGCACTAACAAAAGAAAGGAAAGAAGAAAGAATGAAGGAAGATACATAACACATATACACCGATTTTCACTAAAAATTAAAACTACAGAAAAGTTGTAAGAACAATACAGTGAACTACCCATACAACCTTTAGTAAGATTCATCAAATCAACATTTCAAATTTCTTATCTATCTTTGCTAAACCATTTGAGAGTAAGTTGCACATATCACAAACTTTTATCCCTAAATAACTTTAGATTGTATTTATTAATAAAGGTATGCTTTTTCATAACAGTACAATTATGAAATTCAAAAAGCTTAAAATTGAAACAATACTTTTGTCTAATACTCAATTCACATTCAAATTTCAACAATCATCCTTTGTAACATGTTTTTCTAGGATCACATGTTGCCGTAACTGGCATGTCTCTTTAATCCCTTAAATCTAGAACTGTTTCTCAGTCCTTTGTCTTTCATGACACTAACGTTGTTTAAGAGTACAGATCAGTTATTGGGTAGAATGTTTCTCAACGTAATTTTTCTGATTGTTGCTTTGCGATAGATTCAGAATACACATTTTGTTTCCAGGGATATCACATACAAAACGTGTCTTCAGTGCCTCACATCAGGAAGCACATCACGTTATTTTATTCATTACTGGTGACATCAACTTTCATCACTTCATTAGGGCGGTAGCTGTCAGCTCTCTCCACTGTAAAGGTGCCTTTGTTAACCCTTTGTAATAAATAAGCAATCCAAAGATGCTTTGAGATTGTGTACATATCCTTTTCCCGAGATTGTTTCACCCAATGATTTTAACATCATTTATTTAACAGATTTGTCTGAATCAATTATTATCATAATAGTTGCAAAATGGTGATTTTGTAGTTTCATTTTTTTCTACATGTATTTGTTTGGCATCTCACTGTCAACTGTAATTTCTCCCCCTTTATATTTATTTAAAAGTCAAAGTGAAAATATGGTTCTTTTTATAAATCCAATGTGTTATAATCCATTTCTATCATTATTCTTCCTTGATACTTAAATTGCCTCTGATTTGGTAAGTAAGGGTACCTTCAAGTTGTCTCCTTTTGTCTTTTGACATATCCTTGACACATACAAGAAATCTTGCTTTCTGGTACAAAATCTTTTAAGAGCACTTTATACTTTCCCTGTCTCTGCCTTTAAATGAGCCACAGACTGACAAGGAGCCTGGCTCCTTTTTGTGGAGAATGGTATTCACAAACCAATATCTGAAGGCACATAATATATTTCGAAATATTAAAATTTTGCTGTTCCTGTTTTACCATATGAAAGACTGGTGTGATAATACATAATCCTAATTCTAGCATTACCTGTGTGACCTTGGCAGCTTCCTTCATCATACCAAGCGGAATTGAATTAGAAAAATATTTCTTAACCTTTTCAGGGTCACAACAGTTTGGGAATCCGATAAAAGCTATGATCCCCTCTCCTCAGAGACATTCACAAATAAGCAAAACTTTGTCTACATTTCAGAGGGTTCCAGCTTCGAAGCCCATTGGAGCTTCCAAATGCCTGGGTTAAGTATGTCTAGGATGTCTTCAACGCTGACATTCTGTGAGTCTATCTGCTGTCAGAATGAGTTCTCAGAGACATCAAAATGTGGAAGCACTTATATAGCAACGAGATGAGAAAAGGACACAAAGAAAGAAGCCTGTGAGCAACGCGTTACTCAGCCACCGTTCCTTGCAGATGCCAAATTTAGGGCTCACTCTACTCAAAGGTGAGAGATTTTGGCGGGAAGGTCCGCAGGTGGGCGGAGAGCACCGGGACACAGAAGGAGCCCAGAAGCTAAAGGCAGGTCGATGCACCCCTCAGCACGGCCCACCAGGGCTCGCTCTTGCCCTTCGGCTGGAAGGCCGGGGAACCGGGCGGGCCGGGCGGCGACCCCGCCCCTGGCAGCGGCGAGGCGGAGGGAGAGAAGAGGACGAGGGAGCCCGGAAGGAACGCGCCGGCCAGGCCCGCGCCCCTCCCGGCGCGCAGTCCCTCCCTTTCTCCCTCCCGCCGCCGACGTCGGCGGTGCTCCGGTCGCCATGGTGACCAATCGAGGCCCGGTCCCGCCCCCGCCCCCTGCCCCGGCCCCCTGACGTCGGCGCACGTCAGCGGCGGCGCGCGCCTGGCTGGGCCCTGCGGAGCGGGAGGGAAGGAGCTAAGGAGCGAGCGTAGCGGCCGTCGCCCGAGCCGAGCCGCGCAGCCGGTCCGCCCGCCCGCTCGCGCTCCAGTCGCCGTGTCTAGCAGCGGGGCCCAGCATGGTCATGGCGGATGGCCCGAGGCACTTGCAGCGCGGGCCGGTCCGGGTGGGGTTCTACGACATCGAGGGCACGCTGGGCAAGGGCAACTTCGCCGTGGTGAAGCTGGGGCGGCACCGGATCACCAAGACGGAGGTGCGGCCCGGGGCTCGGCGGGAGCGTCCGAAGCGAGGGTTCGGGAGAGGAGCTGTTTACGGAAAGGGCTGGCTGCGGTGGTGCGACCGGGAACACCCGAGAGGCCGCGCCACTAGCTTAGGCGAGCGGGCCTGGGACCGAGAGGACCCAGAGGTGCAGGGGGTCGGTGAGCAGCGAAGGGATCCGGGCCCGGTCACCCAGACCCGAGTGCCGTCCGACTGGAACCCCGTCCCCCCGAGCTTTGCCTTCCCCTACACCACCCCCAGTGGCCCACGGAATTTCGCCCAGAGCCTCCCACCCGGGCCGTGACCTGATCTGTGGCCTCGGCTCCGGAGCCCAAGTTCCGCGTCTTCCCCGCTTTCGACTGGGGGTGGGGTGGGAGGGGAAGTCTCGGAGCTCCCGGGCTGCGCGGTGAGAGATGTCGCCAGCCGGAGGAGGGGACCGCCTGCGCTCGGGCTCAGTGCACGGGGATCGCGCGGCCCCCGACCCTGGTATTCCTCCCTGCCCAGCTAGGAAGGGACCTCCGAGTCCGGGAATGCCCGGGCGGCCACTGTCCTCCTTTCCCTCCTTTTGCCTTGCAAGGTCTCTGATTTGGTGTCTGGCTAGCTTGATCTCTTGCCTGAGGCATTTCCATCTAATACTTCAGACAAAAGAACTGGTTAAAATGGTCATCTTGGTATTTGCACAGTTGGTGGGTTGGTTTTACTTGTCCAGGGTTGTCCCTTTACCAGGTGTGCATTCTGGCTGTGAAAACGCATTCCGTAAACCACATCAGAATGCCTCTCTACTCATAAAGCCTTCAACCGCTTCCTGACGGCGAATCCAGCATCCCCCCCCCCAACCATTGCACATTCTAATGCACCGCACATATTTTCTCATAAGTCTCTGTTCTTACCTAACCCGCCTCCCTTCCTTCCACTGCTTTAAGCTGCTCTCCTCGGGGTCTCTATTTTAAGATGTGCAAATTAAATACTTTGGCGGTGGTGGGGGGGGAACGATAGAAACAAAACCATTCTTTAAAATAAAGCCTAGTGATTTTGACATACTCTATTCTGATTTCTTGCATTTGTTACTGGAGTTTCACCCCTTTTCAGTTTTCCCCCTAGTTTTCATCTTGTTCCATTTTTTTTTTTCCTTATTAGTACTAATGTACTAGACTTTGAGGACTTTGAATTTAGAATAAAGTAGAGCTTTTTTTTCCCTTCAGAATGACTTATGTAAGGCGAAGGGCATTTGAAAAGTTGAATGATTTTCATAGCAGTTGTACTTAGCTTAATGGCCATTTCAAAAAAAGAAGGGGAATGTATCATGTCATCCTTACTTTTTGCCTTCCCCTACTGATCCTATAGCAGCCCAAATCTGCGTTATTTGGGGCATCAGGACCAAGGTTACAAATTTTTCTCTCACAAATTTGGCGGTGTTGCCAGTGTTAGCAATTTAGATTGAGATGTAATGATAATATGACTATAATGACATTACTAAATCTTCACATAGTGTAACTCGATCCTAGCTTTTTTTTTTTTTTTTTTTGATGAAGAAAGTGGTTCATTCTGCTAAAGAGCCATGGCCAAATGTCATGCCGTTTTCCTTTAAGTTACATAAAAAGGAAAACATTTAAAATTTGTATTTTAATGAATCCTTGTTTAATGATTACCTAAAAAATCAAATTGCACATTAGAGATTCTGCAAAACTTTTGAGCTATATTGCTATGTGACTGAGTATTGAACCCATGGTTTATAATATTTTTTCAATAGCTCTTAGCGGTAGTATTAGTGAAATTTAATTATGTTATTTGTCAGGTCAGATTTAGTTAATATAGCATCTGTTTAAGAGCTGCTTTAGTGGAGGTGATGGTAACTGATACTTTCTTTCTCTTGAGGTTGACAATTCCAGTGGTGTCCCTTTCAAGTTGGTACAGCTTAATGAGCTAGGGGGCACTATGGAGTAATATCATCCTTTGGCTATCAGATAGTGTGAGATCAAATGCATTTGTAATTGAAGTCACCAGTCAAATCATGAGAGAGCGCTCAGATCCTAAATTGTGTATATAGTGCATGTGTGCAAAGTGATTTATGTTAAAAGTTAAATTGCTGGTTTACAGATCCCACCTCCCTTGTGCTTTTTTTTTTTTTAATAATTACCATAAAAACGAAAGAGCGTGAGCATCACCATGTGTGAGTATGAGCTTTTGTGGTAATTCGGTGTGATTAAAGATATTAAAGTAAAGAGGGATGAGGAAAATGGCCTGACAATTACTGAACAAAAGTTTTTGCAGGTCTTAAAATTTGTAAAGTTCCTCTGTGAACTTTCATAGGTAATTTGCATTAAAATTGTTTGGCAAGAACACAGATACAATTGTTTCTTAAAGTATACTATTTGTTGTGAATGTGGTTTGTTTGTTTATTTATTTATTTATATGTGGTGCTGAGGATTTGAACCCAGGGCCTCACACATGCCAGGCAAGCGCTCTACCACTGAGCCACAACCCCAACCTCTGAGGTTTTTTTAAATCAGTAATTAATACCACCATTGGATAAATATTTGCATCTTCGATAAATACAGCAACCTTAAAATTACAAATAAGGAGCCAGGCCCAGTGACAAACCTGTAGTCCCAGCAGCTTGGGAGGCTGAGACAGGAGGATCTTGAGTTCAAAGCCAGCCTCAGCAAAAGCGAGGTACCAAGCAATTGAGTAAGACCCTGTCTCTAAGTAAAATACAAAATACAGCTGGGGATGTAGCTCAGTAGTTGAGTGCCCAAGTTCAATCCCAGATACCAAAAACAAACAAACAAACAAACAATAACAAAAAAATCACTACATGTAAGGACCGGGGAAGTAGTTTGGTAGTGAAGTGTTTGCTTAGTAAGTCCAAGGCCCTGGGTTCTGTACTTAGCACCACAAAAACAAACACCACCAACAAAAAAAAGAAAACCTTTAATATTTCACTTTAGATTCTCATTACTGAATATATTTTAATAATTGCAGTGAGAACAATTAATATGAAATAAAATAATATTGAAATACTATGCTAATTATAAAAGTTTATGTACTGTGCTTTAATGTCAATGTAAATATATGTGTTTGAAAACTCAGAGATCTTTTTTTCCCAACTTTGATCATGGAGCAAATTTTAGGGCTTAGTTTAAACATCCATGTGATGAACAATTTAATTATTTTTAATTGTCTCTATCTCTTGTTCTGTATCACTCAAAAGTAATAAATTTTCTCCAGAGCTTGGGAGATCCAAGTCTGTTTCCCTTTCAGGGAAAAAAAAATTAATAGGAAAAAAGAGATCTTCATTTTGATCTAATCTATCAAACTGCTTAACATTGTTTAAGAAATATAATTATACCATCTCAAGCGGTATATGTATGTTAGATCTCTATAAATTTTGCATACAAAAGGGAAGGCAGATGGTGGTAGAATCTAACTTCCTAATATAATACTTCATAAAAAGCTTTGTAGTACTGGTTTGTGGCTTATGAATTAGAGAAGCTAATTTTATAAAATTAGTGTAATGGGAAAAGGATAATAGCATTTAGGCTATTAAACTATTTTAGGAAATAGCAGTTGCTAGTTTTCTAGTCTATGAGTGTCCTTGAGTAATGTTTTATTTTATGAATAAAATACTAGAAAATAACTTTTTCCTTCTAACTGTGTAGTTTTTTTGTTTCTTGAGTAAAATTGCAGCAGAGCCCCTTGTGCCCTTAACATTTTGGTTTTCCAGTGATTAAAAAATGTTTTACTACAGAAAATGTTAAGAATAAAGAAGCTATAGTACCAAAAAAGTATAATTTCCTCCACCAATGGGAACAAACCATTCTTAACATTACGTCACATTTCCCTCTAGTCTTATTTTAATGCGTATTTCATAGAGGAAAGTTCATGATACACATATGTAAATTACATTGTTTTTTCCACTTAACACTAATGCTGAAGCATTTTGCTTATTGTATACAACTTTATAACAACATTAATAATAGTCGCATAGTGTTCTACCTTGTGGATGAACCCATTTTTTCCATTTTTTTATTGGTGTATTATAGTTGTACATGCTGATGAGAGTTGTTACTTGTTCACGCATACACAGGATGAGCCCCATATTACTTACAGTTTCCATTATTGTTGAATATTACTATTTTCAGTTTTCACTTATAGCAAGTAATTGGCAAGGAACATTTTTGTGTCTGCATTTGCGATTTTTTTTTTTTTTTTAGGGAGAAGGAATTGCTGGTAAATTCCTAGAAGGGAAATTCCCAAGTGAGAAGGTATTATTTTTTCATTAAAGAGCTGCATATTTTTATTACCAAATCTGTTATGTTTACTATTGAGAAATTTAGAAGTGTAGATAAATGAAAATAGTTACATATAATATCACTACCCAGGGATAACTATCGTTAGTTATTTTCAGCTTCTTTTTATGACAGATAACTGAATTTTCCTCAACACCATGCCTCTTGCGTTCTTACATAAACAGCATGTAGATGTGTGGTCTATGGAATCTTAATAGATTTTTCACAGAGGTTCTAAAAATTACCTTATTAAAATGGCATGTAGGTGTTAGGCTACTTAAGAGAACCTGGAATGCAGAACTAAAATTAAGAACTTTCTGAAAACTGCTTTTGTTCACTGAAAAGCTTTCTATGTGCATTTTGGGACTTTCATATTTAGGCATAATTCTTAAACTACTACCTTAAAATGTAGGAGTTTTTAAAGCTTTCCAAATAGTTAAAGTTCAAAATTGCCTTTTAGAGCAAGGACAGAAACAAAGAGAAGGGCATTTTACACCATGATTATAATGTTTCTTGAAAAGAACTTATGTTTTAATGTGTTTGGATTTTGTATTTTGCTTTCAAATTTTAAGACTCATCTCAGTAATCTTGGTATCAATCTCACACTGCAAAATATTCCAAATTTCAAGAAACAGCTGTACTGTGTGTAGTAGAAGTACTTGTTAACCACTAATATTTGCATCTAGGCCTATGTGTGATCTTAATTGTGTTCAAACAGAAATTGTATTTGTCAGAGAATATATACGTGCTTTACTAGAACCATTTTCTCATTTCTAGGCATCACAGACAAATAACAATCGGTAAATTATCCTATGAAATATTGTTCAAAATTATCTGTTCTTTTTTGGGAAGGAGAAAAATTTGCAAAATAAGAGTTGTGTAAATTTTTATGTTCTGTAGAAATTTTTAACTTTAACAGAGTTTAATGTGTTCTGGTTTTATATCCTCTGGGAAATTCTCAGTGTCAGACAATTAAGAAAACATTTATTTGGAAACAACTGAAACTGGCTTCTCTTCTTGGATTCAAATGATGACATTTGATTTATGGCCCACTGCTGGTTACAGATCATTTCCTCGGTGTCAAGTGGATTTCAGAATTTCTTATGATATCTTTCTTTCCTTTTTAGTATAACTCCTTCTTCTTCCATTTATTTATTTATTTATTTATTTATTTATTTATTTATTTATTTCCAGGGATTGAACCCAGGGACTCTTGACTCTTGAGCTACATCCTCAGGCCTTTTTAATTTTTATTTTGAGATGGTCTCACCAGGTTGCCCAGGCTGACCTCAAATATGAGATCCTCCTGCCTCAGCCTACCAGATTGCTGAGATTATAGGCATGTGCCCAGCACAATTTGTATTTTTTTACTTTATATATTATTAACATTTCCCCAAGTTTGGAAAAAAAAAAGAAACTCTCTTGTGTAAAGCATGGTTAAGCTGGGCACTGTGGCACATACCTGTAATCCCAGCAATTTAGGAGGCTGAGGCAGTAGGTTCACAAGGTAAAGACCAGCCTCAGCAACTTATTGAAGCCCTAAGTAACTTAGCAAGACTCTGTCTCAAAACATTTTTAAAAAGGAGTGGGGATGTAACTCAGTGGTTAAATGTCCCTAGTACCAAAAAAATAAAATAAAGCATGGTTAAATAATATTCTTGAATATAATCCTCGTTGTTTTTATTTAATCAGTTTCCCATTAGTAAACATTTAGTTTATTTTTCTTTCTTGCTGTCTCTCTAAAATAATCTTTCAGAGGGTATTCTTCTGCATACACTTTTGTGTAAGTACCTGATTATTTCCTCAGAGTAATTCCATAGCAGTGGAATTCTTGGGTCAAGGAGTCTGTATATTACCTATCTTATGGCATCACATGCCAGATTACCCTCCAGAAAAGGAGTACCCATTAATTTTCAAAAGGAAGCACACATATTTTTCAGAAATACTAGTTTTTAAATCTTTGACAGCTTGGTAGAGAGAAGTAATATTCTTTGTGAATTTTATTTTTTAACTGACCCAATTGTTTCTGTTTTGTTAATTAAATTTGTATTTATTTGATTACTTTGATTAAAGCATTATGGCAAGTTGTATTGTCTTATAAATTGTGTTTTTGGCCCATTTTTTTAAATTGTACCGTCTTTTGGTTGATCTGTTTAAATTTTTTTTTTTTTTTTTTTGGGTGCTGGGGGTCGAACCCAGGGCGTTGTGCTTGCAAGGCAAGCACTCTACCAACTGAGCTATCTCCCCAGCCCCTGTTTAAATATTTTTAAGTTAGGAAATTAATTTTAGTTACTTCTTTGATAGTCTTAATTTTTTAAAATTCTCAGTTCAGTTTTTGTGGTTATGAAAGCATATATATATATATATATATTTTTTTTTTTTTTTTTTTTTTTGGGTGCTGGGGATCAAACCCAGGGCCTTGTTCTTACAAGGCAAGCACTCTACCGACTGAGCTATCTCCCCAGCCCCCTTTATCTTTTTTGTAGTCTCTTTTCCTTACCTACTGTTTTAAAAAGTTAAATATTAATGAGAATTTATTTTATTGTCTAAATGTTTGTATTTTAACATCAAATTACATGGGGGGAAAGTTTAGTTTATATATTATGAAATAATAACTAGAGAATTTTGTGGGGTTTTTTTGTGTTTTTACTGCTTTCAGAAATCCTTTTGTTATAGACCACTCAATCACACTGACTTTGCAGTCATCTGATAGGCTGATGTCTTGTATTTTCACTGGTGATTTGATGAACAGACACTCGTTCGTTCACTTAGCGATGGAGCTGTATCCTAATAAATCCATTATAAATTGAATTTAAATGCATTACTACAGCTAACCTACCAAACATCAGTGCTTAGCAACACACTGTACTATAGAGTACCGGTTATTTATCCTTGTGATAGCATCGCTGACTGGGAGTTGCACATAACTGCTGCTGCCCAGCATCAAGAGAATCTTGCTAGATATTGTTAGCCGAGGAAAGGATAAAACATTTGAAGTACAGTTGCTACTAAATGCATGTAATTTTTGCACCATCTAAAATTGAAAAAAAAAAAAAAAGTCAAAACATTGTAAGTTAGACACCATCTATGTAAGCTTGAAAAGTGAATTATTTTTAACTTCAAAAATCTAATTGTATGGTAAGGATGATGGTACGTGGTACTTCAGAAGGATAAATTACAATTTGAAAAATGAAAGTCCTTTTATTCATCAATTTGACAGTTTTCATTTCTGTTCTTACACTTAATTTCTTGTGCTTGCAAATTTGTATTTTATATAGTTACTTGTGGATTTTTAAATTTAACATTCTTGGAAACATTTCCCTGTATGTGGACTTTTTAGTATGTAAGTCTATAAAACAATATAGCCATATTCTCAGAAATTTAGAAAATAAGAAAATGAAAATGATTACAGTGTTTCACAGATGAAAACTTAAACGTATATTCTAAATGACATTTCATTTTTTCTGTTTTTTTCTGATTAAAAAAGTAATACATGCTCATTGAAAACAATTTGCACAAAAAATTTAGGCAGAAAAAAATTTGGTCGTATTTGTTTCTAATTTTTCCAAGTCTTTTTCTTTTTTTAAAGCATTTTTTTAAATGTTGATGGACCTTTATTTCATTCATTTATTTATAGGTGGTGCTGAGAATCAAACCCAGTACCTCACACATGCTAGGGAAGCACTCTACCACTGAGCCACAACCCTAGCTAGTCTTTTTCTACCCACACTTTGTGTTGAGACTTCACTAATCTCCTGATTTCCTATTTAATATTTTAGTTTAAGCATTTATCCATGTTACTACTAAAAGGAAACATTTTATTATAGTCATAATATAAATGTAACCATAATTCATGTAATTATTTTCTGGTTATTGTTTCTATTTTTAAAGGATAAGTAATACTATGTTGGATATATTTGCACAAAAGTCTTTATCATCTTTGTAGATTATTTCCTTCAAATAATTCCTCAGAAACAGAATCCTTGGGTTTAATTGAATGGATGATTTTTAAGATTCTTAAGAAAGACCACCAAATTGCTTTCCAGAAAAAATTATAGCCTATTTTATTTTCCTACCAGCAACCTATAAAAAATGATGATCTCATTAAACCTTAGTTCATAAGGGTGTTTGTTTTTTAATCTTTGTAAATATACTACTCTTTTTAATTCACATTTTCCTAAGGATTTCTGAGGTTGAATATTCGATGTTACAACTTTATGTGGAATTTGGTATGATAGTAATTGTTCTAGTTTATATCCCAAGTTAGAGAGGAAACCTATTGCCATAAAAATCTATATATTTATTCTTTTTAAGATAATGCATGTATAACTAAGAGTTAATTGAATAGTTTAGGTGAACAACAACAAAAGAAACCCTTCAACTATGGAATATTTTGCTTGGCCTTCTTGACTTGCTTATAACCATGCAGGTTTTGTCCTTGGTACTACGTTCAGAACTAAAGAGAGTGAATTCCCAGAATTCTAAGTTTATACTTAGCTTTAAAATAAACTATTGGAACACAACTTTTTTGTAAGTTGGGAACTTTCAGTACACCATTGGGGAAATCCCAAGATACATTTTATTTTCGTTGATAAAATTTGTTCATTTTGTTGTCACAGACCTATTACATTCCTTGAGGATAAGAACCACATCTCATTCATTTTTATATCACAGGCATCATTCCTAGCATAAAATAATTGTTTGGTAAATGTGACTTGTAGACTCTCTGAAGTAGTAAAAAAGACTGAACTTGGAGTTAGAAGGTTTGGAGGGGCTTTACTAAAGCTTTAGGAACTTGGAAGATTATATGATTCTTTTTCCCCACTTTTGGTGCTGGGAATTGAACTTGATTTTGTGAATGCTAATATGTGACACCTTTTGAATCTTGGTTTTGTAAATTCAGGGATATACTACTACTTCCATTTACTTCACAGAGTTAAATGAGATAGAAGACCCTAAAGTGTCTTGTAAAATTAAAAAGTGCTATCTAATTGTGAAAGTCACCATCATTATTATATTTTGGGGAAGTTCTTGGTAAAGAGCTCTGTCAAGTACGGCAGACTCCTAGCTATGCACCAAAAAATCCACTGTTTCTTCTTTCTGGGCTTACAACTAGACTTTCTCTTCCTCTCTTGTAGTTTGGAGTGGTCATGTGACTTGAGTTCTGACTTTTGGGATGAGCAGAAATAGTGTGCACCACTTCTGAACCTCATTCATAAAAACCTATGAGAGTCCCTTCTGAGCTCTTTTCCTCTTTATGGCTATAGTAGAAACAGCCTTCAAAGTATCATTAGAAAAACACCTTAAATATAGAAATGCCACTTTGAATGTCATGTCTGCTAACTAACTTTACCCATCCAATTCTTCTACATGAACAAGAAATAAACTTCTATTGTACTTGAATCATTATACATTCTGGGTCTTTTTGTTAAAGCAGGTAGACTACCCCTATTACAAGAGCATGCTAATACTTGCTCACCTTTTTCTTTAAAGAAGCAGCATCCTCTGATAGCAGGCAGCCTTACAAAAAGAGGTAACATTGTAAAGATATAATTACATAGATTTGTGGATATGTATATTCTGTGACCCAAGATGAAATTGAAGACAGAATTATCATATGAGAATTTTGTGTTGAGAAGTTTAAAATGAGGCTTATAATTTTTATTAAAGTTTAATTGGATAATTTATATTTTGTTTTTTAATTTTATTTATTTTTTTTAACTTTTTTATTGTTGAGGGCAAGGTTCCAAAGAATATAAAAAGAGGAAATATCTGTGTAATACCTTGCTTTCATTTGTATTTAAAAACTTTAACTATTATACTCAAGATGTATACAGTATTTTCTAATGATATTAATCATGTAATTTGTAAAAAATAATAATAATAATTCCTTCTCTGCAACTCTATTAAGTTATTGTGACCCATTTCTTAATAAAAACTTTTTGTTGAGGAGTGGGTGCTGGTATCTAGACTCACTCCAGAAATTGTAGGACAAGACATTTTCTTCAAAATATGCACATCTGTGAAATTTCATGTACCTTTCTAAGGAATACTTAGAAACACAGTACTTAGTGCACACTTAGCCAACATGTGGCAACTTTTACCCAAAGTTAGTCAAAGTAACTGATAATACTGGATTTTGTCATACTCTTAATTTTGGAGAAAGAATTTCTTTAAATGTCTTCATGTTTGAGGTGGACCAGTAGTATCTTTAATAGCAAATACAATTTTAATCAGACTACTTGTCTGGCAATTACAGTTTAATACAAGTATTTTGATTACAATAATAAAACATTACCAAACAAAAAGAAAATAGCTTTCACAGAACTCACATACTTTACTGCCTAGAAAACCCTTTTCTTCTGAGGCAATAATTTAATTTTACACATTATGTTTAGTAATCTGATTTCCCCTGAGAAGCTTGGTTGGTTTTGTGGGTTACAATTACTTCAAATCAGAAAGAAGCTATGCATAACAAGTTAGAAATACAGGAGGGAAGAAATAAACCTTATTGTAGGCTTTGGGGTTAACAGCAAAGAACAGCCCAGATATAAGAAAAGCAGAGAAAAATTATGAACAGGCTATGCCTAGTCCTATTCTCTTGCATAACTTTTTAAAAGTGTAGAACTATTAGAGGCCATACATAAGTGATATTAAAATTTACTTTGAAGCATCGTAAGGTTAATTATGTTGAGAATACTTTTTTATAGAATGTGAAATACATTTTAGAGTTTCTTCAAAACTGACTAGAATTAAGTTGAGGCATCAGTTATCTGAAAATTATTTTTAAATCAGATTGCCTTATTTTCAACCAAATATCTACTCATTTTTTAAAACTTGGTTCTTTTTAGTTGCATGAAAAAAGTTGTGTGATTGTTGATTTCTGACTGCCCAGTTATTTCTCCTTAAAATTAATTCCTTCAAATTCTTAACCTTGGAGTTGTTTGAGTTCCTATTTCGTTTTGACAGAATGAGGCCATATTTTCTGAAATCAAATTCCTTTTAGAAATTTAAAATGTAGTGTTTGCTCACGTTTGAGGTTTTTGCATTTTTATTTTTAAAATGAAATTTAATCCAGTTGATATTTTTTTCATGTAGATGAATTTCAATTCTTTATATACAACTCCCCCCACAGAAAGATATGTCTGTGTTATTTAGAACCTATTACCTGCTGTTCTAGAAAAATAGTATTTCAGTTCAATTGAAACTGACTTCTAATCTACTTTTTGTTTGGCAGATCATTACTTTGTAGGTACTTGACAGTGAGATAATTGATTGAAACTGATAAGACTTTATTCAGTTTATAGATGAAGTAAAAAAGCATTATAGTTGTATTAAAATAAAACATGTTTTATTAAAGCAACTTTGCAGAGTTAGTCTTCATTGCACACTAAATACACTGCCAAACAAAATCTACTGCAGTGCCTTACACGTGGTAAGAGTTTAAAAAATATTTGTTGAATAAATGAATTAATGCATTGAATTTAAACTAGCTATCATTGTCATAGTAACTAACAGGCAAAGTCTCAGATGTCATTTATTAGATGGATTCTGAACTGGAAAATGTTAACTGTTATATACTGATTGTATTTATTTCTGGGACACAGGTGGCAATAAAGATAATAGATAAGTCTCAGCTGGATGCAGTGAACCTTGAGAAAATCTACCGAGAAGTACAAATAATGAAAATGTTAGACCACCCTCACATCATCAAACTTTATCAGGTATGGTTAGCCTTGTATTTCTTCAGGCTTGCCACTTTCAGGTCTCTGTTTTGCATCATGATTTTTCCTTTTATGTTAGTTTTTTTAATCTATAAAAGAAGGATGAACATATACTTTTATTAAGCCAAACACATCTATTTTTCTGTATTATGTTTAAATAAAAATCTGAAAATCAGAAGCTAATTAAGTAATTTTAAATTGTCTCTCAATTGCTAGTTATTTATTTTGCAACTGTGCATTTATGATGCCCTGCCTAAGCCTTCTGGGTTTTGGTGGTGGTACCAGAAATGAAGATATGGCACTTGTGCTTATTTAAAAAGCATACTCCTTATGTTTTATGAAATGCAATATTACTTAGTGGCATACTTTGTAATACCTATAGCAAATCTTTTTTAAATTTTTTTATTCGTTCTTCTTATATTCTACTGTATACATGACAGTGGAATTTGACACATTATACATTACCTCCCATTCTTATGGTTGTACACAATGTGGAGTTACACTGGTTGTGTGTTCATATATGAACATTGGGAAGTTATGTCCAGTTCATTCTACTGTCTTTCCTTTTCCACTCCCCACTGCCTTCCCTTCATTCCCCTTTATCTAGTCCAGGGAACTTCTATTTTTCCCTCCCTAGACCTAAATTGTAGGTTAGCACCAAATCTTTTTTTGAGGGGGCTCATTTTACAGATAAAGTAAATAAACCATTTTTTATGTTTCTATTCACTAGTTATATGACATTTTTAATCAGAGCACTTCTAAACTGAAAGGTCCCAGTATGCTAAACTATGACTTTCATCTTCAAAGTATGATGTTTACACCCATGGCATTCTGGACTTGGCCTATACTGGCCTGTGATACTGATTGTTAAATTTTTAGAAGTGTGCTGACTAACATCACATTAATATATACCTCAGAAATTGGCTTACAAATCATAGCCCTTACTTTTCTCAGAGACCCAATTCAGTATCACGCCACTATACTCTCAAATAGGTTAGAAAAAGTATCCTTGGAAGTATAAGAAAAAAATCTTCAGAACTTCTGTTAGGTTTATTGTGTCTTCCTATGTGCATTTTATAGTGTACTTGGTATATTTATACAATGGGACGTGTATATAATTTGTGTATCTCTATGTACATAAGTACATATCTATGTGTGTATCCATGTAAATGTACACCTACGTATATATTTGACTAACATTTTTTTATTTTTGGGTGGTGCCGGAAATTGAACCCAGGGCCTTGTGCATGTAAAGCAAGCACTTTGCCAACTGAGTTATAACTCCCCAGCTCCCTTGACTAACATTTATGATAGAAATTTACAATAAAAAACATTGGAGACCAAGAATGAAAAGCTAATGTGTGCCACTCAAACCAATTCCTAAAATTCTAAAACTATAGAGGCCTCTTAGGTCAAATTTTTATCAGTGTATTTCTTTTTTTAAACTTTTTTTTAAAATTCCTGAAGAAAATACTTCTAAGAGACTAATCATATTCTAGTAATTATCTTATAAACCATAAGCTAAACTGAAGATAAAACTACCATGATTCACACAATAATTCTGTCTTTTTTTGTATTAAATAATTGATTAAAGTTGAGTTACTATTTGATTTGCTTAGGCCCAAATTGTAAGTAGCTCTTAGTTTTTTGTGTTGATGGAGAATAGTCCTAAATCTACATTTTAGAACAAAATTAGTTTTTAGCCTTTCAGTAGATAACAAGAGTGTTACAGAGAAGCAAATCTAAAAATCACACATCTTGAATCTAAAATTTAGTTTCCTTTCTAAATAGACACGTATTCAGTATAGTTTGAAAAGTCAAATTGGTGACAACATACTTTCTGAACCTTGAAAAATTAAATAAAAATATATAGCAATAGAGCTGTGAAGAAGCATTCAAACAATGTTTTACAATTGCAGTACTTTGTAACAATATTAAAGTACAGGAGTAAGAATACTATGTTGTACCAGATTAGCTAGGCTACAGGCAAGATAGATGAATTTCTTCCATTTTCTTTTTCTTTTTTTTTTTTTTTTGCGGTGCTGGGTATTTTTCTTTTCTTAATCAAGGGTACCATGAAAACTCAGGGCTCAAAAACTCTGTGAAGTGGTGGTGAAGTTGATCTTCAAAACTTCCATTACCCATGTTAGTACTTCTCAAGCTTTCAGGTCCATACAAATCACTTGGCAATTTTCTTAAATTCTAATTCAGTAGGTCCAAGATGAAGCCCTAGATTCCTCATTTCTAACAGGCACCAGAACAATGTTACTCCTACTGGTCCATGGACACATTTAGAAAAATGATCTGGATTTTTCATTAAAATGTTAGCATGCAGATAGTGTCTTATACACTTCTCTGAATTGTTCATAACTGATTTTTTTTTATTAATACTTTCAGTTTAGGTAACCATGTAGAATGTTGTGGTAAGTTGCAGTCCTTTCTGTGAGACTAATATGAAATTATGTATCAATAGGTAATGGAGACCAAGAGTATGTTGTACCTTGTGACAGAATATGCCAAAAATGGAGAAATTTTTGGTAAGTTTTTTTCTTTAATTTTTTTAATGTCACTAATCTACTGGGATGGGTTATTTCCTGTTCATTTTTCTGCTTATTTAAGAGTTGGTAATATGGAAAGCACTGCTTATTAATTCTGTTATAAGTATTAAAAGATGATAATCAGAAATAGGGAGAAACTTTCAGTCATGTTGCAAGGGAGGTTTTCTTTACTTTTATATTCTTTTTTACTTTTCTTTCCAGGGGAAAGATCAGACAGTGAATGCTTAGGTATGGGAATATGCTATGGTTTAGGTATTGAGGATATAATGGTGATATAATCCCTGTCATTGTGTCACTATAGCTATAAGTCCTTAGGGATTTGTTCCTTTATTTGTTCTTCTAATAAGAAAAGTATTCAATTAGCTGGTCTTTATGATCCATTCTAACCCTTAAAAATTAAAAGTATTCTATTAGTTCTAACTTTTATCTAAAATATCTATTTGTTTTTACTTCATGTAGCCACAGTATTCTGGTGCCTAAATAATTAATTCCAAAACTTGTTTTTTAAACAGCTTTATTGTGGGATAATTCACAGACAATAAATTGTACATAGTTAAATTAATATGTACAATTTGAAAAGTTTTGATATTCATACACATGTCTGTGAAACCATCACCACAATAAAGATATCCATCATTTTCAAGTTTTTTTGTACTCTCAGGCAACCACTTTCTGTTTCTGTTCTATAGATTTGTTTGTAGTTTCTGGAATTTTATATAAATGTAATCATACCATATGTACTCTTTTAGTCTATCTTCTTTTCCTTGGTATAATTGTTTTGCAGTTCATCCATTTTGTTGTGTATATCAACATATAATTTATTTTTCTTGCAAGTAGTCATCTATTATATTAATACACCCCAATTTGCTTATCCATCCATCTGTTGACAGACATTTGGGTTGGTTTCAGTTTTGGGCTCTTATGCCTAAGTTCCTATGAGCATTCATATACAAGTCTTTGATTTACACAGTCCACCTTCAAGAAATATTTACCACATCAAATATAGTATAAGAACCTTAAAATGTATACTTCTATTTTGCCCCACCTGGCCTTTATGTTCTTTTTAGATATTCATGACAGTAGAGAGTGTATTTTGACATATACATATACGGAATGTAATTTATTCTAATTAGGATCTTTGTGATTGTACATGATGAGGAGTTTCACTGTGGTTTATTCATACATGAGAATAGGAAAGTTGTGTCCAATTCATTCTGCTGTTTTTCCTATTCCCATTCCTCTTCACTTCCCTTTATTCCCCTTTGTCAACTCCAATGAACTTCTATCCCCACCCCCATGTATTAGAATCTACATATCAGAGAATACATTTGGGCCATAGGTTTTTTTGGGATTGGCACCTTTATGTTCTTGTTATAATATTTTACTTATGCCTATTTTATACCACACAATATAGTTTTGTTATTTTTCTTTTAGCAGGTATCTTTTATAAAAATTTCAATGTTTTTATAAACCCTTACACGCTTACTGAAGTTGTTACCATTGCCACATTTTGCATGCCACATTCCTCTATGTACATGCATAATTTGATCCTCCTTTGTGTAGATTCATATTTTCATATAGGGTTATTTTCCTTTTGCCTGAAGATTTACTTTAGTATTTCCTATAGTATAGGTGATGAAATCTTTTCAGCTTTTGATCAGTAAAATAGTCTTTATTTTGTCTGGGTTTTTTGGTTGGCATTGAATACAGGGCTTCATAAACAGGCTAACCAAGTGTTCTGTGATGAGCTATGCTCTGGCCCTGTCTTTGTTTATGAAAGATTTCCACTAGATATAGAATTCTAGATTGCAGTTTTGGTTTTCTTTTGTCTTTTCTTTTTTTAGTACTTTAAAGATTATGTTTGTCTTTTCATTAGCATTGTTATGAGTAAATAATAAATCTGCTATTTTTTAAATTCCTATCAATGTAGTATGGCTTTTTTTTCCTCTGTCTGATTTTAAAATTTCTTATTTATCACTGGTTATCACTAATAATTTGATTATGATTTACCTTTGTTTGGTTTTCATCATGATTTTTTTTTTCTTGGTGTTCACAGATCTTCTTAGACCTGTAAATGTAGTATTTTCATCCAATTTAGGCATTTAGCATTTTTAACTGTTGTTTTCTTAACTAATTTTTCTGTCCCACTTCTTTCTCCTCTCCTTCAGAGATTCTAGTCAAACATGTATGAAATTGACTCACAGCTCACTTGATACTCTTTTCCATTTAAAAGAAATTTCTTTTTTGCTCTTTCATTTTCTGTAGCTGCTATTTCCTACATCTTCAAATTCACTAATCTTCTGCAGTGTCTAATCTGCCATTTTTTCCATCCAGTATATTTTTCATCTAAGACATGGTACAAGTTTAGAAGGAACTTGACTAGAAACTTTTTTACAACTTCCATGTCTTTACTTAGTTTTTTGAACATCTGGAGTACAGTTAATAACTTTCAAAGTCCCTGTGTGCTAATTCCAGCATCACTTGTCAGTTCTCAGGACTGGTGGAGTGTTTCTCCTCAGATAGATTCAAATTTTCCTGCTTCTTTACATGCAAGAATAAAGGGATGGGGAATGGGGGAGTTGGTTGCAATATTAAATGGAGTGATCAAGGCAAACCTCACTGACATTTGAACAAAGATTCAAAAGCATAGTCCTGTAACTATGGGGAGAGGGGGATTATCCAGAGGTAGAGAAGAGTAAACTCAAAGGCCCTGAGGCAGCAGTGTGCTTAGTGTGTTCAAGGGATGGCAGGGATGCTAGTAGGGCTAGAGAGAAGCAAGCAAGAGGAAAGAGCAAGAGTGAGCAAGATTAGCAGAAAATGGTGTCAGAAAGTAGATCTGAGTTAGGAGTGGGGCAGATTTGGACCTTTGTAAGCCATTTTAAGGACTCTTGACTTTTACCTTGAATAAAATTAGGGAACCATTCTCAACATGATTTCAGCAGAGAAGTGAACTGCATATAATTTAGCATTTTAGGTGCATCACTGTGACACACACTGTTTGTTGAGAATAGACTGTAGTGGGAAGGGATAGAAACAGAAAGATCAGATCGGAGGCTGTTGTAGCAGATGATGATAGCTCAGATCTGGTTTGAAGCAGTACAGTAAGTCACAATGGTCAAACCCAGAATACATTTTGAAAGACAAAATCAGTAAGATACCTCCATAGATGAAGACCACCTAAGTAGTGAGTAGTGAATATAATTATGGAAGAAAACAAAGCCTCATACTTGAGGCACTCAAACATTAAAAGGTTGAAAAAAAAGGAGAAACCAGCAAATGAGCCAAAACAAAGAAGAAAACAAAGAGAATGTGGTATCCTGGAAACCAAGTGAACAAAGTAATCTCAGGAGGATGGAGTGAACATCTGTGTCAGATGATGCTGATAGGTCAAGAACAGTGAAAAAATGACAGTTTACCTTTATATTTGGCAGTTGCCAAGAGCAGTTTTGGTGGAACAACTGGGCCAAAAGCTTGATTAAAGGGGTTTAAAGAAGAAAAATGAAGAGGTCAAAATAGATGACTCTTCAAGGGAGTTCTGCTGCAAAAAGGAAGAAAAGAAATGGGGAGATAGTTGATAAGGACAGTGAGGCCAGGAATGTAGCCCAGTGGTAGAGAGTGGTTGCCTGGCATAGGTGACGGCCCTGGGTTCAATTCCTAGTGCACATGTACACACACTCACATGAACAAAATGTGTGTGTGTTTATGTGTGTATTTTTTTATCCAAAACAAGAGATAAGGACAGTGAGGTCAAGAGAAAGAGGTGGTGAGGTTTTGTTTGTTTGTTTGTTTTGTTTTTAGTTTGTTTGCTTTTGTACCAGGGATTGAACCCAGGGGCACTTAACCACTGAGCCATACCCCCAGACAGTTCAATTTTTTATTTTGAGACAGGGTCTTGCTAAGTTGCCTAGGGCCTCACTAAGGTTGCTGAGGCTGACTTTGAACTTACAGCCCTCATGCCTCAGCCTCCTGAGCCCCTAAGATTACAGGCATGCACCACCATGCCCCACAAGAGAAAGATTTTTAAGCCTTTACCCATGGGGAAAGTTTTTTAAACTTTAAGCTCTAGTTTCATTAAACTAGAAATGGCTGTTTACATGTTAGGTGTACTTTCTATAAAAATGGGATTGTCTCAATTTCTGTTCTTGCCTTAGCAAAACTCCTGAAACTTATCCAAATTCCTGAAACAGGTTTGTATCACATTAATCATATAAATTGAGGCATGATTTGGAGATTTTAAATACATAAAAATTATTTTTAAATGTCTAGAGTAAATGTGTAATTTAAATTCTGAAAAGAAAATTCTGAAAAATATAGGAAAGTTGGACAGTGAATGCTAGTTGTTTTCCTGGTGCCGTTATTTCTTGAGCACTGAAGATAATGAGTAATAAAATTTAATTTTAAAAGATGATGAAAACTTTGGATAGTCTTCACTATTTTAGAATGAAAGACTCTGAAGGGAATTTGGAGATCAGTGAGTCCAATTTATTTTTATTTTGACTTTGTCATACAGTTAATAGCCCAACCATTCTATTGTCTTTTTTAACAAAAACTATTTTGGTACTTTTCCTTCCTTGGTTTCATCTTGTATAAAGTCATCTGTACTGGGAACCTTGGTGTCAGTATTGATTTCTTCTCCCCCATCCCTCTTCAGGTAGTTTAAAATCCTGCCCCTACACTTCCTAAGTATTTCTTGAAGAAGTCCCCATTTCTCTATACCCACTGCTAATGCCTCAGGTAGGGTCCTCATTCTTCCTTATCTATGTTATGCAACCTTCTTCTAATTATAATTCACACTGTCTCCAGAATTATCTTTCTAAAACAGAAACACAGTCATGTTAGTTATCTTTAATTTTCTGAGTTTTTATAATAATCATTTAAAAATAATTTTAAAAACAAGGTAATGGCATGAGAATGGTTTTTAGTAAAAGGGTTGTAGTTTCTTGTAGCACCTATAGTCCAAGCAACATTAATCAAATAGTAAAAAATATACATATATAAGATTTTAAGTGAATTAAGCCAAAAATGTTTTAAGTCAGCTGGAGACCTAAGTGAGAAATAGCCACACAAACAGTATTAAACTATCTATTTAGGACTATAGATTAAGCTTTATCTTTCAGTTTTATAACTTTGGAATCACTATTTACTTTGCAAGTATTTTCTTCAGTGCCTACTCTGTGCTTGAAGGGTATTATGTTCCTTTTTTATTTTTATTTCCTTACTTTCATGTTTAGTTGGCCAGCACATCATATCCAGTGTTCTTGCAGAATTACTTGAAATTAAATCCTTCTGTTTCCACAGTCATCACCCTGAACTAGACTTTCATCACCTCTGGTCTCAATTAGTGAAGATCTCATTTTTTACCATAGTTTGTTTCTTCCCCAGTCAAGTACATTTCAATATAATTCCTGTTTAATCTTCCAAAATATATTGTTTTTATTTTATCACAATTGTGTTGAATAACTTTCACTTAACACCCTATTGCTTACTGGATAAAATCCAAACTAGGATAGCTCCATTAAGACAATTGATGTATCCAACTATTCTTTGCGTAGATCTGTTGATTATCCTTAGGTATGGACAACCAAATTAGAATATAATATTCACCTCAATTAACAAATCATTCTGTTTTTCTTTCTTTCATTGTTTTGACTTGGTACTAGGAATTGAACCCAATGGTGCTTTACCACTGAGCTACATCCCAGTCCTTTTCAATTCTTACTTTGAGACAACTTCTTGCCGAGTCGCTGAGGCTGGCCTTGAACTTGCAATTCTCCTGCCTCGGCCTCCTGAGGCTGGAATTATAGGATGTGCCACTGCACTCAGCTTTTTCTTTTTCTTTTTTTTTTCCCTCTTTCACTCCTTCCTTACTTTCCTCTCTCCCTCCCTCCCTTCCTGTCTTCTTTGATCTGTATCTTTCTATCATCTTAAGTTTTATTTTTTGTAAAACATTTACTGGTGCTAGTAAACGTAAAGGAGTCAAATAATTCTGCAAGGTTTGTTACAGAAAATACCAGTCTTCCATCCTCCCTACTCCTATGTCCCTCTCTTCAGAAGCAACCACTTTCACTTCTTGTGGTAGATCAGTTTGAATTTACTTCCATTTGCATAATATGCGTATATTGCCACTTCTGGACTTTTCTTCTCTTTTAGGCAGAATCTTTGGATTCCCTTTTGAATTCTTCCTGTACTCCCATATGTATGAGCATATTAGAGAGATGTGAAAGGACCAATTGTGAAAGCCCTAGAGTGTTAGGATAAGGGTTAAGATTGCTTGTTAGAATGGTCATCCTTAAGCCAAAAGGTGATGATGTATGAAAGGACATTTTTAGGGAGGTAAATACAACAGTGATGTGTCGTCTGAAGGAAGAGGGAAGAGGCCATTTAAGAGACTATTTTAATTATTTAGATATAAGAGGCTGAATGTCTGCATTAAGATGTTAGTTGTCAGGGTAGGGCTGTAACTCAGTGGTAGAGCATGTGCTACCATGTGCACGAACCCAAGAAAAATAAAAATGGATTTTATAAAAACAATTTGTACAAGAATGCTCATAGCAGCTTTTTAACAACTGCCTAAAGCAGAAGCAACCCAAATGTCCATCAGCAGGAGAAGGTATCCAAAACAATTTGTGGTGTAGAAATACAATGGAAGGTGACTCAACAGGAAAAAGGAATATGCTACTTACACATGCAAAATGTGGATAAATCTTACATTGTGCTGAGCAAAAGAACCTGAACACAAAAGGATACAAACTATATGTTTCTGTTTATGTAAAGTTGTAGAACAGGCAATACATGGATGGTAATAGAAGTTGAAAAATGGTTACTTCTAGGGAAAGAGGAAAATTGAATTGAAAGGGACAAGAGGGAAGTATCCTGGATAATGGAAATATTTTTGTTTTGAATGGCAGTCACACAGAGTATAAATTACTTATCTAAATAACCACCCAGTATTTTGCATTTTATTGTATGTAAATTATACTTCAGTAAATTCTTTTCTCTCTCAAAAAAGAAGAGTTTAGAATAAAGATATGGGTTATAGAATTACCTCCATAGAAGTGATAAGGGAAACTTCAACAATGAAATCTCAGAATGAAGAAAGCTAATAAGGGACTTTTAATTATGCCTTCATATAGAAGGCAGGCAGAAAAAAGACATTGGTGAGGTTGAAGAGTGTCTTTGAAATAGTCTCTGTCCTGAGTAGCCAAAGTAGGAGAGAGCTTGGAGTGGAGTGGGGGTATTTGATCATCAGGAAATCACCAGTCAGCCAGACATGTGGCTCACGCCTGTAATCCCAGTACTTGGGAGGCTTGGCAGGAGGATTGAGAGTTCAAAGCCAGCCTCAACAACTTAGTGAGGCACTTAGCAATGCAGTGAGACCCTGTCTCTAAATCAAATATTAAAAAGGGCTGGGTATGTGGCTTAGTAATTAAGCACCCCCTGGGTTTAATCCCCGGTACCAAAAAAAAAAAAGAGAGAGAGAAAGAAATTACCAATTACTTTAAAGAAAAATACCCAGTAAACTGAGAGCCACAGACATATTTCAAGAGGTTAAGGATACATGGGTGGTTAAGAAAGGGAGAAAGGTTTTGAGGTTTTCAAGGTGGAAGTAAGGGGAGAAAGAGAAAACTGAGGGATGGTTAGGGTCTATATAATTCATTATTTTGTCATGATTTTCCTTGTGATCTTGGTGTTTGAAGAACCTAGAAAAGAAAAAAATATAGACAGAAAGAAGAGATAGGTGATAAAACAGGTTCCCAGAGTAGAGATGATGGACAAGAGCACGGAGCGTGGTTAGTTTAGAGGAGAGGACTTGTCCTCCTCTGAGAGGCGTGCGTAGGTGTTATTACAGTGAGAATTAGAGATCGTGCCAAGGATGCAGTCAGTACAGGGGAACTCTGTGGTAGAAGAGAAGGAAGATGAGTGTGTTCATAGAGGACAGATTTAATCCATTCTGAAATGTAGCAGACGAGACATCAGACACTGTAGAGTGGGGAATGGTTTATAACAGTTAGCAGTGCTCCTATGACAGTCAAGCCATGAATAAGAGGATCAATAATTAGCAGTGTGGGAGTTTGTGGTCAGCTTACAGCCAGCTGTGCTCCTCAACCTTAGAGGAGAAAAAGTAGACAATATGAATGAATGTCCCAGGTTGGGGATTAGAATGGTGAAAGGTCAAATGCATGTAACAGTTACAGTAGTCAGAGAGGTCATCCTTGAAAAGGCTGAGAAATCAAAATTCTGGAGAGAACTAAGTAAAGCAACAAAGTAGTCTCATGATTTGGGAAAGTAGGCAGTAAAAAGACTGAAAGTTATAAAGTGGGTGAAGACTCTAGAAAAAACATTCATATTTAAAAATTAAAAACCCTAACCTTGGGCTGGGGATATAGCTCAGTTGGTAGAATGCTTGCCTCACATGCACAAGGTCCTGGGTTTAATCCCCAGCACCGCAAAAACAAAACAAAACAAACAAAAAAACCCTAGCCTTGAGCCTGTACGTAACTTCCCAGCTTTTTGCCACTTTCAAGTTCTCTTTTGCTCCTGGCATGATTGCTGGCTAATTCAGGGAAAGCCTTAGGTCTGCATGCTCCTCCTCTGCTTCTTTGCATAGAGAGAGGTTTCCTGTGCCATCTGGTTTTCTTGCTCCATCTGACTAGGTTAACGCCAAAAGAGCAATTATGGCGGCATGCTGGGAGTGTATCTACAGTGCATGATTCATACATTGTGAAGCTGTGGTGTTTATGCTTTATTTTTGTTTGATTAATTATATTGGATCTCACTCCACAAAGAGCCAAAGTATTTTAAAAAAAGAATAATTCCAAAATAATTCTAAAATATAAATAACAAGAGAGCTGAACCAGAAAACACAGGTAAGAGTAGAAAACAATTGTTGGGGGGAGAAAAGGAACAAAAATATGCAGATACTTCAAGCCTAAGAGCTTCACATTTGGCTGCGATCTTTCAGGCTGTCAAAGTGAAAGGAAAATATAATCATGTACAGAATTTTATTGAAGAGAAAGAAGGGTACCTATTCCTGAAAGAAAACAAGACTTCATTAATAAATTCTAAAATAAATTTTCCCTTTGGGATTTCTTATAGGAGGTACTAAGTAATCTTTTTAAAATAAAAATCTGATCCTGTTAAAACTTTTCAGGGATTTGTGTTGCTTGGGAATAAAGTCCAGGGTATTTAACAGAGCCATCAAGAATTATTACACTCTAAAGACTGAGACAGGAGGATTGCAAGTTCAAAACCAGCCTTAGCAGTGGTGAGGTGCTAAGCAACTCAGTGAGACCCTGTCTCTAAATAAAAATACAAAATAGGACTGGGGAAGTGGCTCATGGTCAGTCAGTGCCCCTGAGTTCAATCCCTGATACCCGCCCCCCCAAAAAAAAGAATTATTACACTCTAAACACTCTGCCCTTAAAAATAATAACAGTGAAGGTTGTGTCTTCAATACTTAATGGATACTATTAATGTCTCCATTTTAGGGTTGGTAATATAGCTCAGTGGTAGAGTATTTGCCTAGCATGAGTGAGGCTCTGGACTTGATTCCCAGCACCACCACCCCTGTGTATTCATTCATACACACAATAGGAAAAACTGAGAAGCAGAAAGGTTAAACAATTTGCCCAGGATCACAAAGCAAGTAAGCAAATAAGTAGCATTACTCAAACAAAACTGTAGTTTGATTTTGTACCCTGAGTTTATAACCGTTACCTCTGGTATACTAACTAGTTATATGTTCTCTTAAAGTTCTTTGAATTTAACAACTTCTTCTGGCTCACTGACTTTACTTATTTCTCTTTCTTCAGCCAAAAGGATCATTTGCCCTCCCCTCATCTCCTTTAGCATACCATTTAATTGAATTAAATCTTGATGAATATTTTACCATTTTATCATTAAAAACTAGAAACTAGGAAGACATTTAATGGTTTTGTCCACTATAGTGAATATAACAATTCCTCTTGATGTAATATGTAGTTTTGGCCCTAAATTCTCATCCCCTTTATAATGGAAGTAGGAAACTTTTTTGGGCTCCTTTACTCAATACTTTGGAAACTTCCCAGTGGACTTCTTACAAATCTAATGACTCTCTTTTACAAAACCCATAACTAAGCTGATCCTATATTGGTTCTCAAAATAGAACATAATTTCTGATTCAAAAATCTGTGTTCATGTTGATCAGAACCCTATAAAGCTACCTTTTCAGAAGTTCTAAGTGAACTTTCATCTCCTCAGTTAATTTTGTCTTTCTCAATTGTTTGTCCATGTTGATTTCCTCTTATAAAAGTATTCTATGTAATTCTCTTTCCTGAACAACTCATTTTTTATTTGTTTTTATTTATTTATTCTAGTTACATCTCATTTTTAAAGTTTTATCTACCTACCTTTTAGCTGGGGGGTACTGAACCTAAGATGCTTCACCTCTGAGTTCCATCCCTAGCCCTTTTTATTTTTTATTTTGAGACAAGGTCTCACCAAATTGCCCAGACTAGTCTCAAATTTGTGATCCTCCTGCCTCAGCCTCCTGTGTTGCTAGAATTATAGGCATTCTACATACTGCCTTTCATTGTTATGTCTGTCTTTTATCTCTAACAGACTGTCAGCTTCTGGTGAGGACTTAGCACAGTACAAAGCATTTAATAAAAGCCTGTTCAATAAATGGTCTAAGAGTCCTCTTTGACCTTATAGATCTTATTTACTCAGTGAAGCCAACAGGAGAACACTGCCAGGTCAAGTAGTCTGAGATACTTCTTTGTTCAGTTTTTGAAAGGAGTGTTTACTCTTTAGGAGATAAACATGAATGAGGAAATACTAACTGAATCAAGGGAGAAAATTGGCTTCCTCTAGTATACGAAGCAGTTTTTGAGTACTTACCACCCTGCAGTTTCTTCCAACTCCCACACCTCCCTTAAAATAACCTTTGCAGAATATCATGGTAAATAAGAGCTTGTACGTTTAATCTTGGTGACCTTTGTCTACCAGTTCTTATATAGCAGTTGGTGCTCATTCCCTGATAAATGTTATTTTTCTTGTTTGGCAGCCTAGACTACATAATGGCAAATCAATTTGCTAAAAAAGAGCCTTGGCTTATTTATAAATGATAAAGTTTTGACTTTAACTTTTTCCTTTGGAATCCTAGGTGTGGTTAATTAAAGTTATTCAAGAAGCCTATATCCCTTATAACTATTTTTCATATTTGTCCATGTGGTCACATGCAGTAAATAGTGCAAAATCTTAGGGTGGTCACCTCCTCAGACAATTTGGGCACTGTTCAAACAATTAAACCGGCAGTCAGCAGATTCCGGCCTGGTAATTAAATTACCCAAGGACTTTGTTTTCAGATTTCTGCTCCTTGATATGCTGTGTCTTTCCAGGCTGAGCATGTGCCTGAGGTTTATTGATTCATTTCCTGTCTTTCCCTTTCAATGGTAACATATTAGGATGCCAGCTGTGATAATTGAAAAGGGCTTTGTTTTGGTAAAAATGCCTTTAGACACTTGCTTACTGAGAGAACCTAAGGGACAATTTTTTATGGCTGTTGGGTACTGTCTTAACAGCCTGAAGGTAATATTAGAAAAGTAGTTTATTTGCTTTCTACTATGAGTTTAACATTTTTTTCACTCACTTTATTTGACCAATAGGATTCTAATTTAAGTTTTAATTCTTCTTTTTAACTTATTATTAACGAGGGTCCTGATTCCAATATTTCTTTAAATTCATTCTCACTTCTCCAGTTTTTTTCCACCATTGCTTTAGTTCAGAACTTCATCATTTCTCATTTAAATTACTTCAACAGCTTAGGGTCCCTCTGCCGCCAGACTTGTCCCTCTTCTAAAATGTTTTCTGTATTACTGTCAAAATGATCCTTCTATAATACAGATATCATCTTTATCATTTTTCTGCTTAGAGTATTTCTGTAACTCCCATTGCCTTCTGTAAAAAATTAAAAGTTAGTATGAAATTGATGTAACAATCTTTTCCAGCCATATCCTAAGATATGTTGTATGGGTTTTATTGACTGAACATAATCTGCCGTGCAGATGTATAGGCAAACACTTTCACACATCTGAAGATGGTTGATGTCAGTGTGGAAAGATATTAAATTGGTGTGTACTTCGAAAGGGTATGCAAATGTTGAATTCATGCAGATAAAATTAGACAGTCCTTGGATGTCTATTTAGGATCTTTCCCTTTGAATTTTTATTAGATGTGTGTGATGAAGTTATCTTTGAAGATGTCAGGTCTAATTGGATTATATGTAAGTCTTTCTAGTTAACTTTTAGAGAAACTAGTAACTACATGAAAGTGCCAGCATGATTCATGATTCAAGCAGTTGTTATTGCTCTCTCTCCTGTCTTTGTTTAAATTGGGTCAGACATTAAAAGAAAAGCCAGGAGTAAGGTCTGTGTGCTAATCCTAGTTCTGCCATAAGCTTCTAACATAAACATCCTTGGGCAAGTCACATAACATTTCTGAACGTCAGTGTCTATCTTCCTCAGCATATCAAGGAACAGAAATCTGAGTTGTATGAGTTTAGAAATGAAAGAAATGAGTGACTTGATCACTGTATTGGAGGAGTTCATAGTTTTCTAGATCCATAGTTGATATCTATAAATCTCAGAAAATGAAGTTGAGTTTCTGAACATATATTTGATGAAGAGATTTGCCAGAGTTAATAAATTGTTTCTAAACTTCATAGGTTTGGAAGTAGAAGCATAAATAGGCCTTAATTGAGTTGACAGGTTTCTGAAAAGCAGTCCTGTTTTCCTATTAATGTTTATTTTAAATTTCAGCTATCTCCTGCTGATTATTGGCTGCCTGCCTTTAGTTATGGTTCAGAGCTGACATTCTGTACTGTGAGCAGTGAGTATTCCTGAGTCTGGCAGCTATAGCTTGGTTGCAGTGAAGGGAGAGAGAGAAACATCAGCTGTTCTGATCTTGGCCATAACTATATCCACCCAGATTCTGTTAATGTGAGAACTTTGGCCGTCTGTTTTGATTTGTTCCCTAATTTCTGGTTTTGGGGTGGTTTTTTTTTTTTTTTTTCCCTTAGTTTTTTGTTTTTTGTTTTTTGTTTTTTTTGCTTTGTTTTGTTTTTAGGATCAATGTTTTTTAAGCTAATTTTTGTATTAGGAATTTCAGTAAGATTGAATTAATTCAGAGAAAACTAATTCTTTGTGAAAGGGGAGAACCAGAGGTAGGTTTCATCTGCAAATTAAGGTGGTGAGAGGGATAGATTTTCTACTTGGGATAAAACAGGAAAACCATAGTCCGCATATAGGGGATGATCTTTTTTCTTCCCATTTGGGAAAATATCCTTTAAGTTTTCAAAAAGAGGTCTCTAAGCAAGTAAGACCTCTGAAGACCTTTCTGTTGGGATCCCTGTCCTTGCCAAGCTCATAAAGTGCCTGGAGGCAGAAAACAAGGAGATCCTAGGCCTCATTTAATTTGTTTCTCTTTCAGTAATCATAGTCTTACATTGCCTGTTGTCCAGTGTCTGAAAACAGTTGTGTGATAGATAGATAGACAACAGATACACACACACATATCACACACACATATGGCAGTTTCCTAATTATTCTAAATGAAGGATAAATCTAGTTCATGTTACTACATCTTTAAAATTTTATTCCAATTATGTTTTAACTTTGTTTCCTTGAGGTTTTTTTTTCATTTGTTGAACTAATTTTCTGTCTTAAATGGAATTTACATTCCTCAAGAGTTTGCTCATTCTGATTGTATATGCATCTTTATCATTGAAACGCCTTATTATGCTCTTTCCTACCTCTGTTTATGCAACCTCCCTAGGAAAAGAGTCAAGACCTGCCACTGGGTGTTTTTTACCCCAAGAATTTTCAGTGAGAGAAGAGGAGTGAATAGCAAGTGTTTCTGGGCTAGATTATCTTGATGACTGATCTACTGAGAATCCATTTTTCCCTTTCCTTCCAGGTGACCCAGGACACTGCCCTTCATTTCTAAGATCTAAAACATATTGTTCCTTTCTGGGATCAGATCCTGTCACTGCCCAGGGATGGGTTATGCAGGGTATGAACCCAAAGTGGTTAGACTTGACTGCACCCCAAATAGTGCTATTTCAATTAATAATGCTATTGGTTGCCTCTGGCCCTTTCTTTTTCCTATATACACCTTTGGGCAGGGAACACTCCTACTTCTGTTGCTGTTTTTTGTGTCTGCTTTACCTCTTAAGATCCCTGTTGATCTTAGCCTAACATTTTCATCTGTAGTTTGATTTAGTCTTGCAGATCACAAACTCTTCCCAGTTCCTAGCTCATCAACCCTTTTGTTCTTGTGTGATCACTAATTAATTATTACAATTTTCTGTCATTAAATATCAGAGGTTTAAAAATTTAGATTTCCAGATTTACTATTGGTAAACTAAATATTAAATAATATAACATTTTCTCTTTGCTTCTTTATCCCACTGTAAGCCATTTATTTGACCTTTCATTCAAGAAATAATTATTAGGTTTTTTCTCTTGAATTTGGGGAGGATGGTACTGCCTAAAGGAGTATTAAAAACACTGACATCCCTGCTATATTACATTTTGTGATGACTCCTGTTGGAAAGTGCAAGAAGAGTTCTTTAGAAAAACCAGAGATAGACAGTTACTAACAAGCAGAGTGCATATTTGCAGGGTGCAGAGTTACAGATTCAGTGGCAATATAGCATCTGATAAAGGTCACCAGTGAAGCAGTGACCAGTCTGCCTGCTTCTTTTTAGTCTTCACTGCAGCAACTTGAAACTTAGCAAACACTGTCCTTTTTTTTTTTTTTTTTTTCTTGGAAATTCTCTTCTGTGACAGGTTTCTTTTCCTGATTTGTCTTTAAGATCATGGTCTGTTTCATTTTCCTATCCCCTAAGAGGAGGAATTCTATTCATTCCCTCTCTGTGAACTCTTTATCAGTTGCCTAATCTTGCAGATTTTCTTTGAAATATTTATCATTTGTTTTCATTTATTTTGTATATCCACTGCCTTAACCATAATTTAGTCCCTTACTAATGCACATCCAGTTTATGATTAGCACATCAGAATCTAATCTACAGTTTTTCCCGTATCAATTTTTTTATTTTTTTGTACTAGAGATTGGACCCAGGAGTGCTCTGCCACTTAGCTACCTCCTCAACCCTTTTCATTGTTTAAATTTTGAGACAGGGTCTCATTAAATTGGCTAGGCTGGCCTCGAACCTGCAGTCCTCCCCAGCTACCAAGTAGCTCAGACAAGTGTGCACCATATTCATCTTCTTATCAATCTGTTGTGTGTAGTTGTCAGTTTAATCTAAAATGCCACTTAGATTGTTGCTTCTTTTCTCAAAAAATGTTCCATAATTCCTTCTCATCTACAAACCTGTTTGGTACAGTTAAAGTCCTTTATGTTATAGACTTAGCTTCTTTTTCTAATTTTATTTCCCATTAAATTCCCTATATGTACAATAGAAGAGGCAGTACACTTTGTAGTCACAGACTTGGATCTTATTTCAGCTCAGCCATAGCTCAACTCTATGTGTGTGTGTTACTTTTGCTTTAAATCTTCCTCCCTAAGTATTTTAAGTTTGCCTAAAGATTTCTCTGTCAGTATTGAAATGTAACCGATGTGTAAACAGACTGTAATCTACTTTTCTAAATAAGTAGCTGAGTCTCATTCACAATGGCCAGCTGTCGAAACCATTGTTACCAAACAGGCCTGTTTTGCCTACTGCATAACATGTCAATCACTGAAACCAAGAGTTTTGCATAAGAAAAAAAGTCTGCCAAACATGAGGAGACAGGAGACTCAAAGCTCAAATTCACCTCCCCAAGGGTAGGGTTTAGGAGTTATTTATGGAATAAAAAAGCAGGATAGTCTAAGGCATGGAAAAGGGTGATTGGAGGCTGGAAAAAGTGAACTAATTGGTGTTCTACACATATGTAATCAAACTTCATGGCTCTTCATAGGATGCATATTCAGAAGACTGTGGCTTAGGGTGATGGTGTCAAAAGAACGCCCACTGAGCACTTGAGCAGACCCAAGTGAAGGATTGGGGGTTTCAGCTGGATTGAGTTAGACAAGAGTGACCTCCAAGTTCCTCGCATCTTTTACCATCATGACCCCATACATCAGAAGTATTATCTATAGCAAAGCTACTGGGAATATACTGCTTGACTACATGGCCTCTAAAATTGTTGATAAAAGCAAGTAACTAAAAACAAGGGAAGCTAGAGGGTTTATTCAGTTTTTCCCTCTGCTTTACCATATTCAAATGATATGGACTTGAGCTGTAATCATTCAGGCTGTCTCTACCTCACCTCCATATTCTGTATGTCACTTCCTTTTCTCCTGTTATAAATATAACCTGCCCATGTGGTAAAGCAAGAGAATCTGAACCATTTTGGATCCAAACTGCTACCCAGTTCTAGAATTGCAAATAAAACCAGTTAAGATCTGCAAAACTAGATTTGTTGTTAATTTTGTTTTTTAACAATAAGTAAGTTACTTTGGAAGCTATTTAACTTTGTTAAATCTCAGATTCTCATTTGTAACATGGTTGGTGTACGGAATGAATAAGGTAAACTAAAATTTCTAATACTATAGTACCTGGTACTTAATAAATGTTAATCTCTTTAATCCCTTTCCTCAAGTCAGTTTGGACAGCCCATGTTTTCCAATGTCTATACCCTCACTCTCTGAACTATTTTTCACTCCCAGCACATCTGGTACTAAATATATGGGTTTTTCCCCCTATACCAACCAGTCTCCAACACCACCTGGGTATCCTACAATTCAATTCAGTTCTCACACCACCCAGAGTTAACACTGGACTCTACAAGTTTAAAGGCTCAGCCCCACAAAACTCTCCTTACTTTATAGTCTAGTCATTGTGGGTGGTTACCCAAAAATCTGTCAGGGTTTCATATAACTACCCTCAGGTTCTGTAATTTGCTAGAATGGCTCACAGAACTCAGGAAAACAGCTTACTCATATTTGTCAATTTGTTATAAAGAATGCAACTCAGGAAGCCAAATGGAAGAAACATGGAGGGCTAGGTGTGGAGAGTGGTATGGATCTTAGATGTCCTCTCTGGGCACACCACCCTTGCAGCACCTCAGTGTATGCACCAACCTGGAACCTCCCCAAACCCTGCCATTTGGGGATTTTGTGGAAGTTGCATTATGTAGAAATGATGAATTAAATCGTTGATCCTTGGTTACTTATTTATTCAATTTCCAACCTCTTTTCCAGAGTTCTAACCCTCTTAATCACGGTTGGTTCTTCCAACAGCCAACTGTATCCTAAAGTTATCTAGGAACTCACCCAGAGTCTCACCTCATTGGCGTAAACTCTGGTATAGTTGGAAGGGTCTTATTATAAATATTAAAAGATGCTCCTATCACTTGGGAATTCCAGGGGATTTAGTAGCTCTATATCAGCAACTGAAGACAAAGATCAAATAGTATATATTTCTTATTATCACAATTCCAGAATTCCTTGGACCCTATTTTCACTAAGCAAAATCCTAATTTTTCATAACTTATTTCAGATTTCACTTCATTTCTGAAGCCTTCTTATCTGTCCCCTAAAGTTAAAAGAGGTCTTCCCTCATTCATTTTCCCCTAGTTTTGTCAGCTGTAAAGTACTATTCTTAGTTTATGTATTTTTCTCCTACTCCACTGTGATTTTCTCCAGGGCAGGATCTGTCTTACTCATTTTCTGTATCCTCAATATATAATAGACATTCAGTAACTGAATAAATGAATAAAATTTGTTTTGCTGTTAAAGTTAGAGTAGTGAGGCACTCTTTATAAATCTATGAATAGGGACTATTTCTCAACTTTCTGATTATAAACTAATAATTTATAATAATTTATTAAGTGATTCTTGAGAAGTAGGCAATATGTGAGAATAAAAAAAAAAACTTGCCTTTATACTAAGATAATATATTTAATGTCTGTCACAATGTCAGACAAATCTAGAAAAATCTTTATTTCCCCAAAGTAGCTAAGGAACATTTTTTTTCTAACATTAGGTATCTAGCATGTTTCTCATTTTCTAAGTGACTGTTCTTCTATTTCTAATGCTTAACTCAAAATTTTTTGTAATGAAAACAGTGCTTCACCTGTTAGTTTCTAAGCTTTTATTCTAAAGGTACAATAAGTCTCATGTTGCAAAATATGTAGGGCTCCAAAGACAAGGAAAACTGAAAGACTCAAATTGTCTTGAGGTTTTACTTCCACATTGTATGAAAAATTCAATTTACAAATCTCACACAACTTTGTTAAAATGATTCAGAGCTTTCTGAACCTCCTATTTTTAAAAAGGAAAAAATGTATTTCTACATAAAATGTTTATATTTCATTTTATATATGTTTATAGACATAAGGAAGAGTTTGGAAAATATGAAACAAGCTGTACAGTGGTTGTGTCTAAGGAGTGGAATTGTGGGGACTTTCATTTGTACCTTGTGTGTTTCTGTATTTGAATTTTTTCACAGTGGATGCACTGTGAAAAAATAACTGTATTTTCACTTGGAAATAATGAGACAATTCTATAGTTCAATTTAGAGATATTTTAAAATATAACTCTTTGGGAGAAGATCCAACTAGATAGGAGACCATGATAAATGTGTCTTATTGCTGGAATATATCTCTTTTTACCAATTATGGTCTCCCAGTCAGTGTGTTCTTGAATAGTTAGCAAAATGAATACTTTCTACTCTTTCCTAAAGTCTGTCAGGCTACGCATATTTTATAATTGATATGTTATGTAGCTTGTCAGTTCCAGTGTTCTAGCGCCTATTATATTTCAACATACCGTAGCTGGTTAGGGTAGTGTCACATAGTTTCATTCTTTTCTCTGCGCATTTGTCTCTCCATCTGTGAGTACAGCATTTTGTTGATCCTTGCACATATTCCATGTATCTGTCTATACTCTGGTTTTGAATTTGCTAATCAAACACTGTACACTTTAATTGGTGACCACTGTGTTCTAAAATAATATATTGTTATTGCAAGAACATAGTAAATTATTTTCCCTTTATCAGGTAATATTTTGTCTGAAAATGAAATCAAGTTTCAGGGATTCAGGCATGTGAAGTTCATAATACTTTTATGGACAAGTCACTTATAATTATGATTACCTTAACTATTATGTACTTAAATAGTTATGTCATTTACTTGGAACTAATGTTACTTGCTTGCTGAGGCAACCTAACAAGGAATGAACATTTCATTCATTCATGAAAATTATGCAAGATAATGTATGTGAACGCGTTTTATAAATGGTAACAGTGCAGTTGTAGGTCTATACTTTTGTTATTGTGCTCATTCAGAGTTCTTATGATGGCACAGATGGTAGTGGGAGTGTCATGCTGATGGTGGGAGTACAGCGGGAGATGTTGCTAGTATTTTTTTAACATCTTTCATGGCTAACAAGTTTCTCCAGAATAGCTCTTCATAAAAATTTTTTAAATTATTTTAACAGCATGTAAGTATTTGCAAATCCAGAAGTTGATCCAAGGGATAAAGAGGCAGAATAATATAATTTAGTGACTTACTGATAAATGCAAGTTTATGTGCAAATGAAATAATATTTTCTCAGCATTATCAACAGTTCATTAGTCCTAAAAGTTTTATTATTTGATTGCAATTATATAGTTCTTTGCCTCATAAAACATCAGATAAGTATGTGTACATTCCTTGTGCAAATATCTTAATAGCTAAATATAGCTTAATATCCCTAATTTATATATATTATATATCTTAGCTTTAGCAATTTATTATCTTTTCCTCTGGCCTTCTTGAGTAACTAGGTTTGAACTTATGACTCGGTTAAATCATCTCTATTCTGAAAAAGTAGAAGAAAGTCTCAAATATTTAGAGGAAAACAAATATAATCACCAGCAGTTATATATTCTACCTGCTGTTCTTTAAAACCTAGAGAGTAATGATATAATACTCTCATACAGTTATAAAGACTAGGCACTCATATCTAAAAAGATTACAAACATTTTGTTGATCTTAAATTATTATTCTCAGCCTCTTCCATTTTTCCTATTCATGCCTCTAGTAATTCAAATGGCAAAATATAAATTCTTTGAAAGACCAGGTTGTTTGTTTTCCCCAACTTGCTTTATATTTAAAATAGAAAAAAAAATGTTTTCTATAAAAATTACTTAAGGTAAATGAAAATAAAAATAATAGGCTTGAGGCAAGGTTGTATTGAATAAACCAAAACTAAAGTGAGCTCAGCTTTTAAGTTTATAAACATGTTTGTTTCTTAAAGAGGTAGTAAAATGGCTGGTCTCAGTAAGCTGAGTTTTCTAAACTAAGTACTATTTCATTATGAGTTTCAGCATAGAGGTAAAATTATGTTTTTTAACTTTAATTTTAAACATGAAAATAAAAATGAACATATAGCCTCAAGCTATATAAGCTGCTGTAATGCTTAATATTTCACCCACCATATTCAAGGAAGATGGTTCTTTGACTCACTAAAGTAAAATTAAATAAGGGTAATTTAAATTCAAGTTATTAATATAGTAATTTATAGGAATTAGGTAGACTCAGAGTTCTAATGAGAACTTGTTTGGTTTTAGTTTTAGTGGGATTTTCATAAAGGTAAAATACTGTGTTTACAGTATTTAAAGGTAACCATTGTATATTGTTCATTTAACAGATACCATTGAATACCTACACAATGGCAGGTATTTTATTTTGATTAATTTGTATCAATATAAATTGTGATTTTTTTGCTTTGTTAGTAGCAAATATAGTACCCTAACTAGGAGTATGGTGCAGGCTCTCTAGCTTTCTTTTTGGCAGACTGATGACTTTTTTTTTAATTTTAATTTAATTTTTTTCTTTGTTCAAATTAGTCATACATGATAGTAGAATGCGTTTTGACACATCACACATAAAATGAAGTACAACTTCTCATTCTGGTTGCACATGATGTAATGTTACACAGGTCATGTAACTCTATATACGCATATAGGGTAGTATTGTCCGATTCATTCTACTATCATTCCTATCCCCATACCCCCCCTCCCCTTTGTTCTTCTTTGTCTAATCCGAATTACCTCTATTCTTCCCTAGCCCACCCGCCCCCTTATTGTGAATTAGCGTCCACACATCAGAGAAAACATTTGATCTTTGGTTCTTTGGGATTAGCTTATTTTACTTAGCATATTCTCCAGTTCCATCCATTTACTGCCAGATGCCATAATTTCATTCTTCTTTAAGGCTAAGTAATATTCTATTGTGTATATATACCGCAATTTCTTTATCCATCTATCTGTTGAAGGGCACCTAGGTTGGTACCATAGTTTATCTATTGTGAATTGAGCTGCTGTAAACATTGACGTGGCAGTGTCATCATAGTATGCTGATTTTAAGTCCTTTGGGTATAAACCTAAGAGCAAGATAACTGGGTCAAATGGTGGTTTTCTTCCAAGTGTTCTGAGAACTCTCCATACCACTTTCCCTAGTGGTTGCACCAATTTGCAGTCCTACCAGCAGTGTATGAGTGTACCTTTTTCCCCACATCCTCATTAACATTTATTGTTGCTTGTATTCTTGATAATTGCCATTCTGACTAGAATGAGATGGAATCTCAGTATATTTTTGATTTGCATTTCTCTAATTGCTAGAGATGTTGAACATTTTTTCATGTATTTGCTGATCGATTGTATTTCTTCTTCTGTGAAGTATCTGTTCAGTTCTTTTACCCATTTATTGATTGGGTTATTTGGAGTTTTGGTGTTAACTTTTTTTGAGCTCTATCTGAGGTGCATGTGGTAATGATTTTCTCCCATTCTTTAGGCTCTCTCTTCATGTTATTGATTGTTTCCTTTGCTGTGAAGAAGCTTTTTAGTTTGATTCCATCCCATTTATTAATTCTTGATTTTACTTCTTGTACTTTAGGAGTCTTGTTAAAGAAATCAGGTCCTAAACTGACATAATGGATCTACTTTTTCTTCTATTAGGCGCAGGGTATCTGTTATAGTGCCTAAGTTCTTGATCCACTTTGAGTTGATTTTTGTTCAGTGAGAGATGGGAGTTTAATTTCATTTGCTTACATATGGATTTCCAGTTTCCCAGCACCATTTGTTGAAGAAGGTATCTTTTCTTCAGTGTATGTTTTTGCCTCCTTTGTCTAGTATGAGGTAACTGTATTTATGTGGGTTTGTCTCTGTGTCTTCTCTTCTGTACCATTGCAGACTGATGATGACTTTAATGGAAGTAATTTGCTACTCCAAAAGCTTTACATAAACACTATGTAAGAGTAATTATAAACTGTACCAATGAGCCAGTGGCATCTCCTTATACAAATATGTATCCCACATAACTTTACATGACTGAAGATAATGCTTCACTACTTCCAAGATCTCCTTTAGACAGTTTCTTTAATTTATCAGATATATTAAGTACATTGAAAGTACATTGAAAAACATAGCGAAATGAGAAGGAGGGCTGTGAGAGTAGCTTAGTGTTGGTGGTAGAGTGCTTGTGCAGCATATGCACGGCTGTGGGCTCAATCCCCAGCACTGGAAAAAGGAGAGAGAGGGAGAAAAGAAGAGAAATTTTTAAAATATTATATACACATACATACATACATACCTATGTACATACATACATATAATCTTGATTTAATACAGGAAATACATATAACTTTAAGGCTTGTCATTGGATATACTAAATCTTTGGGAAATCAGTACTTGGGAATTATGACCAAAATTAATTACTTCTGACTTTTTAATATCTGTGCAGTCAGTTGGAACACTCATATTTGGAGGTGGGTGTGGGATGACTGAAATTGGTAGAGCACCAGAATCAAATCTCCTAGTTTGCAGTTCTGCCAAGAATCCTAGATGGTATGATATGTCATAATATCATCTTGGTGCTCCCTTTTGACATACCATTTACAGATGAGGAAAGGGAGATTCGGGGTAAAAATAAATTTACTCAAGGTAACATGGTTAATAAATAGAGGTCATCCTGGTTAAATCAAACCCAGGGTGTCTTGATTTTAAAACCCATATTCATAACTATTATAATAGTGTTTCTCCAAGTGTTTTGTAGACTACAAATATTGAAATTATAATGAGTAACTATATAAAAAGGTTCCCTAGGTCCCATAATGAACCTGCTGACTGAGATTCCTTAGGTATAGGATCCAGGGCTGTGCATTTTAGCAAGCTTCATGAGGTGATTCTTATGGACGCTAAAGTGTAAGAACCTCCATACTGTACAATATTTGAGTATGTAAGTGAAAAGTACAGATAAGTTGAAGAATAAAGAATGTTTCTGATAGCAGTAATATAAACAATTGAAATCATGGAAGTGTGAATAAGTTTCATATTATTATGAAATAATGTGGGCTGGCACTATTTGCTTTTTTGGAAAATACAGGTTGCAATATAGGGAGTTTAGAAAACTTTAAAATACACCGCCTGTAATCTCAGCTACTCAGGAGGTTAAGGCAGGAAGATCCCAAGTTTGAGACCAGCCTCAGCAACTTAATGACACCCTGTCTCAAAATTAAAAGGCTATAAAAAGGGTTGGGGCCAGGCATAGTGGAGCACACCTGTGATCCCAGCAGCTCAGGAGGCTGAGGCAGGAGGATCTGGAGTTCAAAGCAGCCTCAGCAACTTAGCGAGACCCTGTCTCAAAATAAAAAATATAAAGGACTGTGGATGTGGCTCAGTGGTTAAATGCCTCTTGGTTTAATACCTGGTACCAAAATAAAAATGGGGAGATGTAGCCCAGTGTTATAGCACCCCTGGGTTCAATCCCAGTACCATTGAAAGTAAAAAAGTAAGGGAGGGGAAGAAAAGTAAGTTTTCAGTAGATTGAAACAGAGTTATGTGCCAACTTTTCCTGCTCAGTTAATACTTTACTCCCATCTGTATAATCATTCTGAAACATTGTACTTCAACTATTTGTCTCTTTTCCTAATTGAATTATGTCCTCAAGAGGGGTGTTTTTTTCATTGGTGTCTCTGTCTTCTAACCCAGTCCCTAGTACATACAGATCCATAATAATTGTCATATTCTCTCACTTTTTTCCCCCAAACTGGAGTAGGGTCCTTCCTAGGCCAGCTTTTAGCGGTTTGAGAGAGTTGAGCATCCAGTCCTGCCTAAACCTCTCCAGGAGGAGATTGGCTGTCATGAACCAACCACCAGTGTTTTAACCCAACTTTGAATCTTGAGTCTTTCTGGATGCTCCAGAAGAAAAATTTCCAGAAACACACAGCATGCTTTCATCCTTCTTGCTCATCAGTGCTGATAGAAGGCCTTAGTAACTTGACTTCAGCCCTGTTTGCAACTACCCTTCCCCTCAAAAAAGAAGGGCAGAGTAGTACAGAGAAGAAAACATTCAGGAGTAGACAAGCTGGGTGAAGACGTTGCTACTTCTGTTATGGAAAGACAGCTTAGCTGGAATTCAGTCATAGTATGGGATGTAAAAGTCACTTTAGACTTGAATTTCATTTACTGTCATTTATGAAATTGCTCTGGGGACCAGAATGAGAAAAGCAGCTTTTTATTCTTTCTCCTTAGCTCAGAAATGCTCACTAACTTCACCCTCAGCCCTGGCACCAACTAATCTCCCTTAGCACCAGAAGAATTGCCCCAACAGCTGGAGAAAAAAGGAAAATCTAGCAAAAAGGGCAGTAGGAAAGCAAATTGTCATTTTTATAGGAAAGAGTACTTCAGAGAGAGTGTCCTATAAATGGTAGTTTAAAGAAGGTTTATCTTCCTTTTATTGTAGAGATCAGATTAGATCCAGGCATGATTATGCATATTGCCTCACAGAGAAGCTTTCTAAGAACTTAAAATAGTTCAGAGTGGTCAGTTGTAGCAATGGCATCCAGATTTATGCCAAAGAATCATATGAGAAGTAGATTCGATCCAGTTTCAGTGCTAATACCAAAATATTCTCCTGAGAGAGTTCTGTGATATGAATTGTTTTTTTCTCTTCTCAGATCTGCCTCCTTCCCTTGACTGTTACCTAAAGTTTACTCTTATTTCACTTTGCTTTATTCCATTTTATTAATTAACCATTCCATGGCATTTGTGTGTTTTAGAATTCAAAAAACAAATTTTAAGATGGAACCCATTGTGAAGAATTTGAAGCATAAACTATGAAGGACACAAAAATAGAAATTTGTTTAGAACATGATTTCAATAAGTGTATGTTAGAAAGTATTTTTCTGCTGTACAACAATGATCTTATTATTCCCTCTTAAGGATTTTCTGTTGTGTTATTTCAGTTTTCAGTGTAAAATAAATGCAGTTGAAGGAGTGGGAAAACTCTTACAACCTGTACTAATTTTGTGGATCCTTAGGGAAGAATGTAAAAAACTCAGATGTCAGGGTTAAAATAACTGATTTCCTTTTCCTTTTCTTGTTGAAATCTCTGATTGTTACATGATCGTCTATGCTGTAGGTTTTAATCTTTGCTATATAGAGTACTCCAAGATCCAAGTCAGTATTATTCAAATGGTATTTGGCCACTTTTAGATTGTTTGGCCCAAATAGATATTGGTCACCTGCCTTATTTTCCGGTCTTTTGTTTGTTTGTTTCTTTTGGTTTTTTTTTTGTTGTTGTTGGGGGGGGTTGGTGCTGGCAAATTTGAACCCAGGACCTGCCTCATTTTTTTTACCTATTCCTTGACTCAGTTCTGTGATGTCACTTGGTACTGTGTTTACAGTTCTATGTAAAAATCAAATCAACTCTTTATTTGAAATAATGACAAATTCTATAATATTGTACTTTGTTTAATCGGTATAAAGTAACTTTTTAAAGAGGTATTTTACAATTCTAAGACAGGCATCTTAAGTAGCTTTTAAATTAGTTCCCCACGTCTAAATGCAAGTGAGAATTGTACATTTTTCTGCTTGTCATCAACTGCCTCTTCTCCTCAGTCTTAACCATGTTTCACTAACCATGTCATCTGTTGTGTCTTATTAAGAATCTGTACACCCATCAACTTCATACATTTAGAGGAGTATTGTATAAAGCTTCATGGAAAATGTGACTGTATTGTACGTGAAATGAAATTTTCCCTCCCCAAGGTAGGGACTAGTTTTATTTTTCACTAAAGATGCATATACTAAAATAATCATGAATATGAAACCTGATTTTAGAATAGATTGCAATCATTCCTTTGAGAGAAAATTTAACCAGGATATGTAAATCATTATTCTACAGTGTAGTAATTTATCAGATTTATCAGTGGAGTGTTCAAGTATATATAATGGTATATGAGAGACAAGAATTTTTAAATTTTTTTACTTCATTTTTCAAGTATATATAAATGGTATATGAGAGACAAGAATTTTTAAATTTTTTTTGCTTTCATTTTTTAATTTTAAAAAGCTTATATTCTTTCTTGGTTATCTTATCTACCAATAAAATCTGAAGTCTTAAACTTCTTTGTAGAGGTCAGTGAATATAATAATATGTTTATTTCAATTTTTTATTAACTATTACTTAAAATCTCTGTGAGAAATCTGCTGCATTTTGGCTGTGTGTAAGGCTTTTGACATGATAAGGATAGCAGTGATAGATGGTAGGCCTGAGAAGCCTCTCTTGATTCACACTAAGTAAGCTAAGTGGAGGTCCCATCTCTGCGGTCCCATGATGACCTGCGCGTATCTCAATGCCGTAATTGCTGTTTTATAATTATATGCTTATATGTCTGTCTCCTCTGCTAGACTGAACTCCTTGGGGGCAGAGTGTTTCTTATTTATGTTTCTATCTCCAGTACCTGGCAGAGTGCTTAGCCCACAGCACATTATAAATACTCTGTAAATGTTTGTTAAGGGTTTGAAAGAATTGACTCTCTAACATTGATAATTACTGTTTTGATCTAAGATTACATGTCTGTGGACCAAGATAGAGTTGGTCAAGAACATATTTAAATTGCTTTTAAACCATTTCCCTGTTAATAATTGTTCTAGTTATTCACTTACTAGGAAATGTATTATTTTTCAATTTACCAAGAGGTTCAGTGACCTAAACATATTTGTATGCAGATAATTTTGTTCAGTTGTCAGTAAGGCCTTAATATAAAGATCCTTGTGTCCTGGTTATTATGTCACTTCAAGCTGGTTACCCATTATCCATATGTACAACTCACCAGTTCCTCTTCATGATTCCATAAAAATAACTGACATAGTGGTTTCACTATTTTTTTTTTTTTTTTTGCGGTGCTAGGGATTGAACCCAGGGCCTTGTGCTTGCAAGGCAAGCACTCTACCAACTGAGCTATATCCCCAGCCCCGGTTTCACTATTTTTTAAAATCTTTTTAGAGAAATTCATTGAAGTTAATGGAAAGAAACAGGAACAAGTAATTCCTTATGTAAAATAGCCTATTCAATTTGTTTCCTGAAATGCTTTTGTTAATTATTCTGAAATGTCTGATCTGAATGTTTGTTTTACATTGTACTTACACATATTTACTGTTAGTGATTTTGGCATTCCAGGTAAAATAAATCATTCTATGAAATTCTAACTTGAGTTGATGGCTAGTTGCCCAATTCCCATTCAGTTTTCTGACTTAACATTTCAATTGTATTTTTCCTTTAATGTAATATCATCACACATTTTATTTGTGCTCTTATACTCTAATCTTATGTGTGCTACTATAATTAAATACCTCAGACTGGGTAATTTATAAAGAACAGAAATTTATTTCACATAGTTCTGGAGACTGAGAAGTTCAAGTTCAAGGCTTGCTGTGGGCTTTCCTACCTGTAGAAAAGAGTGCTGTGTCCTCAAATGGTGGTAAGCAGAAGGGCCAGAGACCTAAGGCTCCATGAAATCTTTCTTAAGTCTAATCCCATTCACAAGGAAGGAGCCCTCATGACCCATTCACCTTATAAAGACCCCATCTTAAAGTACCATCACATTAAGCAGAAGGTTCCAACACTGAATTTTGGAGGGGGACATATTCAAAGCACAGCATACCCTAAATGAGATCTTTAACTTAAATTTCCCAGTGACAGAGGTAGGAAACCCTTTAAAGAACTTTCTTACTTTAATCTGAAAATAGAAAAACTTTAGTATCCTTTTGTTTTCCAGTAGACTAAGAATAAATTGTGCCTGTATTCATTGAGTATTTATTATTTATAAGTCATTAATCATAGTGCTATATACTACATCTAAATAAGCTTTTTTCTTTCAAGTATTTTGTAATAGCTGAAACATAGTGATATAACAATAACTAAGCTTAAAGAGCAAGGCAGAGTGTTTTAAATATGGTGACATTTGAATTGGAATTTGAAGGACTATTGAAAGCAGATAGTCTTGACTGATACTTTGGATAGTACTTGGATTGCTACTGACCTTTCTGGTAAATTCCCATTTTGGATGCATGTTCTTTCTGTTTTGGTAAAATATTACTGATTTTGTTGTCCTTAAAGTGATTTTGCACTTCTCTACACAGACTCATTCATGTGATGATTTTATTAATGAGAATATGCTTCTATTTCTAAACCTATTATTCCTACAAAGATGGAAGAAAATTTAAATTGTGTGTTTTGGGGGTTTAAGTTTCAGATGAAAGTAATAGCATGAGCTAAAGTACAGAATTAGAAAATTATGAGGTTCATATGGAGAACAAAGCAGTTCAGGTTAACTAGAGCAAATGAGGGTGGAAATGTGGATAGTAAGAAGATATGGTAATAGGAAGAGAAATTAAAGGCATACAAGCAGACTGAAGCTCTGTATGATGGAGGTTCTGCATGTTAGCTAAGATAAGGTATGACCTTGGCTTCATTAATACCATAGGCATGGAAGAGCTATTGAAATAGAGTTTTTAAATAGAGGAATGACACATTGAGAATTCTGCTTTAGAAAATTAATTTGTATTAGAATCAGGAGATATGAGAGCCATAGTGATTACCTTGACAGGAACGCAGATGAAATATAATGAGTACTAGTATAGGGTAATAATGATGGAACTCAACTGGAAAAGAAGAGAAGGTAGAATAAAGATGCACTAGATAGGAAAGAGACTGCCCAGAGAATGTTAAGCTTTGGCATTCTTTCCAAAAGTGTACGGATAAGTGAAAGATAAAAATATGTCAGGAAAAGACTTGAAAATCTCATGCTTAATCCAGATACTTTTCTGCTGCAGATGGAACATCTTTGACACATGGTTTATTCCCTTTTGACAGCCAGTTTGTTTAATACTGATTTTGTGATCTTTTCACTTTCTATTACTTTTATAGTCTTTGTTAAATTTTACTATCTTTGGAGCTGTTCTTCAGTCCTTCATCTGTTATTGTTGGCCCCTTTTAATTCACAGTTTGGGTCTAATTTGACAATTGTATTTCCATTTGCTTCCCACCCCACACCATGTATCTTTCTTACTTGAGTGACAGAGCACATACTCAGCCCAACTCTTGAGAAGGGAAATACAGTGTGAGGTTACAGAAGATGTCTCATGGTGATTCAAGTGTCAGAAATGCAGCTTAGCCCAATCCAAAAAACTCAAAGGCCAAATGTTCTCTCCAATATGCGGATGCTAACACACAATAAGTAGGGAGGGTGGGGCAGGAGAATAGAATAGAAATTCATTGGGTGACGGGAAGGGGCATGGAATAGGAAAGACAGTAGAATGAATCGGGCTTAACTTTCCTATGGTCATAGAATACACAACCAGTGTAACTCTATATTATGTATAATCACAAGATTGAGAAGTTATACTCATATATGTATAATATGTCAAAATACACTCTACTGTCATGTATATCTAAAAAGAACAAATAAAGAAATGCAGCTTAGCTAAAATTTCACAGTAACTAGCAAGCTGAAAGATGTCTTTTTCTTAAGGAAGCAATCATGTTCTTTCTAATGGTTTCTTCTTGATACAAATATCTACCTCTTCTCTCTCTAAGCTGTCTTCCTCTGTCTGCTTTTTTTTTTTAATACAATAGTTTATACAAGTCCCTGTTTTTATGTTTTTATATACTCTTTGAGTTCAGTATCTCACAGCTAACTGGCAGCTTTGTGTCTCATTTTTCCAAGACAGAGAATCTGATTCACTCACTTTCCAATCCAAGTCACAGTATCTGTTCTGGTCCAGCAGATTTTCAGCTACAAGCAATAAAAACCTGACTCAAATTGGCTGAGACATGAGGAAATGTATCATCTCTCATAAAATAGGAAGTCCAGTAGAAGGGCAGCTTTAGGATTAGTTGACTGAGACTCAACAGTTTTGTCAAGCACCCAGGTTCTCTGCATTCTTTCACTTTGCCATCCTTGGCATAAGCTCTTAGCAAAATGGCTACTCAGTTCTAGACATCCATACAGAGGTACAAAATTCAGAGCAGAAAGTGGCCATTTCTTTCTATGGCTTTTTCTCAGAAGTGAGAAATTGTTTCCTTAAGGCTACCCTGAAAATGAGCACATTTCCTCCCAGGTTTTGTTGGCTGCAATTGCAGCTAGAGATTTGTTTGGGTTAATAAGCTCTGTTGGAAAAAGAGAAACTGTCAAAATACAACATTCCTCAGGGAGAATGGAACTACCCTGAAATAAATCAGGCCCATCTGTGGAATTGGGATTGAGATCCTTTCCTCTGTGATAAGTGAATGCTTATACCTGGAGAGTGGAAGAGAGTGGCTGTCAACTGATGAAGACCCAAGTGCGTGTGTATGCACTTTCACGTGCACACATTCTTTATGTTTGTATATGTTTGTGTATGTATGTAGGTATAGGTATATGCATTGGTGTATGAGCTTTTCTTTTAAAAAAAATTACTGTGGGAATTTTACCTGAAGAAAATTAAAGTTCTATCAGGATAAAAGACATTAACTATAATCATCCTTGGGTCAGATGTGTACCTATGTGGTATATATTCCATACTTAGTATTGTAGGTACAGTATATGCTATGGTTTGGATAAGCATTCCCTAAACACCCATGTGTTAAAGACTTAGTTCCCAGGGTGGTGCTTTTGGGAGGGAGTAGAACCTTTAGGAGGCAGGACCTTGGGGGAGGTTCTTAGGTTTATTGGGGGTGTGTCCTCAAAGAAGATATTAGGACACCAGCCCCTTCCTGTTCCCCTCTTGATCTCAGTTACCATTAGGTGAGCAACTTCTGCCACATCCTCCCACCATGATGTTCTGCCCTCCTCAGAGGCCCAAAGCAGTGAAGTCACTCAGTCTTGGACTAGAACTTCTAGCCAAAATAAACATTTTTCTCTATAAGTTAATTATCCCAGGTGTTTTGTTATAGTAGCATGCAGCTGGTTAATATAGCAGATGTAGTACAAAACAAGACTGCTTTGTACTATGAGCAGGAACTCCCCAGAAAAGCATTGTTGATAGGTATCCTGAAATGTACCTCCTTCGTGTCTGTCTTATGTCTTACAGACATAGTCCTTCCTCAGATTTTCAGTAATGAATGAACTGATTTTACTAAATAATGTATTTTACTATTTGTCATAAAATATATCAAGAAGCCAATCACATAAAATTTTTACAAAGTTTAAAATATCCTTTAGGGAAAGTCCTTCACTCACAGTACTCATAACGAACATACCATGTACCAATAAAGATGCATTTTCCAATCTTTAGCCTAAAAGATTTCATGTCCAACCTGTGTTGCCTAATACGATTTTCAGAATTTTAGCTTCTAGAAAGGAGTCACACTTTATAGGGTCTCTGTCTTCCTGAGTTTGTGCATACCAGATATTAAGATGAATCTAAAAATACTGAATACCTGTTGTTTCTCTTTGGTACAATTTATAAGCAAAAGATTCTAAATACAGTATCACTGAAGAACAAGACTGAATAAAAAAGAAAACCAAAACCAAAGTAGAGCTCGGCACAGTGGTGCACGTCGGTAATCCCAGCAGTTCAGTAAGATGATTGCAAGTTCAAAGCCAGCCTCAGCAACTTGGCAAGACCCTGTCTCAAAATAAAATATAAAAAGGACTGGGGATGTGACTCAGTGGTTAAGACCTCTGGGTTCAAACCCTCGTACCCACCCACCGCCCCCCCCCCCAAAAAAAAGAGAAAAAAAAAAAAGAAACTAAAGTAGGTTAAAAGCCCAGGAAGGCTCTCTTCTCAAAGATATGTGCCAGTATACTTGCATTTTGAGATTGATTGATTGATTGATTAATTTGGTTTGATTTGGTTTTTTTGTTTGTTTATTTTCATGGTGCTGGGGTTCTAGCCTGGGGCTTTGTTCATGCCAGGCAAGTGCTTTACCACTAAGCTATATTCCAAGCCCTAACTGATTTCTTAATAAACCTTTTTGGTAAGAAGGAAACCTTAGAATGTGGAAGAGGGATGAGAAAAGGAAGCAAGAAGGGCATGAAAGATTACTGTCTTCTTTTCAGTTTTACCTAGAGTCCTGATGGTTAATTTTGGAAGTGGTCTTACTGTAGGCTAGTATTTCCTACAGCATTTTCCACAAAACACTTGACCTGCTCCTTGAAAAAGAATTCTGTGGTCACAAAGAGAGGGACATATTGTATCCTTCTCCTGCAAGATTTACAAACTGTACCTTGGTAAATTAAGACTGAGAACTTTTATAGTAAATAATACAAATGTCTTTAATCTTGTTTTTTCTAACTGTCTTAATCATTTAGTCTCTTCACATGCCTCTACTAACATCTTTCAGAACACACTGGGAGACTGCTGAGATCAGATAGGAATGCTTTTGAGCAGAGGAATAATATTACAAAAGCACTGTTTCAGTAAAAGTGAGCTAGTAGTGTGTAGGATGAAGTGGAGAGATTGGAACACAAAAAGAGATTGGAACACACAAAAGAGATCGGAACATAAAATCCTGTTTGGAAGCTATTGGAATAATTTGGTATAAAGAAGTCACAGATGGTATAGTAATAGCAAATATTTATTCATTCATCAATTCACCAAATATTTATTGAGCCTTACCTATGTGCCAAGCACCGTTCTAGATCCAGGGAATACAGGGGAAAAAGTTGAACATCTTTGTCCTTTTGGACAAAGATTTACATCATAAGAGAGGGAGAAATACAATAAACAGATAGACAAAATGGCAAGTGGTGAAGAATACTAAAAAGAAAAGTAAAGGAGGCTAAATGTAGAATCCATGGGGTATTGATTAGAGGGAGACCTGGAATTAAGCAGAGAGTTGAATTAAGTTAGGAATAAAGCAATGTGGGAATCTAAGCATAGGGAACAGCAGGGCAAAGACTTTTAGGTAGGAATCCCATGTGACTAGAGCAGAGTGAGTAGAGGGTGGTAGGAAATGGGGAGGGGAGGTATGGGCAGAGACAGAGAATATAAGTCCATGTAGGACCTAACAGATCACGATAAGGACTTGACATTTTATATCCAGTGAGACTAAAAGCCCTTGGAGAGTTTTAAGCCAGGGATTAGCATAGTATGACTTAGTTTTTCATTGGTCACTCTGACACTGACTTCTAAAGTGGAGACAGACAAACTGGTTGGGACAATTACCATAGTGCAGGCAGAAGACAGTGGTAGCTTGGACCCCAGAAGGAGTGGTGTAGGTGATGGTAAGCAGTCAGCCTCAGGGTAAATTTGAAGGTAAGGGCTGACAGAATGTTGGTGACACTGTGCACCAGGTTTTATTTTCAATGGTTAGTCCTAATTAATCCTCATAAAACCTTCTGAAGTAGACATAGTATTATCTGTTTTACAGTTGAGAAGACCAAGGCGCAGAACAGTAGCCTGCCACCGTCATACAGCTAATATGTAGTGGCATTGGATTTGAAACCCAGGTATTATTACTCCAGGGGCCCATGTTCTAACCATAATACTGTCCCCCCAGGGAGGAAGTAGAAGGAAATCCTAGGCCAAGACCAGGTTTCTGTTTTCTCTAGCAAATGCCATATAATGCTTTTGCTTTCACATTCCACCAGTGTATTCAGAATTCCCAAGAAATAAAATTGAATTTCCTCTTCTTTAATCAGCTTAGTGTTTGAGCTAATTCCGTATAACCTTGCCCTTTTCCTTGTTTTCCTGTGAAACTGTTTTGGAAGACTTACAAAGTTTCTTGGGGGAAATCATATCTTCTGATTACTTTTTACCACAGGAAAAGGTTGGGGCAACATAGACTGGTGCTGGTCAGACTGGAGCATGAGAGCATGTGAGATAAAAGCCAAGGGTTCTTTTAGGATTAACTCTAACAATTCTTCAAAATATTATCCCACCCTCCACCCCACTCTCCCCCAACAGCCCGCCATACCCACTTCCTGTTAGAGAAATGGGATAGCAGTTAGGGCCTTCAAACAGCCTTTTGTTTCTCTGCTCAAGATGGCCTACCTACTGATTTGAGGGCATGCTGGAACAGTAAAACTTTACTACGGCCAATCATATTACTTTTATCTTGCTCTCCCCCATAGCTCAGGGGCTTTAGCATACTTTCTGAGAGGGAAAGAAACAGTCTTAAGAATTCATACAACCAATGTGATTCTGCATTATGTATAATCAGAAAAATGGGAGATGATACTGTACTTACGTGTGAGCTACCAAAATGTATAAAATATATTCTACTGTCTTGTACAAATAATTAGAACAAATAAAATAAGTTTTTGAAAAAGAATTCATACATTCGAAATGTTTTTCCAATTGCAGTGGCTCTAATCTACCCAAACAAATTAATATTAAATTAAATCTCTCCCACAATCCATTGAACTCTACTTCTAAAATAGTGAACATGAGAAAATAGTTGAAATAAGAAAGAAACAAGTAGATTCAGTGCTGTAGAGATTTGATAGGCTTTGATGATGTGCCAGGGGTGCCATGAAGCAGGTGTAGACCTAGGATGGATGGAATGACCTATGTAAGTCCCATATGGGTGGGAGATATTAAATTGAGATTAGAAATGCCAAGAACTATAGAGCCTATGGTTCTGTTTTCTGTGGACTTGGGTTTTGCTAGTGTTGTTGTCTAGGATGTTAGACACCAATGAGTGTCAGAACCTTGGAGAGTTCCAAACGGCAGGACTGGAGAAGTTTTAAATTGTGACTGTCACTACTTTACTGGGCATGAAATAAATTGAAGGCTCTTACACATGATGCTGAAACACACCTTATGTTTGCTTTTTATTGGGATCTCCAAGATTTAAAATGCTGGCCATTCAGCCTTCCCCCAACCAAATGGAGATCTTGAACGGTCTGAAGATTTCAGTCCATCTGGTGTAACAAGCTCAAAGTTACACTTACGATGGGGTTTGGGTTAAAGTCTGATGTTACAGAGGGAGGTGGGGATTCCTTTCAGATATTATACTTTCTCCTAAGGTATTTCCTAATGTTATTTCTTCTCATGTTATTTCTTGATCTATTATAAAAATTAATTGAAATCTTTGGTGGGGTTGGAAGAGTAGATTTACCTAAATCTATCCTTGTTTTCTGATAAACACGTTTGAAAGCAAGAGATGTTTTTTAAAAAGATATTCTGTGTTAGAGATGATGTGTAAAAGCTGGACGTAATAACACTAATAGCCAGCAACACTTTCACAGTATATTTAAGCTTAGACGGTCTCTGCTTTTATCTCCAATTTCAGTAATCTTGTTTTGTGGCACTAATAAAATCTAAATACTTGAATTTCTTCTGTTGTCATCTCTTGTCCTCATTTTAGAACATGTTCATAGTTTTCACATCAAATTAATAAATTTCTGATGCTTTGGTTAAAACTTCAACTGTAAATTCTTGAATAGCTAACTATATTTGCAATGCCAAAAATGAACTTGGTCCTGAAAGGTATGTGATGAAACAGCAATCTGTAGGATTTCATTGGCATTCTAATAAAGATTTTGGAGATAAGAAAAGTTAGACTTAGTATGGACCATGAAAACGATAGTAAAACATATACAGTCATTAAAATGATATTAATAGTTATTTTTGTTATCTTAATAAAATTATTATATTTTAACAAATTTTTTTATTTTTGTTGTTGTTTTTGTTTTTGGTGGTGCTGGGAATTGAACCCAGGGCCTTGTGCATGGGCAGACACTCTACCAACTAACCTATATCCCCAACCCCCTGTATTTTAAATGATTAAGTAGACCCAGTTTTGTTGTAATCTGAATGTGGACTAAAACTTAAATTTGTATTTCATACCATATACTTCAAAACACCAAGAGGCTAATTTCAGGTAAGATTTTGGATAGACTGAGTAGAAACCAGGAATAATTATGTCTGAGTATGAATTTGTAGTGATGAAATTACAAGTGAAAGGCACTGCAGAATATGGCAGAATAAAGGGAGCCCAAGGTCGAAGATAACTGTAAGGGGAATACTGGTACCATTAATAAGGAAAGAAAGAAGGAGGGAGGAAGGAAGGGAGGAAGGAAGGAAGGACGGACTTGTTGAATATGAAAGATAGAAATGATGTCCAGATGAAAGTATTTACTCAATAGTTGGAAATTCTATTAATTTCACAAATACTTACCAAATCCTGGAGGTGTGTGTGTTGCTATAAATTGAACCCAGGGCTTCACCCACAGAAGGCCAGTGCATCCCAGCCCTAGGGATGTCCTTTTTTAACATTTGATAAGTTATTTTAGTACAGGTTTATTCTACCTTCCCCACCTGCCTGTAACTCATTAATGTGGTCCTCACATGAATTTTCTTGAGGAAACATTTTTAAGCCAGCTTAAAAAAAAAAAGTTTCCTCTTATAGTAATAACAAATTTATGGTTTTCAAACTCAGTTTGTTTGGGAGATGTAATTCAGTGATAGAACACTTGCATACCATGTACATGGTCCTGAGTTTGATCGCTAGCATTAATTAAAAAAAAAAAATTCCAGACTTAAGAGTGTTTTATTGTTGTTTTAAAAAGTAGAGGTTTGGGGTTGTGTCTCAGTGGTAGAATGCTTTCCTTGGCATGTGTGAGACACAGGGTTCAATCCTCAGCACCACATAAAAATAAATAAATAAAATAAAGGTATTGTGTCCATCTACAACCAAAAAAAAAGTTTTTTAAAAGTATATTGTCCCTCTGCATTTAAATTTGGATAGATGACTCGAATGTTGTGTTATATATCTCAATAAAACTGTGAAAAAGTTAGTCCTTACTGCAACACATTTTCAAGTAATGATATTTCAGATCAATTGGGGAAAGGCCATAGTTCCATATCAGTAGTAAATCTTCTTATATACAAATAAATTACATTAGATTTGAGGGAGGGTAGATCCAATTAAGTTTTAGAAAGAAATTTCAAGCTAGTTTTAGAATATGGATTTTTTTTTCCTTTTTCCGTTCAATGAACATTAAGTACCTGTCTTATTAGCCAGAGGAGTCAGGAAAGACTTCTTGAATGAAATGATATTCCAAGATGAGTCTTGAAGACAGGATAGGAATTAGTATGGTGAAGAAGCTAGAGATATTCAGAAGGATCAGCCAGTGTAAGGGCCATACTTTGGGGAACTGCACTCAGTGTGGAATTACTAAGGCAGGGTTTTTGTTGAAAGAGACAGAGATCCCTCCTGTAAATGCAGAAGACTCATCACATTTTTAACAGATTTATCATATTCCATAGTTGGTCTTTTAGACTATTTCATAGTTTGGGCTATTTCAAATAAATATACTTACATACTTATTCTTGGAACCCCCTGAATGTAATTGTCAAAGAGTTTGGTTTAGATATCACCATTGACAATCCGAGTACATATCTAATCTGAACTATGATCAGTTATACCTAATACTACATAATTTTGAGATTCAAGCTATTTTGATTAAATCAAAGATGTTTTCAGCTTCACAGAGGCTTATTAGTCTATAGTAACAACTTGGGCTTTACTCTGAGTAATATGAGATGCCATTGGAGGGGTTATGGGCAGAGGACTGACAAGATATAACGTTTCTAAAGACACTGTGGCTACTGTGTCAAGAATGAAAAACAGGAAGGCAAAGATAAAAGCAGGAAAACCAGTTAAGGAATTATTGTGATAATTCAGGGAATGGATAATAGTGGCTGAACTAGAGGGGGATTAATGGAATTAAAGAAAAATGGTGAGATTCTGGACATACGTCAGAATTATAGTTGATTGGACTTGCTGATTGGTTAGATATGGAGGAGAGAAAAAGGTCTTAAGATTAACTCTAAGATTAGAGTGACCTGTTTACTATATTAGGAGACAAGGAAAAGTGCAGGTTTAGGAGAGATAACCAAGAGTTCTGTTTGGGGCATATTAAGTTGAGATGCACAGTCAATAAATGTGTGGAGTTGGTGAGTAGGCAGTTGATAGGTGAGACCAGTATCAGGATGCCCAATGTTTTATTAATGAATGAATGAATGGTTAACATAAATGAAGAAGGAAATGTATGAAGCAAAAGTTTGAAAGAAGTCAGGTGCAGTGAAAAAATTATTGCTATTAATAATTCTGCATAGAAATATCATATGGAATTGCTTGCTTCATCAAAGTTATAAAGAAGAATCTTCATTTTGATTTCTATATAGCATTAGAAATATCTCTCTCTCTCTCTCTCTCTCTCTCTCTCTCTCTCTCTCTCTCTCTCTCTCACACACCACACACACACACACCACCCCTAATAAACTAAATTAGAGAGCCTCTTGGTAAACAGTTAAGCTGTTAATCCTTAGCTGTTTTCTGGCTGTGATAATTACACAGTATTTAGACTTCCTAGTCTTTAGACCCTGATTTTGGTTTGCCTTTTGAATGTGTCATTTACTTAACCCCTACATCCTCTTTGATCTCAGCTGTTCCTTTCTCACTGACCATAGACTACATATCCAAACTCTACTCCACATTCTCAACTTCTAAAGTATCTTTTCCATTTATCCATGTATTAAGGGGATGATCACATTTATTAAAACTTTGTTTCATCCATGGCACAAACTGCAACCTAATTATAGTAGTTTAAAATATTGTGAATTTAATCTTTGTCATACATCTACATGATCATATTTTATTCAGGAAACAGAGACAGACACTCAAACTCAATGCATGTAAATCACAAATTAATACCAGCACTGATTCTTTTGGTTTGTTCTGTTTTTTGCTGTGCTAAGGATTGGAACCCAGGGCCTTGCACATGCTAGGCATGGCACTGATTCCTAATACTATAGATTTCAAAGAATCAAATCCAAACACATTGACAGATCTCACTGACTTTTTCCAACTTGTTTGGTTAGTAAGACAGCCTTATTTATATAAAAGCTTAATGGTCCACAAATATTTGAATAGTATTGAAGGTATCTTATTTGAACTATTGATTTTATTAGTGCATGGTGGACTTTTCAGAAGGAGCAAGCTCAGAATTTTCCCAAGTCTTTAACTTTAGCTCCTCTTGGATTTATATAATTCTAAAAAGCCTTAGTATTATGAGGTATGTTAAACTTTATTGGACTATTTTTAATATTTATCTATGAGATGCTTATGCCCAAGGCACTTATTAAACCTTACAGTGGCAACTGTGTACAAAGCTCTGAAAGACTTGTAATTTTTTTACTAACCCTTTTTAATAATTAGATAATTAAATCATAATTAGATAACATGTTCCCAGAAAGCAAAATGGATTTACCATTAAATTATTTTTTTCCTCTTCAGAAAAGGAAGGAACAAGAGGATGGAAAACATTGATTAGAAAGTTAAGTCAGACAGTGAGATGAAATAGAAGACACAGAGACAAACCCACATAGTTATAGTCATCTGATACTTGACAAAGGTGCCAAAATTATGTGTAGAAGAAAAGATAGCCATCTTAACAAATGATGCTGGGAAAACTGGAAATCCGTATGTAACAAAATGAAATTACCCCCTATCTCTCACCCTTATGTAGAAGAATGAAACTAGATCCCTATCTCACCCTGCACAAAAATCAAATCATCGTGGATCAAAGACTTAGGATTAGACTAGAAACTCTGCAAGTGTTAGAAGAAAACAGGGTCAACACTCCCAACCACATTCTGCAGGCACCAACCTCCTTAATAAGGAATAAAACCAAGAATCAGTAAGTGGGATGGCATCAATTTAAGAAGCTTCTGCACAGTAAGGAAATGATTAGGAGTGTGAAGAGAGCCTATGGAATGGGAGAAAATCTTTGCCAGAGGATATTAGCCTGTTGACAGGGAGTTAATATCCAGAATATTATAAAGAATTCAAAATGTTTAACAACAACAACAATACAAATAACCCAATCAAAAAAAAAATAGCCCAATTAGTAAATGGGCAAAAGAGCTAAACATTTCTCAAAAGAAAAAATACAAATAGCTAACAATATTCCACTTTTCTAACAATCAGAGAAATGCAGATCAAAACTACATTGATATTTCATCTCACTCCATTCAGAATGGCAATTATCAGGAGCACAGTAATAAATGCTGACAAGCATGTAGGGGAAGAGATACACTCAGACATTTTTTGTGGGACTGTGAATTAGTACAACCACTCTGGAAAGCAGTATGGAGATTCCTTGAAAAACTGGGAGTGGAACCATCCTATGATCCAGCTATCCCACTACTCAGAATTTATCCAAAAGAACTAAAATCAGCATACCATAGTGATACAGCCACGTCAGTGTTTATAGCAGCACAGCTTACAATAGCCAGGTTATGGAACCAGCCCAGGTATCCATCAATAGATGAATTAAGAAAATGTGGTATATAAATTCCGTGTGTGTGTGTGTGTGTGTGTGTGTGTGTGTGTGTGTGTGTACACAGAATGCAGTTTTACTCAGTCTTAAAGAAGAATGAAATTAAGACATTTGCTGGTAAATGGGTGGAAATGGAGAATATCACGCTAAATTAAATAGGCCAGATTCAGAAAATCAAGGGTCATATGTTTTCTCTCATATGTGAAAGCTAGAACAAAGTAAGCGGGTGGCGGGGAAGGATTGGGGGATCAGATATCATGAGAATACAGGGAAGATCAGTGGAATAGAACAAAGAGGTTGAGGGGGAAGGAAGAGGGATGGGAAAGGGGAGGAAATGCAGAATAAATTTGACAGAATTAAACTATGTGTAGTATAAATGTACCACAGTGAATTCTACCTTTATGTATATCTCTAAAGCACTAATTAGAAATAAATAGATTAAATAAATAGAAAACCAGTAGAGTAGAGGAAGGGGAATAGAGAGAGGGAGGAGAAAGGAAAAGAACAGGGAATAGGGACTGAAATGAAGCAAATTAAATTTCATGCATGTGTGATTATATCAAAATAAACCCAACTATTATGTATAACTATAATGCATTAATAAAAGCAATAAAAAGAAAAAAATATAGATCAAAGAGACCGTGGAGTAGCTGCCTGACTAAACACGAAGGTGATCAGAAACTCCACATTCTGAAATCTACAAAAACAACACTTGTGAGAATATGAGGATTTTTGATGACTTTCACATCCTAGAGCCATGTCTAACTTTGCCAGGATTGGAAACTTTAAGCTAAGGACACAGTGAGACATATACTAAACTCTGATTCCACGATTATTAGCTTAAACTCTGGTTTTAACAGAATTTATGGAAAGATACCAAACAGTGTCATGGGGTGCTTTATTCTTAAACTTTGTGTCAGCAGTACACCATAATAGTGTGTTTGGTTTTCTTAAGAGTAATGATTAAAAACCCATGCTAATCTCTTTCCTGGTTAACCACGGTGTGGCGCAAGACTAACCACTTAAACCTTCTGAAGATACCATTCAATGGAAGAGTCAAATCTGCAAACCCAGCTCTATGAAGTCATGTCCTTTTGCTGAATATTAATCTTTTAAAGGCCACAAAAGAAAACCTTGCTCAAGACTCTACCTGTTCCTGTGTTACTCAGGGTTGTTATCACTAAGTTCTTAGGATCAGCAGGTTCCATAAGCATTGTCAGTTTCTCTTTCTGCCATTAAAAGAGACGTGTTAAATAGCTACAGGGTTACGGGGTTTCAAATCCTCTCTCTCCCTTGGCACACTCTTGGTACACTACTAGTAGTTTTTGGAAATATTGGCTCCTGGTTTCTGATGCTACCCTCTGTGGAGACAGGCTCTGTTGCCTGTCTTAGATCCCCAGCTAACCCAAACTGGAACCATTTACCTTTCATCTTTCCTGTGCTTCTTGGATTTGATTCTGTCTTCTAGCAGTCAGTCATTTTCTACTCAGAATTCTGGCTTTTCAGCCTCACTGCTGGAAAAAGGCAGTTTCAGAGCTGTCGACATAATATATCTAACTTCTCTCTAGTCTTAAAATAAGTGCTGTAGGAATTTTTGAACCAGAAATTACAGGGAAGAAATGAGGTAAAAACAAACTAAAGGAGAATTTGAAGTCACATTTTATACAAAGCTGATATCCATTGGAGTATTAATACTGAATTAGAAGACAACCTTAGAAGTTATACTAATTATGTATATTTAGAAACTGAAGCCTACAAAGATTAAATGATTTTCCCAAGAACTGAGAACAGTGCCCAGTGTTTTTAACATTAGTCAATGTTGTTTTGGAGCATTTATAATTACTGCCTTGACTTAGGAGTTAGCCGTAAGTAACCCTTCTATGTCTTTTATCTTCCTTTGCTTCTGCAATTGAATCATAATTCTTTCTCCAGACCTGCCTAATTAGTTGTGCCCCTTTCCCAGCATTGAGCCTGGAAATAACACAGGAGCTGGGAGTAAACTGGCTTGAGAAAAATGTTCAAGGAAACCTCATCTGAGGGGCAAATTCAGATTAGTCTTTTCTACATCATCTATATAATGGAGTCAATAATTAATACAGTACACAGGAGCAGATTCCAATCAAATGTTCTTCAAGGCCAATTGGCATTGATATCTAAAAATGTCATTCAGGTGTATAAAAATATTAAAATATATGTGTAATAGTTAAGGAACACAAAATATCACAATTATAAATTGTGTGGCAGATGTTCAAAAGATTTCTTATACATATTGAGAATTTTGTATCTAAGCGTATTTCTTTTTCTTGATATTGGAAATTGTACCAGTCTTTGTTCTGTTATGATACTGTTACACAGCAGTCCCCCAAATTCAGTGGTTTTCATCAACAAATACTTTTTGTTGTAGGTCACTGGGTGGTTCTGCTTCAGCTACAGATTGGGTTCAGATGTATGCTGCATCTCTCATTCTGGCTACTCCTATCATGGCTATTGTAGAAATACAAGAAATCAGAGCAAACTGTACACATTCCCCATGCAAGACCAAAAGGAAGGGGTTGTATACCCTTGTTCTCCTGGAAGATTCTACAAAGTCACATGACAAAGGGTATGGGTAAATTAATTCAACTATGGAGGAGGGAGTGAAAAAAATGGGAACTGTAATCCACCACAAAAATATTGCAGCATTGTGATGTGTTTGTCACTGAATTACCTGTCATCTTTTATTTCTAAATGGTTGAGCAAGTGGTTGGAATCTTATTTTTTTTTCCAGCTGAACCTGCCCTTTCACTATTGTCCTTTTCCTCTTTGATAAGTAACTTCCCATTGTAACGGTTATTACTCTGTAGGACCCCAGTAAACATTCATCATAATCAAACCATGCAGTTAATAAACTAAGGAACTTGATTTCATAAATGTGTTTACCACACCTTGATGTGGTCTTTAGGCTAACTTTATTACACAGAGCTCCATTGAAAAATGGTTCCTGCTTAGCACAATTTAATTCATACTTTTGGGTACCAAGTACCCATTTCTGAATGAAAAAAAAATTCAGTGTGACTGGATTCCTTTAGCTTCACCTGAAGAACTCAGTGAAAAAAGTAAAAGAGGCACATATTGTTCTTGTGTGAGTGAATAATGACAATGATTTGGATCCAAGAATTTGTCAAAATGTAAATATCTTTAGAGTATGTCTATGCAGGAAAGCAAAATGTTAAAATTAACAAATCTACACTTTAATTAGTATTTAATTCTCCAAGTTAGTTATTTTTCTCCAAGTTTGAATTTGAATACCAATTCCTAAAAATTGCATGATTTGTTAAACCCTAATGTTAGACTACATTTCCTTCTTAAGAAATAATTGCATATCAAAATAGCTATCTGGATGTATTTATCTGTGTAAAGAACATGTTAGAAGTGGTGACCAGATTGCATTTATAATATTATTATAACAACTACCATAATTAAGTAAATAGCACACAACATCAGTAGTTCAGTTTAGAATGACTCATTATCAGTCCAGTCAGAATCATTACTCAGAAATAACTCAGCAGATTTGGTAGGTCCTGTAGAGATGACAAAAATAGGTGGGCCGAAATACCTATTTGGGGAATTGTCTGGAATGTTTAATATCATTGAGATGACATCATCATTCATCTGGTAGTATTAAATATGAATCTGGGACACTTTCCCAGGCTGTTCAATTGATATTATTCAAAAGAATAAAATCATTGCCTAAAAATCAGTTCTGGGAAATGAAACATTACTCATAAAATCAGTTAGAAACCCAGCTATTATTCTGAAATCATATTGAGGGAGTTTATGGTGTTTCAGACAATATCTCATCTTGTCTGCAAGCTAGTATTACTTAATGACATCTCTTCTGTGATTGTTTTGAAGTGCCAATTAAAGTTTTTACTATTTAACCTTCTTTTCTCATATGAATTGTAAATTTGTTTGCTTAGAAACTGAATTTTATTTCCTTGTGGCGTCCCACATCAGCTGTTTAAGACTACTCCCATAGAGGTTGCTTACATTTTTTTAATTTAATTTTCAGAACTATACAGCTTATAGCAAGGAGTTCACAGTTTCAGATTATTTTTAAGAGCTTTTAAAAGGTAAATTTCATCAGGTTTCTTACCCACTTAAAAACCTTAAATGGGGCTGGGGAGATAGTTCAACTGGTAGAGTGCTTGCCTCACAAGCACAAGGCCCTGAGTTCGATCCCCAGTACCGCAAAAAATAAAAAATTAAAAAAAAACCTTAAATGGTTTAACAATTTAACAATGTTTTCAAATACGGAAGTCCTCCTTATGCCTATAAATTTTGTTTAGTTTGATGACTTCTTCCGATTCTATTTCATCTTATGCCTTACCCACTTTCTTGCTCTTTGTGCTTTATCCTCATTGGTTTCCTTTTGGTTTCATGAGCATGCTATATCTTATCCTAGTGTACTTCTTTTTTTTTTTTTTTTTCCAAGAAGCATCTCTTTGATCAGTCTATCTAGAGTGGCCTCCTTCAGGTACTTTCCAGTTGGTTACACTATTTCTCTGGCATTTTTGTACCCTGCAGTTATCATTTTTGTCTTATTATCTTTTTCTTCACTTAAGTAGTAGTATCATGAGGACAAGGTGCCACATGACACAAAGTCATGCAAATATTGTTGAACAAATGAATATATGAATGACTCTTACTCTTTAAACTCAGTTTTCTATGAATTTCTTTGAATTCATAGTTTTCTATGAATTTCTTTCTTCCTTAATTCAATTCCATAAGGGAGAAAGCATAGTGCTTTGAGATCACCCTGAAGACAGCACAGTTGAGGGCCTAAGTCCTGTACTACTGTGCTCATTGCTCGTAATGTAACTTAAGTGATTTGGGGTTTTAAAAGACTTATATCACATATATGAAAACTTAGCCCCAAAATCATGTTTTTGTACATGTTCATCTTTATAAGCCTCAGTTTGCCCTAATAAGTATTTCAAAATTGGAAGTTTTAGTTTTTCCCTAATGTATGTTTGTGTGGTAACTATTAAAGTCTTGTTAGATTCTGAGGACATGATATTCTGACACAACAGAATAAAGAAATTGTTATGTATAGGCAGAGGCCAATAGGATAGATGGGGAAATAAAATCCCCTCTATGGGTTCCTTGCCATTAAGTTACAGTTCACATGCAGAGCAATTTGAGGCATGACTCTCACTAAGAACAAAATTTGGGAGTTGATTACTGAGGAAATCAGTAATCCAGGACTCAATAATTTGACCAAGGTCATACAGCAGTGAGAAACAACCAGAATTCAAAATCAGGCTTGTCCAACTCAAATTTATTTCTATTATAATTTAGACTCTCCCTAGGTAAAATACATAAATAAACATATGTATATTTATATATTAAATATATATGTATGTTGCTGTGTATCTGTTACTAACATCATGTATTATTACCTCTCAGCTTCTGTGAGAGGATTATAAGTAATTTTAGAAAAGTTTGACTATATTTATTGTTTTTGTTACTGAACACTTGAACATATAGTGATGGAAATCAATTGTAAATAACCTTTAAAAATTTAAACTATGTAACTAAAAACTCATTTTACTTCTCAGAAAAACATGATTTGTTTCAGTAGTTCCACATAGCTTGAAGAACTGATTCAGACACTAACAGATGGGAACAGTCTAATGTAGGGAAATTGCTGAAAGCACAATTAAATTGCTAGAGTATACCACAAGCAACAATTTCCTTAATTTTCAAACACACAATTTGAAATGATTATGTGCTTACAAAAACAAACAGAATAAAGCAAAATATTTTATAATCTGTAGTTTCATATTCACAAATATGTCTCAAGGTTAAAAGTTTAATATAATTTAATTTTATAATTTATAATCTAATATATAAAATTAAGGTAACCCAGATTATCCTATTTCAGTACAGATCAGACACCTAATTCATCTTCTACAAGTGTTTATATGTCAGATGGTGCATCTATTAATATACTAACATTTTTTTCAGGGTTTTATTTTATTTTATGGACCTTCCTTTCTTGGTTATGTTTTATCCAATACTGCTTGGTACAAGCCAGCACAAGCTATGTCAAAGAGTTGTGATCTACAATAAGAAAGGTATTTTGTTTCACATAACATTTTTGTAACAATTAGAGGACTCTTAAGAACCACTGGAGAAAAAAAATAGGTAGAGATCTGGATATGAGAATTGAAAATAATAGGTTTTCAAAATATTTTGAAAAGCACAGATGAGCCAGTTTTGATTGCTTGTTGGAGCCTGAGGGTTCATCGTGTTCAGATTCTTCAAAATTTTAGCAATTAGAAATGCAAGGTCTTCATAATTCATTTGTTGGGAACCTCTGACCAGGATTTAGTTCTGAGTTTTTAAAAGACTTTTTTAAAAATAGACTGTTAAATTGACATGAGCATGTTTACTCCCAAATTACAAATTTATGAAATTACAAATTAAATCCTTTTAACATAACAAATATTTAATTGCAAAAAATATTAATTTTTTGGACTGCCATTCTGCTCCATTTCTAAGAGATGCTGATAATTTCTAACTGGAGAATATAAGGCTTAACAGTAGTTTTGCAAAGATGTTGATATCTCTAAAACTTAAGGGAACTTAGCTATTTGGTTTTTCCCACTTCTTTGATTAGGTGCTGGGGAAAATTGCCTCTATCCCTGAGGGAAGAGATGCCACAAGTAGTGATGATGACAATGATGATAACTGATAACATTTGATGAGCGTTTATTATGTGTCAGGCACTATGCCATGAAATTTAGACTTACCTATAAAAGCAGAAGGAAAACATTGATTAATTATACTATATAAAACTTAATTCTGTATAATTTGAAACCTACTTACTGGGGCTTCAGTAATTTGAAGGTTGGTGGCAAATTATTTGAAGTTTTGAGTTCAAATGATTGTAAGATGATAGGTATAGAGACCTAGAGGATGATAATGAAGTTTATTTGGGGGGAAAAGTATTGAGCTCAGTGTTGGTAATGTGTGGTAAAAAGAAAATTTGTTTAGATATATGATTAAGTAAATGTTGAAAGGGCAAATGGACTTGGCAAATCTAGAGATCAATTTTATTGAATTCTTGGTAATGAACAGAATCTCCCAGAACAGAGTTCTTAAGCCAACATTAAACCTAAGATTTTTATAGACTTCGCTGTTGCTCTTAACCTGAGAGGCTGACTCAGCCTACCTTCCTTTCCTAACTTCCTTTTCTACCCATTAGTCCCTTTGATATGGTTTCTGTGTTTTACACCCCACTGAAGTTGCTTTCAAGTCACCCAGTTTCAATTGCATTCAAATTGTAATGTGCATTTGTATGTGTATATAATTTTCAGTAGATTCTTGATAGATCTATGAAGATTCTAAGACACATCCTAGGATTCATTAGATCTGTGAAGATCCCAGGACAGAGATAAGATATATCTCAACTGAGTAAGAGACATCCCCAAAGCAGGAACTAAATGACAAGTTTATGAAAAAGAATTAAAGTTGTCCAGCTAAGAATAAAGCACATCAAAGGTTATCCACACAAAGGTATTCGTTTAGGGAAGGAATATAGACAAAGAAAGGCAAAGACCCAAACTAGACAATAATATTTTCTTATAGTTAGAAGGGAAATGAGCCAATTAGTGAAGGAGATGGAAGAGACCAGGTAAACACATAATCAATAGGGAGAGCTGTTTATTTTAAAGACCATTTAAGTATCAAATATAATTGAAAGGTCATAAAAAATGAGAACTGAAAAAGGCTAATATCTTTGCCCTAGGGGGAGTTATTGGGTGATTTGAAAGCAACTTCAGTGGGGTGTGAAACATAGAAACCATATCAAAGGGACTAACTGGTAGAAAAGGAAGTTAGGAAAGGAGGGTAGCCTGAGTCAGCCTCTCAGGTTAATAGCAACAGCAACAGTAATAATCATAATTGAAGCAATAGCTAAGGTTTTTTAGCACTTTTATGTCTCAGGCACTATGCCAAGGCTTTGTTTTGTTTTTGTTTGTTTGTTTGTTTGTTCGGGGTATCGGGGATTGAACTCAGGGGCACTTGACCACTGAGCCACATCCCCAGTCCTATTTCGTATTTATTTAGAGACAGGGTCTCACTGAGTTGCTTAGCGCTGCGCTTTTGCTAAGGCTGGCTTTGAACTTGGGATCCTACTGCCTCAGCCTCCCAAGCAGCTGGGATTACAGGTGTGTACCACTGTGCCTGACTTTGTTTTTTTTATTTGGACTTTTAAAATTTAATCTTTGCTTAACTGTGTGTGGTAGATTCCATTGTTACCCCCTTTTGGGGATTAGCAAAGGGAGGGTTCAGGAGGTTAAGTAATTTGCTCAAGATTCCATAGTTAGCAAGATTGACAGTTTGAACCCAGGTAGTCTTCATTTTTAGCACCATTATATTAAATATCAAATATATCTCCAATGCTATAAAGGAGTGTTGAAGATTTCTGTGTTCTGTGTAATTTATAATTTTTTTTATGAAGAAGTGGGGAAATACAAGTATAAATTTATTTTCTCATATAAAATAAAACACAGAAAGGGTAAACCAAAAACCAATTTTAAAAAGTTACCTAAACAGCGAGGCATGGTGGCACACACCTGTAATCCCAGCAATTTGGAAGACTGAGGCAGGAGAATCTCAAGTTCAAAGCTAACTTCAGCAACTTAGCAAGGCCCTAAGCAACTCAGTGAGACCCTGTCTCTAAATAAAATACAAAATAGGGCTGGGGATGTGGTTCAGTGGTTAAGTGTCCCTAAGTTCAATCCCTCGTACCAAAAACAAAAAAAAAATTGCCTAGACAGGGAAGGAACAGGGATGGTAGCAAAGCTTAGTGTAAATCTTATTATGGTTTTAATTTTGGCATCATATTAAACATCTAGTGTTATTCAAAAAATAGGGTTAAAGAAGAGAGAGAAAAGAAATTTCTAATATTTGAAAGCAAACACACCTGTCTTATGTCACATTGGCAACACACCACACACAGGTAGGCCTTGTAACTCCATATTCTACAACAATATAATCTCAAGATAAAAAAAAACTATAAAGAAATATTAACTTTTAAATATTATCCAGTAATTTCATTGTTAGTATTAATATTATTATCACTATTTGGAAACTGTTTTACATTTACTGTAGGATAAAACTAATAATTTATGATAATATTAAGAACCAAGGTCTTGTAGTATAAGAAAAACATATATGTTTTCTTTTTTAAAAAATCAGGACTGGGGAGATAGCTCAGTTGGTAGAGTGCTTGTCATGCAAGCACAAGGCCGTGGGTTCGATCCCCAGCACCCAAAAAAAAAAAAAAAAAAAAAAAAAAACTAAGAAATGTTATTTTTTAGGATGTTAAATTTGAAATGGACATCAATAGCATGAGTTTATGAATATTTTTGGAAAGTATTTATCTCCTGGCTTTGCCCTGAAAAGGCTTAAAAGTAGTGCTGTCCCTGCAGTAATAAGCACCATGAGCTTATTCCCTGTGAGAAGAGCCAGACTTCTTAGAAAAATGACTGATCCAGGTTTGGGACAGGAAATAGTCAAGATAAGAATGGGGTACTTTTATTATACCAGAGACAGCAAAGCTGACTATTTCTTTGTTAATGTTTAAAACAAAAAACAGGATGAGCACAGTGGTACACACCTATAATCCCTAAGGCAGGAGGACCACAAGTTCAAAGAAGCCTTAACAAGACCCTATCTCAAATAAAAGATGAAAAGGGCTCGGGATATAGCTCAATGGTTAAGTGCCCCTGGGTTTAATCCCCAGCACCAAAAAAAAGCAAAAAAACAAAAAAACAGTGTGAAGTGGTTTTCACTGGCCAAAGATGGGAAAATCTGAGTGTCAGAAATCATGACTACAGTTGATTCAAACAGTTGAATATACAAAAATCTAGGTGTTCATTATGATACTTAAAAGAATTGTGAAAGAAAAAAATTGCTAAATAATAAACAGACATACAAATCTTGATAGTCATCTAGTGTACTAATCCTTACTCTGGAAGTTGGTACTTATTGAGAAAGAATTTAGCATTCATCCTTCCTAACCCATTCAGATTATAGTTCATGATAACTAAACAACCCTAGTTGACAAGAGAAGAATTTCCCTACAGAAGAATTCCATGTAGTAATTGGGAGCTGAATCCAAATGACAAAATCACAATTTGTAATTCCTAGTGAAATCATTGATTCACATAATGGCCATCAGTGAAACACTAAAACCGTTGGCACATTGGTTCTCAAGTGTGGCCCCTGTGTCAACATCTTAAGCATTACCTGCATACTTCTTAAAAAATAGCAAGTTCTAGGACCCTTTCCTACACCTATTATATTATAACCTCTAAGGATTGGTACCAGTAGTCTCTGGTTAACAGGCCCTCTAAAGGTCAGATGTAGTTTGAGAACCATCACATTAGGAGGAAGATTGATGATTATCTTTAATTGAAGGATCAGGCTCTCACCTTCAGAACTCACTAATCAATCTTAACACTCAAGATCAGGAGAACCTAATAATACATTCTCTGTAGATGCACTTGTGACGTTCTTGCCACCTTCCAACAAAAATTAAACCTAAATCTATTCAATTCTTTATAATTGAATTCCAATTTATAGCAAATATAGGGAGATTGAAAAGTAAAACAGTATAGTAAGGAAGCAGAGGACAAATCCTTAATGTACAACAACCAACCTGGTGTTTTCAAGTCAGTGTCATGGGGAAAAGGGGAAGTGGAGAATAGGGAAATTTATTTAGAATAAGATGAGTGAATACAGAATGTACATCCTGTTTGGATCCTGATTCAAATAAATCAACTGAGGAAATGTAAATTCAACTGGGTACTAGATAATATTAAGGAATTGTTAATTTTGTGAGGTATGGTATTTTGGCTATGTAGAAAATGTCTTTTCTTTTTTCTTTTAAGAGATACAAGTATTTAGGGTGAAACAAAATGATGTCAAGATTTGCTTTATGTCACTACGGCAAATAAAAAAAAGATAAATGAATCAAGTGGCAAAATGATCAGAACTTTAGAATCTGGGGTTTTGTTACACTATTTTCTCTATTTTTATGTATGTTGGAAGCTTTCATAATAAAAAGAAAATTTAGAAAGATAGCTGAAAATTGGAAACTTATTAGGATATATTTATTCCTTTGCTAACCTTTATCACATTGTGTTATCTGTTCTTTTGTCTATACTAGTACTAGTATTTCTTTTTCTTTTTTTTTTTTTGGTACTGGGGTTTGAACTTAGGGATGCTTAACCACTGAGACACATCCCCAGTGCCCCCCCAACCCCTTTTTGAAACAGAGTCTCACTAAGTCACTTAGGGCCTTGCTAAGTTGCTGAGGCTAGCTTTGAACTTGAATCCTCCTGCCTCAGCCTCCCAAGGGCCCAGCTTTTACAGGTATTTCTAAGACTATCATTATTGAGCTTAAATTGTCCAGTCTATTGCAGACCATGACTTTTATGAGGTACAATAAAAATCAATTACCAGAGAGGCTGGGGATGTGGCTCAGTGGCAAAGTACTTGCCTGCCATGCATGAGGCCCTGGGTTTGATCCACAGCAACACCCCCAAAAAAAAACAGTTACCAGAAAAGCAAAACAGGACAAGGGAACATATGAAATATAACCAAATTCATTGATGGGAGTCAACAAATATAAAGTTACATTTCATTTAATCAGACAGAACAAATGTAAACATGGAAAAAAAAGAATTGATTTCAAAACCATCCATTCACCAAAAACAAATACATAAGTAATAACTATAGAGAATGGCTATTACACTTATGAATTTGTTCTGTAATCATAATTAAATGAAGTTTTTAATGTGAAACATGAGAGTGCTTCATGCATGGTAACTTGAGGACCTTAGGCATTAGCTTAAGTTGAATTGGTAACCACATTCCTCAAGGGAATGGTGTATACCTAAACATAATTGTGTTTGTGACCACAAGTTTGTGCTTGTTACTTCTATTAGTGATTTCTCAACAGATTCAGTACTTACAGATGCCTCCACTGCAGAAATAACAAAGAATGGGGAAGATAATAGATATACTGGAATACTTGCTGAGATTTTCACTTAAAGAATGAAAGTACCACCTCTTGAAATAGGTTGTCTCTTAATCTCCTTAATTTGAATGTTGTTATATTTCTTATACTGTTACATGTTTATTGATATTTGAATGACTTTTTTTGTTTCCCTGGTAATTTAATGTTAAGTACACTATGCCTTTGTTTGTTAGACAAGCTTGATGCCAAGCTTCAAAGTGTTTCTTCTCCTTTTCCTGTGGCCATGCCAATTTGGACTGATATTGTCAAAAAAACAATAACTATAGATTTCAGTATGCTTCCTGTGATTCATTTCTATGTCAGTAGTTTGGGATCTTTTTTCACAGATATCAACTTATACCTGTTCACATTGAATCTGTAGGTTTCTCTGTGTTGCTGAAGTCTCAAAAATCTTTCCCACTAACCCATATTGACTCAGCATTTTCAATAGAAACTAATCAAAAGACATTCCCTCACAGAAGGCACATTGCATTCTTCTCAGTAGGTTGTTTGTGCAAGGGACCAACCTTTTATTATGTTTCTCCCAGATTATCCAGTGTGGAGGTGAGACTCTGGCTCACTCTCATGCATAGAAGGCACATTGTCCACTGGACGATTATTAAATGTCATCTCCATGATAACAGTATGAAAGGTTTTACTAAAAATTATACATATTCTAAAGTGATCCTCTCTTCTTCAGAATTATAGATGGCTACTATGCAGGTTCTATAACGGCAAGAGGAAGATGTTTTGAGCTAACCATCTCAGTTCTGGTACTAGTGGATATAGTAATATGTGGAATATAATGCATAGAACATTTAGAATAGTCAGGCTTATAGTCATTTGTCATGGAGTGCTGCACATTTTTATAATACTGTTGATGGAAAAGTTTATGATGCCAACCATGATAGGACCTTAATCAGCTAAGGAGTAAGTACCCATGCTTTGTATAGGGCCTAGCATTACAGAGAATACAGAAGAGAATAGCATGGTTCCTGTTCTCAGGAAGCTTAAAGATATCTTTTATTTTTTAAGCACAATGTGTTAGAGTTAGGACTGTGTGGTACATGTTGGAATATTTACAATAAATATATTAATAATAAGTGGTATGGAGTTCAGAGAAGAAAGATTACATCTATGTGAAGTAATGAGGGACTGCTTATGGGTAAGGTGACATTTGAATAAAGTTTTTTTTTTTTTTTTTGTGGTACTGGGGATTGAACCCAGGGCCTTGTGCATGCGAAGAAGGCACTCTACCAACTAAGCTATATCCCCATCCCTGAATAAAGCTTTAAAAGAATGATTAGGATTTCAACAAGTCTAGTAAAGACACGTGAGGTAATAAAAGAATTTAATCAGAGGTTCTGGTTCCAGATTAAGAAATTCCCTCAGCAGTTGAACAAATTCAGCCAGATTACTTAATCCCCCATCATCATTCTTTTATCTACGGTGAAAATTAGAATAATGACTGTCATAGAGGTTTTAGGAAGATTAAATGAAATGGTACAATATGACTTATTTGTAAACTGTAAAGACTATACAGATATTAGTAAACTTTGTATTGAGAAGGACATGGGTCAAAGGCATGGAATTTAAAAACGAATAAACCATATACACTAAAGTAGAAAATGTGTTCAGGTAACTGAATACTGATTCACCAACATAATTCCCTACTTAGGAAATGTATATTAAATAAAAATCTTTTAGAATTTATAATGATCTCTCTCCCTGTTTTAGTCAGCTTTTTCATTGCTGTGACCAAAAGACCTGACAAGAACAATTTTAGAGGAGGGAAAATTTATTTGGGGGCTCATGGTTTCATAGACAGCTGACTCCATTCTTCAGGGCTCTGGGTGAGGCAACACATCATGGGAAAAGAGTGTGGTGGATCTATCCCAGTTATTGATTCTTGCTTTTATTTCTTGTGCTATGGGAGTCCTGTTGAGGAAGTCTGGTCCTAAGCGGACATGTTGAAGCTCTGGACCTACTTTTTCTTCTATAAGATGCACGATCTCTGGTCTGATTCCGAGGTCCTTAATCCATTTTGAATTTAGTTTCGTGCATGGTGAGAGATATGGGTTTAGTTTCATTCTGTTGCATATGGATTTCCAGTTTTCCCAGCACCATTTGTTGAAGAGGCTATCTTTTCTCCATTGCATATTTTTGGCCCCTTTGTCTAGTATGAGAATATTGTATTTATTTGGGTTTGTGTCCGTGTCCTCTATTCTGTACCATTGATCCACCTTTCTATTTTGGTACCAATACCATGCCGTTTTTGTTACTATTGCTTTGTAGTAGAGTTGAAGATCTGGTATTGCGATACCCCCTGCTTCACTCTTTCTGCCAAGGATTGCTTTAGCTATTCTGGGTTTTTTATTCTTCCAGATGAATTTCATAATTTCTTGCTCTATTTCTGTAAGGTACATCATTGGGATTTTAATTGGAATTGCATTGAATCTGTATAGCACTTTTGGTAGTATGGCCATTTTGACAATATTAATTCTTCCTATCCAAGAACATGGGAGATCTTTCCATCTTCTAAGCTTTTCTTTAATTTCTTTCTTTAGTGTTCTGTAGTTCTCAAACTAAAAAGCTTTCTCTCAGCAAAGGAAACTATCAGCAATGCAAAGAAAGAGCCTACAGAGTGGGAGAAAATCTTTGCCAATCATACTTCAGATAGAGCACTAATCTCCAGAATCTATAAAGAACTCAAAAAACTCTACACCAAGAATGCAAATAATCCAATCGACAAATGGGCTAAGGAAATGAATAGACACTTCACAGAAGAAGATCTACAAGCAATCAACAAACATATGGAAAAATGTTCAACATCTCTAGTAATAAGAGAAATGCAAATCAAAACCACCCTAAGATTCCATCTCACCCCAATTAGAATGGCGATTATCAAGAATACAAGCAACAATAGGTGTTGGCGAGGATGTGGGGAGAAAGGTACACTCATACATTGCTGGTGGGGCTGCAAATTAGTGCAGCCACTCTGGAAAGCAGTGTGGAGACTCCTTAGAAAACTTGGAATGGAACCACCATTTGACCCAGCTATCCCACTCCTTGGCCTATACCCAAAGGACTTAAAATCAGCATATTACAGAGATACAGCCACATCAATGTTCATAGCTGCTCAGTTCACAATAGCCAGATTGTGGAACCAACCTAGATGTCCTTCAATTGATGAATGGATAAAGAAAATGTGGTATATATATATACAATGGAATATTATTCAGCCATAAAGAATGATAAAATGATGGCATTTGCAGGCAAATGGATGAAACTGGAGAATATCATGCTGAGATAAGCCAATCTCAAAAAACCAAAGGACGAATGATATCGCTAATAAGTGGATGATGACACATAATGGGGGGTGGGAGGGGTTAGTGTTAGGGTTAGAGTTAGGGTTAGGGAGGGTGGCAAGAATGGAGGAAGGAAGGACTGTATAGAGGGAAAAGAGGGGTGGGAGGGGTGGGAGGGGTGGGGGGAAGGGAAAAAATAACAGAATGAATCAAACAACATTACCCTATGTAAATTTATGATTACACAAATGGTATGCCTTTACGCCATGTACAGAGAAACAACATGTATCCCATTTGTTTACAATAAAAAAAAAAAAAAGAGTGTGGTGGAGGAAAGTGGCTCAAGACACGACCATCAGGAGGCAGAGAGAGAGCTCTCTTCCCCATGACAAAATATAAACCCCAAAGACACACTCCCAAGGACCCACCTCTTCCAGCCACACCCTACCTGCTTACACTTAATCTCTATGGAGGGATTAGGTTAAACCTTTGTTAACCCAATTACTTCATCTCTGTATTTTTCTTTCATTGTCTCACACGTGAGCTTTTGGGGGGATACCTCATATGGAAACTATAACACTCCCCCTCAAGATATTTCAGAGGGCTTTTAAATCTTCAGATAAAAGTTCAATAAATTGCAATGTTTAATTATATTGGAATTTATGTACATAGTATATGTAGAAGTAATTGTAAGGTAGATTGCTTTGAAAAAGATTATAACATTGCACAAAGATAGCTAATGTGTCTTATGAAATATATTTTTCTTGTATTCATGTCTCCAGTCATTTGTCATGGCTATCAGAACAGTTTCAGTTTGGAAAATAAGTCTGCATATTCTTGAGCAGGTTAGAATTATCCCTTTGGATCAAATAGGGTGGGAATTATTTAAGTTGCTTACAAGTACCACTGTATTCATGGTAGAGGAGATTTATAACAATTGTAGGAAAATAGTGTTTAAGGAAAGATGTCCCTCATCTGATGATGCCAGAGAATTCATTCATGTCCTTTGTCTTACATAAATTTTATTTTTTAAATGTAGGTAAGAGAACACTTACATTTTGGAGCTACGTGTAGTCATCTATTCCTATTCCATTAGGTAGTTCTTCAGTGATAAAAGATATCCATATAGTTCTTTCTATAATCTCTGCCACCAATTTAACATTATCATACCCTAACTGACCTGGTTGTCATATTATTCTCATGTCACTCATACATCCTGCCCTTGAATTTGTGCCATATTTTATTGCCTCATTTAAAATGTGGCAAACTAAGACTGAGTCAGTTCTCCTCGCTTGACAAAATGTGGTACTGCAACCCAGGAAAGTTATTGTTTTTCATAAGCATTCGTAAGCTTTTTCATAAGCATACTATCTTAGAATAGGATTATAAGAAACACAAATTATTAGAATATTTTTTATAAAAATATAATGTATCTGGCAGAAGGAGAGATTTCCTAACTTGGAATTAATTTCATATCCTCTGGGGAAGACAAGAAAGTCTCAGAAAACTGGACTAAATTACATATTCTAAGGACTCAATATTCTTGAATTGTTCTTTTCTGCCTTTTCTACAATCTGTATTGTGACTTATTTCCAATAATATAAATAATAATATTAAATGACTTGAATAATCTAAATTTTGTTTTATGGAGTTTACAACTTTCAATAAATTACACATTTGAAAATAAAAAAAAAAAAATGTAGGTAAGAGAAATAGCCTATACATTTTTCAACAAAAAGGAAATGCCTAGCCATAAAAATCATTTTGAATTGTTCTGTGATCATTGTGATACTTGCCATTATCTGATCTTGGGCTCTTACCATTTATCTGGACTTCATTGAAATATGATTAGAATTAACTTCTCCACAGGCCATAAACTTGAAAAACAGCATGTTGTTTGAATACCCAATTTTCATTCATTTAAAAAACTTTTGGGGACAGGGGGGCAAAAAATATTCCTGAATGCTAATGCTTGGGCTGTTTTATTTGGTCAAATAATTCTAAATTCTCTCTTCTTTTACAGACTATCTTGCTAATCATGGCCGGTTAAATGAGTCTGAAGCCAGGCGAAAATTCTGGCAAATTCTGTCTGCTGTTGATTATTGTCATGGTCGGAAGATTGTGCACCGTGACCTCAAGGCTGAAAATCTCCTGCTGGATAACAACATGAATATCAAAATAGCAGGTAACTAGGACACAGCTGGCTATGAAATGATCAGATGTGAGCCATCATGCTTGGTGCGCTGTAACAGCCTCTGCAGTACAGCTTCAGGAGCTTTTCTACCTGGTGGCGTCAAGCTTTCTCAAAGGGTACTTTATTTGTTACCTTAGCTCTGTATGTAATTACAAGCAAGGAAAATAAGTTCATTATTAATATACATACTGGCTGGGCTGTAGCTGGGGTCTGATCTGCATCCAGGTACCTTGGGGGGCTCTGTCGGAGGACATTTGCCTTAAGTGTGACAGTGATTGGAGGGATGGATAGGGCCAGAGAAGAGTGCAAGTTGCTGGCTCTGTCTATTCTGCTGTCATCATTATGTCTAATAACCACAGTGAGGTTGCAGACAGAAAACACAACTAAAGCGATGGAAGTAGAATGAGAACTATTTGAAACACAAAGCCCTTACCTTGTTCTGATCAAATAAGAGTTTTGATTAATAACAAGGAGACTAAGGTAGACTATTTTGCTTGTTTTCCTTTGTACTCTTTACAGTTGTTAAAGTTTTTATATTTTCTAGGTTTCTTTTACTCAGTAAATATTTTATGTATCAGTTACTGTGCTAACTTTCATTTACTCAGTAAATATTTTATGTATCAGTTACTGTGCTATGCTAAATACAATATATGTGGAAATCATTTCACAGACAATACATATATCAAAACATCACATTGTACATATTGAGTATATATAATTTTTATGTTAATTACACCTTAATAAAACTGAATAAGTATAGTACTATTTGCCACCAAAAAGGTATGTACAGGGCTTGGGATATAGCTCAGTTGGTAGAGTGCTTGCCTTGCATGCACAAGGCCCTGGGTTCAATCCCCAGCACCACCAAAAAAAAAAAAAAAGGGATGTACAAATGAAGAAGGGATGTACAAATGAAGAAGGAAGCTGAGATAGGAGGATCACAAGTTTGAAGCCAGCCTCTACAACTTAGTGAGACCCTATCTCAAAAAAAAAGAACAAAAAAAAAAACTGGGGATGAAACTCTACCATTGGATGGTAAAGCTCCACTAGATTGAATCCCTAGTACCAAAAAAAAAAAAAAAACCCACAAAAGTATACACAGAGCTGGAGATGTAGCTCATTGGTACAGTACTTATGTAGCTTGCATGAAACTCTGGATTCAATCGAATTCAATCCCCCAGCATTACACACACACACACATACACAGTGTGCTGAGGGATTACCTTACAAGTCAAGGGAAGTTTCACAAAGGAAGAAATATTTGAACTTAGGCATGAAAGATGAGGTACAAGCTTGTCAGAAATTTAAACAGAAGCAGAATGTTGCAAGTAGGTAGATGGAGATTGGAACAGTGGGAACTTTAGCCCAGTGCTGTTTAAATGTGAAATCTATATAGACTTGGGAGAGTGATAGAGGAGTTAGGTATAGACCAGAATATAAAGGGTCTTGGATTCCATGTAAAAGATTTTAGCATTTATTCTATAAGTCATAGAAATCTAACCTATTGAAAATTGCAAGTGCAGATGTGAGTAGAATTGGGATAACATGTTTAGCTTTGCACATTAGCAGTTATGTCCCTGGCAGCAGAGTTAGATGGACGGGAGCTGTAGGTAGGACTGCAAACAGAAGATTTACGAAGAATCCAGTGCACTAGTCCAGCGAAGAGCATGCACATCTGAATAAAGCAGCAGCAGTAGAGGTTGAAGGCAAAGGAGAAAACGAGGATTATTTTAGCTAGGGTTTGAAGAAAATAGGGGCATGGTTTAAATGCTTAGCATAGTTACAAGTGATGATGTTTTGTTCTAAATGGTTATAGAGGAGCAAGGAGACATCAGATGAGAGGAGCTGACCAAGCGATTATTAATTCACTAGTGAGGTTGGATACTCATAAGGAGAAAACAACTATCCTGGTTTACTGCATTGTGGATCAAAGATAAGCTAAAAGCCTTTAATTGGTACATTGAACTGTTTATTTCTGTACCCTTCTCCAATAGTTTTTGTGTTGGGCATTTTGGAGAAGGTAAATAATTATTATTCATTGTGTTTTAAATGCCAATGTTACATGTTACAGGGTATATAATGGGTTTTTTATTCTGTATTCTGTTGTGTGGGTTTTTTTTTTTTCCTTAATAGGATTATCTGAATAAGACAAAAGTGTTTTTGTTGATGTGTTACATTTAAAAACATATAAGCACATAAATATTTGTGTTGATTTGTCATTTTTTTGTTGTGAAAATGCAATACACAGTAATAGATTGCTTCTATCAGTTTGGGTTTTTTTGTTTTTGTTTTTGTTTTTTGGGGGGGTTACTGGGATTGAACCCAGGGGCACTTTATCACTGATCTACCTCCATAGCCCTTTTTATTTTTTATTCTGTAACAGGGTCTCGCTAAATTGCTTAGGGCCTCACTAAATTGCTGAGGCTGACCTTGTGATACTCCTGCTTCAGCTTCCCCATTTGCTGGAATTACAGGCATGTGCCACCACACCTGGCTCTATAGTTTTTAAATGTCTGCTTATTTCTTCTGTTTATGTGTTCCCCACATCATCTTTTGGCCTTTCCATGTGGTCTTATTTATTTCACCCTTTTTTGCTGATCTTCAGTAAAGCACTTCATTGGAATTTTTTGTTCACTTCTTTAAAGCATCAGTTGCCCTAAAATTGTCTTTTTCAGAGATTGTAACTTTTTTTTTTTTTAAGTTGTACCTCTGTAGAAAGAAGGAAGAAAGAAACCCCTACTTCACCTTTATATTCCCTTATTACCAAAACCATTGCTCAGAGGAGTTCTGGGAGTCTTGTTAGGCAAGGAAAGGTTAAAGGTGAAAATATTATGCCATAGGAATTAAAAAGTGCTCTGTCATTAACATCTCAAAAGAAAATGTCAAAATAGGATTAGAGAAACCCGTAAACACAAAATACAGAATATTGATTAAAGATTGTAACCAAGTTCTGCCTATTACTATAATTCTGCCTGAAATACAGGTGGATCAGCACAGTATGTTTGTTATTATGTGATGTTTAGAGTTTTGTTGGTTTTTACTGTTTTTATTTTTGTTCTTTAATATCTACACTTGAGGGCCTTCTAATTATATAGAAGACAAGTAAAATGTCAGGTACCCAAAGTGTTCCCTTTGATTAAGACAGTGTGACAGGGCTGGGAATGTAAGTTCAGTGATAAAGTGCTTTCCTAGCATGCGTGAATCAAAAAAAAAAAAAAAAAAAATTGTGTTTCAACTAGCATTTAATAGAGCCCCATTGTTTTCAGATACTTTGCTATATACTTGTAGCTGTTGCCAGTTTTTAAGTGAGAATGCTGAAATACAAATAAATAACTTGCTAAGTTGACACAAATAATAAGCAGCAGGCCTATTAAAACTAGGTTTCTGTGGCCACAGTATTGTAGTTTCCTAGCATGTGTCAGTTCTTCCTCAATTAATAAGAACTAAACTTGGGGTTCTCTATATCTATTCATTGGTTTCCATTCCTCACAAGTGGAGAGATGAATACAGTATGTCTAAACACTCAAATATATTCTTGCTCTCATTTTTTTCTTTAGCATCCTCACCCCTAACCCCAAATTTTAGTAAATGTTTATTAAGCTTCAGCTATGTTCCTGGGCTAAATCCTGGATATGCATACATGTTATGACAAAAACAATAGCAACACCAACAAAAAACTTTTAACCCCACTCTTACTCCAAGGAATTAATTTAAAGAATCAGACTTTTAAGTAAATATAACACCAAAGATCATTGTTTTCAAGGCCATGAGACTAGGGGAAAGACTGAGTGGATGAATCAAGGAAATTATTAGCTAAGATTAGGTTAGCAAGAAGGTATTTGTGGGGTGGGGGAGGGACAGAGAGAGAGGGAGAAGGAGGGATAGGGGTCAGTGTCAAGGTGGCTATTCCAAGCATATGGATCAGCTTATGCAAAAGACAGGCCAGAGAAAATTCCAGAGTGTTTAGGGAAACTACAGATAGACCTTAGCTAGTGGAATGTAAGAAGTGTCAGTAATAACGACAGGGAAAGAGCCCAGACAGGTAGGCAGGGCCAGATCAGGAAGGACTGCACATGTCGTTAAAAGTATAGATGTGGCCTGGGGAGATAGTTCAGTTGGTAGAGTGCTCGCCTCTCAAGCACAAGGCCCTGGGTTCGATCCCCAGCACCAAAAAAAAAAAAAGTGTAGATGTGGGTTTTTTTGTTTATTGTTTTATTTTATTTATTTTTTAAGGATGTTGATGGACCTTTATTTTATTCATTTATTTATATGTGGTGCTGAGAATCAACCCAATGCCTCACATATACCAGGCTAGCGCTCTACCACTGAGCCAGAACCCCAGCCCCAGATGTATTTTTTAAAGAATTTTCTCTATGATAATTATTTTTATCTGTAGATATTAGGACATTTTGGTGGCCCTCTTTATCTTTAAGAACAATGTCTTTTGATCTCTGAGAAATCTTGACTTTTAAAGAAATCTTTTTTTTTAAAGCAGAAATTAGACAATTTTTTTCGATGCTGGGGATTGAACCCCGGGCTTTGCACAACTAGGCAAATACTCTACCACCAAGCTACAGCTGCAGCCCCCAGTTCTTTTTTTTTTTTTTTAATTTTGAGACAAGGTCTCGCTAAATTGCTGAGATTGGTCTTGAACTTGGCGATTCTCCTACCTGAGCCTTCCCAGTTACTGGGATTACTGACATGTGTTAACCCAACTGGCTTTGACTTTTAGAGAAATCTAACATGGGAAAGACTTCATGGAAAAAAATTGCAGGAACCTAAAGTAAAATACATCATGAGCCATCCTGTATGTGAAATGGAAAAGAAGCACAAACCAGAACTAAATTAGAATTTGTGTCTGTGTTTATAAGACAGAAAATGAAATAGAAGTACCAAGAATGGTTAATTTTAATACATAAAAACATGACTTCAAGATCAGTTTCTAGTTTATGCTCCCTACAATGAGTAACGGCTTCAGAACTGAAGATCCATGGTTCACCCACACCTGGGTGTGCTCATTTCCTCAGTCGTGAAGCCCTAGTAAAATATGAGCATTAAGATATTCAGAGTAAGAGACTGCATGCAAAGCTATATTGACTTTCGGTGGTTTTAGAATTGCAGTGTTTCTTCTTGGCTGTTTTGGCTTATGACTATTTATTAAGTGTTTAAATTAAAGAACATGTAGCTTTATTCTCAAACTTTCCTAATCTGAGTTTTTTTAATAAATAAATACTTGGATAAAATATATTAATTACTTGGAGGAAGTTTTCAGAAAATAATCACAATTCAAACAAGGTTTCATACAGAGTGCTGAGTTTGGTAACAGTACCGGTGCAAATTCTGGCTGTGCCACTTGTAGGTATGATCTTGGACTGATTAATCTCTCAGGTTTTCTTTATCTATTACATAGGGATTAATTTGTTTTTCAGGATTCTGTAGAGATGAGTGATTATTAAAGACAGGGAGGCCTGCATGGCGTTAGGTAAGAGTATGGGCTCTAGAACCAGGCTACCTGGGTTTGAATCCTGGCACTGCCACTTATGGCTTAATGGCCTTGGACATATTTCCTAACCTCTCCTAACCTCTCTCTACTCTGTTTCCTTATCTATAAATGGATTGAGACAAGTTCATATCTCATAGTGGTTATTACCTGAATATTTGTAGAGTATACTTTTAGAATAGGGCCTGGTACAAAGTTTGTTAAGTGCCTGGTTAAGTATTTGTTAAGTAAATTGTTAATTAAAGCTCCTGGCACCATGTAAACCCTCAATAAAAGATGGCTATTATTTGTATTCAATAAATAATTGATTTTATGTGAAAATAAAGCCTTATAATTTTGATAACCATATAACCCCCTTCAACATTTTTCTTTTTAATTAAATAGACACCATAGCCCATACCTGTAATCCCAATAACTCAGGAAGTCAAAGAATGAGAATTGCAAGTTTGAGGCCAGCCTTAGCAACTTAGCAAGGCCCTAAGCAACTCAGTGAGACCTTGTCTCAAATTTAAAAAATGTGGATGTGGCTCAGTGGTAAAGCACTCCTGGATTCAATCCCCAGTACATACATACATACATACATACATACATACATACATACATACATAAAATTAACCAGTCTTAAAGCCTTCATACAAATTTCAAAGGAACAAAGATTTATCACCTATACTGAACGTTTTCTCTACTTGATGCAAATTAATTTTTTCCTTTGAAAGAAATCTTAAATGTATTTGGTATGTATGTTAACCTTTTGTTTTGTTTTTTTTGTTTTGTTTTGTTTTTTTGAAACAAGGTCTTGCTAAGTTGCTGAGGGTCTCTCTCAGAGTTGCTGAGACTGGCCTCAAATTTGATATTCCTCCTGCCTCAGCCTCCTGAGTTTACAGGCATGTGCCACCACTCCTGGCTAATTGGGCTGATTAATCTGACCTATGCATCACAAGTCACTTATCTTTAGCTCAAGAAGGATGCTTTCTTTCTAGTTTGATGTAGTAGCCTATCATTTCTGCCATTGTTTCTAATAACCTTCCTATCTACTAAATGATCTAAGAGTTCTGTGTATATAGTTCTGTGTATACAGTGCAGTAGAACTACAAATGGGAGGAGGGTGGTGAAGACAGAATTGGGAAAATATTTATTGGGAATCTTCCATTTGTTATCCCTTGCTTTGTAAAATGTAAAAAAGCCTTGGACGAGCAAGCACAGTGAGACTCGTGTCCCTCAGTCCTGCTTAATAGGAACAGCATATTAAGCCTGGAACATGGAGGAGAGCTCAAAGGTCTTGGCTGGTTTGGTTTCTCCCATCCCACCCTTAAGTCACTGAAGTTAAGGAAGATCACTTGTTTTCTTCCTAGCTCACTGAAACTCCCTGATAGGACAAATAAATGGCATACCAGTCATCAGATCACATACCATCTCAACTGTGATGAGTATTCCTTAGCTTTTCTGTCCGTTGGGGAGAGTGACTGGTATTCAAACGTGAACTGTGCAATTGACCTTTTCTTATTGGTAAGAAAAGTATTTGTTGGGCAATAAAGTACATACACGTTGACATCAATGTTGGCTGCTGGGTATTCAGTTTGTGCAGTGGGTCAGCTTTGTCCCGGTTGCTCTCCTACCTTTCATTTGTCAGTTTTCATTGCCTCATAATTGTCTTCCTCACTCTATTATAATAATTACAAACAATGTGTAACTCTTCATCAAAGCTAGGTTGCTAAATTTACTGGTAATTTGAGAAACAAGGATAAATTTAACCCCAAAGCCATCTGCTGCTCTGTAGGAGGACTTTTTAAATTATAAATTAGACATTATGACATGCTGCTAGAGATTAAAAATTGCCTTGGTTGTGTTGATTCCTAGAAGTTACTTACTTTTTCATAGGTTGAAGACAAGTTTTCAATGTTTTATTTGTTTTTAATTCTCTTTTTTAAAAAATGACTTAGTTTACCTAACAGTTTCTCCCTAACTAAATAAAAATCCTGAAAGTATCTAGTAATTATAATCATTTTGCAACAGTAAATACTGACAAACTGTTAAAGGTTTTTGGTACCCTATTTACAACTTCTCTTATTCTATTCTCTGGGTCCTCATAGTGCTCTAGGGACCAACAAGATGAGCATCACTTTGGAGCTTATTAAACATATAGAATCTCAGGCCCAACCCCAGGCCTACCTAATCAGAATCTGCATTTTAGCAATCCCCCAGCTGCTTTTTTAATGTTGAATCTATTCATTATTTCATTCCATCAATCTGAATTCTCTCCTGTGCTTGGTTCCATTAGACAGTAATCACCAGAATCAGCTTATTTACTTCGTGCAAGACTCTGATTCCTAAAACATTGGCCCTTTGCTAATGCTGTTTGGGCACTGGTAATTTATATAATTTAGTGATGACCATAATAATGATTTTTGTTATCAGGAAGATAAAGGTCAGTAAGTCAACTTTGAAAATATAGAGCAGAAAACAGTAATAGCAGTTCTAGTACATGGTCAAATATATCCATGACCTGTTACTGGTTAGTCAGATTAGTGATAGTTACAGGACTCAACCTTTGAGGCCTAGTAGATTTCCATGAGAGCCAGTAACTGATCTGTGGTTAAGAACTCTAGCAAAGATCCTATCTCCTGTAATCATTCAGACCACACAGACACCAGATAAGAGATTATGGAAATACCAAATCTCAAAACCACTGTGAGAGTAAAACTTTGAAGTTCATGCCTTGGTGTCATGGGATGAAACATGTATCATCTTGGCACTAAAAGGACAAGATGTGGGCTGGGGTTGTGGCTCACTGATAGAGCACTTGCCTCGTGTGAGACGCTGGGTTCAATTCTCAGCACCACATATAAAAAAAAAAAAATAAAATAAAGGTCCACCAACAACTTTTAAAAAAAGGATAAGATGTGTGTATTTAGCACATCATGCACTCCTCCAATTAATGTAGATTACTAAAATGAATGTAGATATATATTTCTGGCATTTAGTCTATAAACATCCTAATTATTCCTATTTGCTTGATAAGGACACTGTTAGTGTAACTTTATCATGATTATATCCCTGTGATAAACTAGAAAATCTCTCATCTTTGTTTAATGTAAAGGATTTTTCCTAACAGCTTCACCTCCAATATTAAATTGGATTAAGCTTCGGATTAGTGATATCCTTAGAACATCTGTGATATAGTAAAAAAGAACACTTGACCTGTATTTGAATACTGGCTAAGTTATTTCCAGCTGTCAATTTCTTGGGCACATCAAGAGCAGATCTAGGGCCTGGTCTTGGCTTACCATTCCTTAGAGAAGTGGTTGCTTCAAGGAAGGGAAAATAAAAGATGAGCTTGGAAGATCTTCTGGTGCCATATGATAAGGAAGTGCTGAAAGTAAAATAAATTTTTTAAAAATGGAGGCTGTTCAAAGACACAGGATTCAACATGAATCAGCTCCTAATAGCCAAAGTTGGAACTATTTGAGCATCAAAATAATAACAATAGTATTGAATTATAACTCAAAAATAAAGTATTCATGACAGTATATAATATAGCAGGATAATAAATGAATAAATAAATAAGGGGGTAGAGACAACTCTTCCTTTGGAATTATAATTAATGAGGGGATAGATTTGTTAAATGAGCATGATTGAATCATTCCACAATGTAAACATATATCAGAACATCACATTGTATCCCATAAACATAATGTATACATCTATTATTTGTCAGTTGAAAGTAAAATTTTAAAAATAAATAGGAATAAAGGAAATGAAAGCTAATCATTAGAATGACAAGTGATTGTTGATGCCATCAAGATCTTCTAGCAAATGTTGACACTAATGGGTGAACATTCAGAGGGAAACAGGATATTCATATTCTCAATGTATCTTTTAAAAAATATGTATTAATTACAAAGTGAAGATAGTAACTTTACAGTGGGGAAACCCACCAGACACTACCTTAATCAAGTGTTCCAGGTTAAAACTCAGCAGTAATTAGATATAATACCACATATTCCTTTATGTGCACTGAGGCAAATACATCAATTCTGTGATGTTCTTCCTGGAGAATTGTGCCCTTGATCTAATCATGAGAAGGCATCAGACACACCCCCATATGAAGGATAGACTACAAAATACACGACTAGTACTTTTGATCATGAGAAACAAGGGAAGACTAAGAACTATTAAAATTAGAGAAAACTTAAGAGACATGACACAAAATGCATTGGGGAATACTGAACTGAAAAGGGACATCAGTGGAAAAAATGATGAAATAAAAATAAAGCCAGTAGTTTATTGATAGTATTAAATCAGTGTTACTTTCTTAGTTTTGATCATTGTACTAGAGTTATATAAAATGTAAGTATTAAGGGAAGCTGGGTGAAGGGCATAGGGAATTCTCTCACTTGCTGAAATACTGAAAATTTTAAAGTATTTCAAAATAAAAAGTTAAAGAAATACAAAGTGGATGCAAAATTACATAGCATATGTTTTATGACAGAAATAGCAAGTAAAATGTCTGAGGGACATGGTAGCCATAGGTTTAGGCACTAACTTGCAGATCTGAGACTTAAATCAAAAAGATGTTTCCTTCCCGGCAAAGCCAGTGCATCTGAGTCTGTCTTAGAGAAACACCTAGGTGATTGTTTTCATAATACTCTCTAAAACCAGATGACATTGTGTGATCTTCTATTTTTCTTTGTTATTGTATGATTCCTCTGTGTTTCTGCAGTGGCTCACACATCAGTGGCCTTCAAATTTTAATGAAGGAATGAATGAATTTGGTTAATATGATGAAATATGAATACAGTCTGCTCTCCACATCTGTAGGCTCCACATGCTGGGAATTAGGCAACCACTGATGGAAACTACTCGGGGAGGGAAATGTTATATTGTTTCTCAAAGGTACTATGTAGTTAGACCTGCAATAATTGCCTCTGTACTGAATCTATAAAGATTTTTTTTCTTGTCACTATACCCTAATCAATACAATATAACAACTGTTTGCATAGCATTTGCATTGTATTAGATACTATGAGTAATCTAGAGATGAGTTAAAGTATATGTGTATGTTGTATACACATACTGTACCATTTTATATAAGGGATTTGAGCACCTGTTGATTTTATATCCATGAGGGGTCCTAAAACTAATCCCCCACAGATAAGGAGGGACAACTCCTTATAGTTCATTCCATTTAAATAAATGGCAATAAGAAACACCTGAGGGAAACAACATGTATCCCATTTGTTTACAATTTAAAAAAAAAAAAAAAGAAAAGAAACACCTGAGGGGCTAGGGTTGCAGCTCAGTGGCAGAGCACTTGCCTAGTATGTGTGAGGCACTGGGTTCGATCCTCAGCACCACATATAAATAAATAAATAAAGGTATTGTGTCCATCTACAAGTAAAAATTTCAAGAAAAAAGAAACACCTGACTTTTCATGTTCCATCCCACTTACTCAACTCTTATTTCACTATAGGCTTTAGATAGAAAACCAGAGACCTAGGAAGGAAGAAGATTATCCAGATTCCTGTGAAGAAATAAAAAGGCTTTTAAGTGCCTTTCCATTGCCACTTCTTAAGGCTGACAATTAGTAACTTGCTCAAAAATAGCTACATATCACTGTGCCAGGGAAAGAAGTAAAGGTGGCAGTTAGCAGTGAGAGCTCTTTAGTCAAACTTGGTTTTTATTCAAGCTGTATAACGTAATAGCTACCAGTGTAACTTTCTCCTAAAATAAGGTTTCTTCACAGGGTTATTAAAAAGACATCTTCAAAGAACTTAGACCAGCACCTCATACAACATAGTGAAGCACTTTTAAAAGAGATAAGAACTTGGGCAGGGTTGTAGCTCAGTGGTAGAGTATTTGCCTGGCATGCATGAGTCACTGGGTTTGATTTCCCCAGGACTGCAGAATAAAAAGAGATGGACAAAATAATCATGTAGCAAATCTTTATTAAACAGCTCTTGTCTGCAGACAGCATGATGTGGGGCTGGGATAGCTGGGAATACAGTCTTTTCCCTCCACACTCTACTGCTCTCTAATCTGGCAAGGAAGACATATAAGTAAAATATCAATGACAATAATGGTAATATTGAAAATTCCTCCTGTGTTTCAATAGCATTATACTTTTTTTCTGCTCTATTAATACAACTTGCTTGACTGTAGATAGCAACACCATTTTATAAATGAAGAAAACAAGGCTCTGAGAAGTTAAATAATTTGCCTAAGACTACATACTTAAGTAGAAAACCCAGGGTTTGGTTCCAAATTTACCTGACTGCAGAGTCTTATTTAATCCATTCATCAGGTGTTTACAAACATGTTTGATATGCCCTGACAAGGTTGTAGAAGACCTCTGCCTATGCGATATTGTAGTGCTTAGTGAGCCTGGTTGCTTTTTGGTGTTTCTTTTAATATCCCTGTAGACTCAAGTTCCTGTTATCCTCAGTTACCTACAGAAAATATTGCCCAGTGCTTAGTACTTCTCTTCCTGTGAGTGAACTGCTTTGTCAGTCCTAAGTGTACAAAACCAACATTGCAACTGGACTACCACAGGCATGGTGACACTTTCCTAGCTCTCCCTCTCTTGTTACGAAGTGTGCCAAGAAGAGAGCCAAAGACCACGTTAGCCAAACCACCTTCCTGACAGGCCTGGGCCCCCATCAGTCTTCTGTGCATTTCACCAGGATGTGGGGAAGGTCAGAATGAAGTGACTCTATAAGGAATCTTTGAGATACTGAAACTTCACAGTGCTATTTGGAGAGTATTTTCAACTTACACATACTAAAACTTAACCTGTGATTATGGCTTAAAGTGCAGCCATTTTTGTTCCTATTTCAGGATCCCCTCCCCCCGACACCCACCCCAGAATTTCTTGTGCTTTTCAGTATGACTGAAATTAACCTTTTCCTGTTTAAGCCAGATTTTTTAACATCTAGTCCTTAACTCATTTGAAGTTGTGATTTTTCTAGAAAATAAGAAAAATGTATCTCTGTGTGTACCTGTGGGTTCCAAGGTGAATAGGAGTAGTTAGTCATAAGGTTGCATAGAGAAGATAAGCTCTCTGACAGCCATTTTGTAAAGTAGAATACAGGACTGAACTGAGGATACATTGTGAAGAGAGTTCTCATTGGCTTCTAAAAGACATAATTGGCAATAATGGTTTCACAGAGGGAGTGTTTACATTTCACCTCTATGCTGTAGGCATTTTACATTCTTATTTACATCTTATTTAATTCTCACAGCATCGTAACAGGATAGGTGGATTAGTCCCCCATTTATAATATGGAAGCTACGGTTCGGGGAAGTCAAATAACTTCCCTAGGGGACAGGAAGCTAGAAAGTGACAGAACTGGAAGTCATGTCATTCTCCCTAACTTCATGGTTGTGCTCTCCCCATGAAGCTGAGGTGATGAGGATTGTTACTGTTATTACCAATATGGCTGCTTTCTACCACTTTTTAGGTCAGCGAAGGGATAGAGTATTTTGCGTGAGGTACAAACATGTACATAACAGCTGAAGGGATGGCTCCTCTTGGAGAGCACTCGTCTAGCATATACAGGGACCACGGTTCGAGTCCCTACCGGGGCTGTCAGACGGGAACACTTTTCAAGAGGACCAACCTCCCTCCTCTCATCTCTTGGGCTGGGGAGATAGCTCAGCTGGTAGGCCCTGAGTTCGATCCCCAGTACCACAAAAAAAAAAAAAAAAAAAGTACATAGTCTGAAGGTGTGAACTGAGTGGGAGTTAACATTAGTACCTTGGACCCTCACAACAAGCTGCTGACTGGGTACTTTATTATTGCAATTTTACAGATGGGGAAACTTAAGACTCACCAGAATTCCAAAGCCAATCAGTCGGGCAGTGGAAACTGGATCCAGTTCCTGGTGGAGCATTTTTTAATGTTCACTATGCTTAACAATGCTGTGCACCAACTGGGAGTAGAGTCCATTCCTAAAATGTACATAACAATGTAAGACAGTGTGAGCATAACTTACAAAAAACCTTGGAATCTATTTTTCCAGTATGAACATGAAATTGTATAAAGGCTCAGTAAAATGGTAAACTTGCATTCAAAAGATCACTAAATTTTTTGTGCATATTGAAGGCATTTGAGTACAGTATTTCCAGAAGGCAGTTTTGTTTTTGTTTTTCTTTTGTTTTGTTTTGTTATTGGGATTAAACCCAGGGGTGTTTTACCATTACCTACATCCCCAGTCCTTTTTACTATATTTATTTATTTATTTACTTACTTATTTATTGAGATAGAGCCTCACTAAAGTTGGCAAGGTTGGCCTTGATCTTGGAATCTTCCTGCTTCAGCTTCCCAAGTTGCTAGAGTTATTCAGAGTGCATTCTGCATATAGAAATTGTTGATACAATATGAGGAGGAGTATAAGGGCAAGTCTATTAACTGTTTTGAAGTATAATGCCACAGCATTCCATAAATTCGTAAATAAATGATAGTTGTCCTAGGTGGCCTTTAGCTGTACCATATACCAACTGTATTAATGCGTTATTCAGCTGGGTATCTGCCTAAAACCGGATGTGTGAATCAACACTGAGAGAGTGATTACTTAGGAAACTGTACTCATTGCCTTAAAAGGTTATACATATCTTGCTACCCTGGGGTAATGGCTGTCAGAGCAGCCAGTCACTCAGTTATGTTTTACTCTTCTGGTTCTTTCCTGATAGAATATATGGGTAAAAATCTCTTTATCGATCAGCAAATAGTTGAAATTCTGTGATTATCAAATTCACAAGGGCAATCCACACTAGCAAATTTTCTTCAAACCTTAAAAATACATAGTTTTAAAAGTCCTTTTCCAGTCTCTCACTCACTCTCTTTGAGAAGAAACCTCAATTCATGTATACATTCATTCATCAATATTTATTGAATACTTAAAATTTGTGGGTTATTGTGCTAATTGCTAGGGAAACCTCACTAGATAGATGTCATCTCAGTTCTCACAGAGTGAATAGTGGTGACATTGTTAATAGAGTGTATTATAAAATATATTACAGAGAAATGCAGTGTAGTTTGAGAGCACAGATGAAAGTAACATTTATTTCCATTCCAATAGATTTCGGTTTTGGAAATTTCTTTAAAAGTGGTGAACTGCTGGCAACATGGTGTGGCAGCCCCCCTTATGCAGCCCCAGAAGTCTTTGAAGGGCAGCAGTATGAAGGACCACAACTGGATATTTGGGTATTGCTTTGCTTTGCTGTATTAAATGCATCTATAATGATAATACTTGCTGCTCTGGCCCATTGTAGAAACTCCTGGCACTCAACACATAAGCAGTATTTCATTCGTTCCCCATCTGCTGGAGTGTAATTAGAGCATCTTGAAATCAATCCCTAGGAAAGAATTTCTAGGGACAGGTGTTATCATCCTAATATTAGCAATAACTTAAAGTTAAGCAGTAAGCAAAAATGATGAAATTCAGATCATTTGTTATTTTTTATACTTATTGAAGTAGTCGGGGTTTGGGGGTCTTTTTCCCACAAATTCTGAGAAAGTAATAAATTTGGACAGGAATTTTTCAGTGCATATGATTACAAATTCCTGGGGATTTGAGGAAGACAGTGTTTAAAGTTCTCCCTGGAAAGTGCACTGTTTTCTTCCCTAGAGCATGGGAGTTGTTCTGTACGTCCTGGTCTGTGGAGCTCTGCCTTTTGATGGACCAACTCTTCCAATTTTGAGGCAGAGGGTTTTGGAAGGAAGATTCCGGATTCCATATTTCATGTCAGAAGGTAACAAGTTATTTATCTAACTAAGTGTGCTTTACCAAGTTTGTGTCCCAAATGAAATGCCTGGGCAAAAGCTTCCCTTTTTCTGAGACTTAGGTACTGAATAAAATGACTTAGTCATTTTAAAAGCCATAGAAATAAGCAACCCTCCATCATATAGATGAGACAAGTTCCAGCCTTCCTACTTGTAACTGAGAACAGAAGTTTCCCAGATTAAGAGCAGCAAGTCTTCCCATTCACTCTGGGTCTATAATGTCCCATGTTTATTTTAGACTTACAGAAGCACTTCATAGATACAGGCTCACAACCATTTTACTCTGAGTACAAAATGAATTTTGCAAAATTAAAAAATTTTAAATTAAAAGCCAACTGGCAGAACTCTAGTGAATTAAGTTGAAATGCCATAATCCCTGCCTGTCTGTATTGGGTTGTTACATAGGCAGTAGTTAAATTTACTCCTTAGTTTCATTTTTGGTTTTCATCCTTAATTTTGGTGTTCCTACTAACAGTAGAAGTAATGCTCTTGGTCGGCTAAGAGCATGGGCTCTGGAGCCAGACTCTACCTGGTTTAAATCCTTACTCCACCACTCATGGCCGTCTGGCTTTAGCAGTCATATCTCCTTTCTCGCTTCAATTCCTCATCTATAAAATGGAAATAACAATTGTTTCTACCCTGGGATGTCATGAGAATAATTAAATTACTCTATACAAAGCATTTATCATGGTGCCTGAGGTACAGTGAGTGATCTGGTGTTGGCTCATGTGGGGGTGATGAAGAGTATGATGTCATCTCAGAGAATCAGCCAGTGCCCAGAGTTGCAGCTGTACAGTTTTCTTAGTGTAATCAGAAGTAAATAATGTTTTATGTCATTTTTCTCAGCAGCCCTCCTGAGAAAAGCAACAGCCCACTGGAGATCTCTTTGTCTCACCTACATAGCCTTAGCGTATCAGCCTTGGATGTGACTGAGAACCAATTTATCATCTTCTCATTCTAGGAATGAGGCTTAATTTTTTTCCTTTAATGGAAAACTAAGTCTATGGGTAGGTAGTTTTAGTTGAGACATTAAGTAGAAAGGCTCATTTAGCAGAGAATCAGACCCATACACTCCTGTTTTTCTTAGGTATTGGTTCATCATGTCAACTTGACAAATATAAGTAACTTTCATGTATTCATTTTTTCATTTCACCTTCTGATTTCCAGTGGAGGACACAAAGGTTAATACCATTATATGAAGTCACAAGAGTCAAGCAAATAATCCTGAAGTGCAAGGTGATTTATGTGACTTCTGTAATATTGTGTTTTCTATAGATTGCGAGCACCTTATCCGAAGGATGTTGGTCCTAGACCCATCCAAACGGCTAACCATAGCTCAAATCAAGGAGCATAAGTGGATGCTTATAGAAGTTCCTGTACAGAGACCTGTTCTCTATCCACAAGAACAAGAAAATGAGCCTTCTATCGGGGAATTTAATGAACAGGTTCTGCGATTGATGCACAGCCTTGGAATAGATCAACAGAAAACTATTGAGGTAAAGCGATGAGAGATTTGACTAAATATGTGTTAGGATTCCTCTGCAGTTAGTAACTTGAAATTTCATTCTCACACCTGTCATCCTGGTCTTTTAGCATATCCATCCCCAGCACCTAGGCATACTGTTCAGTGTTCCCTGACAATTACATCAGACTCTATTTATATTTGCTTTTATTCAACATCTAAATTCCTTCCTTTGTCTTATCTGCCAAAAAGTTCAAGAGGGTTTATAGAAGATTCAAAAAAAGCAAAGATGGAGGCTTAACAAGTAAAGATAGAAAGTTTCTTTCTAGATGAAGCATCAGGTTTCATATTGGCACTACACTAGTTTGTATAGAACATAAATGTGCAGATATGGAACAAGGCTAAAGGCCAAGCAGGAAACAAGAAGGGAAGGCATTGGGTTTAAAAAAGCCAGTGGGATTTAGATTGTGAACTAGAGAAACTAAGAAGGCAGAAACAGGTGGGGTCCTGATTTGGAAATATTAGGGGTCATAGAACTGAGAAGGTCATGAACCCGGAAAATTCCTCTTGTTTTTTTTTCCTGTCCTCTAATAGTTAGCATATTTATAGGATATACATGTTTTTAATACCTCCACAACTTAAAAAAAAAAAAAAAAAAAAACAGTACTTTTAAGGAGGAAGACTAACAAGAAAGAATTATCAAATACCCCCATGTTTACTGTGAAAGACCAAGGCTCCAAACCGCTGCCTACTACCCTGTCTCAGCCATAAGTAAAACAAACGGACTTTCCTGCTTTGCTCATTGTACACCTAGTGTACTTGTTCATGAAGTAGATCAAGAATGGCAGGCGTGAGTGTGGTTCTGCTGGCCTGTGAGTTTGCTCCACATTCATTCATGGTACTCGGCCCAGCACCCATGCAGACTGTCAGGTACAATTAGAAGCCATAGGAGCAGCTGCTTCTCTGTTGCACTAGCATCCTGGGAAAACTGGCAGGCTAAATATGTGAAAATTTGGGAAGCAACTTTATTTTTCAAGGCTTCAATAGGGTGGGACTGCAAAAACAAGAGGAAAAAATTACCTAAGAACGGAGACATAGTGTCTCTCCATCTAGTATCCAGATGTTGTTCTCCAGCCCAAAATAATCACCAGAAAGTTCCCAAAGGTTTTAATCGTTCACTTCAGGGTTTTCAATGATTCGGACTTGGTTTAAAGCAGTGGAATTAGAGCTTCTGGGCTCAGGATGCTAACTGTCCTTATACCATAGTTACAGCTATGAGATGGAACCATGACAGCATTGAGAAGGCCTATATGAAACAATTTTCTCCCAGTGCAGAAAAATAAACCTTGATAATGTAAAAGGGCCAGTCTTGTAATTTAAAAGCATCAGCCTTTATGTAATTAATACTAAAGATTTGAAATTGTCTGCCTTGCAGTCTAGATTTCATTCTGAGGCATACTTTGTTATTTTACTTTAAGAACACCCACTTTTGCTTTAGAAAAGTATATATCATTGGATTGGTTTTTATGGTACTTTGCCTTCAACCAACAGTTGTTTTTTCTTTCAGTCTTTGCAGAACAAGAGCTATAACCACTTTGCTGCCATTTATTTCTTGTTGGTGGAGCGCCTGAAATCACATAGAAGCAGTTTTCCTGTGGAGCAGAGACTTGATGGCCGACAGCGTCGGCCTAGCACCATTGCTGAACAAACAGTTGCCAAGGTAACGCCCCATTAGCCAATAGTCTTATCTGTGCATGTGCCTGTTCACATGTTTGACACATTTTTTATCTTAGTACAAAGGTTAGGATTTCATCTTCTACACTCTGTTTTTCTGAAAAGTTTCTGTCTCAGTTATTCACTGATTCTCAAATGTTTTGGTATTTTTCTGTTTGTAAGGATTAACTTTATTTCAAACAATTTTTTTTAAAAGAGGTATTCCATTTTTTAATCACTTCTGTCAAGAATTAGCGCAGCTAACCTGTACATTCAGTTCCATTTAGGACATTTTTATTGTGGATTTGCCATGTGCAAGCTTAGGCACTCTAGAAGTTAGGATGTGTAGAGTACAGTCACTGCCCTTAGAGACATCACACTGTGGAAGCAAACTAAGACAAGACCACAATTAACCATAATTCAAAGAAGGGAAAGATGAGTGCTGTTGACGTGCTGCGCACAAGGATGAGAGAGGCACATCTAAATGGGAGTGTCTATATGAGAGAGGCAGCAGTTAGAATAGATCTTCACAGAGGTGTGGGACAGTGGCAGGGAGAGGCAGTACTTAAAGGTAGGCAGAAATAGCATGAGATGAGCAGAAGTATTTATGTGGGTCATTGTTCCAATTAATACTCTTGAAGTCTAAGGAAATGAAGAGTTGGAGTGATAAGTTGAAGCCATGTTGTAAAGAGCTCCACACGTGGGCTGGGGATGTAGCTCAGTTGATAGAGTTCCTGCCTCACAAGCACAAGGCCCTGGGTTCAATCCCCAGCCCTGCACCAACAAAAAAAAAAAAAAAAAGAGCTCCCATGGTGAAGAGTTTCCCTACAGTTTTAAGGAACTCTGAAGGTAGTTAAGAAGCAGAAAAGTGATAGAATTATATCCATTCTCTAAGCTAATTAATCTGAGAACATTGGGAATGATAGACAGGATAGGGAAGAGAAGAAATTTGGAGAGATCAGTTAGGAGATTATTATAGTAGTTGAGATATGAAATAGTGAAGATTTAAATCAATGTGGCACTGGTGGAAACAGAACAGAAGAGGCAAGTATAAGAACCTCAGAGATAGATAGACCTTGTATGAACCTAGCAATGATTTGGAGAAGTAGCTCCTATGGTAGTTAAAATTTCTAAAGTCTTCCTCTGCCTCAGTTTCCTGTGTGTAAATGGAGATGAAAATAAGAATGTTGTACCAATAAAATTAGTGAATATTTGTGGAATACATAGAACAGTGTCTGGTACACAGTGAGTGCTATGTAAGCATTTGTTACATAGTAAATGTTGGGATTGTGGAGGACAACAGTGAGTTAGGGATAATTCTATCCTGGAGCTGGGCCTGAGAGAACAGTGGTGGCATTAACCTAGTTGCCAAGAGGGATGTGGACACAGATCCCAGGAGAAATGCTAGAGTAGAGAGATCTGGGGAATTATCTGTATAGAGGTTAAGGAGAAGAGTGACTTGTTCCTGTGTTCTGTTAGGATTCTTGTCCGCTTCTGTGAATGACTCTATCCAAAGTAAAATTAAGAGCAGAAGAATTTTCATCTTGAATTTCTTTGGCAGGTTTACAAAATTTGCAAGATTATAAGAAAATCTGGCATTTTTTACAGAATGTACAAAGAAAAAAAAGAAGGAGATTAAAAATCTTGATTTTCATAGGCAAATCATATTTTTGTTTATATACTTTATATAGAAAATGTGAGTATCAAAACAAATGTGAGTGAAATAATGTTATCAACATTGTTCTAGATATTTGAGTTAGAGTTTCTCAGCATGTGGAAACCTCAAAGTTTAATTAGGTATTGCTTTCAAGACACAGGATGGCAGGGATGGCAATTCATGATCTGGGATGATCCCCTTTCCTCTTGCAAATGCAGACAGAAGGATAGGAGGCAGGGACTGCCTAGTGCAGTAGCAGGCTTTCCCTGCCAAGTTTCTTTATTCTTAAACATTATGCAAGTGAGGGAGTGGTAAAGGGTTACGTAAACAGTTGCTCCTGAACACGTGCATGTTATTTGATATCTTTTCCTATCTAGACTTTAAGCAAATTCCCCTGGATATCTCAGATTTTATTTAATTTGGCTTGGAGTTAAGATGTATAACTTGGCTTCGTACATCTGTTAACTATGTTTATTACCAAGCCCCCCATGAGTTCTTGCACTGACCCATGTCATCGTAGAAACCTACTTACTGTCATTTAAAAAGTGTCTAATCCAAATGGAAGTCTTCAGTGTTCATCTACAAATTCGTCTTGCTGGCCGCTAGATGCCAATCAGGAGGCAGTGCAGCTGAGGGAAACACTGCCTTCCCTCAGAGAGGCACATTCTATTTTTTAGTATAGAGCTTACTAAAAAATAGATTTCTCTGGTTTTTATGGATATGAATATGCTCAAAGTTTTAGTAGAGCCTTCTTGCTTTAATTCCTTGATGTCCTAATTTTTTTTAAAGAAGACTTCAGTCTGGCATTTTGTTATGGCAGCCCAAGCAAACTAATACTGTGCTGTGGTCTACAGTTGTGGAGGGCAACTTCCTATCAGTAATTCAGTAATTGAGATGCCCATTGCATTCTTGTCTACTTACAGTTGATACAAATGTGGAGTAGCAAAACTGTTTAAAACTAGTGGTTAGAGTTCATAAGATAAAAGCCAGACATATTTTTCTCGTTATCCAAATTCAATCAGATACAACATTTTCAGCATGTTATACATCAAATAAAAGTACTGTAAATCCTTCTAAGAGGAAATCTCGCTGTTTTCTAAATAATAATAATAATGGGTACTTTATCACTAGACTAAACTCCTGAAGGTCAGAGACTGGGGCTGGGGTTGTGGCTCAGTGGTGAAGCACTTGGCTAGCATGTGTGAGGCACTGGGTTCAATTCTCAGCACCACATATAAATAAATGAATTAAATAAAAATCTATTAACATCTAAAAATTTTTTAAATAAAATAAAGGTATTGTGTTCATCTACAACTAAAGTTACTTTAAAAAAATAAAAAAGGTTGGGAACTGTTTCCTAGGTACCTCACACATTGCTATGTTGATATAGCAATAAGAAATTGAGAAATCAGCCAGCATGGTGGTGCACGCCTGTAATCTCAGCAGCTCAGGAGTCTGAGATAGGAGGATTACAAGTTCAAGACCAGCCTCAGCAACTTAGCGAGACCCTGTTTCAAAATTTAAAAAAGCAGGGAGGTGGAACTAGGGATGTGGTTCATTGGTTAAACCCCTCTGAGTTCAATCCCCAGTACCAAAAAACAAAAAGAAAAGAAATTGAGGAACAAACTTGATCCTATACAAAGATCCCATGAACTCTAAATCCTACAAACCTTTAGTTCCATGCAGAAGATCTGCATGATTTTGAGGCAGGGGGTTTTGCTTAAGAATTTGAGGTCCTATCCTTAAATATAAAATGAAAATAGCAATACCTACTTAATAAGTTTGCTACTGAGATAAAATTAGTTAACCTGTACCAGCAGTTGAATTCAACAAATAGAGCACTTATCTGCCAGCCACTGACCCCACCACTGTGGGCATTGTATTAATTTGCTCAGGCTGCCATTACAAAATGCCAGACTGAAAGGTTCAAACAAAAAAATCATTTCCTCACAGTTCTGAAGCCATCAGGATTGATTTCTGGTGCAGGCTGACTCCAGTGGGAAGATGACTGCCTTCTTACTGTTTTTTCATGTGCCTCTTCCTCTGTCAATTGAGGAGACAGAGTTCTGTTGGTCTGTTACTCTCATAAGAATATCAGCCCTCTTGGATCAAGGCCCTATCTCCAAATTAGTACTTATAAGAGGAAGAGACCACCAGAACTCTCATGCTAAATTGCTGAGTCTGGCCTTAAACTTGGAATCCTCATGCCTCAGCCTCCCAAGTTGCTGGGATTACAGACATGCACCACCACACCCTGCAGAACCAGGACTTTGTACATGCTAAGCAAGCACTCTATCACTGAGCTACACCCCAGCCCGGACAGACTTCCTTAGTCCCCTTAGTGATTGCAAGACTTCTAGAAAGCAGATGTGTGATACCTACCATCCTATTTCCTGGGAATTAAGTGTTACAACAAAATGTTATTTCTCCATCCTTACCAAGTTCATGGTCAGTTATAGTTCAGGTCAGGTGCTGAAGTCGTCAGAGAAAATGTACTGTGCTTGGTCTGGCACAGCAGTCCTGCGATTTAAGAAATCACAGCTGGTCTGAGTCAGGACCGAGAAGGAGCAGCACATTGTAGTTCTCGTGTAGCCATCTCATTTCCAGTGCAGTGTCTCAGGTAATAGTTTCCCTACTTTCATATAAAAGGAGCAATGTAATAAACTTGGGAAATAGAAATCAAAGTTCATTTCTATCCTTTGATTAAAAATTCAACAATGGGGAACTGGAGTTGTGGCTCAGTGGTGGACACTTGCCTGGCATGTGTGACACTGGGTTCCATCCTCAGTACCACATATAAATAAATAAATAAAGTAAAGGTCCATCCACAACTAAAAAAATTTTTTAAAAATCCAACAATGGGGGTTGGAAGAATGTACCAAAGTACTTTATTAGAAAGTTTAAATTTCACATTGTGACGTATGGACTAGAGAAATTAAATGACTAATACTTGAAAAGGAAAAAAAGTTGTTTAACATTAAAAGTGACACAGGATGTAAGCCTGAAGAATGATGTAAAAGAAAAGCTATTTCTTTACCATACCAAGAATGGTATGTAGTAATTTTTTTTTTCCATTTTCACTGTCCATATAATTCTGACATTTTGTTGTTGTTCCTTTATTCTTTAGCTCATGCAGTATGTCTGGTAATACTAATAATTGAATCTACCATACATAAAATATGTTCTATATATTCAAAATATGTCAAAATATAAAGTATGGTAGTAACATACTCCCATCCTTGAACAGCTATCAAACTGAAATTCTAACTGGGAACCATTAAATAGAATCTGAGAACAAAACTACATTCATTTTACAGTCTAAATCCTATATGCTTGGTATGATTTTAAGACTTTAGAAAGAGGTCTGGGGATGTACTTCAGTTGGTAGAATGCTTTCCTTACATGTACAAGACCCTGGGCTCAATCCCAAGCACCACAAAGACTTTAGAAAGAAAAGGAAGAATTTACATCACTGAGTTAGGACGTTACATGTTACCTTTTACAATCCTGACTTCACTGTGAAGTAGGATTTATGCCCTTTTTTAAAGGTGAAGAAAATAAGATTCAAAGAAATTAGGTAACCTGATTAAGTTCACACAGTGAGCCAATGATGGAGCCAGAAATCAAGCCCACTTCCTGAGAGAGAAGCTAGAACCTAATACCTTTTGTCCCTTTTGTTTATTTGAATTTAAAACTCACCATCCTCTCTCCTTTGACATGACTGAAGCAAGAAAAATATAGGCAATTCCTCTCCTTTCATAGTGTGGCATGATGACTCGTCCCTCAGATGTTTTGCAGTGTCTCTTATGTTCAAAACATAGCTAGTAAATTATTCTGCTAGTTTTGAAGGAATCAGGACAAAAGGATCATTCAGCAGCTTCATCTTTAAAATCAACCCTTGCCAATTGTCATAAGGAAGAGTCTCAAATTTTTTTAAAGAATTGTTTGTAATGCTTCTCTACTTAAAGTAGTTCACAAAGGAGACAGAAGAATGGACTTAAAGCCATCCAGAGCTTCCTATAATAGGTTGACTTCAAAATTATAACTTGCACTGCAATAAGCATGTCTCCTTCCACTGGGCCAGCAGGCTGTGTGTCTCCTCAAAGGAAGGAGAACATTCCTGTCACCTCTAAGGAACTGCTGCTTCTCTCTTCTTGCTTGTTCCACACACCCTCACCAAGACATATCTATCATCCCACCCCACTGGAGACAGAGACAGAACTCACTTCAGTGCCCCCTTGCATTATAGTTGGTTGTAGGGGTGTGTGTATCTACCCCTGGTTCAGAGTGCAGGATCCTACAGTCAGGGACTTTTTTATTCCTCCAGCAGTGTATTAAGGAAAAAGGCAATATGTTTTCTGAATTGAAACAGAGGACAGTCTGACTCCTTACAAAGACTAGCTTTCTTGTTACCTATGTAAAAGTTAGGCCTGTCCTCATGGGACAGGAGTAAAATCCTGTACAAACCTTTTCAGAATGTCTGATTGCTCCAAATTAGTACTCTATATATGTATGTATATTCCCTATACATAGTCATCAGATCTTTTCCAGAGTGGGGGTTCTAATAAATAACTTGTTATACTTTAACCGTTCCAGGAATAATTATTTTATTCTAAGAACTTAGTGTATTTATAGGGAAAGTATTAATGTTTCCATGCTTTCTGTTCTGTCATATTTGCAGGCACAAACTGTGGGACTCCCAGTGACCATGCATTCCCCCAATGTGAGGCTGATGCGATCTGCCCTCCTCCCACAGGCATCCAACGTGGAGGCCTTTTCATTTCCAGCATCTGGCTGTCAGGCAGAAGCTGCATTTATGGAAGAAGAGTGTGTCGACACTCCAAAGGTACAGAGGGATGTATTTGAGAGACTCAGAGCTTGCCATGTGGCTGGAGACTTGAGTTTGATCCTTCAATGTTGTGCTGTGGCTTTGCTGAACTCTCATTTCCTCAAGTCAGTCAGGAATGTTGTTTTTGTGGAGAAAACCTAAGAAGTGTCCAGAGCTAAATCCTCGTCAGTGTTTTATCATTACAGCTGTTTCGCAACATAACTCATCAGACCTCTACTCCCCAGAAGCCCCTTTTTTCTCCTTCTATAACCAGTTCCTTCTGTCTTCAAAATTTCTAAATTCCTCACAAGTATTTCGCTTCTTTTGTTTGTTTTTAACAAATTATAATTCTGGAAACAAAAAATTAACATGTGCTGAATTGGGTTTTGTCTTTGTTAGTATTTCTTCTCTTCTGCTGAGAATACTATAGATACAAAATGATGGGCTTTTTGGTCAGCTTAACATCGTTTTTTGGTCTAGTTTGGACATGCTTGAAGGAGTCAAGTTGACATTTGGCACACCGTAAAGTTGGCTTTTAGGATATGGAAGATGACAGCTTTTCTCAAGCAATGGATGTTTATTTAACTTCTAATATGAGTTGTATATACTTAACATCAAGAGATATACAAAGGACCATATTAATGAGTAGCAGTGTGTCATAAAAGAATGTAGACCTTAGAGTGTATTCAGACTCTGCTCTTTACCAGGTTGTGTGAACTCTTTGAACCTGTTTTCTCTTGTGTAAAGTGAGAATACCAAATTTATGAGACTAGTGTGAAGATTGAGATAGTGTGTATAAGAAGTGGGGAAGATTTTAGATACTCAGTATATTAGTTTCCTGTCTTTTGGGCCTCTTCAGGTAATTAAAAAAAAATGAGTCAGACATGAACTTTGTCTCACATTTGCTAGACTACGATCTAACAGAAGAAACCTCATATGCAACAAAAGACAATGTGCCAGCCAGACATGGTAGCACATGCCTGTAATCCCAGCAACTCAGGAGGCTGAGGCAGGAGGATCTCAAGTTCAAGCCCAGACCCCACAATTTAACAAGACCCTGTCTTAAAACTAAAAAGCAAAAAAGTACTGGGGATGTAGCTCAGTGGTAGGTGTTGCTGGGTTCAATCCCTGATACAAAAAAAAAAAAGGCAATGCTCCAGGTGCTGAATAAATTGATAAAAGATAGAGTATAATTGGTCCTATAAAGAGATCTAAATCAAAGTGAGATTAGAACGTGGCAGGGAGAGTTGCGTTTAGTGTTTGATCAGGAAAGTCTTTGGGTTAAGTGTCAAAGCAAGTAATTGAGAAGTGGATAGAATCAAAGTGGATGGAAAATAGGGTGGGATGTCTTCAGTGGAGGGGAAAGCCTGAACAAAAACAAACTTAAGGAATTTCAGGGTCCATCTAAATCAGAGCATTTGTTCAGTTTTTCTGAGGGAAAGGGCATATGGAGAGAAGTTGTATGAAAGAAAAGTGGGTAGTTTAGCTATGAATGGCAAGCCAAGCAATGAAGACTTGCTCTGTAGGTGGGTGCTCTCAACATGGGCATGGAGTTTGGTATCAGATGAAACAACTGAGGCTTTAGGGTAGCAAGAGACCATTGAAGATTTTGAGCAAGGACGAGCTGTATGCATTCTGTGCTTCAGAAAACGAGGCTGAGTGGCCCCTAGCATGCAGTAGAGGGGCAGACTGGTAAGGTGAATGGGAGGTTAGAGCACGTGTCCCTGAGGGAGATGATGAGGGCCTGAATGCGAGGTTACGAGACAGGAGAGGAGGGCTGGTAGCATGGAGACGGAGCAGATGAAAGAGAGAAGCCCAAACCCTTAACAAGATTTTGAAGCTAGATTATTGGAAGTGTAAGTACCTTCCCAGAAACCAGGAACTCTGAAGATGCAGTTGGTTCAGAAGTTAAGTAATGAGTTTAGCTGGAGCACAGCCGAGCAGACAGCTCAAGGCCAGGCTCCCCCAGCAGGTGTTAAGCCCAGTTGCTGAACAGGACCTGTTTGTGTCCCAGCCCCTTAGGACGAGTCTACTTCCTTTGGACAGACTGTTTTCTCTGCCTGTGGTTGCCTGGCATGTTAAATAACCTTATAAATTACTGGTACATTCCTGCTCAGAAATTTAGACATAAATTAGAGTAATGTAATTCATTTACTTTAAAGATCTAATTCTCTCAAAAAAATTAAAATGCAGTCTGCTGAAGTCTTGTCTGTGAGGGCACCAGGCCCAAAACACAGATTGGGCACTGTCTGCTATATTATATAGGGCAAGCTATTTTTAAAGCTTGTGATTGTTACAGTAACTAGGAAACAGACAGGAAATGAATGATTTTGTGAAAGATATAGACAGTAGCTAAATGGTGTATTTGCATTTGTAGGAAGAGCAGTGCCACGCTGGTACTGGCCACCCACACTGGCATTGCCACAGTGACACTCAGCCAGGCCATAAACATCCGCTGGTCTTACTGCAGATTGTTTCATTTATGTCAGTAAAATGTTTGTTCTTCTTCCCTCCGTACTGCCTCTTTCTTTGGGACCCATAAATAAATGCACATACACAAAAACTCCCAGATAGAAATACAGTTCCTTTTGTTCGTTTTGCTTCATTTGTACTTACTGTAATGCCCATTTGTTTTCTGAAAGATGCTTCACAGCTACATGTATTGCTAATTTCATTTCTGCTGTCAATCAGGAACAAGTATTGTGCATTTCAAAAAGAGCTCACCTCTTCTTCCCTCCTGGAAGTCTTCAGTGCTTAAAACTGTCAGTGAAATCCCTTAGGGAGTCTGAATGGAAACTTTGGGGTTCCTGCCGAAACCAGCACCTTTCTGAGTTATCCATTCTGGGTAAAAAACAGTAACTGAGAACCACAGGTGATACAGGGACCATGTGGGAAGGCAGGTGTATAAACCCTACAGAGTACATCATCCTCACTTGAGATTTCTTTGTAAATAGTGGATTTTTTTAATACACATATACAAACATTTCAGTCATTTTTAGCATTTTATTAGACTATAATAAAAGGAATTTCCTGGTTAGCATCTTTGTTGCTGGATGGCAGAAGAATTATGAGTAAGCCATGAAAATGCAAGTGTAATAGAAGTATTTCATGTCCATTTACGTTTTTAATAATTTTTTGAAGCCAAACATGGTGGCACATGCCAGTAATCCCATTGGCTTGGGGAGGCTGAGGCAGAAAGATCACAAGTTCAAGGTCAACCTTAGCAGATTAGACCCTGCCTCAAAACTCAAAGAGAGAGAGAGAGAGAGAGAGAGAGAGAGAGAGAGAATGTCGCTCCATGGTAAAGCACCGGTGGGCTCAACCCCCAGTACCAAAAAAAAAAAATATGTAATAATGGTAATTTTTTGTATTATGTAGGTAGTACACATAAGATATGAAAAGGAAATATAGTGGTGCTGACTCTGAGACTTTGGAGAAGCAATTCCAATTTTACCTCTGAAATTAAATTTTTATAACAAATACTAATTTAAAATTGAAAAAAAATAAAACCAGTCAGAATAATGCATGAACAATTCAGAAGATGGAAAAAAGGAAAAATTATTTTATCTGTAGTCTCACCATCCAGAGATAAGCAAGCATATTGCCAGGTGTGACTCACACCAGTAATTCCTGCAACTCAGGAGTCTGAGGCAGGAGGAACACAAGTTCGAGGCCAGCCTCAGCAATTTGGCAAGGTCCTGAGCAACTTAGTGAGACTCTGTCTCAAAATTAAAAAATGAAAGGACTGGGGATGTAGCTCTGTGATAAAGCACCTTTGGGTTCAATCCCCAGTACCTAACTAAATAAATTAATTGAAAAAAAAACAAAGATAAGCATATTTTGATGTGCTTTCTATAGGTGGGTAGGGTAGGTATGGCTCAGTAGGTAGTAAGACTTTTTAAAACAAAGTTGTATTCTATTATATATGATTTTGTATCTTTCTTTAGTATAGTATGAACATTTTTCCCACATCATGAAATAATCTTTTAAACATGAGTTTTAACAACACCTTAGACATTGTATTACATATCACCTTATTTAACTTCTCTCCTTTTTAAATTTTTTTTTACATCCTTATTTATGCTTAGTCCAATTCTAATGATTATTCCTTTAGGATAGATTTCTAGAACTGATGTCACTTTTTTTTTTCTTTTTCTTTTTTGACATAGTTAATTTGCCTCAGAACAGCAAAACAACTTCTTTTTTTTTTTTTTATTGTAAACAAATGGGATACATGTTGTTTCTCTGTTTGTACATGGCGTAAAGGCATACCATTTGTGTAATCATAAATTTACATAGGGTAATGCTGTTTGATTCATTCTGTTATTTTTTCCCTTCCCCCCCACTCCTCCCACCCCACAAAATCACTTCTTTTAAAAGTGTTATATAAGTGAAAAAAATTGAGTTAGAGGTTAAGCAGTTAACCAGTGAGTGGTGAAGCTGAGATTTGAACCTACAGCATTTCCTCTCTATGTAGCAGACTTTCTAGGCACTTAGGATACAAATTATGTAAGACACGTCCAACCTCCAAACTCACCAAACTGTGCTTTGGTATACTATATTTGTCTGCTTACCTGCCATAAGAAAATACTACAGTGGCGAAAACAGTAAGAATTTTCTCACAGTTCAGGAGACCGAGAAGTTCAAGAACCAAGTTCAAGTTCCAGCCAATTCAGTCTTTGATAAGCTTCCTTCTGCTGGTTTGCAGATGGCCACCTCACCATGTCTTAGGACCTCACATAACCTTTCCCCTGTGCCCCAGGGGGAGTTAGGAGTAAGCTCCAGTTGTCCCTTCTTATAAAGACACTAATCCTTTGGGGTCAGGGCCCTACTCCCTTGGAAACACTGTCTCCAAATACAACCACATTGGGGGTTAGAGTCAACATAGGAATTTTGGGAGGATACAACGTTCAGTCCATAGCAGTCTTGCAGTCTCTTATGCCTACTTGCTGTAGCCTCCTGGGCTTTCTCAATTAGTGTTGGGGTCTCTGAGGGCTTGACCCCCACATGTTTATTGCCTATTACATATAGACTCTTTTAGAAGTGAAATAACTAAGCTTCAAGGAAAAACAAAAACAATATATTAGAGAAATGTACATTTCACCCACATTGTATTTTAAATTTCTCCTAATTTACATCAGCCTAGACTGTTTCCTATTCCTAAAGCAAAAGGCCTAATTTCTAGTAGCTTAGGTCATCTAGGCAGATCAGCCCAATATTTCAGTCATAAAACCTTGGAACTGAAGTTATACCTGTTACTGAGCCCCCTCACAGGACATCAGTATATTGCTGGACGTGGTGGTACACATCTGTAATCCCAGCGGCTCAGGAGGCTGAGGTAGGAGAATCACAAGTTCAAGGCCAGCCTCAGCAACTTAGCAAGGCCCTAAACAACTTAGACCCTGCCTTAAAATAAAAAATGAAAGGACTCGGGGGTGTAGCTTAGTGGTAAAGTACCTCTGGGTTCAATCCCTTAAAAAAAAAAAAAACAACTGAGGTTGTGGCTCAGTGGTAGAGTGCTTGCCTTGCATGTGTGAGGCACTGGGTTTAATTCTCAGTACCACGTAAAAATAAGTAAATAAAGGTCCATCAACAACTAAAACAAAAAAAAAAGTCAGTATATTGTTTTCCAGCTGCCCCACGATGAAAAGACATATCTGTGAAAAAAAATCAGATCCTTGTTCTCTAGTTGTAGGAAAATGAAATTTGTTTCAGGAAACATTTTTTAATCAAAAGTATAATTTCTCTAGTCTAGATGAGATAAATTTATAGGGTAACAATTTAAGTAAAACTGTAAATTCAGGGAGACTGCAGGGTATTTTGAGTGATTCAAGAAAAGGTGACTTTCCTCCATTAAGGAAAAATAACCAGCATAGATGACTTATCCTGCAAGAACCATCTGACCAAGGCTGTAAGTGTAAAGAGGCTGAGTAGATAATTACTTAATAGCCTCCCTTTTCTCCATTGCTTTATTCATTTCTAAGTCATCCTTGTTTTGTCTTAGAAAATCATCTTAGTAGATTGTTAAGGAGCCTGGAAGTGTGAATGGAAGTTCTCAGCCATTCTTTCCTGCAAGAAAATTGTCAAGTGTCGTCAAAAAGAAATACTAACCTGGGGAAGGGCCAAGAAGAGAATGAGAGTTGCTAGCCAGATTGCAGATTTTTTTTTTTTTTTTTTTTTCTGGTGCCATGGGAACAATGGTCATAGTCTGGGAAGAAAACATCTGTCACTCTTCATTTGAAGTGACCACTCATCATTTTATAACCTTGTAATGCTTTAGCCACCTTACCCAGGCAATGGCTGTAGCCCCAGAACGGTTTTTTATAGAATAAGCATCACCTCCCCCAAGCAAATAAAGATCTGAGTCACCTAACTCTCCCTCTCTAAATAGAGAGGGCCTTGGAGTGCATTCACATGGTTGCCATAAGAGGGAAATGTCCTGTGTCTGGCACAGGGATGTCCCACATCACCTCTCCACACATGAGCTGCTCCTGCTTCCAAAGGAAACAACAGCTCTAGCCAGTGTATTCCAGGTAAAAGTCCTGCTTAGAACTAAGCATCTGTGCTGGCTGTTCCTGAGCAGCTGTTCATAGGGGATAATAGATTGAGTTCCACAAGGGAATAGTTAAGGTAATGAAGTAAATAATTGCCTCCTCTTTGGGGCTTTTACCAGCCAGAAGAGCTCAAAACCACAACTCCCCTTTGAGTGTCTTTCTGCCTGCCTAATGGTGGATTGCTTGGCAACTGCCAGGAAGGCAGTGTGCTCGCTCAGGAGCTGCGTTGAACCCATCCCTGTGGGTAGGCGCTGTAGACAGCGTGTCACTGCCAGAGAAGAGAGAATTCCGTGCACTGGGGCTTATTAACCTCTGCAGGAATTTTGGGCCTGTGAGTCATGTGTTATTCTATAATGGAACACTTTGGCTGTTTGCCATTTAGTTTTTTTTTCAATCCTTTTTGTGGTATCACTCTGTCTTTAAAGAATTCTTACTTTCCATTCTTCAGACACATAGAACCAATTAAAAACTAAATCAAATGGGCAGGCACTCAAATTATGAACATAAAGTATATCTAGAGCCTTCTAGTATGTTTTGTGGTTGAAAATTAGAAGAACGTTGATACTGCACTTCAATTAGAAGCCATGTACTTAAAAAGAAAATCTTCCCCCCCTTCGGTTCGCTTATTTAAAAAAATAAATAACTGGTAGGCCTCAAGCTAATATACCCTCTATTCATCTGGAAACCACTAAAAAATATTGTTTATTGTAATAATGATGACTCAGAAACCTGGGTGGCAGTGCCACTCTGGGTCATAATGAGCTTTTGTCTCCAAGCACTGCAGTTAACTTGCCTTAACTTCTATGTGTTGTCCTTAGAAATAAATGTGAATACTTTTAATATTTTACTTAATTGATAGTTTGCCACACGTTTTGGCAATTTTTTCCTTTGTGGATTTTCCTGTTGTCTCAGCAGAGCAACAACTGACAGTCTCCCTAACATTTAGGTAAATGGCTGTCTGCTTGACCCTGTGCCTCCTGTCCTGGTGAGGAAGGGATGCCAGTCACTCCCCAGCAACATGATGGAGACCTCCATTGACGAAGGGTTGGAGACAGAAGGAGAGGCCGAGGAAGACCCCAGTCATGCCTTTGAAGCTTTTCAGTCCACACGCAGTGGGCAGAGGCGGCACACTCTGTCGGAAGTGACCAACCAACTGGTCGTGATGCCTGGGGCAGGTATGATACCGGACAAGCATCAGGTCAAGTCTTCATGGCACCAGCTCATACTCCAGGCACCACAAAGTAGTCATACCAACCAGTCCTTGGAATATAATCTGTATCTTATTCCTTTGTGGAGCAGATGCAGTAGGCTATAGGATCAGGCCTGCTCAGCAGCTAACGAAGATTCAAAAGAAATGTCTGAGTTGATTGCCCCTTATTCGTAGGGGTGCTTCATTAGAGTTGGGCTCTTTGGGAGCAACCAGGATCTTACAGGTGCAGCTTCTGGAGTGTTTTTGCCCACTGAATTTGAAGATGTTTAAATTGACCCATGAAAGGGTTCTGAAAGATGGGGTGTTGATTTTTTTTGAGGTTTTGTTGTTGTTGGTTGGTTGGCTTTTGATTTTATGCAGTGCTAGAGATTGAACACAGAGCGTTGCACATGCTAGGCAAGCACTCTGCTACCAAGCTGCATGTCCAGCCCTCAAATGGTGTTGCTTATTTTTGGTTTTCATGTTTTGGTTGAGACGAGGGTCTCACTGTGTTGCTCAGGCTGTTCTGAAACTCCTGGGCTCAGTCAGTCCTTCTGCCTTAGTCTCCCAAAAACTGGGACTACAGGCATCTGCCACTTGAAAAGATGTTTTGATTGGAGAGTGAGAACATTACTGATGTCCAGACTAAAGCCCCTATGCTTTGTATTCTATGTTCAAAGAAGATGCTATTGCTGTTGATTGTATCTGTTCTGTTTTGTTTTTTTCTCTTAAAGGTAAAATGTTCTCCATGAGTGACAACCCCTCCCTTGACAGTGTGGACTCTGAGTATGATATGGGGTCTGCTCAGAGAGACCTGAACTTTCTGGAGGACAACCCTTCCCTTAAGGACATCATGTTAGCCAATCAAGCCTCACCCCGCATGACATCTCCTTTCATAAGCCTGAGACCTACCAACCCAGCCATGCAGGCTCTGAGCTCCCAGAAACGAGAGGCCCACAACAGGTCACCAGTGAGCTTCAGGGAGGGCCGCCGGGCATCAGATACCTCCCTCACCCAAGGTGAATGCTTCTTCCTCGGGCATTTCAAACTCTTATGTTGTAGCAGTTGAGGGACATTTGTTACAATGTTAGTATGAACCTGTGATCACTGAAAGATCTTGTATTTTACTTACACTGTTTGGTCTTGTGGTCTCTCTCAGGAATTGTAGCATTTAGACAACATCTTCAGAATCTGGCTAGAACCAAAGGAATTCTGGAGTTGAACAAAGTGCAGTTGCTATATGAACAAATAGGGTCAGAGGCAGACCCTAACTTGGCATCTGCTGCCCCTCAGCTCCAAGACCTCGCCAGCAGTTGCCCTCAGGTAGGTAAACTAGGCCCTTCCCATCTTGACTCTGAGTGAAGATGCATGATCTTCACTTAGGGAACTTCCAGTTCTGGACAATGGCATTCTTATTGAAAGCCTTCCTTGTTGCTCCTGCTGCTGGCTTAGATCAAGCCTTGCCACCGCCAGGTGTCAGCCCCAGATGGAGGCCTAGACATGTTCAAGCTAGATTTGGTTCACAAGGCTGATCGAATATAGATGACTTACAACCCCTGAACCTCCCTCACTCCAGTGCATAAACAAAAATGAAGAATGAACAACATTACCCAAATGTGAAACTTTGTCATTATTTTTGATGTGAAATCACTTTATTGGGCTCAGTGGTGCACGCCTGTAATGCCAGCGGGTTCAATCCCTGGTAACAAAAAAAAAAAAAAAATTGGGTAAATCACCTCAGTAAATATAATAAGTGGACCATTTATACTAAAAATACAATAAGTACTGCTGTTTATACAGTATGTTTTATTTTGAGCCTGTTTTCAGTACACTGAGGATCTTGGTAGGTGATGACCTCCGATGACACCAGGAGCTTTTGCTCTGATACTGACTAGGTAGTCGCTGACAACAGATAATACATTCATAAGTTCTCTGCGAAGTCATTGACTTCAGCCCACTAATTAGGTAAAAATCAGAGTTTATGTCAGAGAGTTGAGAGTCCTCTTGGTCATTTGAAAAGGTTAAACTAAAAATTAAGACTTTATTCACGTGGAAAATTGAAAATTGTTTTTGCTCCCTTGCTTCTCAGGAGGAAGTTTCTCAGCAGCAGGAAAGTGTCTCCACTCTGCCTACCAGCGTGCATCCTCAGCTTTCTCAGCGGCAAAGTCTAGAAACCCAGTACCTGCAGCATAGACTCCAGGTGGGATCCCTCTCCTTGTTCATCCAGCTCACTTTGTCCATGCTGCACAGCCTTATGCTGTGTCAGTAGCAGGAAAGGACTGGTCCTCAGACCTTTCAAAGAATATCACACAGAATGATAGGAAAGGGAGACCTTCTTTGTTTCTAATTTTATACTTCTTAGTGAATGATAAAGAAAATGGAAATCTGGAAGTCTGCAAAAAGTTAATATAGGATATGAAGATCTTAAGACAAAATAATGCAACACGGGTCCCATTAAGAATGAAATGGGCTGGGGTTGTTGCTCAGTGGTAGAGTGCTCGCCTAGCACACATGAGGCACTGGTTCAGTCCTCAGCAACCGCATTAAAAAAAGAAGGTATTTTGTCCATCTACAACTAAAAAAAAAACAGTAGAAAAAAATCACATTTAAGAATGAAGCAGATTCATTCAGTAGGTGCTGGTCCTTCACTGTTAAGATTTATGGCTACTTTTCCTCATTGTTTTGAATCGCCATGAACCTCAGAGGACTTTCACAAGTGGAAAACAATTAAATCAGAACTGAGACACCCCAGCCTGCTCTCCGATGCCCTTCCAGGGTCTCAGTGAGCCCATGTCAGTATCTTTGTCCTGTGTGGAATCTGAAGGCTGCCCTTGGATTCACCCTTGAGACAGAAGCATGGTGTGATGACTGCATCCTAGGTGACAGCACATGATCATGCTTGTATTGTTTTTGTGCTCTTCTAGAAGCCTAGCCTTCTGTCAAAGGCGCAGAATACCTGTCAGCTTTATTGTAAAGAACCACCACGAAGCCTGGAGCAGCAACTACAGGAACACAGGTGAGAGGGGTATTTGGCCAGTGAAGTCGCTGACTTTCGTGGAAGCCCTAAGAATGCTGAGTGTGTTATCTTTTCCCATTCATGTTGACCTGTACTAGAAACAGGTTTTCTGCATGTTCCACAGCCTTTTCAAACATGCCTGCTAATCAGGCTATTTCAGCATCCATGAAACATGGGCACATCAGGCAATACCAGCCCCAGAATGTGCTTCGTTTTCCTTTTCTTCTAGAATTTCCCTTTTGGAATATGACTAGCCCTAAGATTTTGGGACCAGTGGACTGAAGCAGTTTGAATGAGTTAGACTGCATGAAAGCCTCCTCTCTTTGCCATTTCTCATGCCCACAGGCCTCCCTAGTAGAAGCAACTTGACCAAGGTTTACCCTAATCCGGCAACCTGCAGGCAACCCACAGAGGTCAAGGTGTGATCTCCCTTTCAGACCAATCCAGATGAGAAAGCAACCTCTCACTTCACAGGGAGAGAACCTCAGTGTCTTGGAGAAAGAGCATTCATGCTCACTTAGCTCCAAGGGGACAGTGAAAATTAGGGGGCAAAAAGTGAAATTAGGTTTCAGAAGCCCAACACGATGGGTTACTACTTGCAGTTTGTTTTCCTTACGTGGGAAAGAGAGAAGTGGGGACCTGAAGTTAATGCCTGGTGTTGGATTTACATTAAGATCACCATCGCCTGAGAAGATTTACAAATGCTTTCCTTTGGTATTACCAATTTAGGCTCCAACAGAAGCGACTCTTTCTCCAGAAGCAGTCTCAGCTCCAGGCGTATTTTAATCAGATGCAGATAGCAGAGAACTCCTACCCTCAGCCAAGTCAGCAGCTGCCCCTTCCCCACCAGGAGACTCCGCCACCAACCCAGCAACCCCCGCCCTTCAGCCTGACCCAGTCCCTGAGCCCTGTCCTGGAGCCTTCTTCTGAGCAAATGCAATACAGCCCTTTCCTCAGCCAGTACCAGGAGATGCAGCTGCAGCCCCTGCCCTCCACGCCTGGCCCCCGGGCTGCTCCTCCATTGCCCACGCAGCTGCAGCAGCAACAGCCGCCGCCTCCGCCGCCTCCTCCACCACAACAGCCCGGAGCTGCTCCAGCCCCCTTGCAGTTTTCCTATCAGACTTGTGAGCTGCCAAGTGCCACTTCCTCTGCGCCAGACTATCCCACTTCCTGTCAGTATCCCGTGGATGGAGACCAGCAGAGTGGCCTCACAAGCCCGGACTGTCCCAGGAGCTCAGGACTGCAAGAGGCCCCCTCCAGCTATGACCCGCTAGCCCTCTCTGAGTTACCTGGACTCTTTGATTGTGAAATGCTAGATGCTGTGGATCCACAACACAATGGGTATGTCCTGGTGAATTAATCTCAGCACAGGAAGTGAGGTGGATCTATTGAAAGTAGACTGTGAATTTCTATTTTTATTCCAGCCTTTTAAATTTAAAGCTTATTTTCTTGTCCTCTTCCTAATGGGGAAAAATCAAGTCGCCCAACTGGAATCAGAGGGCTTGGCTGGGCTGGATGTGCTTCCTCCTGGCTCTGTCCCACCACAAAGTTTTCTGTGGCAAGTGCTGGAACATAGTTGCAGGCTGAAGTTCATGTCCTTAGGTGAAGTGAAGCAAGCACTTAAGGGAGGCACCAACAAATGTTTTTATATGACAACAGCATTCAGACCTAGGTTTCATGCAGAATTATACCAGTTCACTATCGAGAGAAACCTCGGTGAGCAGGAACAATGTGTGCCGTTGTATAGGTGTGCGTGTGCGCGCGCGTGTGTATGTATAGGGCAAAACAAAAAGGCAATATATATTTTTCACTGAAGCCAAGCAACAACATATTGCTTCAAGGCAAATCAAGAATACATAATGGAATTTGATACACAGGAGTAAAGTTGTACTTTGTTGTTGAATCCTAAGTTCTCAGCTGCTGATGCAGGTTGTTCCCAAGACTGTCGCAAAGCAGTAGAGCATGAGCTGTTTCAGGGCCCACTAAATACTGCTGGTACTGACCCCTGACACCTGCAGTCATCTCCATCTGAGAGAAGGTGACACACCTCTTCAGAAGGTGCCCCGGGGTTACCAAGTGTCAGAATGTACTCAGGGCTCCAAAGATGTCACCCATAGAACCAACAGGAGACCCACCACAGTGGAGGCTGGGGGCAAGAAACTGGAGAAAGCATCAGGAGCACCAGCCCTGGGCCAGGAGACAGGCTCATTGTGCACAGTCTCTTGTGGAGACTTCAGGCGGGGGCATCTGGTCTCCAGAGGACCTCTTGTGTCTTCTACAGTGTAGTAACTCCTTTGACTTTACATTATATGTTGCTAGTAGTTTATTGAGCTTTGTATATTTGGACAGTTTCATATAGGGCTTAGAAATTTTAAGAACACAAAAAATGAACTTTTAATGTCCCATGTGAAGTGGTAGTGCTGTGCCTTTTCCCCCACCATGCTTTAATTCTTTCTTTTCTGTAGAAACCAAGTTTTCCATTTATGTCAATGCTAAATCCAAAGTCACTTCAGTTTGTTTTCCACCATGTGGGAATCAGCATTCTTAATTTCCTTAAAGTTTTGACTTGTAATGAAATGTTCAAAAGTATTACAGCAATACTCAAAGAACCACAGATGTGTTAACCATTTAAGCAGATCATCTGCCCAACATTATATTACTAGAAAAACTGAACCCTACAATCAGTCTTCACAGTAAGTGAAAAATAGATGCTACATCCAGTTAACTGTATGCCTAGAAGTAATGAATGATCTGTCAGTTTAGACAGTGACCTCCAGGTGTTACAAATTCAGTATTACTTACAAAAATCATAATTTCTGTCCTTTAGAAGAGGTGGCTTGTCCTATCAGCAGATGAAAGCGTTAAGCACAAAGCGTCTTCCTTAAAGCACAAAGAGAGATGCCACACTGACACTGCATCTAGAAACACCTTTAAGTTGCCTTTCCTCTTTGTAGTGAGTGTCCAGGCAGGCAAGGGAAGCATGCAAGTTGGAGAAAATTATTCTGGACCCCAGCCCAGCCCCTGCCAATGTTGGTGAATGGAGCAGTCCTTGAAGCTGACCATGGACTGCTAGGCGTCGGGACTCCCTGTTGATGCCAGGCTGCTTCACAACAGAACTCTGCTTGGAGTGGGGCTCTGGGTGTGAGAAAAGGGGGAGAGGGGAGACTGTCATTTTTGTGATTTAATAACACAATGAAAATCCAAGAAGAGTGAATTACGCTCCTTTAATGGGTTGTTTATGCCTCCTTAGGCTTAAGATGGATGATTTCTTGGGATAGAAAAATCATTTCATTTGATCATTTCATTAGATCTATTTTAAGTCTTTGCAAAATAAGTCAAGTTCCTGGGGCTGGATATAGCTCAGTCATGTAGAGTGCTTACCCAGCATGCATGAAGTCCTGGGTTCAATCCCCAGCACCACAAAAGTAAAAATATTAGACAATAATAATAAAAAATAAGCCAGTTATTAAACAGATCAATTTGTTTAGACTGAAGTTTTCCCCAAAATACTACAGAAGCATTGTAATATCAATGAAATTAAAATGCGTCCCAGCACCTTAATGAAATTGGGGGTCCCACTGAAACTGGGGGCTGCTCATTTCAGGACTGTAGGAATGGCACAGTTACAGCTTGGCATAGACTCCTGCCCCCAACAGGGCCATGAGCTGCTTAGCCCAGGAGACCTAGGAGCTATGTCAGGACAGTTATGTGACACATGAGGAACTGCACAGGAGAGGCTGTTGGAAGGTTACAGGACCCAGAGAGAAGTGGGGAAGCACCTGGCAGTGGCCAGTCCTGTTAGGCACTGACAGAGCGGTGGCATGGACAAGTCCCCTGGTGAAGAGCACGACCTTTCTGCTGGAACCTCTGTTGTAAGCACCTGTTTGCCTCTCTTACTGATTCCCAGCAGAAATCAATAAATTCCACAGCCCATGTATTTCCTGAAATGTGTGGTAAGCAGAGACTGGTTCTGGTTTGCTATCTGTCGCCTGTGTGGCTCTGTTCCCTAACTTCTGACCCGTGGAAGCTTCTGCGAGTTTTCCCTTCATAAATACTACAGTAACACTAAGAAGGCTTAGGATCACTCTTGAAGTACTGACTTGCTTGCCGGTCTGTCTCACATCAGCGGTGTGTACACTACTGTATAATAATCATTAGCTTTATTAGCTCGTAAACCAGGCTCCTCTGAAGAGTCTTTGTTGAGATGAACATGAGGTAAAAAATTTCATTCGGCAAAAAGTGCAATACGTGTGGTACTTTTTTATTTTTTTGTTTATGGTCTCTTTTTAATCCAGGGGTATTAGTCTCTGCTTTGAGGAAAATGCACTAGTTCTGCAATTTCCAGTTGGGCGAATGCGTCTCTAGTATTTACATGCAACTGACATGCTGGTCCCTGTAAGGCAAATAGAGTGTGTTAACACAAGAGAAAGGGTGGGTAAGGCACTGTGAAATTCCTCAGGAGCTTCACTGACCAGCCCCAGTCCCCACCACCACCATCTCTACCCTGGCCTACACTGCCCTCCTCCCAAGGAAAGGGGATTGTTCTCTACACCACCCTCCAGGACCCACTGAAGGGGACAACAGAGGAACACCAGGAGGACTAGAGATGAGACTGAAGAACTATTAAAGCAACAAAAGCAAAACCCCTTCCTCTCAGACTTTGTCTCCTAGGAAAGAAAAAACTCCTTCCTCAAAAATCAAGAATTCCCAAGTGTTTAAATCATGTCCTGGTGTTGGGAAGGTGGAACTGAAGTCAGCTCTTGCCTTTTGTGCTCTGTTTTGACTCGAGTAATCAGGGCTCTGCACTGTTACAGGGGACTCTCTCTGGAGTAAGGCCCTCCACCTGCCCTGACCCCTTCCAATTATGAGTCCCTCAGCAGCAGGAGCTGACCTCTTCCTCCTCCCCCTGTGCACCCGGGGTTGTTCTACCTAAGGCAGGAGAACTCATCAAGACCTCTAGCTAGTTGTTAGAATTAGGAAGGAAGGCATGTTCGCAGCTGGAGAATGATTAGGTGATAAGCCAGAAACTAAAGTAAGGTGAAAAATAGCAGCTTCCAGTGACAGTCAGTCAGCTGGTCAAGCTGTTCCCATGCCCTCACACATGCCAGGTATTAGTGCACAAGAACAGCCTCTGGTTAGGAGTGGACTGCTCAGCACCCAGGACACAGTGGGTGCTGCCTCCTTTGCGGGGTTCTTCAACCTCTGGGCAAGCCCCAGTTTCTGCAATATATTGGGATCAGCTTTTTCAGTTCTGGATCACACTTAAAAACCTATATCAACAGTTGTACTGGGCTGGGGCTGTAGCTCAGCAGTAGAGCACTTGCCTAGCATGTGTGAGGCTCTGGGTTCGATCCTTAGCACCACATATAAATAAATAAAATAAAGGTGTCCACCTACAACTAAAAAATATATTTGAACAGCAGTTACACTTAAGCTCCCTATATTGATTTAAAGAAAATTCATACTCTAGGTAACATTTTCACATTCCTCCTCCTTTAGAGACTATACATAGTGTCACTTGACAACATTGGTCCCAGTGAGCAGCTGTGGAATCCCTGTGCCGGGACTGACCTTTGCTGCATTTGTACCCCACACTGGGCTGCCTCTACTGCCTCCTCGGAAGCCACCCAAGCCGCTCGGTCTCTTTGTGCCTAGACATCAAAGGTAAAAACTGGAGAACAGGTAGTAAGTTGGAGTCATGTACAGGCAGGGATATTCGATCATTTCGTTGCTTCTGGAAATTTTTTTTACAGAACTTACTATCTTCAGAGTGGATTTGTGGAAGACAAAAGCAGTATCATCTGCCTCTGTTTTTAAACTGGACAAAAAAACATTTTTAAAAGTGTATATTTCCCTTCAGGTTCTATAGTCTGTCCTTGCTGGTCTGTGGCCCAGGCAAATGACTTGAAACTCCAGAGCTCTTTCTGTCTGCCCTCAAAGGTGGCAGGATGGACTGAGGCAGTGGCCTTTCAGGGTCCCTTTTGGCCCTGGAGTCTCTGGTCTTACAATAGCCTCTCACTGGTTTTTTCCCAATGAAGGAAGCCTGGCTGACTTCTAGAAGACTCCCAGCCATCCTAGTTGCACCACCATCTTATGTTCACATCTTATCTGGGTAGATTCCCACACAGTTGGCAGATGGGACACATACTGTTACATAGACTGAGACAGGGAGCAGCACTGCCCAGAGACAACCAGCGATAGTTTTGATGATCCCTGAATATTCAATTTGCCCGTCCAAAAGAAGCGCTCATTTCTATTTTTACCTTAACTTACCAAGCATTTTCACAAGTAATCTCATAATCCTCACAACAATTCTATGAAATTGGTTGGGGAGGTACCGTCCCAGCTGAGGAAACCAAAGCTCTCTGAGTGTGTACGTGACTTATCGGAGGTCACAGAACTCTAGTGAGTGGAGGAGCCAGGACATGCACTTGCTTCTCACAAGCCTTCTCTTTCCCCTCCTCAGTAGCACCTGACTCTTCATAAGACAGATATATAAACCCATTGTGATCAAGCACTGGGTGAATGTAACATTGTCCACTGCACTGTCCACTGAACAACTGCCTGGCTTTGGGAGAGAGGTGCCCTTCAGGTGACTCTGTATTGGACCAGGTTGAGGGAGACAATCCACAGATTCACCATCCTCTTAGTACCCAGTAAACTACAGAAATTTAGGGTCACATCAAATATGTCTACCTTTTCCAAGTTACACAACACAGTTATTCCCTGAAGAAGTATATGATAAAAGGACACACCCTTGATTGCCAAGGGGCCCAGTTGCAGGACCTCAGCCCACCACTGCTGCAGGTCACACATTCAAGCCCAGGGAGGAGGGCTGTTCAGAACAATCACACTCCACCGTTACCTGAAGAAGGGCATAATGTTTCTTTACAGTGAAATCCAGTCAATTAGTGCTTATTAGGCACTTTAAGGATTAAAAAAACAGTAACATGCTTTGATTGAATACTTTGACTTTTCAGAGCCAAAGTGGGTGGGTAGCAGGGAGCTTTAAAAATAGAATTACAAAACAACATCCTGGAAAAATATGACCCCAGATGGAATAATGTTACATTAGCAAATACAGATAGCTGGGACTTGCTGCTGGCTGGGTGAGGCCTCTCTCCCAAGATTTGCTCAGACAAGAGAATTCAAGTGGTACCTTCCCTCTACTGAGGGTGAAAGAAATCTGCCATCCCCAAAATCTCTGAAGGGGAAAGAAGCAGAGAGAAAAAACAGAGGTTGGCTTCTCTTTAGGAACTGCAATTTGAGAAATAAAAGTGATAGAAGTATTTGCACTTTCTAGAAAGGGCAAGATTATTTGCTTATTTCTGAAGGGAGAAGGGTGGTCTTGATGGATGTTTGGTCTGTGAAAGAATTACTTTTGATAATTGTAGTTATTTTTTCTGTGTGCTTTTTTTAATTACTAAGAAAAATTGGTGAGTTCAATAGCTTTGGTATTTTGAGTGCAAATCATAATAGCTCCAATGTGGAAAAAAAAATCAAAGTGTAACATGTCAATGTTAGAAAATTGCCTAAAATGCAGTTTAATAAATGATCTTTTTACCAAACAGTAATTTAAATGGGGTAATTTTCTGCAAGGAAAATGTACTGTTTTTATGTTTCCAACCCTCTTGAATTAAAATAAAAACAACTTGTTTTCTAAGAGCCTGGCTGATATGAATGTCAGACTAATGAGATAGGCCTCTACCTCATCGGGTCTTGGGTGGAATTTTAAAAGTGTGTGGAAGGTGGTTGTGTTCTCTAAGCTCTGGTGCTCATTTCAGGCTTAAGAAAAGGACAGTGGATAATATGTTCTCATTGACGTCAGCAGGGTAAATAATACCTTGCTCTGAATCGCCCGAGTACACGTTCGCCACTGCAGATCGCTGACGGAAGCACTGCTAACCGCAGCCTGCACACGAACAGGGCCCCGCTGGGCCTAATTAATGCTCCTTGATTTAGAGTCTCAGGACAAAGCCTATCAACCCAGGTAGTCTGGGCCAGTGCCTTCTGCTGCAGTAGGAGGAGGGAGTCAGGCCCATGGGGCTCCTCCAGAACAGGCAGGCTGCAAGGCCTGTGGTGGGACAAGGAGGGGGGAGGTGCTCCATGCTGCCAGGAAGCCAGCAAGACACTGCTATTGAGTCACAATGTCACCTCTGCTCTGAAGTCTGCCAAAGGCCCATACTGCTTATTCGCACGCACCATGGACTCCTCAGTCCAGGTATCCTTTCAGACCCAACTCTGTGCCCTCAGGGTGCTGGCGAATCCATTTGTCAAGCTGCTCTCATGTGTTCTGGACTTTGTGGAGTGCCAGACCCTGAGTGAAAGGGCAGGGTTAAATCCTGCTTTCTGGCAGCGAGTTCAGCTGGAGATTTGGTTTCACTCAAGCTGTCCCCATAAGCCCATGCTATATAGAACCGAGAGCATTCCCAAACAGGAATCGTCTGCTGGCTGATGGCAGTGTTGGACACGGAGGGTTGCGGCGGGCAACACAGGCTGAGGGAGCCAAGTCCTCTCCGTGCCCTGTGTGGCCCAGCACCACTCTCAAGCGCTCATTTCCTCTCTTCAGAATGGCTCTTACCCCTTGGCTACTCGAGAATTCAGTATCACTAAGTTTCTTTTTATTTTTGTTTTTTGTTTTGTTTTTAGGAAAACAGTAAATTTCAGTAACTATGTTTTGCAAACTTTCCCCTTTCCCACCAAATTTCTCCATCATTTTTAATGTGTTGCCAAAAGCAACCCTAGTGCCCTAGGGTATAGGCAGTAACAGACTTGCCAGGAGACACTGGCCAGAGAAGCTCAGCAGCCAGTCAGGCCCCCACGGCCCGCACTTCTCAGAACACCCTTCACTCCTGTGGCCTTTGTGAGCTGAAGGCTTCGTGCAGCAGGGGAGAAGAGTGGACCAGGGAGGCCTCAGCTCCAGCTCTGGAGCCTTTGCCTGGCTGAGGCACAGAACAGGCTGGCGGTGCCCACACCTCCAAAGTCCTCTGTCACCACACAGCCAGGAGTGAACAGGCCCAAAGTTCTGTTCTTGGCCCGCTGCTCCTTTCTGCCCCACTAATTCTTGAATTGATGCATCACAAATCCCATTAACATGTTGAGAAGCCTTTGGACTCTCTTCCCAAAAAGTCACCTTCACAGATGTATACTTGGGACTCACAATTTCCAGGGAAAAACTGGTTCCTGGATCCCAAGACCCACCCATGGACCAAGGTTAAGAACCCTGACTTAGCCTCCAGACTTTCCTGAGTTCTTACAAAGACCTCCATGTTGAGGGGTTCTAATCCTTCCCTGGGTGGATGCAGGTAAGGAGGAGCCACCTGCTCTGCCTCCAAGGACACTGGGAGGAAGTTCTGGGCTTTGTGCGCTCAATCTTGAGTGCTATGTGGCTATAAAAAAAATGGACCTGCACAGACAATAGCTGCTCCACCCCAAGGGGCAGAAGAGAGAGCGTGGCTGACCCTCAAATCTTGGCTTGAACCAGTCACTTCAAAGGTCGAGCAGCTGTCAAGAAGTGGAATATTATGCGTGGATTATATTGGGCAATGGCCATTAAGAGGCAGGTGCAGGTCTTGATTGACCTAAGGGGTTGGACACTCACCTCAGACAAGGAGCCAACACTGGCACACCTGCCTCTACCCAGATGCTCTACTTGGATCTCAAATCAGAGAGGCTCAAATCAATCAGGCAGTGGGGAACGTGCTTTGTCTCTAGCCACTGATCTAACAAGACTTCCTGCTACAGATGTCCCATCCCACCACTGTGGCTGAATTCCTCTGCACTTGGTTGCAAATGCCTACAGGCAGCACCCACCCCTCCCGGTGTGTCTGTCTGCCAGGCTTTCCTAAGGATGACTGACTCAAACTGGCCTGAAATTGACAGAGAAGCTCCAAGTCTGGGTATAAGAAGAAAGGTGCCTGGAGGGGAGGAGGGAAGCAGGCTTCCCCTGGAGCCAGGCCCCCAGAGCTGGCTGGACAGAAAGTTCAGAAAATTTGGCCCAAAGAAAATGAGACATTAGGGATTCAGCCTCTCCATGGGAGAACTGAGTCACTCTCCCCATCAGATAGACTGAGAGTTTCTGACTCGCTCTCCCTCTACATCATTTCCCAAGATGAAATAATGAGACCTAAGATGCCCTAAAGGGGAATAGACTAAGAACTCTGACCCTAGGGCTGCCTGGACAGTTGGTAATGGGATGATGGGATAGGACACAACTGAATTGAGAAAAAGCCACCAAGGCCTTTCCTTGAAGCAAACAATGTAAAGGATCTTCAGTTCAGCCTCATCTGTTTTTGGTCTGGGACCCAGTGAAACAGCCTTAGTTCACTAGAGAAACCCAAATGTCCAGCAAGTTCCCTGTGCCAGCAAAGTGAAGACCAAAGGGTCACGGGGGCAGTCAGAGGGGTCCCAGGGATGAAAGGCAGAGCAAAGAGCAAGACTGGGAATAGGGACTGACCCTCCCAACCTCCAGGGCCACCATCCTGCCAGAAAGGCATTCCAGGTAGGGTGGAGCCTACCCCTTCTCTGCCAGGGACAGCCCACAAGGCAGCAAAGAACCCGACCAACTCCTCAGCCCCTGGTGCTGCTCCCAGTCCTGCCACTACCCTGGCAAATCATTGTAAAGGCTGGTTTCCAGTGGTAACTTCTAACGAACACAGACTGGCTGACAACTCCAAGTTTACAGTGAGGGTCAAACACGGCCTGGCATGGCACAGCCCTCCAACATGAGAGCACCCAGACTTCACTTTGCTGGCAGGGAACTTGCTAGACATTTTGGGTTTCTCTAGTAAACTAAAGACTCCATCAGCTCCCCATGAAGAGCATCCCTGGGCAGTAGTAGGGATTGAACTCAGAGGCACTCAACCACTGAGCCACATCCCCAACCCTAGTTTGTATTTTTTTAGAGACAGGGTCTCACTGACTTGCTTAGTGCCTCGCCATGGCTGAGGCTGGCTTTGAACTCGTGATCCTCCTGCCTCAGCCTCCTGGGCCACTGGAATTACAGGTGTGCACCACCGTGCCCGGCAAGGGCTTTGGTCTTTGTTGTCAGTTCTATGACTAGACTCCTGTAGCCTTTGGGTTCAAGATAATTAATCCTCTGGCCAAAAGGTTGGGCCCTTGGGCTCCTAATCTTCAGGCATTCACATCTGGGCTCCTTAGAATTGCCCTTGACACCCTCAGGCAGCACCTATACCCCACCCCCATCCTCAATTCAATGAATGAGCCAGATTCCTGAGAGGCAGAATAGGCTCCACTGCAGGTTAGCTGAAACAACTTTGTTCATCAAGTTTAGATCCCAGAAAAAAGAGACAGATGCAGGAAGGTAGAGGCCAGAGACCCCAGGGACCAAGTGACTCTGAGTCTGAGGAAAATCAGAAAAACAGAAAAGCAGAAGAACCACGGATAGAAGCAAGGGATACAGAAGATATAGTCTTAGCTGAGACTGAGGGCACAGGGGACTGAGTTCTGGTCAATGTACAGGACAGACTGTCCAGACAGAGAAGAAAAGGAAGAGGAGGGTGGGTCTCATAAACCAGCGTCTGCACCCATTATTTATGGATGCTTCACTTGATTTGAGTATCCAAACCTAGGCTCAGCACAGAGACTGAATGTCCCTCACAGCTGCTCCTTCCTGCAATAACAAGACTGACATCACTGTTGTCAGGGAAATGGTGTTTTGATTAAAATCATGTGACAGCTACTTCAGATTCAATAAACAAATCCCCTGTTAACCCTTGCCTGAAAGACCCGCCAGCAGCACTGTCATCAGAAAGCAACTTGCAGACCATCCTGGAGGGAGTAGCTGAGCTGACCAGCGGGGAGGCAGGGTGTGGGAGGTGACACACACACTGCTCCCTGGCAGATCCTACATGAGGGACACATGACATTGAGTGTACAAAGGGCTCTGTAGACCTCAAGAGTCTATCTCCAAGGCATTGTGGAGGCACCCTTCCCAAGAGGACAAGATTTCAACCCATAGGCTCCCTTTTTGACCAAGCAGCAGGCACAACCCTGGGATGTCAAATGGCTCCCTCAGGGTCGTGAGGCCAAAAACTGAGGACAGTTCCCAGAACTCTAACAATCAGATTTTCACTCTCACCCCACTGAATCTGTGTATTTTCTCTGCACCAGAGACAGTGAGGAGTTAAGAACAATTTCTGGTTTGCAATTGGATGACTTCCTGGATCACTCACTTGGCTGCTGGCCCCTGACATGCAGGGCTTTGCCTGGCAACAGCCAATTCCCTTTCCATCTTACCCTCAGTCATTTCCTTAAGTGAAACAAATATAGGGAAGGCTCCCCAAGTCAAGGGGCAGATTTTTCTGGGTTAAATGAACTGAGGCCTCAGAGGTCTAGCACAGCTGGACTTTGGGGAAAGTTCATGACCACCTGAAACAAATGGCAACACCTAGTGCCTAGGATGTTGTGAGGATTAAGTGAGATTTGGTCAAGTGCTTGACAAGATGCTTAGTTACCCAGGCTGGAGGAATGGCAGCTAATGCTGTCCTCAGCTTATGAGCCACCTTCAGAGCTAAGCGAGTCAGCCATGGCAGGAGGCATCTCGATGATCAGCACTCGTCAGGTGCATACTGTGCATTTAATGGCACGGCCAGGTACCCCTGAATTTGTAGGAAAACATCTCCTTTCCTAAGAAGTTTTTGGTTTAGGCCTAATATAATGGTTATTCTCATTCCTTCAGCCAAGGTCTCTCCCTTAAGTTCTATGAAGCGGACATAAGGATGCAAAGGGCTGGCCACCTCAGGCATCTGTCAGGGACCAGGAACTGAGAAGGCTGTGAGCAGCAGTCACTCAGCACTTCCTCTCACCATGCAGCCATTGCAGAAGGCCCAGAGCTGCCTGAACCATAGGTAGCCTGACAGCTCAGGCAGGGCGGGGGCGGGGGGGGGTGCAGGGGAGAGTATGCAACCCCACAGGAAGGTAAGTACACTTAAGTTAAATAGCTGCTGTTCAGGACTTGGAGAACAGGGAAAAAGTTTCCAAGGTCTTGGTTCACATAAAACGAAAAGCTGTGGAGATTTAAAAGGCATCCCCCCACCTCCCATACAGGGAATTAATAAACCCATGGGCTCTACCACTGAGCTGCATCCCTTGCCCTTATCATTTTCTGAGACAGGACCTAACTACATTGCCCAGGCTGGACTCAAACTTGCAATTCCCTTGCCTTAGCCTCCCAAGTAGCTGGGATTACAAGCAGTCACCACTGCATCTGGCTAAAAGACAAACTTGGTAGAAATTACACCAAGCAAACCAATTTGGGTGTGAAAATGCCAAACTCTTCCCAAGCAAACTGAACACAGCCTGGCATCAGCACAGATCAGCTGAGCCCCACTCTGCTCCTTTTCTGAATATATTTGTGAGTCATAAATTGCCCTTCCTCTGAACAGCCCTGGGGCCACAGCGGACACCACCTTCAACTGCTGCACTAGAAATCTGCACCCTTCTCCATGCAGTACACCAAATGGAGCTTGTAAAATATTCAGATTAGTATACAGAAAAACTTGACAGAGATGATTTTTATCTTGAGAGAAAATGACTACCCAAGAGGAATTGTGGCAAATAATTTTCTAGTGTGTGAGCAAAGTGGGAACAGTCCGTTTTCTACAAGCAACTTCACCAATTCACCCTTTGTCCTCTGCATGGGTCTTACCATTTCTGAATAGGGGGAGGCAGGAGACAATAGGTCTCAAGCTGCAGGAGTGACAGAGCTCTGGAAAGTGAGGCCCCCCCACCCCCAAAAACTGTTCCAGAAGAGAGTAGCAGGCTTAAAAATGTACATACTTTCTTGGCCCTTAAAAACAGCTCTCTCCCCAGGGCAGAGTATGAGGTATTGCCTCTGCCCATCTTGATTCAACCAGGCTGCACCAGCTGCCCTAAGCCCTAAGCGGGCAGGATTCTGGCCCCAGGTTTCTGGGGCACTTACCTTCCCAGTGTCCTCTCCAAGCACTCTGGGTCTCAGGAAATGGTTCTTGTCAGCCCCAGGGGCGCTGGGCTCTTCACTGTCCTTCACAGGAAAATCTAGCTTCCTCAGCCTTTGTGCCACCACTAGAGACAGACAGCAGCACTGTGACTGCCTCTGACCAGGGCACATCCCTCCCAAGCCCACCTGCGCTTCCCAGCCAGGGTGCCCTCAGCTGCTCCAGTACTGCACTGGGAAGCGCAACAATCTATGAGGACATGGGCCCCTGTGCAGAGAAAGCCAGCTCGCCCCAGAACCTTAGCGTCTCCCCTTAGGAATCTCCAAAGGGCCACACCATTGGGCTTAGGGTACCAGCTGGGGGTTCCCCACATCTTGGTCACTGACAGTCTACAGAGCCCTGAACAAAGAGAAAAGACCTGACTCCTTTCAGAACTGACAATATCGGTTTAAGACAACTCTGGAGAAAGAAATGACGGTTTTTCTACCCAGTGAGTAATTAAACTTCATCCTCCAGATTTCCATCTCAACTGAACATTATGTAATTTCCTGGAAACGGCAGCCCTGTGGAGGCAAACAGGGAATTGGGAGACTATTCTAGGTACAGAAAAGGACTGGAGATGTGTGAGAGAATAGGATAGAGGAGCAAAGAACTGGATGGATCAAAGGAAAACAATTATTTCATCTGCTAAACCAAGATAACTAGGTCTCCTCCACTGTGCTATATCTAGGCTTTAAGGTAAGTACCAAGAGAAAGCAAAGTGTCTGAGGAATTTCAGCAAAAGAGGAAAGGACAAGCACCCAACTGGTTTGGCCACCCTACCCTGCCAACCCTGGGGGGATGGAAACAATGTGATTTTTATAGGAAAGTACCAGACTTTCAGCTCAGTGATAACACAGTGGTTAAACACTGCAACAAGCCCTGACAGTGTAAACTTGGACCAGGGATGACATGTCTCTTTCCCCTGGACTTCTATGCAAGCATCCAGGATGCTTGCACAAGGCGGCTCAAAGGCTACTGTCTCTATTGAGTCAGACAGTTGTCCAGCAAAGACACCACCACCACCAGGGCCCTGCATCACAGTAGCCAAGTTGTGGTATTTCCGTGAGCTGAAGTTTGCCCTTTATTTCATCAAAGCTTCATTCAAAACCACACATTAATCTGTTACTCTTATGAAACAAGATGTATCTTCAGGTTCCTATCTCCTTGGCAGCACAGAGAAACAAGATCTGACCTCTTAAGCCCATGAGGGTTAATCCCCACACAAATTATAGAGATACCAAGGTGTTTCTCCATTATTGATGAGACATTTTTATTGGCATTGGTATATGTGTGTATGTCTTGGCTTTGCTTTCCTGGTAAAACAAACAATATAAACTGCCTAGGATGAAAAGCAACAGCATATGTTCAAGGCAATCAGACACATCCAAAAGGAACTATTGCCTAAGCTGGGGAACTAGAAAGGGTTTCATAAAGCTTGTTTCCTAAGAGTAGAAAAATCTTAAATTATGTCAGTGGGAAAAACGAGACGGTCAAGTACCTTTGATGACTTTGTTCCATGCATGCAACACAGAGGAGACTTTTGAAATTCATTCATTGAACACATTTTTATTGAGCACCCACTATGTATACCAGACACTGATCCAGTCACTGGTGATACAGTAAAAGACAAAACAGACAAAAAAACCCCTGCCCTCACAGAGCTCTTAGACCTTACATTCTAGTGAAATCAAGATAAGAAAACTAGTCCTGTCTGGGTGCAATGGAACATGCCGGTAGTTCCACCACTTGGGAGGCTGAGAAGGGAGGATCCCTTGAGTCCAGGAGTTTAAGATCTGGTCAGTGTAGCAAAACAAAACCAAAAACAAACAAAAAACAAAAAAACTAATCCATGGAGAAAATGGCCAAGCTATTGGCCAAAGAACAATTCTTCTAAAGAATAACAAAAGGGATTTCCTATTGTTAAGTCAAAAAGAAACAATGAAGTCCCTAAGGGACTGCCCAAAAAGACAGATCCTGCTGTGTTCCATGGCCCATCTTTGAGAAAGTAAGAACTCGCTGTCTAGGGCAGAAAGGTAATGCCCAGGGCTCTCCAGAGGGAGTCACAAGGGCATTTTAAAAGTCTATCCCCAAACCAATGGTATTTCCAACCAAAGAATAAAACAGTGAATGGTTCCAATGCAAATTTGTTTCAAGAATCAAGATAAGAGTCTCTCATATGTGAAATTAAATTAAGAAGAACATAACCTGTAAGTTATAAAATAAGATTCATGAAACTAAAATTAAAATGTTTACAGCATGACAGTTTACAATATTAAAATGAGAATGTAGAAAAGATTTTTGCTTAGGAAAATATTTAAACCATGACACAAGAACACATAAAATGGAATCTTGTTATAAGGTCACTTAGCAGTATAAAATGCAGACAGATAATTTCTGATTTAAATTGTGTTCTGTTTACCAAAAGTAAGATAACTTGAAAATATTTAGACAAACTTGGTTTTATGTAATAGTTTAATATATGAAATTTTATAGTTCTTGGGTCTTCACAAAACAGGGCTCCTAAGATTTCAAAGAGCTTGTGAATGAAATCAACAATTCAAAAACAAAAATGGAAACACCAAACTACTATAGCAAGTTGCACTCAGAGAAAAATAAGCTACAGTAAAACCTCAGTAACTGGAACTTGTTAGAGACAAAGTGAGTCTGATTAGGTGAAAAATGTAAATAAATTTGTAAGAAAAATATTTAAATTCTCCATGAAATATAAATGTATATATTTCAAGGATAAAAAGTATATTGAATTAATTTATGTGTGACCTCTCAGAGATCCTATGGAAGGTATGTGATATAACTGAAAAGAGTGATTGGTAACTGGCATGTCAACTGGTAAATGGGTGCTTTCTAACGAGAGCTTTAAAACTATTTAAGTAGTTCAAACAGGTTTCCTTCCATACTATGAATTTGTTCAGCCAAACCTTCATCTTAACCCATTATCTTCAATTCCAGGATGAATTAATGAGGTTTTACTGTAAAAGTAAAAAAACAAACATTTCAAAAAGATTCTAGCATCACCCATAACAAAAAATTAGCAATGAAACTTCAGTTTGGAAAGCTACTATGGAATAAAACAAGAATGAGATGCTGATATTGCTGGACGCAGAACCAGGTGACAAGCAGGAAATTATCATCGTACTGGTTCCTACACTAATCTGAGAGACAAAACTGTAATCTTAAAATCAAACAGTAGAACTACTGCTTATTAGGAGGCACTAAAGTTAAAGTTTCTCAGGAGAGAAAGAATCTTTCAAGGCAGTCACAGTGGTGAGCTGTTGAAACCTAACAGTTTCAACATCACATATTAGCAGCAAGATACATCCACACTAGGTTTCTGAATGACATGATTACAGTCAAAATCAAGGAAATAAAAACCAAAACAACCAAATGCATTAACCCTGAGCTCCCACATTCCTCTTTCATGTAAGACACTGATGCAACCATCATAATCTAGGAAAATGTGGTTTTCACTACATTCAAATCTCAATCTATCTCCCAATAGAGAGGGTGTAAATTATTCTAAACCATGTATATTTAACTTTGGAAAGATGGGGGGTACACACATATATGTAAACACTAAAAGAATCACTCCACTTCATGTCTGGATTCAAACCCATCTAGGCTTTTTCCAGCATTTTTAAAGTGGATGGGGCCTGATTCAACATGAGATGCAGAAGCCCAGATGGTGCCAGGAAAAAAGAAAAACAAAAAACAAAAAACATCAGTAGGCATTCAAGAGATGACTATATCGAGTATCAGGAATTGGTCAATAAGAATGGTTTAAATAATTATCTCGAAAAGAGATGAGTAAAAAATAATCCCATTTCATCTTTAGAAAGAATTAAGTTACTGAAATTTGATTTCTTCTAAGTTGCTGCCATTTGCTTGGATGAGATCTTGAAGGTTTTCCATTTTTTCTCCACCCAGTTTAAGGACACATTGACTAGAAATCTGTGATAAGAATTTAGTAAAGGCTTTTCCCTCCTGTTCCTCATTATGCCAATGCAAGAACTGGAAAATTCCAAACAAAATCAGGTTAGTGGTACAGAAAGTTATGAACGATCTACCTATGTGAGGGTTAAGCACGTAACAATGATCCCAACGCATGAGACTAACATCCCATCGTGGTCAGTTTCTTTACTCTGCCAGTCTAATCCAGAGTTAAACTTTAAAGACTAATTAAAAGTCCAAACTAAAACTATTCTTGCCAATAAGAATCATAATCCACCCAAATCCTAGAACTGGAAAAATGGACCACTCACTTAGGAAAGAGTGGCAGGCCAAGAAGTTTCTAACCAGAGAGGCCCCAGCATTCCAGGAACTCAGTATCCTCCCTCTTTGCCATCATGCTTATCCTACCCTTCCCACTTTCCATCCCTCACACAATGGGAATTAATCCCTCATTAATAAAATTATAAGCTTCAAGGTAGAAAATGAAATACATACCGCTTATAGCTTCCTGTGCAAAATATTTGACATCCATGTCTTCATCCTGACCTAACTTCTGTAATATCGGCTTAACTTCTCCCTGCAAAGCACTAAAATTCAAAAGTATTATCTGTGAAAGACATTCTAGTGGGTATAAGAAATCCTTTAAGATGCATATGCTCCATAGTAATTTTTTTTTCTCTGAAGTCTAAAATAAAATTTTTTTTTTTGGTACTGGGAATTGAACCAGGAGGGCTACCACTGAGCTATATCTCCAGTCCCTTTCTTCCCCACCCCCACAACAGACAAGGTCGTGCTAAGTTGCCTGAGCTGGTCTCAAACTTACAATCTTCTTGCTTCAGTCTCTCTGGTATGTACCACTGTGCCTGGCTAAAATAAAAACTATTTAAAAAGTCTTAGAAATTTGACAAATACAGCTGGATGCAGAGGCACACACCTGTAATCCCAGCAGATCAGGAGGATCATGAGTTCCTAGGCAGCCTCAGCAAAAGTGAGGTGCTAAGCAACTCAGTAAGACCCTGTCTCTAAATAAAATACAAAATAGGGCTGGGGATGTGGCTAGTGGTTGAGTGCCCCTGAGTTCAATACCCAGTACCCACCCCCTAAAAAAACTTGACAAATACACTAAATAATTTCTAAAGAAGTTCTCAACAAAATTAGCTTTGGACAATAAGCTACACATATACTGACTTTAAATTCAAAAGTCAGAGCAGACATCCTCAAAAATGGTTGTTAATTATTTTCTTTAAACAAACTCATATCCTAGGTAAAGTGAAAATAACTAAACTTAATTTTAGCTATTACTCCCTAGGAGGTAAAAGTCAAACTATACTTTTAAAATAAGAATAACACTAAAATCTTACTTGGTATCTAGAATTGGTCCAATTTTTTGTAGAGATTTGGCCACATTGAAACGAACATTTGCTACTTGATCTCCTGCCATTTTTAATACGATGGGCAGCATTTGCTTAGTGGTTATTTCCTGACCACATGCTTCAGACAGTGCCTAAAAAATAAATAAGATGGCACAGTTAAAGCACTTTAAAAAATAAATCTAGTGAAACAAATTAATATTTAATAAGAAAGTAATTGACCAACAAAAAATATTTCTAGTTTCAGCATCTAAAATAGGAACAAAAGGTAGCAAAGAATCAGAGAACTAGACCAGAATTTATAACTAAGTTGCAACTTTTAAAATACCACTATAAATTTTAACATGAACTTTAAAATCAACATTTTCTCTCATTTCCTAACTGTCCAAATTTAATCAGGGCAAAAAACATATTCCAAGTAGAAGACAGTACATATTAGAATTCAAAAATACACTTGTGAATAATTGCTCTACTGCCTGAGTTGATCAGTAATAGTTACGTAATACTTACATTAATGCAGAATAAAGTGGTCATCCTATGCAAGTAATTAGGATCATTCGCCATTACTAACACTTTAGGAACGATGGTATTTTGGGCCCACTCTGTACCAAACTTCTGGACTAATTTCATGAGGTTGTTGGTAGCAGCTTCTCGAATGGCATATACTGCAAAAAATTATCATAGTTCTTACTTTTTTTTTTTTTTTTTTAAATAACCTTGTTTACTTACATCAACATCAAACATGAACCAAAACCAAAACCTCTCTACAAATAGACCCCAAATATACTCATACAGAAGGACAAGCATTATGGGCCACAAGTCATACTGATTTGCTATTACAGTTACAAAATGTGTATGTTCAAGGAAAAGAAATGCCAAGAGCTCACTACATGCATCACCAATCAATTAACAAATACAAGTGCCTACAAGAAGCTTTGTGCTACATTAGATCAAAGATCATATACTCTTATCAGAGAAAGGAAAGCTAAGGCACTCCAAGAAGTCACACAGCATAAGACTGATTTCAATGAATTATGGCCTTGTGTAGTAAGGACAAGTAAGTAAGTAAGTGAGGGCTTCAGGGTTTAGAGAGGAGAGAGGAGTGAGCAGGGAGGTCTGGGATGGCTTCAGGGAAAGAAAGAAGCACTACACTATACTGAGCTATGAAGATCACGGAGCATGTGTGTAAACAGAAGAGCAGAAGAATTCCAGAAAAGTGAAAAAAAGAAAGTACCCAGGGCACAAAGGAAAAAAACCCAAATCTGTGAGGCAGGTTAGACAGTTAAGAATGGTCCCAGGTCACACAGCATTCTGAAAGCTTAATTTACACTTGATAAGAAAAACAGGAGGTTTTTAAAACAAAAGTGTGACCAGATGACCAATGTGGTATTTAGCAAGATTATCCAGAGTGGCAACAAGAGCTGAGAAGACAAGGACATCAAGGAGAAACTATAGTATAGGTCACTGTGGTCATCTACACAAGAGCAAATAAAAATTTAAGATCAACCTGCTTCTTTTCCGAAAGAAAGGTTTAGGTTCAGACAAGAAGTCAAATGTCTTCTCTGATACATAAACTTGCCTTAAAATCTAATCATCACCTACAAAATCATTTATTGAACACATAATCATAAATCTAGATCATAAAGGTCTGCAATACTATCTTCTTCACAGTTAGCTGGTATATACAACCCTAAACAAAGATAGACCTCTGTGTAACTTTATTTCACAGGTCTGATAGGACTTCTAATTTGGGTTTAGATAACAAATCAAGAGTGGTAGGTAGTGATTCCTTATTCTACTTCTGTCTCCAGACAGGCAATGATGTTGACAACAGGTAAGATAGCATAGACAAATCACTACACAATTTCTTACCAATGCTTTAACTGACCAAAGTCTCTGGGAAAAGCAACTTATCAAGAATACCCAGAACTAGGGCTGGGATTGTGGCTCAGTGGTCAAGTGCTCACCTAGCACATGTAAGGCACTGGGTTCAATCCTCAACACCAAATAAAAATAAATAAATAAAGGTATTTTTTTAAAAAAAGAATACCCAGAACTACTAAGGAGCAAGCTCAAGTCGATCATTTTACACAAGATATTCTTTCCCGTAACACCCAGTCTTTAGCCCAAACTCCTCCCATGTTCTTTCCTCTAAGGTGGAGCTAACTAGAACATCTATTTCACCTTTAATTCCTGTTTTTTAATGTACTTGAGACTTTTCCCATCATAACGCCATTACCACAGGAAGGGATCACACTGCCAGAGTAATCAGAAACCAAGGACACAAACACTCAACTCTTAACTAAGGACTTATATGCACCCAACTCTACTTGGCCAGGTGTCTAATATGTTCTTGTCTCCTCTTGATTTTGTGTCAGAAGAATGCAAACCATTCCATGGTTCTGCCTGTTTTCTCTCCTTCTGTCTCTCTTGCTCTCTCTCCCCTTAAGGTATGGTTGATATGTAAAGTTTCTTCATATGTATAGCTCAATCTGTGCTAACTGACTTTGATTCTTTTTTCTTTCTCCTATAAAAAATAAATTCTCCTTAGAAATCCCTCCCTCTGAGGTGATGTATTAGAGTAAACTGAAAAAGATGAAGGACAAATTTTATTTTCATGATTCAATAAAAGCTTCTTAAATGCCAATTACCCACTTAGATTTTTGCCTGTGATATATTAAGTAATTTTTTAAAAATTAACTTTATACTTAAAAATAGTTTTGGATTCACAGAATAATTTCAAAGATAGAGTTCCCATTCTCTCTTATTCTTAACTCCTTACTTGGTATGGTACATTTGTCCTGATTGGTAAACCAATATCAACACACTGACATACTTTTGCTTAGTTTCCCTTTCTTCCCCTATAGGATCCCCTCCAGGGTACCACACGGCATTTGTCATCTTGTCTCCTTAGGCTCCTCTTTGCTGTTATAGTTTTCTCAGACTCACTCTTTTTTTAATGACCTTAACAATTCTGAGGATTACACGTCAGGTGTTTTGTAGATTTGTCTCATGTTCTAATCATGATCAGAGTGGGGTTGTTATACCAGAAAGGTAAAGTGTCATCCTCACTACTTCATATCAAGGGTACAAAATGATGACATGGTCCTTGATGTCTGGGGTCATCTTTGCCAGGTTTTTGCAGTGGTAAGTTCTTTTTTCCTATCCATGCAGTAGCCACACATTGAAAGGTGATCACTGTGAGCAGCCCACACTGAAAGAGTGGGGAGTTGTGCTCCCCCTTCTTAAGGGCTGAGTATCTATATAAGTTATTTGCAATTATCTTGAGTGGGAGATCTGTCTATTCTCCACACTTATTAAATTAATTTATTATATTGATATGGAAAAAGAAAAATCAAAGACCTCCCTCTGATCAATACTGAGCACATAACCATAGGAACACTGCTTAAGTCACACTATTTTCCTTGAACTTCTCTGGATTTTCCACAATATTCTTTTAGTAATTTAATAACCAGGAAAAAAAGTGTTTTAAAAAAATCTAGATTATCAGTGATCACTATATAATACTTATCTAAAATGCAAAAGCAACCTTTTTCTTCAAGTTATAAAATACACTAAAAATTCTAAAATGAAATACAAAAGCAAAAGAATAAAAAACTCTTGTGATTACCAGTAACTCATAGAACAATTTCAGAATGGCCCTATCATTGGTTCAGAGAACGCTTACAGACCCACTTTGGTATGCTGCTACAGGAAAATAAACAAAGGTTTCTCTAGTTCCCAAATTGTGGAAGAGAAAAAAACACGAAATGAGGAAAGAAAAATTGAGTTATACAGGGAACAAGCCTACATAGACTAGGTGTCAAAAATTTGATTCCTGACAGGTGTGGTGTGCTACCACACCTATAATCCTAGTGGCTCAAGAGCCTGAGGCAGAGGATCACAAGTTCAAAGTCAGCCTCAGCAACTTAGCAAGATCCCTAAGCAACTTTGAGAGACCCTGTCTCTAAATAAATGTAAAAGTGGGCTTAGGATGTGGCTCAGTGCTTAAGTGCCTCTGGGTTCAATACCCAGTACACACACACACAAAAAAAATTCCTTGTGGAATATTAGAACTTTAAAAAACTATTAATCCAGAATTCCAGTTTTCAAAGAAAGTATAGAATGATCTTCTGGGGCACACCATTCCCACTAATAAAAAAAATATTTATCAGAAATAATATATATACTTTAAAAAAACAGGAATTTCTTTCCTATAATTTGCAAAATTTAAGTTTTATCTTAAAAGAAAAAAGATAACTTTAGAAGAAAAAAGTATTCATAATCTACTATATATACATATATATGTATGTATGTGTAAATATATATATGTATGTGTATATATATATATATATGCCCATACAGATTGTCACATTTTTTTTTTTTTTTTTTTTTTTTTTTTTTTTTGCGGTGCTGGGGATCGAACCCAGGGCCTTGTGCTTGCAAGGCAAGCACTCTACCGACTGAGCTATCTCCCCAGCCCGTCACATATTTTTAACACACTTCCTTTTCATACTTTTAGCCATAAGATACAAATATGCTCTTAACAAAACCAGCTACCTATGGTATTGCCATTCCTTCCAAATACACAAGCACCCACAGATGAACAGATTCACTCAATATATAGAATATTGCATAACTGATACAGAATGCTTATAATCTCCGCCAAAACATGGAACCAAAGGTCACAGTACAATGTCACATAAGCACTCAACAGCATTCACTGAAAAAGGTTTTAAGGTCACAACAAAGTGGCCAAATCTGGATCTGGAACCTAGGTGGCACAGAGATTATATCTGCTACCCACTGCTACCCAGCAGACAAGAGGATATATACATATACATCTACTTGAGATCTCACCAAAAAGTCAACTACTCATTCCTCTGTTGTATCTGATCTGCCCTGCTCACCCTCTCTTAACATTATAGCGGTATCAGTCAGAGAAGAAATAGGAAACCTTCCTTTCACCAAAACCAGAAATCCAAGCTTACTCTGTCCCAGGGAACAGGTAATGTCTCCCAATTCTAAGAATTCTATACTATAGTGTCTTATCATATACCTCCTTCTCTATATGTTAATTCAGAAAAATCAAGTAGTCATTTTTTCCCACCCAGGTCTTTCATCTGATTTGAATCCCTATCCAACCTATAGTGGTTGAATGGCAGCACGGCAAGCAGAAGATACTAGGATAAGAAAGGAATAAGTATATACAAAAGAGTCTGAAGATGACACAATCAGATAAGTAAGAAATACCGTAAAGAGTCAGGCATGGTGGCACCTTTAATCCCAGTGGTTTGGGAGGCTGAGAATTACAAGTTCAAGCCTTAGGAACTTAATTTGCAAGGCTGTAAGCAACCCAGTGAGACCCTGTCTCAAAATAAAAAATAAAAAGGGATGGTGATGTGGCTCAGTGGTTAAGTGCCTTTGGGTTTAATCCCTGACACAAGAAAAGAAAAAAGCAAAGAAACTATTTAATGGAAAAAATTAAAGTTAAAATAGAAAAAAAAAAAAAAAATGAATAAAGTAGAAATGTCACATTTGTATTCAGAGAAAGCTAAAAGGAATTTAATCAAAGATTTTCTTCACCACTATATTAAGTCAAAATTCTTGGTCAGATCAGGATTCCTTTCTAAAATGAAGTATATGAACATCAATGGGATATATGCAAAATCCATAATAATATGTTTTTAATTTGTCTACTCACCATGATCCACAAGCCAGGCCATACATAAAGAATTCAGCTTCTCATCAAAAAATTCCACACCCTAATGGATACAAAAGATTCCATTAACACACATCTCCAGAGTTTAAAAATTAAGATGCTCTATTGCATTACAGAAAGATTACTTGAAGGGTTTAAAAAAACTTCCAATAAGCTGAATTCATGAAACAACCAGAAAAGGAAAATCATGGAATTTACTAACTGTAAATCTATATTATTGGATAAAAATTATAAACAAAGAAAAGCATAAGTGAGATAGCACAGGCATGCTAAGTAGGAAAGAAGAGAGCAGTCAGAGGCCAGACACCATACTAGAGAAAAGTAGGAAGAATGCAATGTAGATGGTCCATGAAACAAAATTCACTTGTAAAATGAACTACCCAGGAAATAATAATAATAATAATTCTTAGTTGTCTTCCCTTTTTCGTTAATACAACCAATTCTTATAGATTGGATATCCCCAATTAATTTAGAGACTATTTCTGGGATCATGGGAGAGAAAGTATTGGAGAATAAAGCAGATACATGAGTACAAGGCAAGAAGCTCCAATGTGAAGTCACATGTAGAACCATCCTGTCTCTCCTATCCCTGCTGCTTCTATCAATAGGGCCACCTCAATACAGGTTGGGGACAAGCTTTAGGAACTGATTTACACAGACCTCTTACCCTGGTTTCATAACACACAGGTGAGCACTATAATATGTACTTTCCTGATGATTACCTCCTGGGGTCTACACATTTAATCTTTTGGTTTAGTCTTTTGGGTCTTTGAAATTCCTAAATGGAATTCTAGGAATGAAATTTTTGACTAGTGATGATGTATTTTAAATAAAGAGATGTAATATAAAGGTTCTGTGCTCTGAAAACAGTGGTTGAATTTTGAAAGAGGGGCTGGGGATATAGCTCAGTTGGTAGAGTGCTCGCTTCACAAGCACAAGGCCCTGAATTCAATCCCCAGCACAGCAAAAAAAAAATAAATAAAAATTTTTGAAAGGTCTTGGCAGACACTAAGATTACCATGAAAGCTCTCAAAGACTTTTCATTTCAGGTTGAGGATTTTCCCTTAGTCTTAATTTAATTAACTTTCATTTCCTGGTATTTGTACTTTATATTTACTCACCATGGTCTACAAGCCAGACCATGTATACAGTCTTGAGAGAATTTTATGAATTGACTAAATGATTTTAAAAAATTTTTACACCTAAAGAAAAATTAAGGACAACATACATACTAGCAAGAAATTGAAATTCTAAGAAACATCCATGACTGAAGTATGTCACCCTGCCAGACAGGCACATTGCCTTGCTTCTATACTGTTCTATGTAGTTGGTAGCCCTTAGAGACTGCAAGTCTAGGGGAAGCAGAGGTTTAAAGAAACTTGGACTGGGGAGATAGCTCAGTTGGTAGAGTGCTTGCCTTACAAGCACAAGGCCCTGGGTTCGATCCCCAGCACCGCAAAAAAGAAAGAAACTGCACTTCGGGCATGGTGGCCCACGCCTGTAATCCCAGTGGCTCAGGAAGCTAAGTCAGGAGGATTGAGAGTTCAAAGCCAGCCTTGGCAACAGTGAGGCACTAAGCAACTCAGTGAGACCCTATCTCTAAATAAAATACAAAACAGAGTTGGGGATGTGTCTCAGTGGTTGAGTGCCCCTGAGTTCAATCCCTGGTACCCAACCCCCACCCCCAAAAAAAAGAAAAGAAAAAAGAAATGACACTAAAATTCACACTCCCTTCTAGACAGATGTTCCCATTTTCAGCAAACCCATTAGCTGCTTTCCACTCTGGAGAATGATCCATGACAGTCACCAGCAAAGAACTGAAAATGCCCCTCGGTATTTGGAAGTAACAGCAGAAAAGGGTGAAAAAATATCTTTGACCCTATCAGATATGTTGACATCTGCTGGGCATGGTGGCACACATCTGTAATCCCAGCAACTCAGGAGGCTAAGGCAAGAGGAATGCAAGTCTGAGGTCAGCCTCAGCAATTTTAGGGAGACCCTAAGCAACTTAGCAGGACCCTCTCTCAACATAAAAATACAAAGGACTGGGAATGTAGTTCAGTGGTAAAGCACCCCTGGGTTCAAGCCACAGTATAAAAAAAAAATTTGGTGGTGGGGACAGTACCAGGGATTGAACTCAGGGGCCCTCAACCACTGAGCCACATCCCCAGCCCTAGTTTGTATTTTATTTAGAGACAGAGTCTCACTGAGTTGCTTAGTGCCTCACTTTTGCTGAGGCTGGCTTCGAACGCGCAATCATCCTGCCTCAGCCTCCTGAGCCGCTGGGATTACAAGCATCTGCCAACACACCCAACAGCATTACAAACTTTTCTGCGTGGTGATTCCTCAACTCTCTTTCATCAAAATAATGGAAAAGGGGTTCCCAGGGGCATTTTTCTTGGAATACAGACATAGAGGGAAGCTGCCTTGAACAAAAAGCTAAGCTGACTTATCTTGAAATCACACTTCCCTTTTCTGTTCATTAGTCCTTAGGTCACACAGGTATTAAATATTACAGAATTTGTTATGTACACCAAGAAATTTATTATATCCTTCTATGGTTTTGTTTTTAGGTAGCAGCAAGGTGAAATATGTTTCTATAATACCTTTTTTATTGGAAGCTAATGTACTAATAAAAAAAAAAAACATTCTATAAGCAATAAGGACAAGATTATACTTTCATGCATCTAAATGAACAGAATCAGATGGGCCATTAGGGCCTTCTACTTGCCATGGCTAATCTCCCTTATTTAATGCTACCCTCTGGTTCATGGAGTACGTGTACTCACCAGCTGGCCTGCCAGCAGTGGCATATACTCAATGATGGCCAACCGGACCCGCCACTTGGCATCTTCAGCCAGTTCCACTATGGCAGGAAGGAGAGATTGAGAGAGCTGACGGATTCCAATCACTTCATTTACACAATCCAAATTGGAGATGATATTCAAACGAACTTCAGGACACTATAAATATATAAGTCCCCAAAACCACATGTAAAAATTAAGTCTTCGGCCTAATGTTCTACTGTCATAATGTAAAAACTACTAAAGCAAATTTTAAAATTAGGAAGTATTAACTCAGATGGAAAAAAAATGTTTAGGGATAGGGGTGTAGCTCAGTGGTAAAGCACATGCCTAGCATGCATAAGGCCCTTGGCTTCATCCCCAACACCACGGTGAGGGGTCTTAACGGAAATACTGAATACTCAGTACACAATTCAAGACACATAAATATAACTGATCTGAACCAGAACTTTCTATGAAAAATCCATGAGATGGTAAATAACACAAATTAAATTAAATGTATTCAAATCTGCCACTGCTGAAAAACCTGAGGCAAGTTATTTTAAGCTCTCTGGCCCTCATTTTCCTCATCTATAAAATGGGAATAATAATGATTATAATAATCTCATAATACTGTGAGGATTATATGTAATAATACAGGATCATACCTGGCACATATTCATTACTCAATAAATGTAAGCTATCTTTATAATTTTGGATAGTATAAAATTAAATCAAAAATATATTAGATTAAAGATAAGGAACCAGTGAATACAAAGCAAAAATCAAGCAGAGATGACTGACAGGCAATTCTGGGTTTGTTTTTTTAAAATATTTTTTAGTTGCAGATGAACACAATATCTTTATTTTTTTATGTGGTGCTGAGGATTGAACCCAGCACTTTGCTCTACCACTGAGCTATAGCCCTGGTTTGCCTTTTTAATAGATCCTTGTGCCCATTTCCTGAATAATCTGTAATCTCAGATCCAAACAGCTTTAAAATAAGATATGTAGCTAGGTTCCATGACACACACCTATACTCCCAGCTACTCAGGAGACCGAGACAGGAAGACTGCCAAGTTCAAAACCAGCCTAGGCGAGACTGTCTCAAAATAAAAAATAAAAAGATCCTGAGCTGTCTCAATGGTAAAGTGCCCCTGGGTTCAATCTCTAGTACTACAAAAAAAATTTTTTTTATAAAAACTTTCCATAGTTTGGTCCCTTTTTTTTTTTTTTTTTTTTTTGTGGTGCTGGGGATTGAACCCAGGGCCTTGTGCTTGCAAGGCAAGCACTCTACCAACTGAGCTATATCCCCAGCCTCTGGTCCCTATTTTCATGAAACCTAACACCAAAATCACATCCTATCAATGACTATGAGAAGAAAGAAAATTTATAGCCAGACTCACCTCATCCTTTAACTGAGCTAAAAAAAGAGGTAGAAGATGTTCAATGGTATTTTCTTTGCCCAAAATGGTAGACAATCCCATAATTACAGAAGCGAGAGCTGATTTGACATGTTGATTGGTATCAGATACTAATTCCTAAAATAAATCAAAATTAAGTCTTTTTTGCAAGATAATAGAATCTTCGTTCAACCACCCAAGACTTTTAAAGACAACATTATTTCAATATATATTAGTTGCCATTTTCTCAAACCATCTGTTAGGCAGTAGACCTAAGTAAGTACCAAAGAGCATTTTAAAATTATAATTGGTAAAGACAAGTAATAAATAACATCACAAATTAACATATCTGCCCATTCATCCTTCACCCCTTATCCACCTTTTAAACTCCAAGAGTTTTAAGGTAAAAGAAAAACAAAATTGAAGTTAGGTTTAATTTATCATATAGGGCAGAGTGAAATAAAATAAACCACCATTGTATGTACCTTTATATAGGGTAGAATTTGATTCATAATTATGGTCTCTCTACCTTCAATGGGCAAGTTCTCACAAAGTTCTAAAAGAGAAACAGAAAAAAATAATGCTTTCATAGAACCTTTTTGTACAAACAAATGAAAAAATTTAACTAGGTTTATCAATAGTTGTAAGTTCAATCAAATCATAGCAAATACACTCTAAGAGGGAAAATGAGTCTTATTTTAAATGCAGTCATCTATCATCTTTATGCCATTATATATCACACACCAACCTAATCTGTAAGTGCATTTTTTAATAGAAACAAGATAAAATGATTATTTGGCTTAAAATATAAAAGAGCAACTTTATATGACAATATGACATTTTCACACATTGAATCATCTCTATTTAAAACCATATTCTAAAATAAAAATATACACAAGTATTTAAAAAAGGCACTAAAATGAATAACGCATGACACACTGCAACACAAACTGAATTCCTTAACCTTTTACTTTGTGGGCAGCAGCTGCTCGGACTTCAGCTTCACAGTCTTTAAGTAGGTTCTGAAAGGCGGGGATGAGGTCATTTAAGGTGATTTTGGGACCCACCGCTTTCTGGAGCTATAAAAGAATTATTACTAGTTTTAATATAGTAACAAAATAATGAAAAAGAATAAAATAGTACAATCTTCAAGTATATACTTTTGCCATACTATTCATTCAAAAGAATTAATTCACAATCTTTTTGTATAACAGCAAATCTGTGAGTAATTTCTTTTTTTTTTTAATACTTAAAAATACCAGTGTAGGACTGGGGCTATAGCTCAGTGGTAGAGTGCTTGCCTTCCATGTTTGAGGCACTGGGTTCGATCCTCAGCACCACATAAAAATAAAGATATTGTGTCCATCTACAACTAAAAAAATACTTTTTAAAAAATGCCAGTGTAGTCATTTTACCTCTGAAAATTTGTCAGCTACCATATAGCGCACTCGCCAGGATTTATCTTCTGCTGCTTGTCGAAGTGTAGGCATTACCAAGGCCTCAAGGTCATCCTGAGACAATAACTGGGCAATACTAACACAAGCTTCCACAGCTAGGAGGCGCACTGAATCCTAAAGGAACACAAATTTTCTGTTAGTATAATGAGCCATGGAGCACTGTATGGTATGAAGCAGTGCTACCGTGGGTATTGTTTTTAAAAAAGAAAAATAAAGGGCTGGGGATATAGCTCAGTTGGTAGAGTGCTTGCCTTACAAGCACAAAGCCCTGGGTTCAATCCCTTGCACTGCAAAAAAAAAAAGAAAAAAGAAAAAGAAACAACTAAATAAATAAAACATATGAAAGTCACAGATAGAAATGACATTGTAAAGTGAAAAGCAAATTACCTTTGCTGGAGTAGTTTTATTAAGGAAGATAAAATGTAAATATTAAGTGGGAAAAAAAGAACATTTTAAAGATGTCTAAAAATTAAAATTATACTTGCATAACATAACAGAAATCACTTAGGAAGTTCAGCTTTCAAACTACTCACTTTGAAGTGGCACTAAGAGGAACTTGGGCATGAGATTGTGATTTGGAAAGAAATACATAAAACAAATGAAGTTAGTACAAAAAAATGGATTTTAATTTTTTTTTTGTACCAGGGATTGAACCCAGGGGCGCTTAACCACTGAGTCATATCCCTAACCCTTTTTATGTTTTATTTTGAGATGGTCTCACTATGTTGCTTAGGGCCTTGCTAAGTTGCTGAGGCTGTCTTTGAATTCACCATCCTCCAGCCTCAGCCTCCCAAGTCTCTGGGATTTCAGGCATGTGCCACAGAGCCCAGGGGATTTTAAATGTTGAGAATCAAAGACAGACTCAACTTGGAAGTAACCATGTCTAGAAATACAGCAGAAAATATTAGAAATGTATGGGATTAATGAACTCAGCTTTCCAGATGTAAAATGCCAAGTGCAAATGTGACACATCTGTTCTTTGACCAAGTGGAAATATACAATTAAAACTCAAGCTGGGGGACTGGAGTTGTGGCTCAATGGCAGAGTGCCTGCTTAGCATGTGTAAGGCACTGGGTTTGATTCTCAGCACCACATGTAAATAAATGAATAAAAAATAAAGGTCTATCAACATCTTAAAAAAAAAAAAAAAAAAAAAACTCAAAAGGGCGCAGGGGCACATGCCTATAATCCCAGTGACTCAGGAAGCTGAGGCAGAAGGATCATGAATTCAAAGCCAGCCTCAGCAACTTAGCAAGGCCTTAAGCAACTCAGTGAGATCCTGTCTCTATGTAAAATACAAAAAAGGGCCGGAGATGTGGCTCAGTGTTTAAACAACCTTAGGTGTTTGTCAAAGAGGACAGTGACTGTATTAAGTACTTTATTTAGGTGTTGGCTATTTTATTACTAATTCTACTCCAAAGAAATCTAGATCCTTGGATTTTAAATTGCTATTGGGCAAAACAATATCATATTCCAGTGAAAGATCAAATAACACATTCTATGCTTATTTATCTGAAAGTCAAACTTCCAGGAAACATTATTCCCCCATCTCACAATACAGCCTGCAATTTCCAAAGATATATTATCACTTGATGCAGCTTTGGTCTTCCTTTCTAATATTGGCTCCCATTTCCTCTTTGACTCCTCCTTCAGGGGAGTGGGGAGTACCAGGGATTGAACTCAGGGGCACTCGACCACTGAGCCATATCCCCAGCCTTAGTTTGTATTTTATTTAGAGACAGGGTTTTCACTGAGTTGCTTAGTGCATCGCTTTTGCCAAGGCTGGCTTTGAACTTTCAATCCTCCTGCCTCAGCCTCCAAAGCCACTGGGATTACAGGCAGGCAGGCACCATTGCAACCAGCTCCTCTTTCTCTTAACAGTTACCAATACAAGAAAGAAAATCATGGTTTGGTTAAGAAAAAATATAAGAACACTGAGATAAGCTAGGATTAAGGTCAGAATTAAGTATTAACTTTGCAAAAAAGAATCCTAACATAAGAGCCAAAACTCCTCCAATAAATGTTTAAAATGTTGGAGGAGAGGAACGTATCTGTGTCCCTTAAATACTAAAGAGTTAATTTTACCTGTTCATCTGAAGCTAAATTAGTGAACAATGGAACAATTTCAGTTTTCACACTGTCTAGTTCCAAAACTTTCGCAAATTCACCCAATTTGGAAGCAGCAGCTCGTCGTACCATTGGTGTGTCATCTGAGCACAAGGAACGGAAGTGCCTACAACATAAAATAATGAAGGTATTTTCTAATCATATACTATCAATTAAACATGTCCCAATGTAGACATTTTAAAGGTTTTCTTTTACAAATATCAGTGATTAGGTTCCTACTCACAGAAGTAACAAAATGAAAACATTGGTATATTCAACATGATGATAAAAAAAAGTCATCATTTCTACTATCCTGGTATTGGCAACTCATTTGTAACAGGGAACTGTGTAAATTGTCAGTTATATATCCCCAGTAGCCCCAAATTTTTAAAAAATGCTATATCTTACTGTCTAATTTCCGCCTTGACAGCATTTGAAGCCCTGGGATAGCAAACGCTGAACAAACCACAAGCAGATGTGCGAGAAGTGAACCAATCACCACTTGCTAGGCGTTTCACCAGAGGTACAAAATGAGCTTCCAGAGCAACAGGAGTATGTTCCTGGGAGATCTGCCTCAGGGACTCCACAGCCTTGTCTCGAACAACAGTCTCTTCCACAGTCGCCAGACTTTCCAAAGGAGGCTACATAGATCAAAAAAGGAAAACCAGACAAGAAAACTTAAGTGAATCAGGTTAAATACAAATTGTCACCTTTAGTGTAACTAAAGGGAAGTGGTACACGTAACCAGAATGTTAGCTACATCATACCAAATGGTTACTTTCAATTCACACAGTGATAACATATGGTATGGCCAACCTGAAGACACGACTTTTGTAGGAAAGCCAAGATCCCATGTCCCAGATGGCAATTCCCAGATGGTGTCTACAAATGACACAGTGGAAGAGACCTGACACGATATTAATATTTGGAGTCAAATCACTAAATTTAAATGATACGTAAACAAATTCAGACAAGTTTGTGTATATTTCCTTGACCAACATTGAGCACCAAGATTACATGATGACATCATGTCAGGTCACTGAGTCCATGGTCTTTTGAGCACTATTCTACCATTCCTGGAGGTGCAAGCAACCCTGTCCACAAGCTCACACCATCAATTCATTCAACCTATAAAGGCTCATATACTTTTTTTCAGAAAACATTCAGAATCTTTCCATGAACAAAGGGCAAGAGCTTCTCACAGAACAATCAAGTGAAGAGTAGAGCTGGTAGGAGGACTTGCTTGCTGCTTTACAGAAGACAGCAAAGGGACTAGAGTTACTAACTGAATATGACAGAACCCAGTGAAAAGTAAAAGAGAATCTCTGAACCTCTGCCTTTCTGGGTTTACGTTTGGTCCAAGTAAACTCAGGATACACAAGCTACATATGTTATGAGCACAAAACTCCACACAGAGAGCTAATCACAGAGTGAATAGAAGGATAATGACTCTATGTCTACCTAGTAATGTATTTCAAAAATTGTTTGATACCCAGAGGTAGATAGTACTTAGCTTCCCTAGAGGTATATCAGAAGTCAACTGAAAAGATACTTTACTTGCTAGAGTCTTTCATGATCTATCTGTCTATATGACTTCCTCATATGCAGTACCACTAGTTAAATCTCTATCACTACCATGATAAGGCCAAACTCTACAGAACCATTTGTGAGTTGTTGCTTGATTTGAACTCTGCCCACTTTCCATGTTCTTTTCCTACTCCCCTGACTACCACTCCTGCCTATTCTAGTCCCAACTCTTCATTCTTCAGAAGTTTTAAACCCAACAAGTTTCACAGTTTCAGGTCTATGAAATTCATTCTTTCAATACAGAAGAAATGTGTGAACAGGTTCCCTACTCTAGGGAGGTGTACATTCTAATGGAGGAAGACAACAATCAATCAATTGGTAACTGGTACTCTATAGAGAAACAGGATGAGGTGATAAGGGGTGACTCTGAGGTTATTTCAAGTTGGGTGGTCATGGAAAGCGCCTCTAAGGAGTGAGGTGAAGTTGTCTAAATGACAAAGAGCCAGCCACAGGAAATTCACAATACCTTTTCATTTAGATAATACTTAGAACAAAAGTCTTAAGGCAATAATTACCTCGGTTTCTCTTAAGAGAAAGAAAACCAATATGACTGGAATGAAGTTATAAAGAGGAAGCATGATGTCTGGTAAGTCTATAGAGGCAGGTCACAGAAAGGTCATATAAGCTAAGGCACAGAGTTTGGATTTAACTGGAGCCACAGCAGAGTGATATATCTGTCAGGTGAAGAATAAACTGAAGGAGTAAGAGGGAAAAATGGAAGCAAACTCCAGATGCTCCTCTACTTCCAATGGAATTATTCCAATAAACCCATAATAAATTGAAAATACTGAAAGTTGAAAATGCATTGAATATACCTAATCTACCAAACATCACAGTTCAGTCACACTGTAGAGAATCAGTTATTCACCCTTGTGATCATGTGGCTGACTGAGAGTTGTGATTTGCTACCAATGCTGGACGGCACAGGATAATACTGTATTGAATATTGCTAGTCCAGGAAAAGATCAAAATTCAAAATCTCAAGTACAATTTCTACTGAACACACATTATTTCTACACCAACTTGATAAATTCTAAATCAATCCACCGCTGAATGGAGATGTCCATAGTTAGGAAGCTATTACAGTAATCCCAAAGAAAGATGGTGGTAGTTTAGACTAGGGCAGAAGTAATAGGAATGGAGGAAAGAAGACTGATTTGGAACATATGTAAAATCTATAGGAGTAATGGATTAGATGTGGGGAAAAAGGGAAAGAGTTCAAGAATATCTTCTGAGATCAGGCATGGTGGTGCACACCTGTAATACCAGTTACTCAGGAGGCTGAGGAGGAGGATTGCAAGTTCTAGGCAGGCCTCAGCAAATTAATGAGGCTCTCAGCAACGTAGTGAGACCCTATCTCAAAATAAAAAATAAAAAGGGCTGGGGACAAAGGCTGGGGATTTAACTCAGTTGGTAGAGTACTTGCCTAGCATGCGCAAGGCCCTGGGTTCAATCCCCTAGGATCTCAAAAAAAAAAAGGCTGGTGACATAGCTCAGTGGTAAAGCATCCCTCGGTTCAATCTCCAGTACCCAAAAAAAAAAAAAAAAAGAGAGAGACCTTCTAGGGTTGGGAATGTAGCTTGGTGGTACAGTGCTTGTCTAGCATGCACAAAACCTGGGTTTAATCTCTAACAGTGCCAAAAAAAAAAAAAAGAGAAAAATAAATCTCCTACATTTTGGCTTGTGTAACTGGGTAGTTGGTGGTGATATAGATAAATGAGAGGCATATTTGGGAGGAAAAACTGAGTTGTTTTAGGCATGTTAAATTTGAAGTATCTATTTGACATTCAAGTAGAAAAATCACAGGCAGGCATACTTAGAAATACATATATCCAGTACATATCTAAATCTACTGATCTCTAAAAATCTGTACTTATCTATTAATCCATCTATCTCTGGAGTTCCATTAAATGGTTACACATTGAGAAAAAAATCACAAGGACCAGCATCACACAGACAATATTTAAAGCTCTGACGCATACATCCCTACCTTGTCTTACTGCTGAACTCCTAGTCATCCTTTAAAACCTAGCATAAGGGCTGGGGAGATAGCTCAGTCAGTAGAGTGCTTGTCTTGCATGCACAAGGCCCTGGATTCGATCCCAGCACCGAAAAAAAAAAAAAAAAAAAAAAAAAAAACCTAGCATAAGCCAGGCACAGTGGCGCACACCTGTGCCTCAGTGGCTCAGGAGGCTAAGGCTAGACGATCACAAGTTCAAAGCCAGCCTCAGTAAAAGCAAGGCACTAAGCAACCCAATGAGACCCTGTCTCTAAATAAAATACAAAAAAGTAGGGCTGGAGATGTGGCTCAGTGTTTGAATGTCCCTGAGTTCAATTCCCAGTACCTCCCAAAAAATAAATCTAACATAGACATCATTTTCCAAGAAGTCTTCCCTGATCACCCCATATTAATCCCCTTTTGCTATTACTTGGATACTTTGCATGTGTTTATATTTTTTAATTTAAGACTGTATAGTAATAATTTGTTTATACATAATGACAAAGTCCTCATTCCATTCATACTGGTTTTACACTGTAACTTACAATGTGCCTAACACACTAGCCTCTCAATTAAATGTTAACTAAATTGAACTTACAAAATTCATAAGTCAAAAGCAAAAGTTACATGAACAATTGAAGACAAAGTGTTCCTAGATGAAAATTAAGGCTTCCAATATGGGGAGGTGGGTATAAAAACAATCAAGTCTTTTTCTTCCCCTCTTCCAAACTAGTGAGTTTACAGAAGCAGAAAGGTGAAGAAGTTCTTATATCGTCAGAAAAAATTTTAAAAAGTTTGAGATCAAAGTGCCTACATTATTTACTCTCTCAATGGCCAGCATTATGACTATCTGCCCATAAAAAAGATCTGCATAAAAAATGCTGATGTGTCTATCACCAAACAAGGTGTCACTTATACCACAAAAGTTCTAGAAGGAGGACAAATAGGAGATAAATACTCACCAGCAGACAGTGCGCAAAGTCAGGACCTCCCACTAGGCCAGTAAAATTTCCCAGCTGCTCAGCAAGAGCTAAGAGTACCTCATCTTCATCATAAATTGTATCTGGAAATGACAACCACCAGACACTCATCAATAAGGATAGATAGATGGCCCTGACCTGAACACATAAAAATAGAAACAGACTCAACATGTAAATAGTAAGATAGTCTAGTCATAATCCTAACAGCATTTTCTTCCTTCTTTATCAACAGTTTTCCTGAATCTGTTTTACAAAATTAGAAAGTCATACTCCATATCAATTACTTTCCCATTAGCTAAATGATTAATGTTTGAATATAACTAGCCATAACATTATAATATGTTTTGTTTCTTTTGCACGGAAAGCACCATGCTCAATTTTGTACTTAATGATACAGTGCATAACAAACTCTAAAAAACAAAGTTTTGAAAGTCACTGGAAAATAGAATGTCCACGCCTTTCTTTAAACAAAGATGCATACCTGTAAGGAATGGCAGCAGTTCAGTTCGGGTCCTTTCTACTCCAAGTGCTAGAGCAATTGTTGATAATTTCTTAATACTGTTGAGACGGAGCTTTAAAAACGAAAATGGAAAGAATAACAAACTAAGAAATGGCTGCAATTCAGACCAAAAACCAAAAGGGGCAAACAGGTGAAATGAGTGCATGCGGGTATAAAAATAAGATTTCCTAGGAGAAACACTGAAGAGCCCGGAAGAGAAATGACTGAAAGACAATACCCAGGAAGTAAGATAATGTTAAAATGAACAAACTCTGGCAGTAGTGAAGCAGATCAAACAGTTGAATACACCCCTGCCTTTTCAAAGAAAAATTCCATCGCGGCTGATACACCGACTCATACAGGTTAATCAGCCATCCCTACACCTCCTTTCCACCCAACAAGCCCGGCCAGTTTCCAAGAGCCGAGGACGGCAATGGGCTGCACTTCAAAGGGCCCCTTGGCATCCTGCGACCCGCAGGCCGCTCCAACTCCTCACGGGGCAACCCCGCTCCCCTACTGCCGGCTTACCCACAAGGACAGCCGCACTGGCCCAGCGCTGGATGCGCCCTGGCCACCACAGCGCCCCGAAGCTGCACAGAGGCGGGAAGCCGGTTGTCCGACGGTCGCCAGGGACCGTCGGGCGCCAAGTCAACGCCTCACAGATCCAGGGAATGGGTGCTGGAGAGGTCCACCGGACGGTCCAGGTAGGCCACCACAGACCCTCGAGAGTCCTTCCGTGCCTCCCCCTCAAGTTTCTGCTCCGAGTCCGGTATTTCAACCCGTGGGCCTCCCCCATCGCGGCGCCAGTCTTCCCCATTCCCTACCACACACCCCGCTGGGCCCGCCTCGACTCCCCGGCCCCAGTTCAGTACCTGCACATCCTCATTGCGGAGCTCGTCGATTAAAACCGCGATCGGGTATAGCGAATCATCTCCATCTCCGCCCGCTGCCCCCAGGCCGGTCCCGGGCCCCGCTGCGCCCGCCATGTTCTTTCTCCTCCGGCCGGTCGCCGCCGCCCGCCCCGCGCCCAGGCCCCGCCCCGCGCCCAGGCCCCGCCCCGCGCCCAGGCCCCTCCCCGCGCCCAGGCCCCGCCCCACGCCCAGGACGGCTGGGCTCAGGTGGGTGCATGATCTCCGTAGGGGTGAGAGAAATGAATCTGTTCGCTTAGAGAGGCTCCCGCCCGACCCCCATTGCGGGAGTTGTAGGTCTGAATTCCAAAAGGGTGGACTAAGAAAACGAATGGAAACCCTGGGACCTTTACCCAGCCGAAAGAAACAGGGGCAGGGATTCATCCTGGCTGCTGTGTGGTCTGAAGGAGCCAGGAACCTTACCTGAGTGATCCGTGTTGTGCCCGCTCAGGACTCGGGCTGGCCAACGACGACACTCGAGGCCAGGAGGAAAAAGGCGCCTCCTCTGGTTTAATCCTGGCGCTGAGCCATCGGGTCTCCAACCCTAATTTCTCCTCTTGGTCTCAAGCCTTCACAGAACCCCTCCACCTCTTCCTTTGGCCTGTTCTCCAGAATCGTAGCTGGCTCCTGCTCTGAAAGACAAATAACGCGGGCGGTGAGAGAAAATGAACAGTGCTGTCCAAACTCCCCAGTCAATATTTTTTCCACGCAAGCTGTTGAAAACATGCTGCTCTCTTGTTTTTGTGTTTCTTTTCAGTTTGGTACTGGAATGGTGCCTTATGTTGTATTTTCTTCCTCCCATTTTTTAGCTCTTTAGCATGCAAGAAGTACAACAATCAAGCAAAACTAGGACAAGCTTTAATCCTTCCAAATTGGGTGGGGTAGAGTCTTTGCCTGTACAAGAAAGCCTAAATTGTCCTCCCCAGACCTCCAAGAGTCCTCAAAGGCAGCAGTAGGAGGAAACGGGGATCTGGGATTTCTTTCTTACAAAACTGTGGAAAGTCTTCATTTAGCCTTTTAGGTCAGCACAAAATAACTAAAATATCCTGTCTGTGTTTGTTTTGGACTGGTATTTAAGCAACTTAGAGTGATGACTGCATGTTATGATAAGCTCTGAAATGATATGTACATCTAATAAAACTGAAATTATTAATAAATAAAATTTAGGAGGCTTTTTTAAAGCATGGAGCTCTGGGAAGTCAACAAAAACCACATTCTTCTCTTCACTATGCTCCACACATCTCCATGTGACAGCCTTTAGTAGTAGTGAAAGTTTGGGAATCAATAGACCTAAACAGTTTTTCTCAAATTAATTCTGGGTGGATGTATTCTCCAGCCTTTTAATTTTAGTTTTTATATTTTTTGTAGATTTGCATAAGCATGTTCAGATTATTATGATGACTATAAGTATTGCCACATAAGTTCAGAACCAACTCTACATGTATATTTCAGTGCTGTTTTGATTGTTCTGAGATAATAAGAAAAGAAGAGAGATGGATTTAAAATGAAAAAGATGCTTTCAAGCACATAATAAAAGCCAAATGACACCATGGGACTGTGCAGTCTCAATAGTCCTAAAAGAGGTGAGGGAATTAAGATATCATAGGTCACTTGGTAAACTCAAAAGAAGATGAACTTTAGCAGGCAATATCATAGTCACAATATAAGAAATGGTTTATTTAGTTTTAGCAAAAGACACCCTTTGTCATGTTAAATTAACACAATATTAATAACTTGAATAGTATTATTTTGTGGTTTTAATTGTATTTCATTTGTAAGTCTCTTGGTTTTGTAATTGTTTGAGAATTACAAGTAAAGAATAAAAGAACATTATAGTCCTACTTTATATTTGTAAATTTAAGTAACATTATAATAAGAATAATTTAAGTTGACTGGGAGTTTTCAGGGTTTTTTTATTTTGTTTTTGTTTTTCCTTTAAAAATGACCCATGTACTACTCAAGTTTGAGAGACAGGGATAAGACGTTTTTCATTTAGTACTTTACCAGTTAGGAGATCAGAGAAGGTTCCTACTGGTATGGAAAGGATAAATCTGATCTTTATACTTTATGTAAGAAGTCTTCGGAAATGATACAGGAAGCAAGCTCAGAGAGAAGCAGATTAAGTCAGTTCCACACATGTCATCACTGATATTAGCTCAAGCTTAGAAGAGCTAATAGGCTAACAAAAACTGGCACATGGATGCTAAGCTGTTTTGTTTAAAACTCAGATATGATTTGCTTATGCAAGCACAATGAACTGGAAACCTAAAGAATACCTATGATTAAATATGAAATCACAAACTGAGAAAATAGGCGCCAGAAAATTGCCTGGTTGAGAGTCATCAATGCTGGACTTCAATTCCCACTGCTGTCTGACTCATGGTGACCTACCTCTCCGTATGCCTCAATTGTACCTTACACCCCCTCATTCCCAATAAAATGGAGTTAACCACCTCTGGTTCCTGCTCTACTTTCTGTGATGTTGTGAGAATAACTCAGGTAATAAACATGGAGATGCTAATAAATCCCTCAATAAAGAAAGTGATCAAAACAGACTGCAACAAAAAGAAGCTATTTAAAAAACTGGGTCAGGACAGTCTTTGGCACAGTGTGGTCTGCTTACCATCTAAATCACTTAAAATGTCTGTTAAAATGCAGATTTCTGCTGGGAGTGGGGGCACATGCCTATAATCCTAGCTGCTCTGGAGGCTGAGGAAGGAAGATTATGAGTTCAAAGCCAGCCTCAGCAAGTGAGGTCCTGAGGCCCTGAGCAATTTAGGGAAATCCTGTCTCAAAACAAAAAAACAAAACAAAACAAAGCCAAAAAAAGGACTGGGGATGTGGCTCAGTGGTTAAGCACCCCTGGCAATCCCTGGATAACCAAAAAAAAAAAAAGAAAAGATTGCAGGTTCCTGGCCTCCTACTCCAGACCAACTGAATCAGAGTCCCTAAGAATGGAGCCAGATGTTTTACAGTGCTCTGCAGTAATTCTAACATGAATTGACATTTGAAAGACATCGATTTTAAAAAGTTCACTAGAAAAATAATTTCCATGTCAATGAACAAGCATCTGCTGAGGTAGAATCTGAAAAGAATCTTTGGAGGTCACCTCTGTCCAGAATAAAAGCAAGTGATAGTTCTAACTTCTTATCAATAAGCAATTCTGTTCCTATTAGCTATGGATTCTACCAGATTAAAAAGATAATCCATCTTGCTGGATTCCTGGAAGTTAGCCAATCGCTACCAGTTCAGGACTGTGGCATTGAATAATTTTCACATCTTCCTTTCCTCTCTACTGCTCCCTTTGGCCTCCTGTTCACTTCTCTCACACACTACAAGAAACTAATGACCAGGGAACACCGGAGGCAACTGCTGAGATTAGGTTGAGGATTTAAGGCAACCCTCAGGAACAGCAACATTCTCAGCACAAAATCCTTGACTTTTGACACCCAAGTGCAATCCAGGAAAGACAGGTTTGGACTTGCCCAGTTCCTATAAGACAAAGCATCAAAAACATGGGGAGACACAGGCAGATGGAATTGACAGCCACCAACTCTTGGGCATAAAACAGCTCAAGAGAAAAGGATCGATTCTGAGGAAATCTGAATGACATCATTATCATTCTCTGTGGGCACCTCCACTCATGTTTAGTAAGCTTACTTCTTCCTCACAATGATGGGGATTTACAAATAGGTGCTCATACAAATGCTGATCTGATTCAGAGTCACCCAGTTGTGAGAGAAAGTAAGCTGCAGAACTGTAGGCGATTTCTCAGGGCAGACCAGACTATGTCCCATTGAAAGGGCCATTGAGAGAGTGGCAGATGGCCTAGCTCATGCACAGAAAATCTAAGACACACAAAGGTACTTTCCAACTACAGTCATTCCTTGGTATCTCAGTATCTGATGAGTTCTAGGAACTCCTCTCCATGCCAAAACCCTGAGGATGCTCAAACCACTTCTACAAAACAACATAGTGTTTGCATATAACTTACATATGTCCTCCCCATATACTTTAAATCATCCTAGATTATCTGTAATACCTAATACAATGTCAAAGCTATGTAAATAGTTGCTGTGCTATATTCTTTAAGGAATGACAAGGAAAACAGTCTTTCCATGTTCAACACAGATTTTTTTTTTTTAAATGCTTTTATTTCATGCCAGATTGAATCCAGGGGTGCAGAGCTCACAGATAAAGAGGTGACAACTGAGTTCATTTAGGAAGATGACCCTGGTAAACTAATTCCTGAGTCTGTACTTAAAACATTACAAAGCAGTAATTATCACCATGGCATTAATGATATCTTAAGTTTATATTTATGCAAACAATGTCATCATTCTGTGGAACTCATTTCCCCTCAATATTTTTGCCTTTTTCCCTTCTCGGTTTTCTTTGGGGGCAAATTTCTAATCCCATTTTTATAGACGGGAATACTCCAACGAAGAGAAAAAGACTTTACCTGAAGTCACACAATCAGATGAAGCTGTGGAAATCATAATCAAGTATATCACCACTCCCTGCCTTGTCCACTACTATTCCACAGCTTATTACTATATATAAAACTTTGGATTTCTAGAGCAAAACATTGTTTGAAGATTTGGGACAAGCAAATCAAAGAAATGGAACTATCGGTTCTAGTTCAGGACAGTCCATAGAGTGGTTAAGAGAACATGCTCTGGAAGTTGGGAAGATGAGATTAAAATTCCAGCTCTAGCCGACATAGTGGTGCACTCCTGAAATCCCAGTGACTGGGGAAGTTGAGGCAGGAATACTGCAAATTCAAGACCAGCCTGGGCAATTTAATGAGTTCTTTTCTGGGGTGGGGGGGGGGGGAAGGAAGGAAGGAATTCCAGCTCTGGAAATTACTAGTTGTGTGAAGTTGGGCAAGTAATGTATCCTCTGTGAATCTTGGTTTTTATGTCTATAGAGTGGAACTGTCAAGCTTACCTTATGTGGTTGATAAGAAGATTAAATTCATATAAAATGCTTAATTAATGCCTGGCAACAGGAAGCCTCAAATATTAGCCATTAATTATAATTATCTTCTGAGAAAGTAGAAGCAGGTAAGAAAACATTCTGGTCAATCAAGTTTTGGCAACAGGGAAGACTAGTGTGAAAGAATGAAAGAGGTACATGGCTTAGACTTAGAAGATGTGACTCAAGGTCTTCTAGAAGATTTTTCACTGTAAAACAGGAGTTTTACCTCTCAGAATTGTGAGGAATATGATCATAATGTTAAATGCTTTGTCAACAGAAAACACTACACAAATGTTAGAAGTTGTGTCATTTATTATCAAGGACTCACTGAATCTGGTACCCATGCCAAGCACAAAAAGAGAACATCTGGAGACCTATGCTTAAGGTTGGAAGGCCCCCCAACTTCCCAAGAACACCAGTCAGAATTAGTACTTCCTTTACCCACAAGGGTAGATTTAAGCTATAGCAAACCTGGAGATCAAACAAGCACAATGACCTTTCTCAAGTCTTGGCCTCAAGTCCTCCTGTAGGCTCTAATGTTTTCCAGACAGAAGTCCTGTTTTTATTGCCAGATGTTATACATAGCTCAACAAAACAATTTGTTACAGTGTCAGGTGAAAAAGCAGGATATAATAGTTTCATTGAAGTTGCAGGTATAATTTGAGCTGCAATGTTCACAACAGATTCCTCCTAAATGGATAATTTGATTTTTATAGATAACAGAAATTAGTTTAGGGGCTAGGGGTGTAGCTCAGAGGTAGAGAACTTGCCTAGCATTACAAGGCCCTGAGTTCCATCCCCAGCACCACCACCAAAAAAAAAAAAAAAAAAAAAAAAAAAATCTTAATTTTTTTAAAAGAGAGAACCATGACAGTACATATAGTATCTTACCATTTGTTTAAACTAGAATACACACTTATATGCTTATATATAGAACCATGACAGTACATATAGTATCTTACCATTTGTTTAAACTAGAATATACACTTATATGCTTATATATGTATATTTAAAAACTCTATAAGGACATGTACAAGTAACATTGGTTGATTGTGGTAAAGTAACTGGGTACCTGGGAAACAGACATGGGAGATTTTTCAATGTATAGTATTTGTCCCTTATTTTGTACTACTTGCCAAATCTGGGATTTTCCTTAAACTTTGCCCATTTTCCCACTAATGTCCCTTTTCTGTTGCAGGACTCAATTCAGTGTATCCCATTGCATCTAGGCTTTTTGAATTCTGAACCATGAAGATTATTACCTGTAGAAACAAACCTTTAGGCTCTTGGTTACCACACTACAGGCTGTCTTCTGCTTCCTCCTGGATGGTCTTACCTGTGGCATCCACAGATGTATATGTAGTATAATAGACTCCTCCTGCCCAGCTATTCCCTGTAGGGGCCCTGCTATATCCAGAAGGCAGAGGCCAGATTTGCTTCCTGTCTCTTACTTTTCCAAGCCTCTTATCACGGTGTCTTGCACTAGACCCAGCCAATGTAAGCACAGCTTTCGGCAGCTGGCACACTGCCTCCAGGCTTCAGCTAAACAGCGGTTTGATTTCACAAAGGCAGGACTTACTTAAAACATCTCTGTTCCCCGGAAAGCCCGTGGTAGGAGTCTCCCCTGAAGATGATATTCCTTCCTGCTTCCTTTTCTGATCTGCCCAAAGAACTGTTAGGAGAAAAGTCACAGGAGTGAGAAAGGCTCACTGCCAAGATCCCCTGGACATGCCTTTCATATCTCGGCAGAAATCCAGCTGGGTCTGTAATCAGAAACCGGAATTTCCACTAACTTCTAGGACTTCAGGAAATTAGCTCCCTCTCTGATCTAGCTATGTGATTAAAATTAGCTGGGCCCCACAGTGTTCCAGAAAAACCCCTACAAAGACTGAATGTACTACCTACACACTGTCTAGAAGACAACCTTCAGGCTCTGGTTACGGAAAGTGGATTAAGAAGATGATTAAAAAAAAAAAAAAAAAGAGAAACAGCCTTCACTAGGTCTTGTTCTCTTTGCCCATCTAATCCTTCCAGGTTCTTCATCATAACATCCAGAAAGGAAGTCAAGGAATGTAGATTTCAAAGAGGTCACGATGAGCTGGGGATGTCGCTCAATGGTGAAGTACTTGCCTGTGGGTAGGGACCTGGTTCCATCCCCAGCACCACAAAACAACAACTGGGACAAGGGCAGTGACAAAGAGATCATAACACAGGGAGTACAGATCATGGTTAAAAAGAGAGACTCTGGCTGGATGAGGTGGTGCACGGCTCTAATCCCAATGCCTTGGGAGGCAAGTTCAAAGCCAGTCTCATCAATTGTGAGATCCTAAGTAACTCAGTCAGTCTCTAAATAAACAAAAAGGGCTGGGGATGTGGCTCAGTGTTTGAGTGCCCCTGGGATCATTCCCCAGTACCAAAAAAAAAAAAAAAAAAAAAAAAACCCTCTGGAGCCAGATTGCTTGGGTTTGAATCCCAGGTCTGCAACTTTCTACCAGGTGATCTTGCGCAAAACACATATCTCTGAGCATTAGTTTCCCCATCTATGTAACGAGTTTAATAGTTATTACCTCATAAAGTTGTTATATGGGTTATGTGAGAAGAAGCAACTTAAATCATTCATGACATAAGCAAATGTTTTCTTTCCTTTTCTTTGCAGTGCTGAGGATCAAACTCAGAGTCTTGTGCATGGCATCATGCAGAGGCAATCACTCTACCACGAGTGGTACTGGGCCTACATCCTCAGCCCAAATGCTTCATAAATGTTAGCTGTTATTTGCATTATTTCTCCACAGAGCAAATCTGACTATCTAGCAGGTGTATTAAAAACAAAAACAAAAACATGTGCATGGTGGTACGTGCCTATAATCCCAGCAACTCCGGAGCCGAGGCAGGAAGATCACAAGTTCAAGGCCAAGCTCGTGAGATCTTGTTTCAAAATAATAAAAAAGTAAGAAGGTCTGGGGGTGTAGCTCAGCAGTAGAGTACTCCTGGATTAAATCCCTAATACCACATACACACAAAAAAGTACAAAAACAAAATACCAGCCCCAAACCCATATAGTCCCCATGTTTCTAATGTTAAACTCAAAGGAGAGTGTCACATGTCACACATATGAAGAATGAAATTCCTATTCTACATTTGGCGGAGCTGGACTTATTCCTCAAGGACCACGTTGGCCTAGGTGGGTTATCTGACACTTTTAAAATGCAAATTCTAACCAGGCACAGTGGTACACTCCTAGAGACTCAGAAGGCTGAGGCAGGAAGATTGAAAGTTTAAGAACACCCTTAGCAGTTTAGCAAGACCCTAAGCAAATTAGCAAGACCCTGTCTCAAAATAAAAAATTAAAAGGGATGGTTGAACATAGATTCCCTTCAACAGATGAATGGATAAAGAAACTGTGGTATATATACAAAATGGACTATTAGCCTTAAAGAAGAATGAAATTATGGCATTTGTCAGTAAATGAAACTGGAGAATATTATGCTAAGTGAAATAAGCCAATCCCAAAGAACCAAAGGCCAAATGTTTTCTCTGATACGCAGATGCTAATTCACAATAAGGGGGGTGTGGTACAGAATAGAGGTACTTTGGACTAGACAGAGGGGAGTGAAGGGAGGGGAGGGGGGATAGGAGTAGGAATGATAGAATGAATCAGACATTATTACCCTATGTGCATGTATGATTACATGAACTGTGTAACTCTCCATCATAGACAACCAGAAGAATGAGAAGTTAAGCTCCTATTTATACATGATGTATCAAAATGCATCCTACTGCCATGTATAACTAATTAGAACAAATTTAAAAATATCACAAATGGGGGGGGGGCTGGTTAAGTCTCCCTGAATTGAATCCCTGATACCAAGAAAAAAAGATTCTACTTCCTTCTGCAAATGTTCACTCCCACCATATGGTGTAGGCATGGGGACCAAAGAAGGTATCCTAATCTCTTTTTCTTCACAGGTCTCAGACCCTGCTAAATGTCATACCCTTCCATTAAACTACTGAGCTATAGATGATGTTTTGGCATCTGAAGAAGAGAACCTTAGACATTTATATATTCTTTGGGTTGTCTTTGACAATGCCAGTAAATTAACAGTGGTAGAGTTAGCAGTGTGTACATCATATGGTTTGCTCATATATGAAAATTTGAAAATGGGCAAATAGCTGATATATTTTTCCCCCTCAACCAAATATATATCTTTTATTACGTACATATACAATCAAGGTCAGGGCAAATAGAACTAAAATTAATGGAGAAGTGTCAACTTATATATCATCTACCAGGGGATCACTGTTGTGATGGACAATTCATCCTTTGCTAAGTTGTGGATATGGTTTTCTCCAAGAAATGTTTGCAACTATTAACAATACAAGAAGGCAGTGGCTTTTGGCTCCTTAGGATTGGCTTATTTCACTTAGTATAATATTATCCAGTTTCATTTACTGATTCTAAAAAAATACAATTCACATATTTCAACTTACATTGAAATTACACCACAAATAGCAAATAAAGAAACAAGCTACATTGCAGAAGGGAAAGACGCTTTGAAATTTTTAGTGAGAGTAGGATGCCCTCTGCTGGACACTAGGGGATCCTTTACAATGGCATTGCAGACAAGGCCGCCTGAAGTTGTCAGACAGAAAAAAAAAATTATGACAAATTTAAACTTTGGTACTGCTTTTTTAGAATATCTCTAGTAATCACAGACTATAAGGACACAAATATAGCAAAAGACCCAAGGAAAGGGGAAAGGGCTATCAGAAAAATTCTTGATTCTTCTATAAATGTAGCACTAAAAACTCAGACTTCTTTCCTACAAAGTATCTCCACAAAGTTCACCAGTGAGAAATGAATGGGAATGTGGTATAGAAAATACCAGGGAGGTTTAGGTTTAGAGACACAGGTTAATAGGGAGACAAGAAAGAAGTGAAACCAACTCACAAATGGAACATGGTGACTTCTTGTTGGGCGACTGAACACATTTTAGGTCATTTTTCTCAAAACGAGATTAACCTTTGCTCTCATGTCTGAAGGGGTGGCAGCAGCCCCAGGGAAGCTCTGTCTACAGACCAGTGGCAAAAGAACAAAGGAAAGTCTTCACTGCACTCGACTCAAATAAACAGTTGTTTTTTTAAAACTGTAAAAGCTCATTTCCCCAGTGTGTCCTGGGTTGGATGGAAAGCTTAATATCCACACATTTTATTTTCCACTGTCCTGCTCAATACAGCCACAGGTCCTACAAGGGTTAGGGTTGAAGGCAGGAAGTCTTCCTGAAGGTAGCCTGCCTGCTCATTCTCTCCTAATAAACAAACCAATAAATGGCACTGAATAGGTCTGAAATTGCCCAAACTGTAGTCTTCTCTTCTTTTTTTTCTTCCAGATGTGTTATCATTCAGTGTACCCAGATGAGAGAATCAATGGGAGGAAGACTGCAGTAAATTATTAACATCCATTAGTGTACTTCAGTGCCATATTAGTTAATTGTTTCCCGGCAAGCAGGGCCCAAAGGGCATGGGAGATAGGGCAAGTAAGGTTTGACAGGTCAGAGTAGGTAGAGAAAAGGGACTGTGAAGGGGAAGAGGCCTACATCAAGGCCTAGGTGATCAGAGGTCAGAATTAGAAAAAGACATGAAATATTCTACCTGTTTAATTATCTTTGAGCTTTGCTGTGAGGTTTGCCTGTCGTCTTTATCAAGAGCAGTGGTGTTCAACTCTGGCTATATTAGAAAAATCATCTAAGGAGATTTTGTTTTGTTTTTGTTTTTGCAGTTCTGGGGATTGAACCCAGGGGGCTTTACCACTGAGCTATACCCCAAAACCTTTTTATTTTTTATTTTAAAGCAAGGTCTTGTTAAGTTGTCCAGACTGGCCTCAAACTTGTTTTGGTCCTCTCTCAGTCTCTTGAATGCCTGGGCTTATAGGCATGCACCACCATGCCCACTCATCTATGGCATTTTTATAAAAGAAATGGTGCCTGAGTCCATACCTAGATACTAACTCAGAATTCCTTGGGGTCAACCAGAGTGGCAATGTTAAAAGGTTCCCGGGTAACTGTCTTGAGCAATTCTGCTTGAGAATTGCTGCCTCATAGGTTATAACTTCTCCAGCATTGACTACAGCCTTGCTGAAGTAGCAAGCAAACAAGCTGAAAAGCAGACCCTTCTCATTTGGCAACTTAGAACTTGTGAGCTAAAATGACAAATCAAAGGCCAAGGGCACCAGTTGCCAAACACTTTTTCTGCAAGCAAAAGATCAAAGAGACTTCTTGAGGTAGGTAATATCTGGAATCCATGGTTGTAGGTCTCAGGAAAACCCTTGCCAGAAGTCTGTCTTAAGCTACACACTCTTTTTGGCTATTAGCACCATCAGGAAGTCACCTGGTTTATGCTTTTATCTCTAAGCATGGAATGACAGAATAAGCCCAAAAAATTAGAAGCAAACCCAAAAATCTCTACTTATCTTGAAGTATTTCTAAGGTACTTGAAGATTCACTTACATTTTAAGAAAATAAATAAATAAAAACTGATATTCTGGTAAAATACTACTTGAGCCCAATTGTTAAACATGAGTTATTTAGTCTACAAAGCTACAACAGGAAATTTTTAGTCTGTCCTTATCACTACAGTTCCAAAATCTCATCCTAATTGGGAGTTCCCTTATTTATCAAATTTGTGGGTTATAATTTGTTTAAATGGCAGGTCTAAGCTGAACTCCACAGCTGAAGACAGCTAAAACAGATTTGAGTTTTAAAAATATCACTTACTACTTAATATTATTTGATCTGAATGTATGTCTACAAAGCCATCTTGTGTCAGACACCCTTTCCCTAGTGAGGCATGTTGTGAGTAGGATTTAGACCTGCAGGTCAGGCTTGCCCACACACATACATTCAGAAGTTCTCCTGCAATAGGTCTGATGAGGCTCCAAAATCAAGTGATAATAGAAATATTCAAGGAAAGTACCTTCTCTCTCTTTATAGGTTACCCTGAGGAATTTGTGCAGAAGACTGTGTACTTCAGGAGAATTGCTGAACTATACACACGTTAAGCCTCATTCATAAATTGCCCTTTCAGGACTGCAGGACTTATGACCTGCTGTACTTTCTGTGGTCCAAGAATCCATCCCAAATTCAGAATAACAGTTGTTTATTAGTTCCAAGAGTCATTTTTTTTTTAAACTCTTCTTTGTTGTAAATAAACACGTACAGACCCGGGTGCAGTGGTGTACACCTTTAATCCCAGCAGCTCCGGAGGATTGTGAGTTCAAAGCCAGCCTCAGCAAAAGTGAGGCACTAAGCAACTCAGTGAGACCCTGTCTCTAAAAAATATACAAAATAGGGCTGGGGTGTGGCTCAATGCCCCTGAGTAAAATACCTGGTACCTCCCACAAAAAACAACATGTACAAGACCAAAGTGTACAGGAAACCTTGTTAAACACTGGGATACACAGAATCATGGCAAGGTGCTTGCCTCAGATGTGTAAACAATGTTTTTGGGAGACAGGTGGACAAGGTTGCTACATGAAAGTTCCATATCCTTAGTAAAGACACTTCAGAAACACTCAGGCCTAAGAGAGTAATAGATAAACAGAGAAGATGGCATTCTAGACAGGGGAAAAGAAATTAAGGCTGTGACCTTCTCCCTGCTGGAACTAGATTAATAAAGGCATTTTCCTCTAAAACAACATGAGAGGAATAAACCAAATCTCAAGGTCATTTTGGGTCCTATGGGGAGAAAAATTATAACCATGGTACAAAACCTGATGGCTACTAGAAGTAATTACTGGGTATAAGGTGGAGGATATAGGATAATGTTAGAAATTTATTTACAAAAAATGTTTTATTCCTCCTGACAACCCCCAACAACAGGGAATATTCAAATGTTAGATATAGCTGGATTGAAATTTCTCTGGAAAGTAGAATTTCACAGACCAGAGATTCTCAATCCAAAAACTAAACATGGATCTAGAAATTCTTTTACGTACAATTTTCAAACATTAAATAATTCCTACTGTTTTTTCCATAGATAAAAAAGAACTAACCCTCATTGGGTTTCCCAAAGGCTTCTTCCTAAGGTTTTCAGGACAAACATTCTGGGCTATTTGGTACAAGGCAAGTTTGTGAACTGAGGGGTGGGATTTAGGGAAGCAGGATTTAAAAGCTGAAAGCAAAAGAAAACATATCACCTAAGAAAAGGAAAATCAAACTGTGAAGATTTATTTTAACTTTTTCTTTCACAGAAAATACAGTAAGTATGGAATGTAAACACTGACACATGAAATAAAGTACAAGATCAGGAAGACAAATGAATTGGATAATACTCTTGCTTCCACACTGTACTGCTTCCTGATTTCATTTGCAGTATAAATCACATGATTAAAAGATTATAAAAATTAAAGGCAACATTCAGATTTACAGATACACCAGAGAGCCTCTGAAATCCAACAATGCCATATGGAATTCTGATCTTTCTGTTTCAAAAAAATTAAAGCTGAGTACATGTCCACTTATCTGCTTTACTCAAGGCATTTAATGTAGGAGCATAAGAATGGATTAACACATGAGTATTACCATGTCTGTGGGGGTAAAGATTTAATTGTGCCTCTTTTCCCTCATTAGGGGAACTAAAATTAACCAAATTAAAAGCAGGACTGCCTGGTATGGCCAGGTGAGTATACAATCACAGTGAATTCTTATTCCTATAAATCTCAGGAAATGCAAAACACAAGAAAGGATTGTCACTGGAAATGTTCACCCCAGATCTCATGCTGCAGAAATTCATAGGGTTTTCAAAGTTCTTCCTCAGAACTTCAAACTAGGATGAATGACCTAAATAAATAGCTGGGATCAAGACCTACCTTGATTTGAATCAAAGAGTCTGCTTCTAAACTTGAATTCAGTGTAAAACATATGGGTTAAAATTTGCTTGATTATCCCCAAAATTTAAAATGACCTGTCTTCTTTTTCATCAGATGACACCTGCCAGGTGAGAGGTAAGTTTTGATTATAGGTGTCTAACACGCAGACGGGTTCAGTAATGGCTGGTACTCAGTGCCACAAAATTCAGTTTCAGATGGCTGCCCGAAAGCTGGAGATGTGGGAATCCTAGATTTGCCACAACTAAAGGCTCACAATCAAAGGCTATTATGAATAATCTGTAGTCCCTCATTCTCCAATACCTAACAGTCTCTGAAGTAATAAGTACCTTAGTCACTTTTTCTTCACAGGGAACAGAGCGGTTAGCTCAAGCTGAATTTTGACTCTTTGGAGGAGAAATGCTACCCTGACCAGGTGAGGTAAAGTTAACATCCCTGTATTGCTAAGAGATGGAGATTTTAAAACGTGTTCATAAAACATCACACAAAAAAAAACACCTCCACATGTGAGCTATTCATTTTTGTATCCCTTACCTACAGCAGATGGCACAGTGCTCTGCAATTTGTTGTGCTCTCACTAAAGATACATAGAGAAAGCCGAAATAAGGCTTTCAAAGGGACAGGAACTGATATTCCCAAGGAAGCCCTGCATCAATTCTGGACTTTTTTGTGCTATAATTAAGTTCTTGCTCAAAAGGTCTTTTAAAACTTTTTTTTCCAAATAAGCAAGATGGTAAAATGATCAGTATTCTACCACTTTTTTGTTTCTGTGCCGGTGATTGAACATAGGATGTTGCCCATGCTAAGCATGTACTCCACAACTGAGCTACTGTACCACTCTGATTAGAAAAAAAGCACTCTCTGTTGACCTCCATTACTGAACTTTTCTATTTATCCCTCCCTACAAAATATGGAGGACCTTTGCCCCTGTGAAGGGCAGCACACCAATACCAAAGTAAGGCAAATGCTTCAATTACAAATGCTTCAGTTCCCTGTCCTGTAGGCAGATCATATAACCACTGGTTTTTGTTTGTTTGTTTGTTTGTTTGTTTGTTTTAGCAAACAATAATCAAATATTGAGAATTAAAAGCCAGAAATTTTTCAAATAAGTGATAATCCAGTCTATCTTTACTTTCTAGTTACCGTCTATACCTATTACCTTTCCAGTGCTTCAACTCCAGCTCAGATATTCCTTTAACACGAACTTCCAAGAGACACTTGTTCTAAGTACCTCCCATTTCTCCTGTTACCACATCTTCTCCTCTCTTGGGTTCAGTTCCTATTAGAAAGTTCTTTTCTTGGGCTGGGGAGATAGCTCAGCTGGTAGAGTGCTTGCCTCGTAAGCACAAGGCCCTGAGTTCAATCCCCAGTACCCAAAAAAAAAAAAAAAAAAAAAGAAAGTTCTTTTCTTGAAAACTGAAAGATGGAAACTAAAGAATAGATTCATCCTGTTTGCAGATACCAAAAACATTGACCCTTAGGGAAATAAGGCACCTGTAATGTGGCCCCCAATGGACAATAGAAATAGTACTGATAGTTGTATCCTGTGTGGCTGCAAAGGAACATGACTTCCAAAATAAGCAGTACTTTCTGGCCATGAGCCTGGCTACATCACAGAGCACTGCTTTGATGGTTTATCTAACATTCAGGCAGATTGAAGGCTCCAAAGAACTAAAAGAAATATAAATAAAATTCTTCCTTAAAATAGAAAGTTACACTATCAATCAGGTCTCTAGTCAACTTCATCATCAGTGTGTTTTCACAGTTGAGGAAGCATGGAAAAGCACTAGATGAGAGAAGTCAGGCAACATAGGTTCTATCTAGCCCCAGCTCAGCTACTTACTACGTGACCTCAGGTAAGTCACTTCACCTCCAATCCTCAGTCTGTTTCTTCATCTGTAAAATGGGGATAAATCACCAGTCTTGTCTACCTCACACTGATTGTGAGGATCAGTGAGATGTTGTGAAAGTGTCTTGTCAACTGTGAAATACAGTGTAAAGTTAAAGTAATAGTATACACGTATACATTTTAATTGGGTCCTAATCGTTGCCTATTTGCCTAAAAGTGCTCCATGCAGGATATGCTTGTGACAGAGCTGAAAAATAGGTGCTATAATTACATACTGGTCCTTTTCACTAGGATTGTTAAAAAAAAAAGTCTTAATTTCTTCAGAAATGGCCTTAGAATACATTATTTAAAAACATGATGTTATCCAAATCTACTAACTGATAGAACTAAATTTCTCCAATGATGCCCTACTTGGATTAAATAGTTTAGTCTGTTGTTACTGTTATACAGAGGAGTCTAGAATTAAAGATAGAGCATGCTAAAACTTAAAATGACAATAACAACAAAAAACTAACCATACAGTGAAAGTTAGTTGTAAAGGAAATAAAATGAAAATTAGAGGCATCATATGTAATAAAATCAGGTCACAGTTCCTCAAATGGTCGCCTTTTTCCTGAGATAGCTCCAGGACAGGGTCCTAGTCCTGTGAATTGCTTGATAGAAGCTTTGTCTTGCTGGAGGTGAAAAGGACATGTCAGTTGGCAAGTAGGCTGTGCTCAATTTCAGCACTAGGATTTGAACAAGGTCTGCTAGGAGCTGCCAGACAGCTTTGGTGGAGGAGCCCACACGGCCTAAGAGAGCCTTGCTAGTTCTCAGATGCCAGGCCAGAGTGTGGAGAACAGCTTAGCACAGCAATCCAGTCCAGGGACTTTCAATTCTTCCTGTAAGGTGATTCTGTTCTTCTCCGGTCTAGTAAATAATTTAATAGAAGAAAGACAATGAGATGTGGAGCAAAATATCTCCCCCTGCTTCAGGGCCTGCCTCTATCTGCAAGAAGTTTACATGCAAAACAGAGACAGACTAGAAGCAAATGCAACTATGACTTGCCCAAAGTTCCCAGATTCCAGTATTCATGTCAGATGACCTTTATTACAAATATTACAGGCAATGACTTGGAGGAATCACTAGTTAACAAGATGGTTGTCCTTTGGGACCATGGGTGTGTAGCTAACCTCCACTTTTCTTCCTGATTTGCTTTATTTTCCGGGGTTTAAGGATGGTGTAGTTTGCATACACTGTATACTGATCTGACAGGAAGGGGACATAGAATGCTCGAAGCAGCTTTGAAGATCTGAAAAACAAAGGAGGAGGAAAAAAGAAAAGAAAGGAAAAAGTTTTATCATTTAGGATAATTTACTAATGACACTGAAAGTGATTAAAGGAAAGTACAGCGGTAAGGATGATTTTTATGGTTTTATTAGTGCACTATAGTTATACAATATAGTGGGGTTCATTTTGACATATTCATAAATACATGTAACTCCATTTGCTCCATTTCAATACCCAATACTACTTCTTTTCCTCCTCTCCTCCTTCCCACTAATCCCCTTCCTCTACCCTACTAGTCTTTTATTTATTTATTCATTTTTAATTGGTAAATAAACTATATAAGTTAGAATGTACTGTAATATATTCATACATGCACACAGAATAATTTGATCACCTTCAATCCCCAGTTCTTCCCCTATGAGGATTACATTTTATACAAACAGCACATAAAACATAAAAGCTGTTACGTAATAGACCATGACAAAAGACTTAAGACCCAGTACCTTGTTACTCATGACAGTCTCCCTAATAAGCCATGATATGTCCTTCAAAATGGCTCTCAATGAGGCAGACATCATTACCCTATGTACATGTATGATTACATGAATGGTGTGAATCTACATCATGTGTAACCATAGAAATAAAAAGTTGTACCACATTTGTGTAGAATAAATCAAAATACAGTCTGTAAAAATGAAAAAAAAATAGCTCTCAAGTTTTCCTTTTGCATAAAATGTTCCATAGAAGGGTTCCAGGTCACTCACAGGGTTGCTATTACTGAAATGAATTCTTAACACCCAAATGGTTACTGCACCTAAGAAAATGTAACGATGCCCAATACTGTAAAGACTCTGACTCCAGTTCTGAATTTTTTTAGATAGGTAAAGAAAACTGTATCCTGAGAGAGTCTACACATGTCTCTGGAAAATTCTATCAACTTATTATTGAAATATGAGAACAACTAAAAACTTGAATTTCTCAGGAGTTTCTTAAGAATGTAATAAGTGCAAAAAATTTGCTTTTAAATATATTATTCAATCAATCTGATAATTCTATGAGCAAAGTGACATTATTAACCCTGTTTTATAGATGGGGAACTGAGATTCAAACTTGCCTGAAGTCACACAGGTTAAGCAGGTTGTTCAGGCTCATCTAGTAAATGATGGAGACTCATTCACATTTGGGCTTGATTCTAGAATCTGCTTGCTTAACCATTATAGTTTATACTACATCCCAGGAACCGGCAAAAAGGATCTTTCATTTCCTAGAAAAAGTTGTAGTGACAGCTTCAAATTCTATAGGAAGATTTTACTTCCTAACTGTGATTTCTGATTCTGAAAATCAAAAGTTGGCCCAGTTACTGCCACCCTAAATGAGATTGCTCAGGGGTGTTCCACTGCCAGTCTTTTTCCAAATTCTAAACTTGTAAATGTCATGTCAACGTGGCATTTGTACTGGCAGCCTACCTCTAGGTTTGGCAAACTCCTGCAATGCCTGCACACAATGATATCGTGCTTGGCAAACACACCTCTGAGTGATACTTCCCAACTGGGACATTGGCAGTGCCCTGTGCTCAGAGATGCACTTTATTTCAGCAACTAACAGCTCAAGGGCTTTGACAGAGAAAGGAGGCTTAAAGGAGAGACACTAGAGATAATGCAGGGCTCCTCCAAAAAGAATGAACAGGAAGAGGAAGCACCTGTCTCACACAAAAGGAAGTTAATTTATTCTTTTCGTCTAGGTTGCACAGATAAGGTGATAATCGGAACATAAAGGTGCAAGCTGGAGCAAACTCCTGCAAGTCTAGGTGTTTATTTCCATTCCAGATGTCACCACAAGAAAGGCTTCATGAATATAGTCATTATATATTCCTGGTCAACTCAGCCTTTGGTGTAACATCAGAGTTCACTGGACCCAAATGCAGTTTTATACTTTCTTTTTGGAGAAGTTCCTTGCTTTTGGGGAGGAATCCTATTTATAATTTTATTCTTTTTAGAGTCTTCCAAAGAACAAAGAAAATATGACATCTAATGAGTAGTTAGTTGTAGTCAGAGACAATGTCCATTTCAGTGTGTGCGTGCATGCGTGTGTGTGTATGTGTGTGTGTGAGTGTTTACAACTAGAAGAATATAGAAAAAGTTATTACATTTTCAAATGAAAAAAATGTTATCCTTTTATTCTTACTTTTGTAAGTTACTTATGAAATAACTAAAAGTATAAAAAGCAAAAAGAGTTCACTGAGCTGAGACAGTAGATGGTAATGACCATTTTCCTGGTGTGATAACAGATTGTGTCAGGGAGTTCCAAAGATACTCTGGAAAACTATCTCGGGCTGCACACAGGACATATCATCATCAAAAATAATGACTAGGCTAAAATGGAAGAAGAAATTCTATGCAGTATTTTTTAGTTTAAAGGCAAGCTGAAAAAAGGTAAAAGAAGAGATTAGGAAAAATATCTGCAATATACTTATGAGAGGATTAAAATCTAGAATATATAAACTATTCCTGCAATAAATAAAAGACAAACAACTCAGGGAAAAATGACAAGGGATATGAATAGGAAGATAAATGAAAATGGCCAATAAATATATAAATTGACATTCCATCTTACTAGTAGTCACAGAAATGCAAACCTAGATATAATGTTCAATAATCAGGTTTGTAAATGTTAAAAAGTTTGAGCAGTATTCAATATTGATGAGGAATTAGGAAACAGACATTACCAGTGAAAATGTAAACCTTCACAGTCACTTCGAAAGGCAATTTCTATTAATATCAAAACAAAAATTATGCACTCCCTATGATATAGCAGAGTACTTTTAGTTTTTACCATCTCATTTATATTTTCTTGTTTCACAAATAACTTTGTATTCCATTTATAACAGAAAATTTCAAACATACACAAGAGTAGGCAATAGCTAGGCATGGTAATGCACACCTGTAATCCCAGCAACTTGGGAGGTTGAGGCAGAGGGATCTCAAGTTTGAGGCCAGCCTTGACAACTGTGTGAGACCTTGTCTCAAAGTAAAAAAATAAAAGAGCTGTGGATGTAGCTTAATGGTAAAGTATCCCTCAGTATCAAAAACAGAAAACAACAACATCAAAAATAACTCATAATATTATTGTAAAAATAATAGAAAAATTTTTCAAAAAAAATTAACTTCAAATTCTTAAAAAAAAAAAAAAAGAAAGAAAGAAAACATATGTGCCTCTTACAGTAAGGTTTTGTGTGCTGGCCATGCAGATCTAAAAGTCTATACTCAAAGGGCTAACAATCTACTTGGAAGAAAAAAGAATACGAATGACACATAACCATAATTGAGCATAAACTAAGTACTAAATCACCGATACACAAGTTCAAAATGATAATACACATGTTCAGAAGGGAGATCAAACTGTGAAGGCTGGGAAAAAGTGTGTAATACATATCATTTAATTTTATCCACCCAACATTCTAAGGTACACTAAGTGAAAAAAGCAACTTGTCCAATCATAACCAAATTCACGGGGATCTGAGGTTAAACGCTCTGTCCACTCAATAGCAACTAGAGACAGACTAAATAAGTTCCAAACTCTTTTTCATAGCCTAAAGTGCCATAGGGGATGTAGCCCCTTATGGCTTACTGGTCCTATCCCACCTCATGTCATTTTCCTCTTTGCCCTCTATGTGCCTGCCACACCAACCTCCTTTCAATCCTCAAAAACACAAGTTTCAACAGAATGAATCAAACAACATTACCCTATGTATTTATGATTGCACAAATGGTATGCCTTTACGCCATGTACAAACAGAGAAACAACATGTATCCCATTTGTTTACAATAAAAAAAAAAAAAAAACCACAAGTTTCTGCTGGGCATACAGGCATACACCTGCAACCCAAGAGCCCCAGGAGGCTGAGGCAGGAGAATTACAGGTCAATATAAGCAACTAAGCAAGACTGCATCTCAAATAAAAAAGGGTTGGTGATGTAGCTTAGGGGTGGAGTACCGTGGGTTCAATCCTCAGTACCAGAAAACAACAACAAAAATAAATAAATACCCACCGAGTTCCTTCATATCCTAGGGCCTTTGAATATGCTGTTTTCTCAGCCTAAACACGCTTCCATCCTGTTTTTCTCATGACTGAGTCCATCTCACTTTTCATATCTCAGCTTAAAAGCTACCTCCTTTGAGAGGATGTCTAACCATCCGATTAAACACTAGGTTTCCACTTCTTTCACTTATTCTTTCTCAGAGTATCTCACAAATTCTTTTGTTGCATTCTTCACAATCTATAATTACTTGTTGGTTAACTTGTTTATTGTCTTTCCTTCCACCCACACATCTAGACTTCAGGGACCATGTCTGTTTACTTCCCAATATGTGTCTGGCACTAATAAATGTTAAAAAAAAAAAAAAAAACACATTGGGAGGATGGATGGAGGGACAGACAGATGAATGAAGAGAGCAAGGGAGGAATATTACATAAATGAGATATGAGTTTAATCCAACTTAGTGCAACCACAAGTAACTGAGTACCACAGCAAACAAGGAGTTAAATAAGTGCCAGGAATGCAATGATGAACAAGAAAGGGTTTCTACTGCCAATAAGGAATTCAAAATCCAAGAATCTGTGGTCTGGGAAAACTACCTCACTCAGGACAAACATGGGTCTGACTTCACTATATCAAGAGAGTAAAGAAATGCCCAATTCTGCTATGTTCCCTCAGTGTAAAACTATTAGATAATCAGCATCAAGTTCTAAATAATGTGCTCGGGAAACAAGGAGGCATTTCTAGTTAAGTCTGAACGTGAAACCATATAAGAGGTGGGGATTAAACATAAGGAGATGCTAAGAAGAATCTTTTCCCTAGTGTGGCACTAGGAAACACTTACTTAAAGGCAGCTTCCTTCTCTCTTGCCAGCTCTGGGTGTGATCTTGGACAGCATCATCTATCTTAACATGCAAAGCCACTAACTTCTAGAAGAAGTAAGAACCAGTCAAGGTATACTTAGACCCATCTCTGAGCTGGGATGGAAAGATTGATTTTTCTTTTTTTAAACCAAAAGAACAAGTTGGCTTGAGGTCTTCATTTCTAACACTATAGCTGCTGTTCTCAACTTCTTTTCTATTTTAAATTAACTAACTAAACTTTCTATTGGATTAATTTCTTTACCATCAATAGCTTTAATATGTTAAGCATGACTGGGGCATTTTGAATGCGTTGTCCTGTTGCTGGAAAAAGATAATCAAATTGGAGCCAGGTGTGGTGGTGCACACCTGTAATCCCAGTGGCTTAGGAGGCTGAGGTAGGAGGATCAAGAGTTCAAAGCCAGCTTCAGCAATTTAGCAAGGCCCTAAGCAACTCCTAGGGCCCTGTCTCTAAATAAAACATACAAAGGGCTGGGGATGTGGTCAGTGGTAAAGTGCCCCTGGGTTCAATCCTATCCAAAAAAAAAAAAAAAAAAAAAAAAAAATCATCAAATCAGTTATTTACCTTTGTGAAAGAAGAGAGCAGTCGAGCATTGGAATACTATGGAAGTGCACACATTTACATGCATGGAAGCAAAGATTAGATTGACTCACAAACTAGAATAAAATTCATGCCTATCAAGACTCATACAACAATGTCTGCAATAAAGGGAAATGCTAAATGACCCTAGGGAGTACAGGCAGCATAAATCAGGGAGATGTGAAATATGTACCTCTATTATGGAAACTGAAATATTTCCCCTCCCAGTGAGAAAGGCACTCAAGCGATTCAAGGATGAAACAGATCTGGACAAAGCAACTGCCTGAACAGCATAATTAGCTGACAGCTTAGAATGTTTCTAATTCAATTACCAGCCCTATTTATCAGGGCTGGGGAGCATTTTGCTGTGGAGATTTAAATCTGCACTTACTGACGTCAATGGAAGATTGGCTGCCAGTTCCTGATGTCACCAGTTCAGCAAGCACAAATGGAAATGCTGGGGCAATTTGTCATTTAGAAAAAAAGCATTCTGGTACTCAGATTTTCTTATTTTTATCTACCTATTCATCCATCCATCCATCCAAATATGTACCTACCCATTCAACCATTAAAACATCAATATCCCCGATAAACCAGTACACAGGCCTATTGCCAGTTCTCTTTCCAGCTGGGGCTTTCTTTTTTAAAGTTAGTTCTTTTTCTCTTGTGCTTAGTTCACATTTCAGTGAGAAACCTTTCACAGCCACCTTCAGCTCTGAAGAGAATCTCAGAATTCCTTTAAGACTTAGCCATAATAAACCTATTGTTCCTTACTGAGCAATTTATGAGTTGCTCAAAAAGTTGGTAAGGAGCAGAAATGTGATTGTTCTTAATAGTCTTTAACAGAAAATGGGATGAGGGACATTACTCTAATGGCAATAAGTGCAGAATAACCCTGTTCCTCAAAAGAGAATAGACACATGAGTGACATGTTATATGTTCTACTCCACTAGAGTTCCAGTTTCCTGAGGACAGAACTTTGTATGTCCACTGCTATACCTTCGGCTTCTGAACACTGCCACAGAAAGTGCTCAATAATTATCCTGTGAACAACATAATATGTCCTGACTCTCAGAACATCTGGCTTACTCCCCTCTTCTTTCTTGAAATATTCATCTTCCACAAAGAAAAAGAAATTTCAAAGCCAAAATGAAGTTCTTTATAATTTCCTCCCAAACAACTTAGTCCTAAAACCATTAGGTGGGGCACAGCATAGTAGGTACCTGCAGTGTATGTGGAGTCAAGTGGGAGCTGTGGTGACCCATGGGATGTTAGAGTGCAAATGAAACATGGAAGGTGTCTGTATTAGCAAAGAAAATACTACTAAATTTGGTCAGGTCCCTTTCTGGATTTTGGTTCACACAAAATTTGCTGACTCATCATTATCAATTTGACCAGTCTGACTTTATTTTCCATATACAACAGACCCTTGTTATTCAAAGAATATATTCACAGTTTTGACTATATAGAGTAACCTCCAAGGATCCATATGTGTAATGAGCCAGAATTTTGCTGAGGTACAAATTGGGATCATGGCACTGTAGCACTGTATCCAGAGTGAATCATTCTGCTGAGTTGTGGCCCTGAAAAACATTGGGCATAATACCATAACCTCCTGACCAGTCACCCATAACCAGTGTTCACAAGCAGAGAATGGAAAAGGATTGCTATTAGACAACTGGTCATTTTCTAACCTTCAGTTCCACCACAGTTGCTGGGGAAATGCTCTTTTCCAGTGTTTTTCTCAGTGATTACTACTGAGAGATAGGGGTGGCATATGCTCCATTCACCATTCCTGTGGAGAAGATGCCCAACAGTGTTCAAAAAGGTCTCTGTCCCTTCTTTTTGGACCCTCATTTGGGCTACTTCTATATGAAAAACAGAAGAACCACTGGAAGCCACATCAAGTAGATGACTCATGGGCCAAAGCTTTGTAGAGAAGAAATAAACAATGGATATACTTTAAAATAACTCAATCATCTTTATTTTACTAAATAAGGACACCAGATACTTCTGAAGAAATCCTTACTTCACTTTTTTTTTCTTTTTATTCTAGTATAAATACAATTTTAAGAATGTGAACTGCAGGCAGGGTGGTGTACGCCTGTAAACCCAAGGCACAGGGGGCTGGGGCAGGAGGATGATGAGTTCAAAACCAGCCTCAGCAATTTATTGAAGCCCTGAGCAACTTAGCGAGACTGTCTCAAAATAAAACATAAAAAGGGCTGGGAATGTGGCTCAGTGGTTGAGTGCACTTGTGTTCAATGTTTGGTCCTGCACCCTCCCTAAAAAAAAAAAAAAGAATGTGAACTACGACAAATGATCAGTAAATATTCAAATATTTTCTAAGACCCTAAAACATGTTGTAAAGAATTACCATTAGACGTTGATCTAACTCTCAAGGAACCTTGAACAAAGATGCTTATGCTACCAGCAGAAGCAGTCCTAAAACACTGTACACTATGTACACTGTCTTCAAACCTGAGTCTCTGTATCATGGACTTGGAACCCAGGTGGCCTGTAGATGGCCTCTTTCTAAAGAACTAATTTCACAACAATAGAAAGCAGACTCACTAAGTTTCAGGAGAATAAAAACAATGTTTATTCTTTTTATTCTTCTAAAATGTCACCAGATCTCAATGATTAAGCAACTGAACAATACAATGAGCAAAACACCAATGTCTTGAAGACAAATCTGATAGAGGAAAACTGCCAGATTAAGGGTCCCAGGAAAGCATGTGGGGGGGGGGTGTGAAGAAAAAAAAGAAAAGGCCAAAAACTGATAGAGAATGAAATAGGAAGCATAAGAGAATAATAAGCTGATAAAGAAGTACAGAAATACAGAAATTCTGGTATCTTCTTCCTTACTATTTCTCAGTATTCTTGGCATGAGTGAGGAAGGGAAGGGCATTCCCTATGACTGACACGTAAGGAAAAGACAAGCAAGCACACTTCAATTACTGCTTAGAGAATTAACGCTACCCAAAGAATTGGAACACCATCAGAAGCACGTCAAACCTGGCCTACAACCAAATTCTACCACGGGGTGTCATCTCCCTTTCCACCTGAGTTGTAAAAAGTTGTAGAAGGAAACAGACTGCTGGACTATCTTATACACCTATGTCTATTTTTAAGAAATAACCTTTAAAAGGAAAAAATATTTAATTTGGAAGCAGAACAAACTGTGATGATTTTAAAACATGTTCATAAATTCTTTGACATTTCTCCCATAAATAGGGAACTTCCTCCCTTGAACATGCACTATTCCTGTGGCTCACTTCCAACCAACAGGATGAGGCAGTAGTGGTACTGCATGACTTCCAATAGGTCATAAAAAGCTATTGAGTGCTTTCCCTTGGAAGTTAACTACCATGCTGTAATGAAGCCCAGATCACATGGTGAAACTTCATGTACAGGTGTTCTGGCCAACAGTCCTGCTGAGATCTATCTAACAGGCAGCATCAGCTGCCAGACATGGGTGAGGAAACCTCTAAGATGTTTCCAGACCTGGCCATCATCTGTTGGCCAATGCATAAGAGACTCTAAGTGGAAACTCACTAAATGAGCCCAGTCAACTCTGAGAACCATGAAAAACAACAACAACAACAACAAACTGTTGTGTTGCACCAATTTGTTTAGATATTGTTATACTGCAATAACTAGAACATAATTTACTTTTTTAAAAAAACTTTTTATTTGTTCTTTTTAGTTATACATGATAGTAGAATGTATTTTGACATATCATATATACATGGAGTCAAAATTTACTATTTATGGTTATTACTCCAGTGGTCTTATTATCTTCCAGAAATAAATGATGATCCTGCTTATGCCAGAGCGAGGGTTTAGCAGAGACAATGGCTCCCATGAACCAGACCACCCTATCAAGTAGATAAAAATGGAGGGCACAAGTTCAATGGGCTCTTTAGGCCTCATAGCTGCTGGGTCCACTTCTTGGAGGTTAAAACTAAAGCCATGGTCTTTTTTTTTTTTTTTTTTTTTTTCATTTTTTAGTTGTCAATGGATCTTTTCTTATTTTTATTTATTAATATGTGGTTCTTAGTATCAAACTCAGGGCCTCACACATGCCAGGCTCTACCATTGAGCCACAACTCCAGCCCCCACAGCCATGGTCTTAAAAATTCTCCAGAGCAGCTAAAGGTCAGTGGCCACTGTGAATTCTGTGCTTGGCACTGAAAGAACATAAGGTGCATGTTATGAGCATAGTCCCTACATTACTGGGGTGGAGGTCCTTTGACTAGAAAAGACCCCTTTCCTACCATATCAACTGAGGCGTTTGACTTCTCCTTTCTTGCATCTGCTCTTCACCTATAATGACAAATGTGAAGGGCTTTGAAATCCTGCCCTATGTAAGTTCCCCCAAATTGTCTCAAGTCTCTAATCAGGCAAGTTTAAAATTCAATTAGATAAGGTTAACATACTCTAAAATAGGGAAGAATAAAATCTCACAACCCCAAAACCACAGGTGAAAGCAAAGCAAGCAAGACAAAAGGGACCTATAATGAAGGAGGAAACAGTGGGTGGGAAGTGGCTGTGCAAAGCAGTGGCAGGGCCTCCCAACTTGTTTTCAGAGCTACCCACAAGCCCTGCTGTTCAGGAGGCCACCTCCAACATCTGGAGAGGCACTTCCCACCAGGTTCCCACACTCCAACATTCTCACCACACTCAGAAAGGAACCCACCACCGAGCTGGTAATTCATTGCTATCTTCTCCCTTCACTCGTCTCTGGGGAATCTCAGGGTAGGCATTATAACCGCCCACTTGTCAAGCTATTTCATTTAAGTAGCAATTATATTATGGTTCGAAGAAAGACAAAAATCCTCTCTTATTTTAGAAGTATGTAATACGAGATGGCCACAGAGTGACAAATATGTCTGGTATAAAAAGTGATACTACCAACTAGTTTAGACCCCATATTCTAGGAATCTGATAATTCTTGATAAAATTAGCCAGACACAGACACAGCAAACTCAGAAAGAGGAAGGTGTGGCTTTGGAACCAGCTATGTATGAATGGAGACTAGAAACTAATTTTTGAGATCTAATCCCTAGATCTTCTTTCAAGCTCAGGTCCCTCCTAGGCCTCTGGTAAAGCAAAGAAGCCAATTAGGAAAAGAAGTGGAGGAGAAGCTGGGCTGTCATTCTCCCAAATGGGTGAATACCCTGTAGCTTTACTTTACCTTTAGCTTACTCTCCGTGAGTTCAACAGCAAAGATCTTCTTATCTTACAATAATTTCAACAACCACAAAAATCCAAGCTTCTTCACATATTCACTGATGTCTGGAATTCCTAAATCTGCCCCAAACATAAAACTGCCCTAATAATCTTTAGGTTGCTTCTCCCTGGCAAGAAATCTTCAATAACACACACTTGAGTGTAGGATTTTAACTTTTTTTTTTTTAATGTACTGGCAACTGTCTTCTAGCTGCCTGCTTCCCTTTCAGACAATCTAGGCTCTAACAACAAGTGATATCAACAAAAAAAATCAAGTAAACCTGGGAGAAGGAAGGAGGAAGAGGAAGTGGGAAATACCAGCAAATGATACTGGCCCAATTATATTGTTATATCACGTGCATATGTGAATATATAATATCAAATTCCATTATTATGTATAATTATAACCAATAAAAAAATTAAGGAAAAAAACAAGTAAACAAATTATGGTCAGATCCACATAGTAAGAATAGACTATAGGGCAAAGAAACTCTACCTCCATGCTTCATTCTCCCACTCCTTTTTGGGACAAGCCTCTTTCCTCTGTCACATTAAAGCAGAATAATCATCTATATCTATCTGCCCAAGACAGGGCTCCTCTTATTTTCAAAAGAGTTCTGATTTGGATGATATACTACAGTTTACACAAAAGCAAATTCAAACCAGTAAAAGAGGTATATTAAACTGATCCTCAAGGGTCCGTCTTGCTTCTTTACATCCATTTATACTCATGATTTCCTCTCCTTGAATTAAATAAGTGAGTCTTCCCTCTTTACCAATACTTATTTAATCCTACTTTCCTTTATGTCTCAGCTTAAGTACCATCTCCTTCAGGAAGCCTTCTTGGTGTTCTCTAATCTCCTTTGTCCCTCTTTGCACATAATTTGGCATCTCTATGGTCTGAGTACTGAGTACTATTTTCCTTCTTTCTTTCCTATTTTTTTTTTGGTACTGGGGACTGGACCCAGAGCTAGATCCCCAGATCTTTTTTAAAATTTATTTTGAGGCAGGATCTAAGTTGCCCAGACTGCCCTCAAACTTGCAGTTCTCCTGCCTCAGCCTCCTGAGTAGCTAGAATTATAGGCGTATGCCACTAAATCTGGTTTTGAACACTATTTTAAAATTGCTTTCATATGTGTAGGTGCTCCCACAAAAGTTATGCTGTTCATGCATGAAGTGTGTCTATAATTATCTCTTTTACATTCTTTTAAGAATCTAGCTCTGCCAGGTGTGGTGGCACACATGCCTGTTATCTTAGCAGTTCAGGAGGCTGAAGCAGGAGGAGCACAAATTGGAGACCAGCCTCAGCAATTTAGCAAGGCCCTAAGCAACTCAGCAAGACCCTGTGTCAAATAAAAAATAAAAGGGGTTGAGGTTGTAGCTCAGTGGTTAAGTGCCCCTAGGTTTAATTCCCAGTACCAAAAAAAAAAAAAAAAAAAGAAAAAGAAAAAAAAAATCTAGCTCTGTGGCAAAGGCATTATAGATACTCAGTGAAGACTTTCTGATTTCCAAACCTGCTTAACCAGCTGGCTTAAGAACTTAACAAGAGACTCCGGCACCTCCCTGTTGCTCACTCCTCCCACAGCACCAGTACATTCCTTTAAAGCATTTAACACATTTGATAATTCCATGTTGATTTATATGACTATCTGTCTAATGCCAACTTTCTCATTATATTATAGGGTTCAAGAGGACAAGAGCTTAGTGTGTACTGATCATCACTATCTACCTGTGATCCATCATAGAACCTGACAGTATATAATAAACATCTGTTGACTGGATGGATGATGAATAGACATATGGATGAACAACAGAAAAAAAGAAGAAATTATGTCAAAGAAATGAACATAAAGAAAGCAGAGTCTAAAACAAGAGTGACCATTTCATCTAGAAGGTACCATTATTTCTCCTTGTTATGTAAATTGCTCAAGTACAAAGCCATCATTTCAAGAGGACAGAGAAAATGTAACAGCCCTAGTGAATAGGTTTAAGGCATTTCAGGATCATGTGCCCCAAAGCTCTGCACACATAAGCTCAATGTGACAGCTCTGAGGTTTACAGACTCTGACAGTACCATCTAACTTAATCAGCCCAAAATCAGCAACATGAGATGTCATGGGACTGGCAATAAAAATTGCTGTGGCAGTGGGCTGTAGGATCCTGCTGTTTCTGCAGTTAAATCAATAAATACCAGGAAAAGTGGAGGAAGATAAATGTAAAGAAAATCAACATAATTTTGAAACCCTGGGTAGCTTGCTAATTAACTGAAAGATCTGACATTTCTATAATACTTTAGAATTTAAAAGCACTTTCATATATCCTCTCTCATTTAATCCTTACAACAAGTCCATAAAAATAGATAAAATATTGTTAACTCTGTTAAGCTAATGAGGAAAACAGGAATCAGAGAGGTACTAGCAGCAAGTGCCGAGGAGTAAATTCACAGGTTCAAACCCCATGCTATGTTCACTGTGATCTGTTCACCTCCATGTATACTTTGCCTCTTCAAGTTGCAACCCGAATGATTTCAGCACAGGTCATGAAAATAATGCCCTGAGCACAATTTATGAGAAGTGAAACTCCTCTGAAGGTATCCCTCAGTTCACCAGAAGGTTGCTTGGGAGTTGCTATTCCCTCAAAGCTAGCAATCTTTCTAAACTCAGGTCTCAACTCAAAACTGAAGGCACCTACCTCTCCCAAGTAGCAAATAACAAGCCAGACACCAAGAACACAGGTGAGGCACAGACCTTCACACCATCATTGCTGCATCACTCTTCCAGCTTACTCCTGTTGCCACCCCAATTTGTTTTGACTACTTGACATCCCAACATTTTTCATTGTCTCTTACCTACCAAATACCATCTACCACATCCCTTGCTGCCAAGTAAAAGCAACAGTCACTCATTAAATCATTTCCCTGCATAAATCAACTTCTGTGTCCCTCTCACACTTTGTTAATTTTTTTTTTTTTTTTTTTTTTGCAATCCTAGGGATTGAACCCAGGAGCACTTTACCACTGAACTATATTCCCAGCCCTTTTTAAAAAATTATTAAATTATTTTTAGACAGGATCTCACTAAGTTGCCAAGGCTGGCCTTGAACTTGTGATCCTCCTTCCTCAGTTTTCCAAGTGTCTGGGACTACAGGTGTGCACTACCACACCTGCTTGTTAAATTTTCTTGACTAAAATCCAACCCCATATACAGAGCTGTGCACATATTATTCATAACAGCAGCATTATTCATAACAGCCAAGAAATGGAAACAATCTAAATCTCCATCAACTTGTATATTCATATGATTTAGAAGTAAATAATAATAAGATTTAGCACTAAAAAGGGAAAATTGATGATATATGTTATAACGTGAATGGACTTCAAAAACATGCTGAATAGGGCCTGGGGATATAGCTCAATGGTAGAGCACTTGCCTGGGATATGCAAGGCCCTGGATTCCCTCCCCAGCATCCATGGGGAAAAAAAAAATACAGAAAAGCCAATGGATTCCTGGAGTTGGGAGTGGGAATAAAGGATCTTACTGGGTGATGGAAATGTTCTTAAATTGAATTTTAGGACTGAGGCTATAATTCAGCAGTAGAGCACTTGCCTAACCTATGCAAATCCCTGAGTCTAACACGCTGCACCACAAAAAGATAAAAGTAAATAAAATTGTTTTTAAAATAATAAAACCAATTGTGATAATGATTATACAATTTGGTGAATTTACTAATTATTTAGTTGTACACTAAAAATGGATGAGTTGTATGACTTATATATATATTTTACTTCAATGAAGTTGTATTTTAAAAAATTAGCCACGGTTAAATTTACCTATTCTGTGCCTTACCAGTGTGGCTACAGCTATACATAGCTAGAGAAACAAAAAGCAAGTCAAGTGCTCCATTTAAAACTCAAATGTGTTCTTGATTCTCTTCTCCAATTATACCCATATTTCTCTAGCTCTTTTTAATCTCTCACTTTGAATTAATTTACAACTTCTCTCCTCAAGTCTCCAACACTTCATACTGTACACTTTCTTCTCAGCTGATAGTCCCACTTCCTACTTCATTGGTAAAACTGAGGTTATCAGGAAGAGAACTTTCAAATTCTCATCATCATACCTAAGTGCTGCCTGCTATTCTGCACTATCCAGTAGAGTGCTATGTGTGCCTATTTAAATTTAATTTAAGATCGAACAAAATTTAAAATTCAGTTCCTCAATCATTCTAGCCACATTTTAAATGCTTACCAGTCACATGTGGTTTGTAGTTATGGTATTAGTGCAGATGTAGAACATTTTCATCATTATAGAAAATTCAACTGAACAGGGTTGTGTATAGATGATCTGTGTGTCTATCTAAGGTAAATCCTTTACTTACTTACTACCTAACTCAAGGGTATTGCTCAAGCAATTTTTTTCCTTTCTCCTACATCATCAGTTTTTAGTTTTACAAAAGATCGTTTTTATTCATATACAAACATACCTGTTGATTCTTTTCTCTTACACCTTGAAATCAGTGTATTTCTGCATATCCTTACTCTAAGGATCTCAGAATCACCATTGCCCTCGCCTTAACCTGAACCACCCTCATCTCTTGCCTGGACAATTATAATAGTCGCCTCAATGGTCTCCCTGTTTTTCATTGTTATTCCCTACTAATTGTTCTTGGCATAGTAAAAATGATCTTTTCAAAACAGAGGCTATATTGTTTCTGCTCTTGGTGGTTCCTCATTTCATTAAGAATAGATGCCTTTGAACAGGCAACAAATCTCATAACCTTCACTCTCACACTCTCCCACGCCATGGCCACAGAGCCTGTCATTTTCCACTCCTGCTCAGTTCCAGCCTCACTAGCCTCCTGTTGTTGCTTCCTTATGCCAAAGTCTTTTCAGAGCTCCTCCACCAAGTACCCACATGCCTCACTTCCTCCCCTCTTTCAAGACTTTGTTCAAACATCATCTTTTCAGTGAGGCCAACTGCGACCATGCAGCTAAAGGTATACCCTTTAGCTCTAGTGAAGGACTCTTGGTCCTTTGAACTTCCTAATCTTTTTCCTTAGCATTTATCATATTCTAATATACCATATAATTTATATCTTTATTATATTATCATGTTTCTGCTGCCCATCTCCAAACAATAAGACACCCTCATTCCACCAAATCACCCTCCCCTTCACTCCTACACCAGAATCTCCTGATCCCCTATCATTCATTCTGAGACCTTTCTGAAGAGCCAAACAAGCCCTGGTCTATTTGGTCTCTCTATTTAAGATTTAAGATCTAATAAGACCTATCCCAATGCTGTGAGCTTTGAAACTGAAAATTATGGACATGAAACTCTAGCCTCTCAAGGGACATAGTCAATCTTCCTAATGGTATCAGAATACTCTCAGTTTAAGTAGGTGAAATTGGTTCCCTAAAATTATCAATATTGTACACTGATTTGAGTTTTCCACAGTAGACCTACCTTTATTACTTAGAAGGCTTTCATCTGAATGATAATTCAGTATACTTTGCATACAGGTGCCTTGAAAATGAGAGCATTCTTAGATTTCTCAGGAAACAATAAAAACATTAAAAAAAAAAAAAAAAAAGGAAATGATAGCTACTAGAGTCAGTCAGGACTGTAAGTTATTCAATCCTAGAATCCATTTTTCACCCTTACTGGTCTTAGTACATCTCTTAGGATTAAAGCCACATACCTAGAAGCATCAAGGAAAGGTCTGTGGGCCAAGCTGATCCATTCTTCTCGATTGGATGAATATTTCGGCTCCCGGGGTGTTTCTCTCATGGTGTCCAAATCCACTAAATAATGACATTTGCTGATGTCAATCTGAAATGGAGAAAAGCCAACTCTTCATCAGTAATTGCAAAGATCCCTGAAAGATCAATTACAATCCTAAGAATTTCCACAGGGTTTTAGAGGAATGAACAATTAGGCCCTCAGACAATGTTACCTGTGCTTTCTCCACTTAAATAGGAGTGGCAGGGTATTATTTAGATTCCTGGAGAGTGGGAAAACATGTATGTAAGCTTTGGGTGGTCTGATTCTAGTTTGGTTTCTTAAGTCCCTTTACTCCCATAGACACTTTTGAAGACACCATGAATGTACAAGTTACTTCTTTCTAGAAGCTCCTTTCAATTCACTATTGCCCCATTCCAGTCCATCGCCTCTGTTTCAGAGATGAAAAGGGCATGACTAAACTCAGATGTTAATATGTGAGGAAGTCCTGACTCTTCTGAGAGAGCTATGGAGGATATACTGTACCTCACAGATGGTACAGCAATATCATGTGTATTGTCTCCTTCAAAAAGTCAACATAACATTTAATAAAAGAAGTAAAACTCAAAAAATAAATGACCTAACACTACAGCTCAAAGCCCTAGAAAAAGAAGAACAGACCAACACCAAAAGTAGTAGAAGACAGGAAATAGTTAAACTGAGAGCTGAAATCAACGAAATTGAAACGAAAGAAACAATACAAAAAATTGACAAAATAAATAGTTGGTTCTTCGAAAAAATAAACAAAATTGATAAACCTTTAGCCACACTAACAAAGAGAAGACGAGAGAAAACCCAAATCACTAAAATTCGGAATGAACAAGGAAATATCACAACAGACACGACTGAAATACAAAACATAATTAGAAGCTATTTTGAAAATCTATACTCCAACAAAATAGAAAATTTCGAAGACATCAACAGGTTTCTAGAGACATATGAATTGCCTAAACTGAACGAGGAGGACATACACAATTTAAATAGACCAATTTCAAATAATGAAATAGAAGAAGTCATCAAAAGCCTTCCAACAAAGAAAAGTCCAGGACCAGATGGGTTCTCAGCCGAGTTCTACAAAACTTTTAAAGAAGAACTCATTCCAATACTTCTCAAAGTATTCCAGAAAATAGAAGAGGAGGGAACTCTCCCAAACTCATTCTATGAAGCCAATATTACCCTGATTCCTAAACCAGACAGAGACACATAGAGGAAAGAAAATTTCAGACCAATATCCTTAATGAACATCGACGCAAAAATTCTAAACAAAATTTTAGCAAATCGCATACAAAAACATATTAAAAAGATAGTGCACCATGATCAAGTGGGTTTCATCCCAGGGATGCAAGGTTGGTTCAACATCAGGAAATCAATAAATGTCATTCACCATATCAATAGACTTAAAGTCAAGAATCACATGATTATTTCAATAGATGCAGAAAAAGCATTTGATAAAATACAGCACCCCTTCATGCTCAAAACACTAGAAAAAATAGGGATAGAGGGAACATTCCTTAACATTGTAAAGGCCATCTACGCTAAACCCATGGCTAATATCATTCTAAATGGTGAAAAACTGAAAGCATTCCCTCTAAAAACTGGAACAAGGCAGGGATGCCCTCTTTCACCACTTCTATTCAATATCGTCCTTGAAACTCTAGCCAGAGCAATTAGACAGACCAAAGAAATTAAAGGGATACGAATAGGAAAAGAAGAACTCAAACTATCCCTATTTGCTGATGATATGATGGTATATTTAGAGGAACCAGGAAATTCCACCAGAAAACTTTTAGATCTCATAAGTGAATTCAGTAAAGTAGTGGGATATAAGATCAATGCACATAAATCTAAGGCATTTTTATATATAAGCGATGAATCTTCAGAAAGAGAAATTAGGAAAACTACCCCATTCACAATAGCTTCGAAAAAAATAAAGTATTTGGGAATCAATCTCACAAAAGAGGTGAAAGACCTCTACAATGAGAACTACAGAACACTAAAGAAAGAAATGAAAGAAAACCTTAGAAGATGGAAAGATCTCCCATGTTCTTGGATAGGAAGAATTAATATTGTCAAAATGGCCATACTACCAAAAGTGCTATACAGATTCAATGCAATTCCAATTAAAATCCCAATGATGTACCTTACAGAAATAGAGCAAGCAATTATGAAATTCATCTGGAAGAATAAAAAACCCAGAATATCTAAAGCAATCCTTGGCAGAAAGAGTGAAGCAGGGGGTATCGCAATACCAGATCTTCAACTCTACTACAAAGCAATAGTAACAAAAATGGCATGGTATTGGTACCAAAATAGAAAGGTGGATCAATGGTACAGAATAGAGGACATGGACACAAACCCAAATAAATACAATTTTCTCATACTAGACAAAGGGGCCAAAAATATGCAATGGAGAAAAGTAGCCTCTTCAACAAATGGTGCTGGGAGAATTGGAAATCCATATGCAACAGAATGAAACTAAACCCATATCTCTCACCATGCACGAAACTAAACTCAAAATGGATTAAGGATCTCGGAATCAGACCAGAGACCTTGCATCTTATAGAAGAAAAAGTAGGTCCAGAGCTTCAACATGTCGGCTTAGGACCAGACTTCCTCAACAGGACTCCCATAGCACAAGAAATAAAAGCAAGAATTAATAACTGGGATAGATTCAAACTAAAAAGCTTTCTCTCAGCAAAGGAAACTATCAGCAATGCAAAGAAAGAGCCTACAGAGTGGGAGAAAATCTTTGCCAATCATACTTCAGATAGAGCGCTAATCTCCAGAATCTATAAAGAACTCAAAAAACTCTACACCAAGAATGTAAATAATCCAACTGACAAATGGGCTAAGGAAATGAATAGACACTTCACAGAAGAAGATATACAAGCAATCAACAAACATATGGAAAAATGTTCAACATCTCTAGTAATAAGAGAAATGCAAATCAAAACCACCCTAAGATTCCATCTCACCCCAATTAGAATGGCAATTATCAAGAATACAAGCAACAACAGGTGTTGGCGAGGATGTGGGGAGAAAGGTACACTCTTACATTGCTGGTGGGGCTGCAAATTAGTGCAGCCACTCTGGAAAGCAGTGTGGAGATTCCTTAGAAAACTTGGAATGGAAACACCATTTGACCCAGCTATCCCACTCCTTGGCCTATACCCAAAGGACTTAAAATCAGCATATTACAGAGATACAGCCACATCAATGTTCATAGCTGCTCAGTTCACAATAGCCAGATTGTGGAACCAACCTAGATGTCCTTCAATTGATGAATGGATAAAGAAAATGTGGTATATATACAATGGAATATTACTCAGCCATAAAGAACGATAAAATTATGGCATTTGCAGGCAAATGGATGAAACTGGAGAATATCATGCTAAGTGAGATAAGCCAATCTCAAAAAACCAAAGGAAGAATGATATCGCTAATAAGTGGATGATGACACATAATGGGGGGTGGGAAGGGTTAGTGTTGGGGTTGGAGTTGGGTTTAGGGAGGGGGGCAGGAATGGAGGAAGGAAGGACTGTATAGATGGAGGGGAAGGGTGGGAGGGGAGGGGGGGAAGGGAAAAAATGGCAGAATGAATCAAACAACATTACCCTATGTCAATTTATGATTACACAAATGGTATGCCTTTACACCATGTACAAACAGAGAAACAACATGTATCCCATTTGTTTACAATAAAAAAAAAATCTAAAAAAAAAAAAAAAAAGAGAACATGGGAATTTTCTAGTATTCAGGTGTTATACATTATTTCACCATCTCATTCCCAGCCCACTGTTTATTAGAGAATTTTTATGATTAGAGAATTATTATTAGTATTATTAGAGAATTTTCTCAAATTTAATCTTCTGAAATTTTCTATGTCAGTCTTTGAAATAAAAGAAATTATTTGGGAAAAAAAAAAAAAAAGTCAACATAATTTTTGTTTTTTGCGGTGCTGGGGATCAAACACAGGGCCTTGTGCTTGCAAGGCAAGCACTCTACCTACTGAGTTATCTCCCCAGCCCAAGTCAACATAATTGACAGAGACATCAGAACTGTCCCTGCAGCAAAAGTTCAGTACAACTGAGATAGCAGAACTTCATGGGTGAAGAATATTATGAAAAATATGTAACAGTAGCAGAACTAGAGTCATTTAGTTGCTTACAACAAGGATACACCAGAACTCATAGTAGAATATTAATACATTCATTTAAAATCATGTTGGTACTATGTTTTTCACAAAATTGACTAATTCAATGGAACATACTATGCCATCTGCAGAATCCTTCTGTGCTTAAAAAGTTCATTTCAAATTAGAATCAAATTCTCCCTCTCATCTCCAAGCCATCAGAATATTTAGCAACCACAGAAGAATGTTTTAAACATTTTAATTTTTAAAAAAGTTTTTAAAAAAGGTTTCTAGGAGGTTAAATAAAACCTAAAGATGGAAAAACAGATTACTAATGTAATCAGATAAAAGAAAATCTCAAGGAAACTAATATTTTCAATGCTTTTAACATGCCAACTATGTTATATATATTATTCTTAAATAATCATAACAAAGTCTATAAGGAATTATTCCAATTTTATAAATAAGGTAGTCAAGACTCAGGCAATATGGATATCTCACATTTTAATTATATGTATACACCACATATTCGTATTGTTAACATACATAGGTTAAGTCCCTGTGATGTACTGGACATTAAGTTAGAACTAAGGATGCAGAAACAAACAAATAAGACAGTTTCTGCTCTAAAAGGATCTACATCCCTCAAAAAAATCATATGAGCATATAGCAGAGCCATATTTGGAACTAGGTCAGTATGACTTCAAAAGCCATACCTCAAGATTGAAAAAAATGACTGAATCAAAGGCAAAGTGTTCTAAGGGGCTCATCTAAATTTTCCTTAAAAATTAAAACCAGAGTTGGTGATGTAGTGTAGCTCTGTGATAAAATGTTTGCTCAGCACATTCAAGAACCTGGGTTCAATCCCTAGAACCACAAAAACATACAAAAACTGACACCAGAAAGCCCTTTTCATTTGTTAGCCTTCAGTTAAAATACAGACCACCTAAAACACAAATAGATCTATAGCAAATCTCATATTTAATGGTGAAGAGTAGAAGCTTTTCCTTTGGGATCAGGAAAAGTCATGACTACTTGCTATCACAACTCTGCTCAACATCATAACGAGGTTCTAGGCGGCATTACCCCGTCTTCTTTTAAAGAAAGAAGCAACTGGCAGAAAAAAATAAGAAGAAACAAAACTCATTCATTATGATATGACTGTTAAATATAAAGTCCAGAAGAATCTAAAGAGTATTTTTGGATTTGAGACAGAGTCTCTCTATGTTGCCCCAGGTGGTCTTGAACTCCTGGGCTCAAGTGATCCTCCTGCTCCAGGCTCCTGAAAAGCTAGGGGTACAGCACATGCCACTGCACCCAGAAAATTTCTGGAATTATTAATAGAGTTTATTAAACTTTAGACTTACAGGATGTAAAAATCAATATCATATATTCCTGTATAACAGCAATAAACTAAATAAATTGTATAACAATATAATTTACAAGGATTTGAAAATATATGCCTTGCAGTACATCTAATAAAAGATGGGATAGTGATCTATTAAAAAGTTATGGAATTTCATTGACAAATGACCATCAATTGATGAATTTATGTGGTGTATACATATAATTAAAATGTGAGATATCCATATAATAGTATTCCCATAGAAAGGAATGAAATTGGGCTGGGGTTGTGGCTCAGTGGTAGAGCACTTGCCTAGCATGTGTGAGGCACTGGGTTCAAGTCTCAGCACAACATATAAATAAATGAATAAATAAAGGTCCATCAACATCGAAAAATAATTTTTTAAAAAAGGAATGAAATTCTGATACATAATACACAATAGATGAACTTTAAAAACATTACACTTGTAAGTGAAGTCAGACTCCAAAGGCCAATATTAAATTATTCCATTTATATGAAAGGTGCAGAACAAATCCTCCAAGACAGAAAGGACTGGGGACTGAAGGAATGACAATTTAATGGGGGAAGAAAGGTAATGAAAACATTCTAAAATTAGATATTGGTGATAGTTGCACAATATTAGATGAATGTACTAAAAATCACTGAATCATACACTTAAAAAGGTTAAAATGGTAAGTTTTGTTACATACCACAATAAAAAAACATTGAAATAGCAAATATTACCTCAAAAAATGCTTTACAAGCAATAATGTTGGTCTTATTATATACCTTATTCCTAGATTAAAATTATTATAAAGATGTCAATTTTAAATAAACTGATAGATTACAAACAATCAAAATTCCCACAGATTTGTGAAACTTTACAAGCTAATTTCTAAAATGTACGTGGAAATGCAGAAGAATAAGAATAGCCAAGGGACTCTTAAGGCACTGAGTTCGAGTCTCAGCACAAAAGAACAAGAGGGTAACATCATAGGAGCAGCTTGCTGGCCAGATGGGGTTGGGGCCAGCCCAAATCTTCCTTCCCCAGTCTTTGCCTCAGCTTCTGATCTGAAAGGAGTGAGCCTTGAAGGCCAGGGATCCTTGGGAGACTCCCCTAGGCCACAGGCACTTTGGCCTTAATACCCAAGACTTGACCATGGGCCAGCAGCAGCATCTTGTCATCAAAAGTGATCTCTGAAGCTGGGCGCAGTGGTGTGCGCCTGTAAATCCCAGTGGTTCAGGAGGCTGGGGCAGGAGGATCTTGAATTCAAAGGCAGCCTCGGCAACGGCAAGGTGCTAAGTAACTCAATGAAACCCTATCTCTAAATAAAATACAAAGGGAGTTGGGGATGTGGCTCAGTAGTTGAATGCCTCTGAGTTCAATCCACAGTATACACACACACACACACAAAGTGATCTCTGAGCGGGGCACAGTGACACACACCTATAATCCTAGTTGACTCAGGAGCTAAGGCAGGAGGATCACAAGTTCCAGGCCAGACTCAGCAATTTAGCAACTTTACAAGACCCTGTCTCAAAATAAAAAATAAAAAGAGCTAGGGATGTAGCTTAGTGGTAAAGTGTCTCTGGGTTTAATCCCCAGTATTACAAAAAAGGGGTGTGGGGGCAATCTCTGGCTGTATTCCTCCATATACTATAAGCAGAACAACATGGCTTCAGATGACAGCAGCAGCTGAGGCAGGCCCCTGCCTACATATCAGTTCAGTGAGTGGATCTGGGTGCACTGCTGGGGACCAAGGTCCACTCACTTCATAACTACCGTGTACAGAGAGATGGTGTGTTGCAGGGTGTATGGTCTGTGTGCAGGTCATAAAGTAGCAGGGGAGGGGCAGCCCTTGCCATCAGTTGGTGGATGCAGCTCACAGCCTGCACTGACTCTGACTGCAGAGTAGGATATGGAGCAGCACTCGCAGGCTGGCAGGTTACAGTGGCACATCTGCACTCAGGAAAAAGAAGGTGAACTTGGTCACTCCTAGACTGTGCTCACCTACCAGGAAGGAGGTCTGCCTTATGTCCCAGGGGATAGGCACAGGATGACTCACAATGCCAAGGTCCTGGGAAGAGAGTCCTCTTAACCTCCTCCCTCTCAGAGTCATGTTGGCAGCCTTCCTGTCAGACTCAGCAAAGATGCCACAGACTTTCCATATAGTCAAGACAGGGCATTTAAGTTATTGTTTCTATTTTAAAATCACGTTTCCTGTGTAGATTTTGTTTAAAAAAGGAAAATGTCTCGGAATTATATGGGATTAAACTTGTTTGAAGAACGTGGGGAAAGATGAGAGGCTTTCTTACCATAAAGCTATAGTAATTACAACAGTGAGTTAAGGATTCAGGACTAGATCAACAGACCAATGAAACAGAATAGAGAGCCTAGTATAGATGCAGGCGCATATGAATCCCAATTTATGGAAGATGAATGCCACAAAGCAATGGGGACAGGACAGTCCTTCCATGAACTGGTGCTGGCATAACTGAATATTAATTAGGGGAAAAATGGAACCTAACTTCAACCTCATTCCACACACAAAAATCAACTTCATATGGACCTGTAGACTTAAAAGAGGAAAAACAAAATCAAACCTTTTGGAAATAATATAAGAGAATATCTTCAAGATCTTAAGGTAAAAGGTTTTTCTAGACAACATAATAAAACATTAATTATAAAAAGATAGGATGAATAAACCTGACATTAAAATTGGGAATATTTGTTCATCAAAAGGTACCCTTAAGAAGGCTGGGACTGAGTAGTGCCTGCGAAGACGTGGCTCAACAAGCTGACCACTGGCACCAGTGGATTTGCACTATGACCCCAATCCTCAAGGACTGTAAATGCCCGGCTTCTCTTCAGATTCAGGAAACTAGCCTAGAGGCCTAGCAGCCACACAGAGAGATGTATGGTGAGCGCTCAGCTCAGCAGAGCATGCAGTGCAGCGTCGGGGCTTAAGTGATCATTGAATTGGGACACATTACATTCCATCTTTCGGGTTTCCCCTACTAACACACAAATCTGCAAAGGAGACAGCTGAATCATGGGATATGTGTGGCTCCTCTGGTGGCTCATGAAGAATGGAGTGAGTCATTCACTCAGCATGTTGGACAGAGGACAGAATGGACGTGACAAGAAAGGAGAGTAGTTCTGTGCTCACTCCCACTGCCAGGCCCCACCTGCTTGGCTGCTGCATTACGACTCTGTTGCACCCAGAAACTTACCTGGTGGGAGTTTTCCAGTGGCCCGTCAAACCAACTCAAGATGCAGAAATGTCTTGCCAATCTGCAATCACACAATGGTTTGTCTTCTTGACCAGAAAATTGCCCCTCAATCCCAAGGGTCTGTGAGATATTGTCAGGAATCATCTAACCAGCCCCGGGAGGGAGCAGCCTACAAGCCCGTGAATGAAATAAAAGCCTGGTGATGGCATGGTGAGCACAGTTTCACAGGGCATAACACCAGCTTTGAACATAGACCCTTCTGAAAGTGGAATGGTGCAGAGCTTCCAAACTGAATTTTCAAAAGGGGAGCGTAAGGACATTTGGGGGGTGAGAAAAGCTTCAGAGGGTCTTCCTGGAAAACATCTTCAGAGAAGAGACTATGAAACTCGACATTGTTCATGTTCAACCCCAAAATTCCTCGATATATATACAGCCTCATCATACACTACTAATACAGAAAGTAGTTATTGTCTGTTCATTCTGTATGCAACCATGAACACCAACCCTAATGTCATTGCAAGTACATCAGTGCCCCTGAAAAGTCCTGTCTCTTTCTGTTGCTCCCAACGGACAGTCGAATATACGTATACTGATTCCTATATTTTTCTGGCAGGAGAACCATGAGCAAAGGTTTTCCTAACATCACAGCTCCCACACCAAGACCTCCAATTTTAACCAGCTGATCCTGGAATATTCAACCCTAATCCCTGGCTCTCTGAATGAAGAGTTCACCACAATGTCAGAAAAGTAATCCCCCAAAGGACTATGAATATTCAAGTGTGAAGACCCTACATCGCAAAACATGAATGTCAAACCAGAAGTGGTTCCATGATAACCAACACTTTAATACAACTACTGGGAAGAAAAAGCATACCTCAAGCATTTGCAAAGTGTCAAATCCACTTTCTATTCTGACAGGTTTCTACCCCCGCCCAAAAAGAAAAAAAAAAAAAAGAAAGAGAAAAGATGAGCATAGGACAGGAGCAGATATATGCAACATTTAACCATCAAGGACTTATTTCTAGAATATATAAGAACTTTTGCTACACAACAAGACCAAGGCCAACCATTCTATTAAAAAATCAGCAAATGACTTGAACAGAATAACTGGCCAGAATGTGCAGCAACAATTACATATACATCGCTGGCAGGAGAAAAGTCTATAAAAATCTATTTGGCAGAACCTACTAAAATTGAATGCTTATTTCCTAAAATTGAATGCTTATTTAAATAGGAAATTATTTAATACCTAACTCTAGACATTAGATCACACCATATGAAATCATCAATATATAATGTTTAATCCACAAAAACGGTAATTTCATATCGTTTGAGCTCAAGTATAGCCAATAGAAATGCTTACTCCAAAAGACAAGTTCGACAATGTTCAAAGTGATATTACCCGTAGCTGACCCAGACTGAAAACAATCATTCATCAATAGTAAAATAATAAATAATTTTTAGTACAATAAAAAAACTACATGCTAAGAAAAAGGATGGCCATATGCAATAACAAGTATGATTATTAAAATAATGAATGAAAGAGGGAGACAAAAGAATAAATACAGTATGATTCAGGCAAAACCAACTAAATCATTTAGGGATGCATAATGAAGTAGTAAATCAAAAGATAAAAGCATAAAATTATTACCATTAAAGTCAGCAGACGGCCTCTGAAAGTGTGGTGTGGAATGATCAAAAGGAACTACTAGGGGAGTTTTTAGAGGCTAACAATGTTCTATTATTTGACCTCAGTGATGGTCACACAGGTACCTGCTTTACTGTTATCAAATTATTGATTTAGAAAAAAAAATTATTGATTTAGGGGCTGGGGTTGTGACTCAGTGGTAGAGCATTTGCCTAGCATGTGTGAGGCACTGGGTTCAATTCTCAGCACCACATATAAATAAATAGCTAAAATAAAGGCCCATCAACAAGTAATAAAAATATTAAAAATATATAATTTTAAAAAATTATTGATTTACCATACATTTATATTTTTTGCACATTTAGGTTTATAGGTTATACATGATTTAAGGTTTAAAAAAGTGCATTCAGGAGAAACTCAAAGCTGGGTGTGGGGGCACACCCCTGTAACCCCAGCAACTGGGGAGACTGAGGGAAGAGGATCCCAAGTTTGAGGCCAGCCACAATAGTTCAGTGACATCTTCAGCAACTTATCAAGACCCTGTCTCAAAATAAAACATAAAGAAAGGCTTGGATATAGCTTAGTTGGTAAAGCATCCTGGGTTCAATCATCAGTACCAAAATAAAAGGACTGGGGCAGAAACTTGGTCATTTCTTGCTTACAACAGCTGTTTTTTTTTTCCTCAGCTTCTACCTCACAGTGATGTTCTCACTCTCTCCCAACATTATTTATAGGTAAAAGAGACATAAGTCTCACATCTGTCTGTACATATGAGCTATTCCTCCAAGGGAGAGAAAACGCACTGAGAACTGACGTCAGACCCAATTCCATTGCACATAACTCTCTAAAAATGATCCTTTGCATAAACACTTCAGGAAGTAGCCTTTTTTGTCTGAACACCCACTCTGTAGCTCCCAATCACTGTAAGAACACAAAACAAGTTTTTAAACTCTACAAATACTATGTCTCTGTAATCAGAACCAACAAGAGGCAGAGACTCTTATGGTCTCAACACAGGGGTAGGCCTCAGTATGGCATTTCAATACTTAACTAGAAAAAGTCAGGCATACAATATGTCTGATCATTGATATTTGGTGCTGAGTACACAGGTTACTGGAGATACAGGTAGTAATTAATTAATACTGAACTACATCAGTCAGCTTAGGGTTCAATCATCACATTATCCATAAGTAAATTCCATTTAAATTCTTTCTAAGTTAAGATCTTAGAAAGATGCCAAGGCAAAATCATTGAGATCCTGACCTATTTTTTAAAAAATTAACTTCTTTTTCAACCTTTCTGGGAAGAAGCTGCTGAAAACTAAAACACAAGCATAAAGGCCCCCACAAGACAATGGTCAGGTAATGATCAAGGGCTGGGGACAGAACTCAGGACTTCACACATGCTAGGTAAGTCCTCTACTAGTGAACTCCCAGGGGCAAGTTCTTTTTGTTTTGTTTTTGTTTTGGTCTGGGGATTGAACCCAAGGGTTCTGAGCAACATCCCCAGTCTGTCTGTCTGTCTGTCTATCTATTTATTTACTTATTTTGAGACAGGGTCTAAGTTACTGAGGCTGGCCTTGAATTTGTGATCCTTCTGCCTCAACCTCCAGAGTTACTAGGATTACAGATGTGCACCATAGCACCTGGTAGGACAGGTTCTTTTTTTTTTCCTTTTTCTTTTTTTAAAGTTGTTGATGTATCTTTTCATTTTTTAAATTTACATGTGGTGCTGAGAATTGAACTCAGCGGCTCACACATGCTAGGCAAGTGCTCTACCACTGAGCCAAAACCCCAGCCCAGGGCTGGTTCTTTATTAAGGAAAAATAAGGTTATTAGCAAAGGAGTTTAAAATCAGGAGGTCTACATTCAGGTCTGAGTTCTACCACGAACCTAGGTGAGTGACCCATATTTATGTTTTTGATACCTCAGTTTCATTTATATAAAATGAACATAATGTCACTTAACTCAAAAGAGTTGTGATGAGGATTAAATGAGATAAATTATTTGAATAAGACAAAGTTCAAGAACTATACAAATAGCTATAATATTAAAAGGAATTTCTGCCATGTTTTATACATGTGAGAATTTAACTGGTAGAAAATAACCCTGGAGCACTAGAGTTCATTACAATAAATTAATCCTGTTTCAGTCTAGATTGGTATCTATTGTTCATTCCAGTTAAACTCAACAAGTAGGATGGAAGGGTGACAACATTAACTACTCAGAGTCCCTCATTAAAAATGAACTAACAGGGCAGGGGTTATGGCTCAGTGGTAGAGAGCCTGCCTGGCAAGTGTAAGGTACTGGGTTTGATCCTCAGCACCACATAAAATATAAATAAATAAAAATTTTAAAAAGATTTTTAAAAGATGATATTAAAAAAATGAATTTACATCCATAAAATCAAATCAAATTAATCTGTGAGCATCATCAAAGCATTAATTAAGTACCTATTTGGTGAATCCTAAACTGAAGGACATAAAATTGATTTCAGACATGTCCCCATTCCTAAATTTATAATTTAGGTCAGAAAATGACAATAGCATATATGAAATAGAGAGTAAGCATTATTAATCAAGAGCAATTAGTTCAGAATGGAAAAGATCACTGAGGGCCACAGTAGTTGAAAAGATTTCTCGGAGGGCTGGTGATGTGGCTCAGTGGTAGAGCACTTGCCTAGAAAGTGTAAGGCCCTAGGTTTGATCCCCAGTACTGGGGGGAAAAAAGTGGAAAGAAAGGTTTTCTTCTGGAGATGATGATAAAAGTTAAAGGGAGAACAGAGGAAGAGGCAAAAGGGGCAAAATGAGCGTGGTTTACGGGGGGAACAAGAGGATTATCTTGCTGGTCCTAACAGGTATGTGTTGAGAAAGAAAATTGAAAAGTCTGAGGAGGATAATGTAGGACCCAAATGAAGACAGTCTGGATCTTGTGCATCAGCAATCTAGGTTTTTTAGCCAAGGAATAAATGATAAAAACTGGGTCTTCACTGGGTGCAGTGGTATATACTTATAAACCCAGTTAAGTGGGAGGCTGAGGCAGGAGGATCATAAATTTGAGGACAACCTGGGAACTTAGTCTCAAAACAAAAATAAGGAAGAGAGAACAAATCTCAGATCTATTTCAAAGGAAATCAAATACACAAAAAATTTTAATCCAGTGAACTGGGGAGGACAGGGGGTTACAGTGAAGAATCAGTTTAGGTGGGATTGAGGAAAACGGTAACTTGCATCTTACACTTACTGAAGTGGAAGGAAGCATGGTGTATTCATATAATGAACCAATGTGACTGGAATACTGAGAGGGACTTGCTTTCTGGAACACTCTCTGCTGTACCTCATAAATCCTACTCACCCTTCAAATCTTGGCTGGAAATGACTTCCTTAAGGAATACTTCACTCATCACTTAAACTAGAACAGATCCCTGAATTACATGTTCTTACATCAACCAGTACTTCTCAGAATATTTCACAACTACAATCTTTGAATTAATTGGTAAGTTCATTGTGAATGCTATGAAAGCTGGGGCTGTGCTTATCTCATTCACTCCTGTATTCCCCAGCACAGTGTAAAGCAAACCACAGGTACTAAGTAAATGTACATTTAGCAAATGGACACAAGAATGGTTTTTAAAAACTAAAGGGAAGTGAAGGAGAAAAGAAAAAGTGAAAGGATAGGGAGGTTGAGAAGGAAACAGAAAGGAACAGAAGGCCACAGAAAAAGTTTGGGAAGTCACTATTCATACTGGGCAGAAAAAAGAAGTAAAAGATGAAAGAACAAAAGGGACCAGTACTACTAGAGTAGAAGCAAAGAAGTAATTGGTTTTGAAAATTAAGGTAGGAGAGTGGATTTCAAACTAAATAGGCTACAAACAACGAGGCTGAAGATTAAAGCGACTGGCATGGGTTCAACAATTGTAGCAAATAAACTTATCACAGAATGTTGTGTGGAGACAGGAAAGAATTAATAGTCCAAAATCCTATTCTCAGTGACCTCCCCTGCTGTCTATCCAGCTGCTGAAGCCAAGCCCCACAAGTCCTAAAACAGGAAGGATGTGAATTTGCATTCAGGCATCTATCAGTTGGAAACAACAATGACGCACATAGCTGTAAAAATAGAGATCTCTGGCAAGGGCCAACACCAAGTTCAGGGAACATCACAGAGAAACCATCTCTACATATAAGACAGATCTTATTTCTCACATGTCACTCAAAATTTTCTGGTAAACAACTGCAGTAACCAATCCTATTTAACAGTCTCAAAGGATAATGTGAAAGATCATTTGAAATCAATTGCCCTATAACTTCCAAGGCAGGGGAAGGATTACAGATGAAAACACCATTTAAACAATTTGCCCATAGCTAAGTAAAATTTGGTACTAACTGAGGCTACCCAACGGCAACAAAGGCTGACATGTGCTATTAATTTACTCAATTTCAAGGCAGTATTGGGAATTCTTTCCAAACACATAACAAATTTTGATTTATCAAGTCTCCTCATATCCCTCTGTGAGGAAATGAATCAAAGGCCAGGCCTTCTTATAGCTGAGTACTACAAGTTCTGTGAAGGGACTGGGTTTTTCTTTTTCAACACTGCCTCCCTGGTGCCTGGTACCATACCTGGCATACCTCAGGCTGTCCAAAACTATTTGTGGAAGGAATGGTTGCCAGCTGTGCCAGGATGCTGAATACTTCAAACACCAAGTTGTTCAAAACTACGACCAACTATCTGTAAATGTCAAGAATTTCTTCCCTGAGCATCTAGCCCCTGGAGGACAATCTATCTCCTCCATAATATTGTAAGAGAGAGCAAATCATACTGTAATAAATCTATTAAGCATTGCTAATTAACAAAAATGAGTTCAAGTTCTAGTAAACTACTAATTTTGACAAAGGCTTTCAGATTCCACTACTATGATCCTAATACACCACGCCATTTCAGATCGATGAGTGTGCTTCGGCTACTAAGGAGATTAGTGAACCCAAGAGAAAAGAAATTAACAGAAAAATCACAGTTAAGAGCAACTGTTGTCATCTGTTTGTCTGGCTATAACAATACCTGGGACTAGATAATTGATAAAACGCAGACATTTATTTCCTCGCAATTCTGGAGTCTGAGAATTTCAAGATCAAGGTACTGGAATGTGGTGAGGGCCTTCTTTCTGCATCATCCTACAGCGGCAGGGTAAAGGGAGGACAAGGGCAAAAGAGCAAAAGAGGGCCAAATTCATCCTTTTATGAATGAACCACTCCCTCAACAATAGCATAAAGAGGACGGTACCCCATACCCAAACACCTCCTGCTAGGTCCTATCTCCCAGCATTACTTCATAGGAAATCAAGTTTCCAACACAAGAACTTGGGGGACACATTTAAACTATAGCATGAATGCAAATTACAAGTGGAATTTGAAATATTCCTTGTTTTTCTCAATTTGTAGAAAAGATGTTAAGAGACAACCAAGTTCAGTTCTGCAATCCTGAAGAACTTACTGCATGTAAAGAATTTCTCTGAGAAGATATCTCTTGACTTCATTTTAGAAACAATTTTTTACTATAAAAAAAAGATAATAGAAAAAACTTGTTGTACATGCTCTAGTAAGTTTGGATATGGATATATTAGCAAGCAACTAAACTAGTATTTGAAGCAGGTAACTCACCAAAAGAACAGAGAAAAGCAGAAAAAAATGTTCTGTACCCTCTGTCTCTAACCATGTGCCATTCATGTTTAAATCTATCTAATATTTGCACTTGCATCAGAAAATGAGACTGCTAAATTCTTACCTCTGGCTCTAAGATTTGAGAAAGTCCTTTAACTTAGCATGAGAGGTTTTACCATGCCTCCAAAAGGTTTGTACTGCAAACCACTAAGACTCCCTCAATTCTAGAAAGGACCACTGTTGAAAAATTAATTTCACCACAACTGTAAATACACATCACATGGTTGATTCTACTGTTTTCTGAACTACTGCTGCTTATCATTACGTGATATTACTATGTTAAAAGACAGCTCTGTGCTAAAGGTAGAAAATAGACAGGATCTGCTTTTTATACTACCAAGACTAGGGCAATTAGAAAGTCTACGTCTTACTTCTTATACTAAACATAGAAGATACATATCTAAGCCAAGCATGGTAGCATATGCCTGTAATCTCAGCTACTCAACAGGATGAGATGAGAGAATTTCAAGTTCAAGGTCATCCTTGGCAACATGGTAAGACCCTGTGTCAAAAACAAAAATAAACAAGACACATATTTATCATGAATGGCAAAGGTAAAATAAGATTATTCAGTTCTCTCAATTTGTTGATGTCAAGGAGCTATTTAAAACCAAGATATGGGCTGGGTTTATGGCTCAGTGATAGATCACTTGCCCAGCATGCCTGAGGTCCTGGGTTCTATCCCCAGTATTGAAATAAATAAAGTTAAAAAAAAATTATCCTTGTCAAATATAGAAAGGGTTAGAGGAATTTTGTGGACTTGCATGCCTGAAAAATTCTAAATTTTTACAGAGTTTCTTCAACTCCAAGTGTTTTAGTAACATAAAAGACATGATTTGGGAATATATTATGTCTTACCTATAACGCCTAGAATTACCACCTAAATTTATCCTGAAATTGAATGACGACGAATACAGAAAGCTCTGACAGTTGTTTCCCTTTTGCTATGGATTGGATATTGTCTGTCCCCACAGATTCATGGGTTGGAAGCTTGGTCTCCTCAGGGTGGTGATTTGGGGAGGTGAGACAGTTAAGATGTGGGGCCTAGTGGGAGGTGCTTAATAAGTCAGCTGGGGGTCGTGATCTTGGGAAGGCATGGTGGGATCCCAATCTCTGTATCTTGCTGCCTGATAATGGGATCTCTTCCTCCCACACAAATTCCTGCCTTTGGCATCTGTCTGGAGGTGATACAGTCAAAAGGGCCCTTTGTCAGAGAATATGCCATGGCCATTCAGCCTCCAAAACTGTGAGTTCAAGAAACTTTTCTTTATAAAGTTAGTATGCCTCAGTTATTTCATTATAGTAACAAAAAATGGACTAATACACCTTTCTTCCTACTATTTGTATCAGACTTCACTAATCAATTAAAGCATTCTTCTATTGATTTTTAATACACTCTCATGCTTTTCAACCCTGGGCACCAGTCAGTCACTACCAAGTGATTGTAAGTATTAAATGAAATGAAACTATTTGTAGTGAAGAGTGGTAGTGAATACCTGTAATCCCAGCACTTGGAAGACTGAAAGATTACTTAAATTCAGGAGTTTGATACTAGCCTAGGTAACACAGCAAGACCCCATCTCAAAAAAAGAAAGAATGAATGAATAAATGAAAACCTCCTTGTAAGATCAGTGCTTGGGGGTGAACACTCAGGATGGTGGAACTGCAACTCAATGAAACCCAATCTGGATTGTATCACTTAGTTCTCAAAAATATATTGCAATATAAACAAACCTACTACTTTATATAAAAATGCAGATTTAGAGAACTGAGAAACCCTGGGAGATTGTGCAATTTGTTTTATAACAACTAATTCAGGGTTTGTTTTTTTGGATTTTTTTTCTTGCAAATTTTACTCAAAAATATCAGTTTATGGAAAATATCTTAAGACTATGTATCTATGTTACAATATGAAATTCATTAGTACTTATGACTAAAGTCACTGTCATTGCTATCACTAAGAAAGGCCTGAGCTGGGGTTGTAGCTCAGTGGTAGAGCACTTGCCTAATGTGTGAGGCACTGGGTTCAATCCTTAGCACCACATAAAAACAAAAATAAATAAATAAGTAAAATAAACGTCCATTGACAACTAAAAAAAAAAAGAAAGAAAGGCCTTAGCCAGGTGTAGTGGCACATGACTAAAATCCCAGCAACTCAGAAGGCTAAGGCAGGAAGATCACAAGTTCAGGGCAGCCTTGGGCAACTTAGTGAGATCCTGTCTTTAAAAAAGAAAAAACAGTGTTGGAGAGGATGTGGGGAAAAAGGTACACTCATACATTGCTGGTGGGGATGCAAATTAGTGCAGCCACTCTGGAAAGCAGTGTGGAGACTCCTTAGAAAACTTGGAATGGACCCACCATTTGACCCAGCTATCCCACTCCTCCACCTATACCCAAAGGACTTAAAATCAGCATACTACAGAGATACAGCCACTTCAATGTTCATAGCTGCTCAATTCATAATAGCCAGACTGTGGAACCAACCTAGATGTCCTTCAATTGATGAATGGATAAAGAAACTGTGGTATATATACATATACAATGGAATATTACTCAGCTATAAAGAAAAATAAAATTATGGCATTTGCAGGCAAATGGATGAAATTGAAGAATATCATGCGAATAATCTCACTGATAAGCGGATAATGACAAATAATGGGAGGTGGGGGGGGCAAGAATGGAGGAAGGAGGGACTGTATAGAGGGAAAAGAGAGGTGGGAGGGGTTGGGGGAATGAAAAAATAATGGAATGAATCAAACATCATTACCCTATGTAAATGTATGATTACGCAAATGGTATGCTGTTACTCCATGTACAGAGAAACAACATGTATCCCATTTGTTTACAATAAAAATAAATTTTAAAAAAATATGATTTCATAGTAAAGACAATTAAATCCTTGATAATATACCATGTTTTGTAGGTATTCTCTAACAAAATCTTACATCACATGATTTTCTTAAAGTAGTCTATATTAAAGAACATAGGTGTTAAAGTGGACTTTGGATTTGTGAAATAAATCTATTCACCAAATTAAAAAAAAAAAAAAGAAAAAACAAGGGAAAAGAGGGGTGGGAGGGGGGGGGGGGAGGGAAAAAAAAACAGAATGAATCAAACACCATTACCCTATGTAAATGTATGATTACACAAATGGTATGCCTCTACCTCATGTACAAACAGAGAAACAAGATGTATCCCATTTGTTTACAATAAAAAAAAAGAAAAAACGAACAAACAAAACAGGAATGTAGCTCAATGATAAAGCACTCCCGGGTTCAATCCCCAGATCCCCCCCCCGCCCCCCCGCCAAAAAAAAAGAAAAAGGAAGGAAAGAAGGAAAGAAGGAAGGACCTGTTAAGTACTAAATTAGGAAACAAAAGAAAAATCTTTTAGGGCTGGGGTTGTAGCTCAGTGGTAGAGCGTTTGCTTAGCACATGTAAGGCATTGGATTTGATCCTCAGCACCACATAAAAATAAACAAAATAAAGGTATTGTATCCATCTACAACTAAAAATATACATTTTTTTTTTTTTGGTAGTGCTGGGGATTGGACCCAGGGCCTTGTGCTTGCGAGGCAGGCACTCTACCAACTGAGCTATATCCCCAACCTCAACATATATTTAAAAAAATATTTTAGAGAAGTTCTACTTTAGAGTTAAGCTGAGCTCTTCTCAACATTTCAAACCAGCAACAAGACATATAATTTCAAAATAGGTTAAAGCAAGTCTTAACTTTAGTAGAGCTTCACTTATTTAATTTACATTCATTTGAAAATAACTGTGAGAAGTATTGGGTTTAAAAAGACAAGTCAGCCTGGAGTGGTGGTGGCAAAGACCTGTAATCCCAGCAGCTCAGGAGGCTGAGGCAGGAGGATTGCAACTTCAGGGTCAGCCTCAGCAATTTAGAGAGGCCTTAAGCAACTTAGCAAAACTCTGTCTGTAAATCAAAAGTAAAATGGGCTGGGGATGTAGCTCAGTGTTTAAACACCTCTGGGTTCAATCCCCAACACCAAATAAATAAATAAAAATAAAAAGACAAACCAGATGTGGTAGTACATTCCTGTAATCCCAGTTACTTAGAAGGCTGAGGCAGGAGATTTCAAGTTTGAGGCCAGCCTCAGCAAAGTTAGCAAGACCCCATCTCAAGATAAAAAGTAAAAAGGACTTGGATTTGGTCAGTAGTTAAGCAACCCTGAGTTCAGTCTCTGGTACCAAATTAAAAAAGAGATGGTCTGGGCTGGGGAGATAGCTCAGTTGGTAGAGTGCTTGCCTCACAAGCA